>NC_134357.1:447610231-448336481 GCF_048569485.1 Anomaloglossus baeobatrachus | reverse complement strand
AGAAAGTTGTCATTTGAAATGACTTCAGTTTTGTGCCATGTCTGTGATCTGCTTTTTTTAAACAAAGGTAAACAACTGAATGAACATCCTCAGAGCCAGGTGGGTCCATCATTTTTGCCAGGGGTTGTAGATGAGATCTCCCCTGCCCCCATCTATCAGACACTGATGGCACATCCTGTGGAGAAGCCAAAAATGAAAAAGTTTTGTCTTTGACTCTTTGTTCATTCAATGCCAAATTCTACAGAGACTCCATCTTCTTATTGCCATTAAGGCTACTTTCACACATCCGGTTTGAGCAGTGCGGCTCAATCCGGCTGTGAAACCTATGCAACGGATGCGGCGAAAACACCGCATCCTTTGCATAAGTTTTTACATGCGGCCCGTTTTTATTCCGGTTGCGGCACGCTACTGAGCATGCGCAGTGGAAGAAACCGCATGCGGCAGCCAAATGCGGTTTTTGCTGCATCACGCCGCATCCGGCGTCCATAGGCATGCATTGAAAAAAGAGAATTTTGTTACTTACCGTAAATTCTTTTTCTTATAGTTCCGTATTGGGAGACCCAGACCATGGGTGTTTAGCTTCTGCCTCCGGAGGACACACAAAGTACTACACTTAAAAGTGTAGCTCCTCCCTCTGAGCTTATACACCCCCTGGTAGCCAGTCCTAGCCAGTTTAGTGCAAAAGCTGAAGGAGAATAGCCACCCACAAGTAGAACCGAGTAAGAACCGGAACAACCGGAGACTCTGTCCACGACAACAGCCGGTGATAACACACGGAACAAGAAAATTGCCAACAGGCAACAGGGAGGGTGCTGGGTCTCCCAATACGGAACTATAAGAAAAAGAATTTACGGTAAGTATAAAATTCTCTTTTTCTTTATCGTTCCTTTGGGAGACCCAGACCATGGGACGTTCCAAAGCTGTCCCTGGGTGGGAATAAACAGAAAAAACTAAGAAGTAGGCGGAGCCTAACTTCACAAGTGGGCGACAGCCGCCTGAAGGATGAGTCTGCCCAAGCTCGCATCTGCCGAAGCATGAGCATGCACTTGGTAGTGCTTCGAAAAGGTATGCAGGCTAGTCCAAGTGGCAGCCTGACAGACTTGTTGAGCCGTAGCCTGGTGCCTAAAAGCCCAAGAGGCACCGACAGCTCTGGTCGAGTGTGCTTTGATCCCCGGCGGGGGAGGCACCTGAGTACTCTGGTAGGCGTCCGAAATGGTCGATCTAATCCAACGGGCCAAGGTCGGCTTAGAAGCAGAGAGACCCTTGCGCCGCCCTGTGGTTAGCACAAAAAGAGAGGTGCACCGCCTAAGCGCAGCGGTGCGAGACACATAGATCCGGAGAGCAAGCACCAGATCTAGAGTATGCAGCGCTTTCTCAAAGCGATGAACAGGGGCCAGACAGAAGGAAGGCAAGGAAATATCCTGGTTAAGGTGGAAGGGAGAGACCACCTTAGGAAGAAAGTCCGGGGTCGGACGGAGAACTACCTTGTCTTGGTGAAAAACCAAAAAAGGTGACTCCGAGGAGAGCGCAGCCAAATCAGAGACTCTCCTGAGAGAAGTTATGGCAACTAGAAAGGCCACCTTTTGAGAAAGACGATACAAAGAAACCTCCCTAAGGGGCTCGAAAGGGGGTTTCTGCAATACTGTGAGGACCAAGTTAAAGTCCCAGGGATCCAAGGGCCGCCGATAAGGCGGAATGATGTGAGACGCACCTTGCATGAAGGTGCAGACCTGAGCCAGCCGGGCGAGACGCCGCTGGAACAGCACTGATAGAGCTGAGACTTGTCCCTTGAGAGAGTTGAGGGACAGTCCTAGCTGCAGACCGGACTGTAAAAAGGACAGAAGGGTCGGCAACGAGAATGGCCAAGGAGAATGGCCGGAAGAGCGACACCAGGACAGGAAAATTTTCCAAGTCCTGTGATAGATCTTGGCGGAGGAAGACTTACGGGCCCGAGTCATAGTGGAGATGACTTCAGGAGGAATACCAGAAGCCGTCAAAATCCAGGACTCAAGAGCCACGCCATCAATTTGAGTGCCGCAGAATTCGGGCGGAAAAACGGACCTTGCGAGAGCAGGTCTGGACGGTCCGGAAGATGCCACGGCATCTCCACGGACAGTTGGAGCAGGTCCGGATACCAAGCTCGCCTGGGCCAGTCCGGTGCAATGAGGATGACTCGACGGCCCTCCATTCTGATCTTGCGCAGGAGTCTGGGCAAGAGAGCTAGAGGGGGAAACACGTAGGACAGACGAAACTGGGACCAGTCTTGAACCAGAGCGTCCGCAGCGAAGGCCTGAGGATCGTGGGAGCGAGCCACGTAAACCGGAACCTTGTTGTTGTGACGGGATGCCATTAGGTCCACGTCCGGAGTGCCCCACTTGCGGCAGATTGACTGAAACACTGCAGGGTGCAGGGACCACTCGCCACTGTCCACGGATTGACGGCTGAGATAATCTGCCTCCCAGTTTTCTACGCCAGGGATGTGGACTGCGGATATGGTGGACTTGGAGTCCTCCGCCCATTGAAGAATGCGTTGGACCTCCAACATTGCCAGGCGGCTGCGTGTCCCGCCTTGGTGATTGATGTAGGCAACCGCTGTCGCGTTGTCTGACTGGACTCGAATGTGCCTGCCCGCCAACAGGTGGTGAAAGGCTAGGAGAGCTAGAAGCACAGCTCTGGTTTCCAGCACATTGATTGAAAGGGCTGACTCGGACGGAGTCCAAGTGCCCTGTGCTCTGTGGTGGAGATGTACCGCTCCCCAGCCGGATAGGCTGGCATCCGTGGTGAGAATCACCCAAGACGGAGTCAGGAAGGAGCGCCCTTGGGACAGGGAGAGGGGTCGAAGCCACCACTGAAGAGAGCTCCTGGTCCGTGGCGACAGAGCCACTAACCTCTGTAAGGAGGAAGGCCGCTTGTCCCAACAGCGGAGAATGTCCAGCTGCAGAGGACGCAGATGGAACTGGGCAAAGGGAACCGCCTCCATGCCACCATTTGACCCAGCACCTGCATCAGACGCCTGAGGGTATAACGGCAGGGCCTCAGGAGAGAGCGCACCGCCAACCGGAGTGACAGCTGTTTGTCTAAGGGCAACTTCACAAGTGCCGGCAAAGTCTCGAACTGCATCCCTAGGTACGTGAGACTCTGGGTCGGAGTCAGAGTGGATTTGGGAAGATTGACAATCCACCCGAATTGGGCTAGGGTGGCGAGAGTGAGCGAAACACTCCGCTGACAGTCTGCGCTGGATGTACCCTTGACCAGAAGGTCGTCCAGATAAGGAAGCACTGCTAACCCCTGGAGGTGCAGGACCGCAATCACTGCCGCCATGACCTTGGTGAATACCCGAGGAGCCGTGGCTAACCCGAAGGGGAGAGCCACGAATTGGAAATGATCCTCTCCTATCGCAAAACGTAACCAACGCTGATGTGACACTGCGATTGGCACATGTAGATAGGCATCTCTGATGTCGATGGACACCAGGAACTCCCCTTGGGTCATAGAGGCAATGACTGATCGCAGAGACTCCATGAGAAAATGCCGCACCCGGACATGCTTGTTGAGAAGCTTGAGATCCAGGATGGGCCGGAAGGTACCGTCCTTTTTTGGAACTAGGAAGAGATTTGAGTAAAAACCTCTGAACCGTTCCTGAGCGGGAAGTGGGACAATCACTCCGTTTGCCTGCAAGGACGCCACGGCCTGCGAGAAGGCGGCGGCCTTGGAGCAGGGGGGAGTTGAGAGAAAAAATCTGTTTGGAGGGCTGGAAGAGAATTCTATCCTGTAGCCGTGAGATATGATGTCTCTCACCCACTGATCGGAGACCTGCTTTAACCAAGCGGCGCCAAAGTGGGAGAACCTGCCACCGACTAAGGACGTTGCTGGAGCGGGCCGAGAGTCATGAGGAAGCTGCCTTAGTGGCAGAACCTCCTGCGGTCTTCTGCGGACGCGCTTTTGGGCGCCAGTTGGATTTCTGATCCTTGGCTGAGTTAGCGGACGAGGCGGAAGGCTTAGAGGATGACCAGTTGGAGGAATGAAAGGAACGAAACCTCGATTGATTCCTACCCTGGGCGGGTTTCCTGGTCTTGGTTTGTGGCATGGAAGTACTCTTCCCGCCAGTAGCTTCTTTAATGATTTCATCCAGCTGTTCACCAAACAGCCGTGAACCAGCAAAAGGGAGCCCAGCAAGAAACTTCTTGGAAGAAGCATCTGCCTTCCACTCTCGAAGCCACAAAATCCTGCGGATAACAAGAGAATTAGCTGAAGCCACCGCAGTGCGGTGAGCAGCCTCTAGCATGGCAGACATGGCATAGGATGAAAAAGCTGAAGCCTGAGCAGTTAAGGTAACCATCTCAGGCATAGATTCCTTGGTGAGGGAATGCATCTCCTCTAGAGAAGCAGAGATGGCTTTGAGAGCCCACACTGCTGCAAAAGTCGGGGAAAACGCGGCCCCCGCAGCTTCATACACAGATTTGGCCAGAAGGTCAATCTGACGGTCAGTGGAATCCTTAAGTGAGGTGCCGTCAGCCACCGACACAACGGTCCGGGCTGAGAGCCTAGACACCGGAGGGTCTACCTTTGGGGAGTGAGACCACTCCTTGACCACCTCAGGTGGAAATGGAAACCGGTCATCAGAACCACGCTTTGGAAAGCGCTTGTCAGGGCAGGCCCTGGGTTTGGTCACAGCGGTCTGAAAACTGGAGTGGTTAAAGAACACACTCTTCACTCTCTTAGGCGAGGTAAACTGATGTTTTTCTGCCAAAGAGAGTTGCTCCTCTGACACTGGCGGATTGAGATCCAGCACAGAATTAATAGAAGCAATCAAATCACTAAGATCTGAGTCACCCTCAGAGAAATCGATGGGATACATAGCCTCCGAGCCCCCAGTGAGGGCATCCTCCTCATCTAGAGAGTCAGCTCTTGAGGCAGAGCCGTGGGATGGGGAGGGGGAGGAAACCCTGCGCCTTCTCTTAGAAGGACGGGGTCTGGGATCAGATGATGAATCCTCCGTGAGCTCTGATGGACGGAGGTCAGAGGATAGGAATCCTCTGTCAAGAGTATTAGAGGCACCCTGTGAGGGGGGCTGATGCATATTCATCAAAGTCCTGGACAAAAGCCCCATGGACTCAGCAAATGACTGGGATATGGACCTAGAAAAGGACTCTACCCAGGCCGGGGGTTCAATCACAGGTGCAGCAGCAGCCTGAGAGACCACTGGGGGTGAGACTCCAGGCTGTGGCACCGCCAAGTTAGAGCAGACATCACAATGTGGATAGGTGCTCGGCTCAGGCAGCAGGAGCTTACATGCAGTGCATGCAGAATAAAGCTTTGGAGCCTTGCTCCTTGTGTGAGACATGCTGCTGGAGTGGGGGCTTTGCAGAGAATGAACCCCAGGGAGAATCTACAGAGGTCCACAACCGGAGACCGGCTGTGGCTTACCAGACCGCTGAGCGCGGTGTTGTGTGCCCTCCAGATCCCGAAGCCTGGTCCCCCAGTCGCAGCACCTCAGCAGAGATGCAGAATGCAGGATGTCCCAGAGCAGAGTGAACTCTGCCTGAGAAGAGGGCGTTCCTATAAAAGAGCGGGAACTGGAGGGCTATAGAGACCTGCAGGGAAGGAGGGACGCCCAAGCAGTGGGGAGTGTCCCTCCCCTGTGTAGAACGGCCGCCGGGAGGAGCCGAACCTGTCCCTCTGCATGAGTGACATGCGAGGGCAGGAAAATGAAACTAGGCCTCCGGCGAAGCCAGGGCCTAAATTTAAGCGGCGAGGCCGACAAGCAGGCACCATCGGCGCGGTTCTCAGGCAAAAGCTAGAGAACCCGCCGGAAAAGTTAAAACAATCACATACAGCATACTCTCCCCTTACAATAAAGAACCGGGACCCCTAACATAAACGTCTCAGGTACTTAGCTGCTGAGACGCAGGGCCATGTCCCTGGGGATGAGTGCTCCGGTCCAACAGAATCCTCAAGGGGCTGTGGATGGAGACCGGACTCCTGCCAGGCATGGAGACCGTGCTGGCTCCCACTTCAAGCCAGAGCCCAGAAGGGATGGTGAAGGAGCGCGGCATGTAAGGCTGCAGCCTTGTAAATCAACCTTAACAACACCGCCGACACAGTGGGGTGAGAAGGGACATGCCGGGAGTCCAGACATGGACCTGCTTTTCTTCAAACTCTTTCCAAAAGTCAAACAAATCAGATGAGAATGCATGTGTGGATGTATGCCTCCTGACACAAAGCAATAAACTGGCTAGGACTGGCTACCAGGGGGTGTATAAGCTCAGAGGGAGGAGCTACACGTTTAAGTGTAGTACTTTGTGTGTCCTCCGGAGGCAGAAGCTAAACACCCATGGTCTGGGTCTCCCAAAGGAACGATAAAGAAAATGCGCCGCAGCGGCTGGATGCGGCGCGATGCGGTTTTTTTGCCGGAGAAAAAACGTGCCAGGGAACGTTCCATCCGGCCGCCACATCGGCTAAATCTGCCGCATGCGGCAAAAAACGGACAGAAGGCAAGCCCATGCGGCACAATGCGGCGCCAATGCAAGTCAATGCTGGAAAAAACAAAACCGGCGGCACCAAAACGGTTTCGTTTTTTCAGCAGAGCGCCGGATTGTGCCGCACTGCTACAACCGGATGTGTGAAAGTAGCCTAACACTGGAGCCAGAAAGTAGAAGCAGCAGGTTATGAGCGGGCAGACCCAACCATTGTACGCAGGCTTTCACACGCATATTACTTACTCTCACTGGACGTTGTGATGGGAATGTACTCTGTAGACATCTGGCTGCAGAGCGACACGCGGCTCCCCATTACATCAATCTTGGTGCTTCGGCAGGTATTGGAGCAAACCTTTGCGTGCTGATAAAAATCCAACTCTCCAGAGTCCATAATCTTTCTGGTATAGAAAAAAAGCAAACATTAGCATCCTAGATGCCCCCTAGGGGCAGGTTTAGGCAGGACACCCATCAGGTGCATCATGTTACGTATAAAGCAGTTAAGGTTGGAAGCTTGATCTTTATTGCTGATGTATCTGATGATACTTTCCCCACCAACTGCCAAAAATGCATCACACACATTTTGCTTTTATTTGTCTATGGGAAATAGAGTCAAAGAGTTTTCAATTTCCTTAAAAAAAAAATAAAAAAAAATCATCAACATCATTGCACCCACACACATACATTTTTTTTATCACATTTTGATGTGTCACTGTATCTCAGAATTTATGTTTGCAAGGATTTTAAAATCCTAAAAAGAACCACTAGGTGGCACTATCCTACTGCCAAATCCTCTTTGCAGTAAGGCCGCTTTCACACTGCGTTCTCGGGGCATCCGTCCGAACCCCCCCTACAAAACAGGTTTCGGGCGTATGTGCCGACGAGGCCATTGACTATAATGGTGCAGATGGAGTCGCCGTGTGTTATCTCGTGCACCATTTTCGGGAGTATATGCTTAGTGGAGGTGGACACCCAAACGTAGTAGTCTGCTTCTGGGCGTCCGTCTTCACTAAGCGTATACTCCCAAAAATGGTGCACGATAGATAGAGCACACAGTGACTCCGTCTGCACCCTTAAGAGTCTATGGCCCCGTCTGCGCATATGTCCGAAACACGTTTTGCAGGGGGTTTGAATGGAGGCCCCGACGGGACAACTGAATGGAGATCAGAACGAAATGTGGAAGAGGCCCAAGGTCTTTATGCAGAACAGTAAATTCACCACATACATTTACTGAATAGTTGTCCCCACTCCTTCCCGCCAATCACATTTTTGGGTTTCCTCCCTACCCCATGCGTACCTGAGCATAACGCCATTCATACGAATTGCCCTCTTCCAGTCCTTCAGCGTAGATTTTCCAGCCAGGTGAACAAACTCCTTCGGACTTATTAAGTGTTCATTATACTGTTCATAAGAAAAAAAATACAGCAGTGTCATAAAAAAGGTGACATTAATGGAGAACTCTTCTTATGCTTAGCGAAGTCTATAGCCCAGGGATTCAGAGATCAATAAAGATTCCTTGTCATGCTCTACCCCTCCGTCCCTGCACAAGGCATTATAGAGGGTTGTTTTGCCTGTATCTAGACCAATATGCCTTATTTTATTGTATTGGTCAAAAAGTCACAAGAAAATGCTTGAATAATGGGGATGATCACACAATACACTGGACACATAGTTTAAGAGTCTGGTGTATTCATAAGGAGAGCACCTCCTACCTTTCCCTGCCACTCTCTCAGTGACTGCTGGGCTGCAGTATATACAGACTGATAGGAGCTAGCAGTCAATTAACCCCCTGAAAGATGGAGGTAGACAAGGGCAAGAATACATTCCATTTTTGGGGCATAAAACTGCTTGAAATTTTGAAAAATATTTGCAGAATCCGGAGTTGCACACAATCTTTTCAACTTGACGTTTTATGCCAGTGACGACTGTGCTAACAGAATGGGCAGTAATCAGGATAGACAAGATGTGGCCATGTAATCTTTTCCAGCTACTGAACAAGTGACCCATATCTATCATATGTCAACGTTGGAGGACTGAGAGCAGAAAACGCCTAATCACTCCTTGCTGCCCGTAATATCCCCTAAACATCCCCCACCCCAGCTCCCCTCCACCAGCCACCGCACTGGCAGGAGATGCACTTAAAATGTAGCCGCATTTTTGGCAAGCTAAGTGTATCTTACGGTAAAACAAACTAAACAATACGCTAATCTACGTAAAATATGTAGGATTGTTTATATTTGTAATACTAGATTCTAGAAAAAAAAAAAGAAAAAGGAAAAAAAAAAAAAAAATCACTTATGGCACAACACTGGCCAGTTGAAAAGATTGAGTCTAACGCACATTTTCCAAGGGTAAAAATGCTGTACTTGCAAAATTTAAGGAGATTCTGAAATCTCATGCACACGCTGCTTAGTCATGACTAAGGACGATCGCGCCTGAAACGCGTGGATCGGAGGAGTTATGTATTATTCCTTCTTCCCCCTTTCTTTTTTTAATAACTGAATTTTTATTACATTTTTCAAACCATACAAAAAAAAAAAAAACATGGATGTGCTCCACTAGCATGTGAGCAATTAGCAGAAGACCATGTATCAGGATACACATCTTATTATCTATTACTGTAAGAAAGATAAGGACTATAACAAGACAAACATTACGATACTAGACAAGAAGACAAGGGGAAAGGAGGTAAAGAGAGTGCAGGTGAGTATATAGAATTTCCGTAGAGACCATACAGATCCTCTATTCTCTATTAGCCTAGTTAGTATCCCAAAGGGACCAAATACTCCCAAAGTGATTTATCGTGTTATTTGACATTGCTGATAGATACTCCATTCTCCTCACTTCTTGGATCCGAGAATGGAAGTCGTTGAGTGAGGGTGGATGAGTTGACCTCCAGCTACGAGCAATTAAACATCTGGCCGCTGTGGTTCTTCCCCCTTTCTTAACCATTATTGGAATAAGATGAAATTTTAACTTTATTTCAAGTTTCTATGGACGTTTTTTGTGCTGGGGGTCCGCCTTTTTTGATTGACTACAGCCTTCTTGACCCACGAGCACCGTCCGGATTTTCCTTCCTGGAATGACTGCATGGTGTGGAGCGGATTCACTCTTTTTTATGATCACTAGTCACAATGTACAGGGGAATGATGAAAAGCAGAACTGCTATGGGAATACTAGAATGAAAAATACAATGAACGATCTGAAAAAATGAAAAACATGAAAATGGAATATGCATAACTGCTATGAATAATAGGAATGAGAGATGTTTAGCCATTGTATTGATCAATGCAAAAGAGCCCCAAAACCTTGGCGTGGTTTTGGGGCTCTTTTGCATTGATCAATACAATGGCTAAACATCTCTCATTCCTATTATTCATAGCAGTTATGCATATTCCATTTTCATGTTTTTCATTTTTTCAGGTAGTTCATTGTATTTTTCATTCTAGTATTCCCATAGCAGTTCTGCTTTTCATCATTCCCCTGTACATTAAGACTTGTGTGCAACTCTTTATCCTATTGTATAGTTATGTTTTTGAGTCTTGCACCTTGTTCACACCATTGGTGTTCCAGACGTACATTCTTTAACAGGACTGATTGTCTTACCTGTACACATTTGACATTGATCCCCGGACACACAAACTTCCTCCATAGAAGATTGGCCTTGCTTTCTCCACAGGTAATGGGATAAGCGATTTCTGCCTCCAAAGCCTCTTCTTCCTCATCCCCCATCTTCACTTCTCATCAGAAACAGTAAAAAAAACAAACATTCTAATGAAGTTCTCAACATGAAACTACGCGGTATTAAGTTTGGGAAAAGGAGGAAGGAGGAAGGGAGAGAGAAAGAAAGAAAAAGGGCGGGGGGGAGAGAGAAAAAGGGGGGGAGAGAGAGAAAGAAAAAGGGGGGGGGAAGAGATAGAAAAGGGGGGGAGAGAGAGAGAAAGAAAAAAGGGGGATAGAGAGAGAGAGAAATGGGGGGGAAGAGGGGGGGGGAGAGAGAGAGAGAAAGAGAGAGAGAAAGAAAAAAGGAGGAGAGAGAGAGAAAGGGGGGGGGAAGAGGGGGAGAGAGAGAGAAAGGGGGGAGAGAGAAAGAAAAAAGGGGGATAGAGAGAGAGAAAGGGGAGGAGAGAGAGAGAGAGAGAGAGAGAGAAAGGGGGGGAGAGAGACAGAGAGAAAGAGAGAGAAAGAGAAAGAAAAAAGGGGGGAGAGAAAGAAAAAAGGGGGAGAGAGAGAGAAAGGGGGAAGAGAGAGAGAGAGAGAGAAAGGGTGAGAGAGAGAAAGGGGGAGGGGGGAGAAAAAAAGGGGGAGAGAGAAAGGGGGGGAGAGAGACAGAGAGAGAGAGAAAGAGAGAAAAAAGGGGGGGGGGGAGAAAGAAAAAGGGGGAGAGAGAGAGAGAAAGGGGGAAGAGAGAGAGAGAAAGGGTGAGAGAGAGAGAGAGAGAGAGAGAGAGAGGGGGGGAGAAAAAAGGGGAAGTGATAGAGAGAAAAGGGGGAAGAGAGAGAAAGAAAAGGGGGAAGAGAGAGAAAGAAAAGGGGGAAGAGAGAAAGAAAAGGGGAAGAGAGAGAAAGAAAAGGGGGAAGAGAGAGAAAGAAAAGGGGGAAGAGAGAGAAAGAAAAGGGGGAAGAGAGAGAAAGAAAAGGGGGAAGAGAGAGAGAGAGAGAGAGAGAGAGAGAGAGAGAGAGAGAGAGAAAAAAAAGGTTGGGAGGGTAGAGAGAAAAGGTGTGGGTTTAGGGAGGGGAAGAGGAAGGGAGAGGAAGAGGAAGGAAAAGGAAGGGAGAGATGGGTTATGAGGGAGAAAGGGGGAGGGGGCAGGAAGAAGGGAACAAGAGAAGGGAAAGAATAGGCGGGGAAAAGGATAAAGTAAACAAGGGAGGCAAAAACATAACACAAACCCATTCACATAATCAGAGGATGTATGCCAGTCAGCTAAAATGAGAATATTTACAAAAGACTCGGAAACGTGTTAATCCAACCACTCACATACCTAATACGGCTTCTTTCAGTTCCGTAGATGCACTAAATGCAGCTGCATCTACAACACTCTCCGACTCCAGAGTTTCCTCCCCAAGGGTCCTGCACATGAATATAGAGATTCAGAATTACAACAAGCATAGGTACGGACCCCCAGTGTATGCACCATTGTAATAACAGGCACACCCATAGCTCAGCAGGATGTTGATGCTTCTGGACGAGTAGGTCATTAATGTGGGTGATAGGTTTTAATCAACTGAGAGGATATCACACAGCAGTGCCCAAGTGGCTGTCCGGCGAGCAGGCCCTCAGAGCCCTTTAAGCCACACACTGGCCAAGTGGTAGATCCCTACCTGAAGACTCCAGACGCAGAGACATCACTGCTCCCAACCCAGGGCAGCCTCAGCTCCTGCCCATTCCAGATTGGACTGTAATATTAACACATATGAATTACTGTGCTGGTACAAGTATCATCAAAGCAGACATTTCATTTACCATTGTAGATAGGGAACACTAGAACACTTTCATATACACATATCAGAAGCATTAATGGAAATGTGTGGGCTATGACCCCCTCCGCCATGTTACCCAATAGCAAATACCATGTGGTGCATAAGACTACACTCTCCATAGAGTAAAATAGAAAGCAAACCCTTGAGCTCCCCGGCATCAGTGACTTTCATATGTGTAATTCCAAAAAGCATGCCCAGTATTGATTCCAGTGTGTACCAATTATGCAATATAAACCACAACTTATTTAATATCCTTGCTTATATGGTGCCGTTAATTTACAGAGCGCTTTACAGACAGCATCATTACACCAACATATTAATTAAAAGTTTTTTTAATTACATTTTATTTTTTGGTGTCCCTTTAAATTCTCTCTGTAACCTAAATAGAGATTCGGATGGTCCGGATAGTGACAGATCTGCCGGCAGCCGCCAGCGGGAGGTGTTTGAAGATGCTCCCATATGAGTTCATCTCGGAAGCAGGTCCTGCCTGTTGCCATGACGAAGCCGGGGGAGGCAGATGGGCACCACCGGTTACAGCCTCAAATCTGTCTCCCTCCATGGAGAGACGGCATATCAGGACAACGGAAAACCACCCGGATAATAATAAATAACAAGTCTATGCTTTGTGACCTCAACCGAATGATGTAGGATTTGACATCAGGAGAAAAGAGATGCTGCTGCAAGACAGACGGAACAACTGCCGAAGCAACGCCCGACGGACGGCATGTGTCCTATTCATTACAATAGGATACAAGCACAAAACCTACTTAGCGTCGGATGGTTGATGTGCAACTCTCCTTTCCGGCATGCGGCAGCGTTATTTTACGCCTGATGTGGCGGCGAAAGAAGTGAAAATTCTAAAAACATTCACCCATATATGAAATATGTGTGATCGCACTATTCAGCCCTATTATTATTATATTATTTGTAGACCACTATTAAGTCTCCTCTCAGCCTTTTCTTTTGCAAACTAAACATTCCTAATTCTTGTAGCCGGTCTTCATATGACATGGTTTGCAGACCTTCTACCATCTTTGTTGCTCTTCTCTGGACTTGAATATATCGATGTCTTTTTTTAATTGGGGCACAAAGGAACTGTACACAGTATTCCAGGTGGGGTCTGACCAGGGCAGAGTATAGGGGAATAATGACCTCGCTTGATCTAGATTCAATGCTTTTCTTGATACATCCCAGAATTTGTTGGCCTCTTTAGTTGCAGCACCATACTGTTGGCTTATGTTAAATCTGGGATCTATGTTAAAGTCCTTTTCCGCGGTGCAATCACTCAGTTATATTCCTTCCTTACTATATATGCTTTTTACCCAGGTGTAGGACTTTGCATTTGTCCCTGTTAAATACCATTCTTTTCCCATCAGCCCCTTGTTCAAGTGTGTCTAGATCCTTTTGCATACGCTCTCTATCCTCTGTAGTGTGGGCGACTCCTCCTATCTTAAGGGGGCTTTACACGCTACGACATCGCTAATGCGAACTCGTTGGGGGTCACGGAATTGGTGACGCACATCCGGCCGCACTAGCAATGCCGTTGTGTGTGACACCTATGAGCGATTTTGCATCGTCGCAAAAACGTGCAAAAATCGTTCATCGGTGACATGGGGGTCCATTCTCAAAAATCGTTACTGTAGCAGTAACGAAGTTGTTCCTTGTTCCTGCGGCAGCACACATCGCTCCGTGTGACACCACAGGAACGAGGAAGCTCTCCTTACCTGTCTCCCGGCCGCTATGCGGAAGGAAGGAGGTGGGCGGGATGTTACGTCCCGCTCATCTCCGCCCCTCCGCTTCTATTGGGGGGCGGTTCAGTGACGCAGCTGTGACATGGCTGTGATGCTGAACGAACCGCCCCCTTAGAAAGGAGGCGGTTCGCCGGTCACAGCGACGTCGCCGGACAGGTAAGTAGTGTGACGGGTCTGGGCGATGTTGTGCGGCACGGGCAGCGATTTGCCCGTGTCGCACAACAGATGGGGGCGGGTACCCATGCTAGCGATATCGGTACCGATATCGCAGCATGTAAAGCGGCCTTTAGTATCATCTGAAAATTTGATAAGTTCCCCAATAAATCCGTTGTCCAGATCATTTATATAAATATTAAACAGCACTGGGCCCAGGACAGAGCCTTGCGGCCCCCACTTTTAACTATCTTCCAGTTCGATGTGTAGCCATTTAGTATTACTCGTTGTGCCCGATCATTTAAGCCAGTTTTGAATCCATTTAACTGATTTTTATTTTTTTTTTGTTCTGTACTTCAGCATTTTTTCAACAAAGGATGTTATGTGATATTATATTGAATGCCCTAGGGCCCCTTCACATTGCATTTTTATCTACATTCTCTGGTCTTGTCGGAGCTTCCGTTCGAACCACCCCCCTCGCAAAACAGTTTTCGGATGCATGCGCCGACGGGGCAATTGACAATAATGGAGCAGACGGAGTCAGTGTGTGCTCTGTATTTTACCATTTTCGGGCATATACGCTTTCTGCAGGCAGACACCCAGACGTAGTATGTCTGGTTGTCCGGTGCAGAAAGTGTATACGCCTGAAAATGGTGCAAGGCAGAGCATATGCTGACTCCGTATGCTCCATTATAGTCAATGGCCCCGTCAGCGCATGCGTCCAAAACCTGTTTTGCGAGGGGGAGTTTGGACGGGACCAGTGAACGTAGTTAAAAACGGAATGCGAATGCAGCCTTAAGCTGGGGTCACACTAAACGACAGCGACAACGACGTCGCTGTTACGTCATCAAAATGGTGACGTAGCAGCGACCTTGTAAGTCGCTGTTATGATCGCTGCTTAGCTGTCAAACACAGCAGCCGAAGCAGCGATCATAACGACACGCGTCGCTGTGCTGCAACATGTGCAGAGAGCAGGGAGCCGCGCACACTGAGCGCTGGCTCCCTGCTCTCCTAGCTACAGTACACATCGGGTTAATTACACGATGTGTACTGCAGCTACATGTGCAGAGAGCAGGAGCCGGCGCTGGCAGCGTGAGAGCGGCGGAGGCTGGTAACGAAGGTAAATATCGGGTAACCACCTTGGTTACCCGATGTTTACCTTGGTTACAGCTTACCGCAGCTGCCAGATGCCGGCTCCTGCTCGCTTCATTTCGTCGCTCTCTCTCTTTCGTTGATCTGTGCGTCACAGCGGGAGAGCGACGACCAAAAAATGAAGCTGGACATTCAGCAACGAGCGGCGACCTCACAGCAGGGGCCAGCTCGTTGCTGGATGTCACACACAGCGACAGCGACGGGACGTCGCTGCAACGTCACAGACAATGGGGACGTAGCAGCGACGTCGTTGTCGCTGTGTGTGACACCACCTTTACTGAAGTCAAGGTTTACTATATCTACGGCATTCCCCTTGTCTGCTCCTGAAGTTTGTGCTGTTGACCAGGGAGCGGAGTAATACACGGCGGCAGGATCAGACTACATATAGAGTTTTGTTTGTAGTCTGTAACTACAAAGACACATAGGTCTTCATGAGAGCTATGAGAGAGTGTACACAATGCAGTCCGTTTTATTTTAACAAAACAAAACAAAAAAAATGGTGTAAAAGTATTAATGTTCCTCTGTACCTAGAGATACAGAATTTGGAGTCTTACCTGTTTGTGGTGACAAGAACAGCTTTCACCTCTTCCATACCACTCCCATTCATAATGTTATCAGGCGTGGTCACCACCACCACTTCTTCTACATGCACGCTGACA
Organism: Anomaloglossus baeobatrachus; assembly: GCF_048569485.1. Classification (NCBI taxonomy): domain Eukaryota; kingdom Metazoa; phylum Chordata; class Amphibia; order Anura; family Aromobatidae; genus Anomaloglossus; species Anomaloglossus baeobatrachus. The sequence goes on along the minus strand of NC_134357.1, from coordinate 448,320,807 downwards.
TCTGGGGTGGTCATTTCTGAACAACCCGTATGGAGCTGATGGGTAAAGGGAACAAACACAATTACAATACAACATCTGCTGAGTGGGCTGTATCACACATTGCTACTCCTCCAGGTTCATCACCGGTCTTTCCGCAGTATGTACAGTCCAAGGTCGGCAGCCTGTCTGTGTACAGTGTAGATACCGCCAGCTGATGGATTTGTGAAAATTGGGAGCTATTCTAAATCATACAATAATCCGTAGCCTCCAGCAAAGTAACTTGATCCCAGGAATACATCTTAAAGAAATAGTTCATCAAACAAACCCCTATCACTTTGTAATAATAGAGAACCCATGATCCCCAGATGAGGCCCAGTGGTCCCCAGAAACATAACACAGAGGACCATCGGTGTACATACATTACATAAGCACCCAATGATTGCAACTGGTACCATGTAATGGTTACCTTTATAAGACAATGAAATCAGCAAACATTTCATTCAATAGAACCAGATGATCACAAGAAGTCACAGCAATTAGACCACCCACAGCAAGGAGACTCATTCAAGTAAATCGAGGGGTCAGGCTCCAGGCGGGGCCGCCGCAACAGGCAAGGCCGGACTCCAGGCGGGGCCGCCGCGAGAGGCAAGGCCGGGCTCCAGGCGGGGCCGCCGCGAGAGGCAAGGCCGGGCTCCAGGCGGGGCCGCCGCGAGAGGCAAGGCCGGGCTCCAGGCGGGGCCGCCGCGAGAGGCAAGGCCGGGCTCCAGGCGGGGCCGCCGCGAGAGGCAAGGCCGGGCTCCAGGCGGGGCCGCCGCGAGAGGCAAGGCCGGGCTCCAGGCGGGGCCGCCGCGAGAGGCAAGGCCGGGCTCCAGGCGGGGCCGCCGCGAGAGGCAAGGCCGGGCTGCAGGCGGGCTAAACATGAGATATACTGATAAGAGACTAAAATGCAATGACTTTCATCAGACACTGACCAGATCAGTGCGCTCTATAAAAGTCTTACGTATCTGACATTTAACTTCTGTGAAAAGGAATGAATGGGGCAATTTGGTATTGCACCCAAAGGGTCTCTATTTTGTTAGACCGTAATTTGCAAGCATAAATTGTTGTAAACAGCGTATAAGGGAATATGCAGAATTTCAAGTACTTGCTACAGACAATTATGTAACAAAAACGTGTGCCTTGGCAGCAAAAATGCTGCAAAGAAAACTTGCCTCTCTGGGTAAAAAAAATAATACAGCAAAAACATAGAAAGCACCGACATTCTGTGGTTCTGAAACGGCTTCAAATCAGTAAGGAAAAAATAAGCAGCATGTGCAAGAGATTTTAGAAATCTCAGTTTGCTGTGACAGTAAAACGCTGCGTCTCTGCAAAGATGAAAGATTAATGAACATATCCTAAAGCTGCCCGAGTCTTACCTTTCCTTCCTGGAGTCTAGTCCCTGGTTGCAGCTATACTGATCTCAACTGAAATCTAAGTAGGAAAAAATAAACTATATCCACCCTTGCTACAAACACCACTGAACTAAAGAGCCTATACACTATACAGTGTGTCCACTGCCATTAACTTGAGAACGGCTGCAGCTATAGGCATAGAAGTGGTGTCTAGGTATAGTAAAGTAACCATGCGCTATGCAATGAAACCACCTATAGCGCCACCTGGTGGAAAACAACGGAGTTAGCATTTTTATCTTGAAAACGGAACGAGATAGAGAAAAAAAGTGAATTACAAAGTTGTAATGCATCAATTCATTACAGGCTAGAAGGCTAGACACCACTTCTATGCCTATAGCTGCCGCCGTTCTCAAGTTAATGGCGGTGGAAAGGATATGGGTGGACACACTGTATGTAAAGGTTAGCTAAATCTGCTGATTTCTGTGGATCAATCTAATATCTATAGAGGTCTCTCGACTCTTCCCTGACAGATGTTGGAGGGAAAGAAGGATTTGGGAATGTTGTATTTAGAGACTCAGGTTTCAAACACTCCAGACATTCAGTTACCTCCACCAGGACAAGGACGAGAGAAGGAAAGTTGTTTTACATTGCTTCCAATGGAGACTTGAGTCTGCCTCTTTTTTTACTGCATCACAGAATGGAGTTGGATTACTAAGGAAATAATGCAGTCAGACCCCTTCTTATACATCAGTGGTCTTGTGCACAAAAAGAAAGAGTCACGGAAGCTCTCAATGAGGAGCCAGAGCCGGAAGTGAAACAGTTCCAAGAGTTGAGCTTTCATAATTTGCCCGTATGGCTCCAATTTGCCAATAGACATCATTATCAAAAAAAAAAGAACATTTTGGATTTGTACATTTAGCTGATATGTTCTTTCTAAAGCTGGACATACTTTCACAAAATATTTAACTGCAGATCCAAGTAATTTTAGAATCCATCCGCTGTTGTGCATGGGCATGACCAACAATAGACCCTTAAGGCTCCGTTACACGCAACGACATCTCTAACAAAATATCGCTGGGGTGACGGAATTCGTGACGCACATCCGGCCTAGTTAGCGACGTTGTTGCATGTGACACCTAAGAGCGACCGCTAATGATCCCAAAAACGCCACAAATCGTTGATTGTTGACACATCGTTCCTTTCCAAACAATCGTTGATCTTTTAGGACGCAGGTTGTTCGTCGTTCCTGAGGCAGCACACATCGCTACGTGTGACACCCCGGGAACGACGAACAGCGTTCCTGCGTCCTCCGGCAACGAGGTGGGAGTGACGTTAATGCGGCTGCTCTCCACCCCTCCGCTTCTATTGGTGGCCTGCTGTGTGACGTCACTGTGACGCCGCACGAACCTTGCCCTTAACAAAGAGTTTGTTCGGCGGCCACAGCGACGTTGTTAGGAAGGTATGTTCGTGTGACGCGTACTAGCGAAATTACAACCTACAAGAATAAAACTGAAACACATATTGTAGAAACAATAATTTTTATTATTGAAAAAATTAAGAATTTTTTTGGGATAAGGACAAGAGGGTAAAAGGGGCAGAGAAATTACACAGTGAAGAAAAAAGAAAAAGAAAAAAAAAAAAAAAAGACCCTGAATTGGTCACCTGCACACGAAGTGCCAGTAAAGATAAAAATAGTAATATGGAGTAGGTCAGGTTAGTTATATATAAATCATCTATACCAAAAAATACAATCAGAAGGGCTGCATAAAGTGCCAAGTGCTTTTCAGAATAAATAAATAATTTATGAATATATAAGGAAAAAACCTAAGCTAGTCAACATATATTTCCTCCATGCTATATGAAAACCGACAATAGGTAGACAAAATAGTCAGTGAATAAATATACATACGCTCAGCATATATGAATTCATCAAGCTAAATATATGTAGCCTTTTTCCCTTTTCCCTTGAAAAAGACGGTGAAACGCGCGTTGGGGAGCTTCCCTGTGGTCCCTGGTATGTAACTATGGTTATCTACTGTATTGCTATGTACATAAATATGTTGTAACCCCATAGGTGCCTTACATACTATTTTCCCTATGGTACCTTTTGCTCTATGGTTCTTTTCATGTCAGACGCTCAGCAGTTATGTCACTTAACATACAGTTAGGTCCAGAAATATTTGGACAGTGACACAATTTTCGCGAGTTGGGCTCTGCATGCCACCACATTGGATTTGAAATGAAACCTCTACAACAGAATTCAAGTGCAGATTGTAACGTTTAATTTGAAGGTTTGAACAAAAATATCTGATAGAAATTGTAGGAATTGTACACATTTCTTTACAAGCACTCCACATTTTAGGAGGTCAAAAGTAATTGGACAAAAACCAAACCCAAACAAAATATTTTTATTTTCAATATTTTGTTGCGAATCCTTTGGAGGCAATCACTGCCTTAAGTCTGGAACCCATGGACATCACCAAACGCTGGGTTTCCTCCTTCTTAATGCTTTGCCAGGCCTTTACAGCCGCAGCCTTCAGGTCTTGCTTGTTTGTGGGTCTTTCCGTCTTAAGTCTGGATTTCAGCAAGTGAAATGCATGCTCAATTGGGTTAAGATCTGGTGATTGACTTGGCCATTGCAGAATGTTCCACTTTTTTGCACTCATGAACTCCTGGGTAGCTTTGGCTGTATGCTTGGGGTCATTGTCCATCTGTACTATGAAGCGCCGTCCGATCAACTTTGCGGCATTTGGCTGAATCTGGGCTGAAAGTATATCCCTGTACACTTCAGAATTCATCCGGCTACTCTTGTCTGCTGTTATGTCATCAATAAACACAAGTGACCCAGTGCCATTGAAAGCCATTCATGCCCATGCCATCACGTTGCCTCCACCATGTTTTACAGAGGATGTGGTGTGCCTTGGATCATGTGCCGTTCCCTTTCTTCTCCAAACTTTTTTCTTCCCATCATTCTGGTACAGGTTGATCTTTGTCTCATCTGTCCATAGAATACTTTTCCAGAACTGAGCTGGCTTCATGAGGTGTTTTTCAGCAAATTTAACTCTGCCCTGTCTATTTTTGGAATTGATGAATGGTTTGCATCTAGATGTGAACCCTTTGTATTTACTTTCATGGAGTCTTCTCTTTACTGTTGACTTAGAGACAGATACACCTACTTCACTGAGAGTGTTCTGGACTTCAGTTGATGTTGTGAACGGGTTCTTCTTCACCAAAGAAAGTATGCGGCGATCATCCACCACTGTTGTCATCCGTGGACGCCCAGGCCTTTTTGAGTTCCCAAGCTCACCAGTCAATTCCTTTTTTCTCAGAATGTACCCAACTGTTGATTTTGCTACTCCAAGCATGTCTGCTATCTCTCTGATGGATTTTTTCTTTTTTTTCAGCCTCAGGATGTTCTGCTTCACCTCAATTGAGAGTTCCTTAGACCGCATGTTGTCTGGTCACAGCAACAGCTTCCAAATGCAAAACCACACACCTGTAATCAACCCCAGACCTTTTAACTACTTCATTGATTACAGGTTAACGAGGGAGACGCCTTCAGAGTTAATTGCAGCCCTTAGAGTCCCTTGTCCAATTACTTTTGGTCCCTTGAAAAAGAGGAGGCTATGCATTACAGAGCTATGATTCCTAAACCCTTTCTCCGATTTGGATGTGAAAACTCTCATATTGCAGCTGGGAGTGTGCACTTTCAGCCCATATTATATATATAATTGTATTTCTGAACATGTTTTTGTAAACAGCTAAAATAACAAAACTTGTGTCACTGTCCAAATATTTCTGGACCTAACTGTATTATATTGTGGCTATATGGTTCAGGGTTGAGTGCACTGGGCACTTCATATTTATTTACCATCTGTTGTTATCCATTTAATCAACCCAAGTCGTTCCATGCTACATATATTTAGCTTGATGAATTCATATATGCTGAGCGTATGTATATTTATTCACTGACTATTTTGTCTACCTATTGTCGGTTTTCATATAGCATGGAGGAAATATATGTGGACTAGCTCAGGTCTTTTCCTTATATATTCATAAATTATTTATTCTAAAAAGCACTTGGCACTTTAAGCAGCCCTTCTGATTGTATTTTTTGGTATAGATGATTTATATATATTACTAACCTGACCTACTCCATATTACTATTTTTATCTTTACTGGCACTTTGTGTGCAGGTGACCAATTCAGGGTCTCTTTTTTTTTTTTCTTTTTTCACTGTGTAATTTCTCTGCCCCCTTTATCCTCTTGTCCTTATCCCAAAAAAGAAGGGAATTTTGTTTACTTACCGTAAATTCCTTTTCTTCTAGCTCCTATTGGGAGACCCAGACAATTGGGTGTATAGCTTCTGCCTCCGGAGGTCACACAAAGTATTACACTTTAAAAAGTGAAACCCCTCCCCTCTGCCTATACACCCTCCCGTGGATCACGGGCTCCTCAGTTTTGGTGCAAAAGCAGGAAGGAGAAAACTTATGAATTGGTCTAGGGTAAATTCAATACGAAGGATGTTCGGAGAACTGAACCATGAACCAAAAGAACAATTCAACATGAACAACATGTGTACACAAAAGAACAACCAGCCCGAAGGGAACAGGGGCGGGTGCTGGGTCTCCCAATAGGAGCTAGAAGAAAAGGAATTTACGGTAAGTAAACAAAATTCCCTTCTTCTTTGTCGCTCCATTGGGAGACCCAGACAATTGGGACGTCCAAAAGCAGTCCCTGGGTGGGTAAAAGAATACCTCAATAAAAAGAGCCGAAACTGCCCTCCTCTTACAGGTGGGCAACCGCCGCCCGAAGGACTCGCCTACCTAGACTGGCGTCTGCCGAAGCATAGGTATGCACTTGATAGTGTTTCGTGAAAGTGTGCAGACTAGACCACGTCGCTGCCTGACACACCTGCTGAGCCGTAGCCCGGAGCCGCAATGCCCAGGACGCACCCACTGTTACGGTTGCTGCGAGCACTGGAGACTGTGTCCAGATTTCTTGCTACTGCACATGTGCGAGCGCTGGAGACTAAGTCCAGATTTCTTGCTACTGCACATGTGCGAGCGCCGGAGACTAAGTCCTATCTTGGAGCCATTGCACATGTGCGGGTGACATCATCGCTGACACGAGGTCACATGTCTCTGACACCTTCTATGCCGATTGGTCGCTGGTCATGTGCTTGTGATGCCTTGCTCGGTGATAGGCCAGCATGACGTCACTCCTGTCGTTCTGGCAGCGGATTGGCTCTGGTGTCCTCCATCTTGGATGAGGCACAGAGTCTATATAAGACCCTGACACACGCCGCATGGCGCTCAGTCCTCTTGCTTCATGCATAAGAGTAGACGCTCTGTGCGCGTTCCTCTAGGCATTCCTCTGTCTATGCTAGGTGAGCGCTACCGGCAGGGTAGCGTTCTTATACCTTACAGCTTCAGCTGCTGTCCGTATCCTTACCTCTTAGGGGAGCGGACATAGGCAGGTGCCTGAGGCACATGGTCTGGCTGGGCCTTGTGGTTCAACTCGTAGGTGGACGTTGCCGCTAGGGTAACGTTCCTTATACTGCGTCTGGCAGTTGTTCGTATCCTCGCACACTAGGGGAGCGAACAGAGGTAGGAGCTTTGTGCGGCTTACGCTGCTGTTCGTCTCTTTTGCACCACTAGAAGAGCGGACCTAGGCAGGTGCCATATCTAGTGGTTCGTGTCCTCGCACACTAGTGGAGCGAACGCAGGTAGGAGCTTTGTGCGGCTTACGCTGCTGTTCGTCTCTTTTGCACCACTAGAAGAGCGGACCTAGGTAGGTGCCATTTCGCACACATTGCCTTTGTCTCTGTGATTATTAACAGAGATCATTCCACACACCCTCCAAGTAAGGGAGGAATTGCTTTACTTACTTATTATATCCTTCTGTGAGTTAACAGAGGTATTGCACTCTGCCATAGTCTGCAGCAGAGTCTTTGCACGGTGGACCCTGACTGTCTGATACTCCTTTAAGTTATTATCAGACAGCCCCCCGTAACACCCACGGCTCTGGTAGAATGGGCTTTCAGCCCTGAAGGAAGCGGAAGCCCAGAAGAACGGTAGGCTTCGAAAATCGGTTCCTTGATCCACCGAGCCAAGGTTGACTTGGAAGCCTGCAAACCCTTACGCTGGCCAGCGACAAGGACAAAGAGCGCATCTGAACGACACAGGGGCGCCGTGCGAGACACGTAGAACCGGAGTTCTCTCACCAGATCCAAAGAGTGCAAATCCTTTTCACATTGGTGAATTGGATTAGGGCAAAATGAAGGCAAGGAGATATCCTGAATGAGATGAAAAGGAGATACCACCTTAGGGAGAAATTCCGGGACCGGACGCAGAACCACCTTATCCTGGTGAAACACCAGGAAGGGGGCTTTGCATGACAGCGCTGCAAGCTCAGACACTCTCCGGAGTGATGTAACTGCCACTAGAAAGGCCACCTTTTGCGAAAGACGTGATAAAGAGACATCCCGCAGCGGCTCGAAAGGTGGTTTCTGAAGAGCCGTTAGCACCCTGTTAAGATCCCAGGGTTCCAGCGGACGCTTGTAAGGTGGGACTATGTGGCAAACTCCCTGCAGGAACGTGCGGACCTGCGGAAGCCTGGCTAGACGCTTTTGAAAAAATACGGAGAGCGCCGATACTTGGCCCTTGAGAGAGCCGAGTGACAAACCCTTGTCCATTCCGGATTGAAGGAATGAAAGAAAAGTGGGTAAGGCAAACGGCCATGGAGGAAAACCGTTATCAGAGCACCAGGATAAGAAGATTTGCCAAGACCTGTAATAGATCTTGGCGGACATTGGCTTCCTAGCCTGTCTCATGGTGGCAATGACGTCCTGAGATAACCCTGAAGACGCTAGGAGCCAGGACTCAATGGCCACACAGTCAGGTTGAGGGCCACAGAATTCAGATGGAAAAATGGCCCTTGTAACAGCAAGTCTGGGCGGTCTGGAAGCGCCCACGGTTGACCCACCGTGAGATGCCACAGATCCGGGTACCACGACCGCCTCGGCCAGTCTGGAGCGACGAGAATGGCGCGACGGCAGTCGGACCTGATCTTGCGTAACACTCTGGGCAGCATCGCCAGAGGAGGAAACACATAAGGCAGTCGAAACTGCGACCAGTCCTGAACTAACGCGTCTGCCACCAGAGCTCTGTGATCCTGAGACCGTGCCATGAATGCCGGGACTTTGTTGTTGTGCCGTGACGCCATGAGATCGACGTCCGGCGTTCCCCAGCGGCGACAGATCTCTTGAAACACTTCTGGGTGCAGAGACCACTCCCCCGCATCCATGCCCTGACGACTGAGAAAATCTGCTTCCCAGTTTTCTACGCCCGGGATGTGAACTGCGGAGATGGTGGCTGTGGAGTCGGTAAGCCAAACCTGAGACTCAGACTCCTCAATTTCCCTTGCACCGACCCCGACTCCCACATATATTGCTTATATTTAAGTGAAAAATGTATTGCAGTACAATGTGAACATCAGACATTGAATCATTTTTATGATACAATAATCAAGATATTTAGATAAAATATATTTATTGGAATACAACTTTAGAACACAAAAAACTGCAATAAATTGTAAATATGTAATACACTACGATCGAGATATAATATATATATATATATATATATATATATATATATATATATATATATATATACATATACATACATACACATATATATATACACATATACACACATACACCCATACACAGTACAGACCAAATGTTTGGACACCTTCTCATCTCTAGAACAACTGTTAAGAGGAGACTTTGTGCAGCAGTCCTTCATGGTAAAATAGCTGCAAGGAAACCACTGCTAAGGACAGGCAACAAGCAGAAGAGACTTGTTTGGGCTAAAGAACACAAGGAATGGACATTAGGCCAGTGGAGATCTGTGCTTTGGTCCAAATTTGAGATCTTTGGATCCAACCACCGTGTCTTTGTAGAAAAGGTGAACGGATGGACTCTACATGGCTGGTTCCCACCGTGAAGCATGGAGGAGGAGGTGTGATGGTGTGGGGGGTGCTTTGCTGGTGACACTGTTGGGGATTTATTCAAAATTGAAGGCATACTGAACCAACATGGCTACCACAGCATCTTGCAGCGGCGTGCTATTCCATCCGGTTTGCATTTAGTTGGACCATCATTTATTTTTCAACAGGACAATGACCCCAAACACACCTCCAGGCTGTGAAAGGGCTATTTGACTAAGAAGGAGAGTGATGGGGTGCTATGCCCGATGACCTGGTCTCCACAGTCACCAGACCTGAACCCAATCGAGATGGTTTGGGGTGAGCTGGACCGCAGAGTGAAGGCAAAAGGGCCAACAAGTGCTAGGCATCTCTGGGAACTCCTTCAAGACTGTTGGAAGACCATTTCCGATGACTACCTCTTGAAGCTCATAAAGAGAATACCAAGTGTGTGCACAGCAGTAATCAAAGCAAAAGGTGGCTACTTTGAAGAACCTAGAATATAAGACATATTTTCAGTTGTTTCACACTTTAAGTATTTCATTCCACATGTTTTAATTCATAGTTTTGATGCCTTCAATGTGAATCTACAATTTTCAGAGTCCTGAAAATAAAGAAAACTCTTTGAATGAGAAGGTGTGTCCAAACTTTTGGTCTGTACTGTATATAAAAACACTATGTAATAAACTATATAAGTGGCAAAAAACAGTTTTCAACAAAAACATAGTAAATAACATTTGTGCAGTCTATGAATTTGTTCTAAGAAATAGAATTGCTTCCATCAAATCCTCCTTCGCAGATGACCTCAAATCTGACCTAATAATTTTAAGGCTAGAGAACAACCAATTTTGATGAACGATTGAATTTTTCTATTTCTTTGAGAGCAAGTGAAAAATTTATCTGAAATCTGGTCAGTCTGCTGCTATAGGAGATGGAGTAAAATCTTTTTCCTTGCGGCAACGCTTTGCCTGCTCCATGTCATCCAAATACTTGTCAGTTAAACTCCATATCTGATGAGCATGAAGATATGGCAGCAGTAGCACTGTCAGGACACACGTCCTCTTGCGCCTGGCAGTCCTGTAGCCGCTTATCCTAACTGCTACCTCAGTCAGAGCTTCTTTTCCTTTAGTAAGCTGTTGATCATCAAGCAGTATACGATGATTTGGGACATAAAGAGATGCCAGAAGAATTTTATTTTCCAATAGCTGTCTCTCTGTTTCATTGAAGTAGAAATGCAATCTGCGATTAAACCTCTTTGGGACAGGCAAAATAGCAAGTTCTTCCACTCCCTTTTGAAAATGCCAGGCGTTAAATCCTCAGCTTGTAATTTTTTAGTCACGGTAAATGGGTGATTAAGCAATTCCTTCAATTCAGCCACCTGTGTCCATTGACCTTCATTTAGAGTTACCTGAGGGTTCGCCATATCTATAAGAAACGGTTTTAGTTCAAGCAATCGCTCAATCATTAAATAAGTGCTGCCTCACCGAGTGGCTTGATCAACAATTGCCCCTTTCCCAGCACGTCTCTTCAAGATGGAATCAATTTTAGGGGTTCTGGTGGCAATAACCAATTTCCCCACTTTTCCAATCAGATTTCCAGCATGTCCCTCTTGCAGACTCTTATTGCCAGCTGCAGCGTGTGCACAACACAGCGCATGTGATGAATATGAAAGTGTTTTGAAGCAGCTTCAACAAGATCATCTAATTCTAAAATATTATTTTGCTGTTCTTCTGTTGTAATATCTGTTTGTTCCTCAGTTACATGAACAGCACTGTGGCTCCATCTCACACATACTGAATCCTAAATTTACTTCTAGCTGTTGTTCATTACTCACATTCATCAGTTTAATTGTACTTATGTTTGAAACATTGTTTTGTGAGGATCCGTTTTTGGGCTCATATTTTAGGAGTCGGATCATTTTACACTGACTCCACCAAAATGAACACCAACTCTGACTCCGTGACTCCGACTCCACAGCCTTGGACTGCAGATACGGTATCAAAAATGGCTCCAAATACTGGGAGGCAATGTTCCCACGATGAGTTTATGGCAAGTTTCTGACGCTGTGTATATTTGCCGTGTTAAAAGTGCAGCGAAGTTCCAGCAAAGTGGATCTCATGCTCATGTGCTTCTTTTTTTACGCTGCGTAAACGGACCTGTGGTATGGGTTTCAAATCTACAACAGGTCAATCTTTCCTGCAGGTACACGGAGTTGTCTGTGCAGATTTTCATCATAGACTTCAGTTAGACGCAGAAATTCCGCAGGTAGCACAAGGAACTGAACACACAGCCAGACATGGCCATGATTTGAATAGTTGTAAAGGGTTATTCCCATCTTCACACATGGATATTGTCAGATTGTAAGGCTATGTGCGCACGCTGCGTTCTGGCTTGACAACTAAACTGCAGCATTTTGACAACTGTAAACACTGCGTTTGACAAAAAAAATGCATCCAAAACACATACATTTGGGATGCATTTTGAATGCGTTTTGGGTGCACTTTTTGACAGTGCGGTCTCACTCGGGTGTACTACATCCCCATAGAGCATGGCTGATTGCAAGACAGAGCCACGCAATGAGAATGAACTCGGATGACGTTCACCCGACTTCATTGTCATCGCGCGGCTCTGTCTGTGTGCCACGGCCTGATTTGATGTCACAAGCAAGTCCTTCAGCTCAGAAGAACTCACCAGTGACCGCAAATCACCTGAGTGACTGAAGTGAGCCGCGCGATCAGCAGTGCAGTCACTCAGGTAACCCATGGCCAGCTGGAGTCCTCCACCCGAGACCACAAATCACCTCACTAAGGGCACCACTGATCGTTTGGCTCACTTCAGTCACTCGGGTGACTTGCTGTCACAACCCGTGGAGGACTCCAGCTGTGGCCGCGGGTAACCCGAGTGACATCATCGCTGATAGCGTGACTCACTTCAGTTGCTGAGTGGAGCTCACAGAGAGCGGTCGTGGTCTGTGGCCGCTCGCTGTCAGCTTCCGACGTAGCAATGCTGAAAACATCGTGGGACTTCGTGTGGATTACATCAGACCGGGATTGGTGTTTGGGGATTAATAAAGTGGTGAAAGAGGGTGGGTTTTTTGTCTTTTATTCCAAATAAAGGATTTTTTGGGTGCGTTTATTTACTTTAACTTATAGACAACTGCCATGATTAATACCCCGATTGGCACTGCAGAATACCAGCCCACAGCTGTGTGGAGAGCGAGAGAGTCTTTATCACTTTCTTTTCTTGCAGATTTTAATCAATACTGCAAGGAAAAAAAACACATCCAGCAAAGTCTATGAGAATCATGACTTGCTGTGCGCGTTGCTTCCTTTTTCCTTGCAGATTTTGGTGCTGAATAAAGAAGCAACATGGCAATTCTTTCTGTGTTTATATATGGTAATCCATTCCAGAGCTTGATCACTACAATGGATTATGTATGTGCTGCACTCGCAGCTCTGGCACTTTGCCTCGCACAGCATGCATCCGGCATGGTGTGTGAGACTCTCCATAGCTCAGTAACCATGACCCTGGGTTTCCACAGCAGCGAGCGGGTCCCAGTAATTGCATTACAGTGGCCCAATCGCCAGGGAGAGGTAAGCAATCCCCCTCCCTGCCATTTGAATGCTGCGATCGCATTGATCGCAGCATTCAGGGGGTTAAACTGCTGAGAGTGGCGTGGGCACTGCTCCGAGTAAGGAGAGCCGGGTCATGGCTTTAACATCAGCCAGAGACCCAGCGGCGATCGCGGTAGGGGGACAGAAATGCAGAAACCCCCACAATCTCCATGGCTATAAAAAAAAAAAAATCTGCTACATGGACACAACTGTCAGGTTGAACACACTGGATTTTTTTTTTTAACTGTATACGTACTGGGTTAGTAATGGGGGTGTCTTGTAGGCGTCCTCCATTACTAACCCATTAGCTTGATGCCAGCTGTCAATTCACAGCTGACATCAACCCCAAAAATATTACCGCGATTGCCACCGCACCAGGGCAATTGAGAAGAGCCAGGCAAAGCGTAAAAAAATTGGCACTTCTAATGGACGCACTCCATCTGGGGCGGCTACAGGCTGCTATTTGTAGGCTGGGAAGGGCTTCCCACATTGATAATACCAGCGCGCAGCTGTCTGCTGTACCTGCGCTGGTTATCAAAACTACGGGGAATCGCATGTCATTTTTTTATTATTTTGTTCACAGCGGCATACAGACATCTTCCCCATGCAATAAAGCTTGTTGATTGCCTGCAGCCTTTCAACAAACTTTATTCAGCATCTGAACAGTACCCAAACACAGACCTCTGTGAGAAGTCCGTGTTCGAGCCCAGGACACTAGGTGTCTGGTACAGTTCAGGTTCGCTCATCGTTAATTGACACCCGTTCTATATTTTTGAGATACGGTTTTGGCACTGGCAAAATACTGATAAAAAATACTGACGTGTAAATGGAGGCCTAATGCAGTAAGAAGCGATCAAAATGTCATATCTATTCCAAGATGGTACCAACAAAAACATCAGCTCACCCTGCAAAAAAAATAAGCCCAAGCTCCATCGACAGGAAAAATGAGAATACAGGCTTCGGGGAAAAAGAGAATGAAAAATTTATTTTTTTCCCAAATAACCAATTTTTTTCACCAATACGCCACGAGCGCACATTTGTTCAGTATTGTAGCCAAAAGTAGGGGTGGAACAATCAGAGGAAACGTCATGGAAACACGTCACCACCAGGCTTGGTTTTGGCTACAAATATTGAGGTAAGATTCTGACCAAATACTGAACATGTGCACGTTGCCCTAAAATACCAGACAAGTTTGGTATCTGGATTGTACTGACCTGGATAATTATGATTTCATCACAAAACAGTCCCCAATTCATTAAAATAATTATGCCAAAATTCTAGTGTAAATGGCTTTGAAACTTTGCAAATGTTTTGAGAGACATAGAGCTGTGTAAAAATGTTGCAACTTTTGGAATTTGAGCCAGTTTCACCAAAATGGGTTAAAGCTGGCACAGGATAGGGGCATGACGCCACAGCTGGTCTAATTCACGAGGCACTGTGGCGTCCCAGACTGGAGTAGGATTTGTGGAGAGATGCAGGACACTCATCAAAAGCAGCCAAATCATTCGGAGGTGGGCACCTCTTAGGCTATGTTCACACTAGAAAAATGATTTTTCTTAAGAAATTTCTTAAGAGTGCACCTGTGTTAAAAAACGCACCAAAAACGCACCTGCGTTTTTGCCGCGTTTTCGGTGCGTTTTTGGTGCGTTTTTACCGCTGGTTGCTCCCTGCGTTATTGTGCCAATTATCTATGGCAAAAAACGCAGTTAGCTGCAGAAAAGAAGTGACATGCTCATTCTTTTTCTTAAGAAAATCTACTGAAAGAATTTTCTTAAGAAAAAAACGCAGTGTGTGCACAGCTAATTTTTTTTGCCATAGGTTTTGCTGGGAAATGTCTGCAGAAAGGTTACAAGAATTTCTCAAGAAATTTCTGCAGCAAAAACGGACCCAAAACGCAGGTAAAAAACGCAGTGTGTGAACATAGCCTTAGGCTGCTTTCACACATCCGGTTTTTGCCATCAGGCACAATTCGGCAAAAACATGAAAAAACGGATCCGGCGTCTATTGCCGCCGGATCAGTTTTTTCCCCCATAGACTTATAGCGCCGAATTGTGCCGGATGGCCTTGCGTTTCATCCGTTTTTTGACAGATCCGGCAAAATTTACTTGTCCGGTGGCCGGATGAAACATTGAAGGGAACGTTTTTGTGTCCGGCAAAAAAAAAACGGATCTCGCCGGATCCGGCGCCGTACGGCGTGTTTTATAATGGAAGCCTATGGACGCCGGATCCAGCGTAATGCGGCAAAAAACTGATCCGGCCGCCAGATCTGTTTTTTAACTGAGCATGCTCAGTATCACACCGGATCTGTCAAAAAACTGATGCAACTGATGGAAAAAACTGAGGCAACTGATCCGTTTTTTCGCCAGATCCGTCGCATCAGTTTTTTTGCCGGATCGTGCCAGATGCCAAAAAACTGATGTGTGAAAGCAACCTTAATGAATCAGGAGTGTCTGGCCCCTGCATCCCCTCCCCCCCCCCCCCGGCCTGGGCTCTTATACACAGCATGTTAGAATGCCGTATATAAGAGCCCGGTGGTGATGGGCGCAGCTTATAGGCCCCAAATCTGGTGACAGGTTCCCTTTAATGTATCTGGGCCAATGTACTCTGTGAAAAATAACACTAGTACACTATGTGGTAAGAATAAATGGAGTAGTTTAAAACTACAACTTGTCCCACAAAATAAAAAAAAAGCCCTCAACCATACGTGGATAGGAAAAAACCTAAATGGAACACAAAAAAGGAAACCAGCTATTAGGAAGAGGTTAACTTTTGTTTACAACTCATTGCTAGGAGACCAACCACCATTGTTTTCTAGATTTTAGCCAAAGGGCCGAGATTAGGAGGTAAGAGAACCCTCCAGAGATCCTAGCCAGCTTCAAAACAAAGCTTACAAGATCAATATAAAAGAGCTTGTCAGCACTGCACATGTTCTGCTGTCTAGCAGCGGTGGTCTGTCTCCAAGGCAACAGTTGTAAGCAAAAGAGAAAAACATGTTAGTTTCTCATCAATGGCTGGAAATGTTAATACACATCCGATTGTAAAATTGCCTTCATCTACTAAGACAGGAATAACCCACACACACACACACACATTAGTTTTCCGATGACCCACTAGTCATCTCACGTATATGGGTGCCTCAAAAATCAAATCTTTATTTTTATATAGCGCTAACATATTCCACAGCACTTTACATACATCAGGAACACTGTCCCCATTGGGGCTCACAATCAAAATTCCCTATCAGTATATTTTTGGAATGTGGGAGGAAACCAGAGAACCCAGAGGAAACCCACACAAACATGGGGAGAACATACAAAGTCCTGAGCCACCATGCCGCCTCCTGACCTCCCCCCATATTAAAGGGTAGCACATGTTGGTTTCCACATGCCTGGTCCTTTTGTTCTCAGTGATATGATGGCCCCAATACAGACACCATCTGCATGGACTAGTCTAGGTTCTGCCCATTATGTGGCTCCAAAGACTGATAGGGAAGTAGGGTTATGAGCCCCGGTGGGGACTGTGGTATGTAAAGCACTGCGGAATATGCTGGCGCTATATAATAAATACTGCCGCCAGGAGTCTGGCAGCAGCTTATTTTCCTACCAGCGCCCATGTATTGGGGCCAGTCAGCCACATATCTTTGGGGGGCACCATTGATTGTGGCCAGCACCTATGGGCTTTGTGTAGCCACCAGAAATATGGCCACACCTGATATCTCACACAGAACTAACAATGGTCTCCATTCGACCAGACAACAAACATGGCGTGTTACAGCCAGGGTGGGCGATTTCCCCACAGCACAGACCATGTTCTGCTCACTGGAATATATGGCACACCCAGGACGTCCCCAATATTCAGAAACCTCCATTTGTTACCACAGATACTAGGATTACAACCACACAGGAGGCACAAACCCTCAGTGCAACCATAGGGGAACCACAAGCCCCAGCAACCAACAATGAGGGCCCACAATGTGCCAGCCGGCCGGGTACTCAGGTAGACACACGGGGGCCATGAGCGCGCAGGTGCAGAGCGCTCGCCTCAGCGGGGGGCGGAGGCTCGGGGTCACCGCCCAGTCCCCCCACTATTATTAGGGCCCCCACATCGCGCTCGGGTGCTGGTAACTATAGTAACAGCCTAGGCCGCGCTCCCCGGATTGTTGTGCGGAAGGTGACGCTTATAACGCGGCCTCGTACGCAGCCTCCTCCTCCCCCCGGCGCCGCCGTGAGCACGGCCCGCCGTCACGTCCTGACGCTCCGCAGGGACCCGGTGCGTGATGAGGGGGAGGGGTGAGGACTCCCCAAGCCGTGGGCGGCACTTACCTGCTTTCCGCCGCTCCGGGTCTTCCGAGCCGCCTGCTGCCCGGGGGTTTACTCCGGTTATTGGGCGGTTTCGGGGACGCGGGCGGGGGGTGAAGTGAGAAGGCCGTGCTCGTTCACGTCTCCGGGGAGAAAAGGAGGGGGCTATGCGCGCTCATGTGATAGCTTGGTTTCAAATATGGCCGACTGTAGCAAGTTCTGCGCATGCGTGCATCACTAGTTGCTGGCCGCTAGGTGGCGCCGGTCTGCAACTGGAGCGCCTACTCTGTTAACGGCAATGTGCGTACGCAGGCGCTAGTTGGCGCTGTAAATGCAGAGCTCCATCATAGCAGCAGCAGGGTATTTAGTGTGTATTACTGGGGTTTACATGCTATATATGTAGTGTGTGTGTGTATATGTGTATATATACTGTACATATGTGTGTGCGCATATATATATATATATATATAAATGTATGTATGGGTGAGTGTGTGTGTGTGTATATATATATATGTATGTGTGTGCGCATATATATATATATTTATATATATAATATATATATAAAAAAATGTATGTATGTGTGTGTATATATATATATATATATATATATATATATATAATGTATGTATGGGTGTGTGTGCGTATATATATATATATATATATATATATATATATATAAATATATATATATATATATATATATATATATATATATATATATATATATTAGCTGTACTACCCGGCTTCACCTGGGTTAATAACTGCTGTTAACAAAATTGAATGTATTAACAAAAATGTATTGTGCACACAAAAACCACAAAACAAATAGATAGAAATGTAATTATTAAAAGGCAAAAACTAAGCTAATAGAAGCATTTCACAACATACATTTCAACACCACAGATATTCCACACAGATTTAACATCCTATGACCTCACACATACTGAGAATGTCCTTTGTTGCCTATATTAACCAATCAAAGCTCAGATTAATTAACTGTAGCAAAATAGAGGCCGAGCTGTGATTGGTTGCTAGTGGCAGCCTGATAAATCTCCAGGCAACAGTAAGCCCCCCCCCCCCCCCCCGACAGTATATATTAGCTCACACATACACATAATAGACAGGTCATGTGACTGACAGCTGCCGTATTTCCTATGTGGTACATTTGTTGTTCTTGTAGTTTGGCTGCTTATTAATCAGATTTTTATTTTTGAAGGATAATACCAGACTTGTGTGTGTTTAGGGCGATTATGTGGTGAGGTTGGGGTATGTGTGGTGAGATGTGTGCTGAGGGTGGTATATGTGTTCAAGCACGTGGTAGTGTGTGGCGCATTTTGTGTGTGTGTTCATATCCCCGAGTGTGGTGAGTATTACATGTCGGGGCCCCACCTTAGTAACTGTACGGTATATACTCTTTGGTGCCATCGCTCTCATTCTTTACCCTTGTTCACATCTGGCAGCTGTCAATTTGCCCCCAACACTTTTCCTTTCACTTTTTCCCCATTATGTAGATAGGGGCAAAATTGATTGGTAAATTGGAACGCGCGGGGTTAAAATTTCACCTCACAACATAGCACTCGGCGCTGCCCGGGATAGTAACTGTCTCTCGGTTTCTCTCCCATTCTCTGTCTGTCTCCCCCTCTGTATATATCTCTCTGTCTCTCTCTCTCTCTATCTGTTTCCCTGTCTGTCTCTTTCTCCGTCTGTCTCAATCTCTTTCCCTGTCTGTCACTTTCCCTGTCTGTCACTCCCTTTCTGTCACTTTCCCTCTCTTTGCCTGTCAGTCTGTCTCTTTGTCTGTGTCTGTCTCTTTGTGTCTGTCTCTTACCCTGTCTATGTCTGTTTCTTACCCTGTCTGTGTCTGCCTCTTTCCCTGTGTCTGTCTCTTTCCCTGGCTGCATTGTGACACGCCAACATTCCATATAAGGGCGTGGCTGCGCATTCTTCTGAAGTTCTGGCTGCACTGTGGTTCCCAGCTCCATTCGCTTTAATGGAGGCAGGTTTTTTGGCGAATAACTGTAAAGAGCGGGGTTAAAATTTCCCCTCGAAACATAGCCCATGACGCTCTCGGGGTCCAGAAGTGTGAGTGTGCAAAATTTTGTGGCTGTAGCTGCGACGGTGCAGATGCCAATCCCGGACATACACACACACACATACACACACATACACACACACATTCAGCTTTATATATTAGATTTAGATATATATATATATATATATATATATATATATATATATATATATATATGTATTTCAGTATGTGTAAATCTATTGGCAGTGACAATGTTGTCAGTGAGGAGTGGACGATCTGCACCCCCGGAGCCGCATGGCGCTATTTTGCGCTGCACCCACCCTTCTGGTAATAAACCTGCTTACCTTTGGACGTGTATATTCTTTACCAGAGTGATGTAGTGCAAGAATATATATGTACCCAAAGTTCACTATATGTACCTCAGTTGAACCCCCAAATATGAGTAGAAAGGTGTTCTCCTCACCCCTGTGTAGAACACAGTGGGTGATGTGAGGGGTGACCATACTGAATTACGCTCTCTTCAGTGTAGTTTTATAGGAGCAGTGAAAACTCACTTTAGCAACTCTCATTAAAGGGACCCTGTCAGCAGGTTGTTGCTATGTAATCTGAGGACAGCATGCTGTAGGGGTTAAAGAACAATTCAGCCATGAGTCACTTAGGCCGGGTACACATATCTGGCTTTTCGCCGGTTTGACGGATGCGGCATACGCCAGTACAGTATGATACAGTACAGTGGCAGCGCCGCAACTTCCGGTTCACATGCTCCGGTCACATGATAGCATGTGACCGGCCCTTGCTGCGCTGCCAGTGTACTGTATACACTGTACTGGCGTGCACCGCATCCGTCAAACCGGCGAAAATGTGTACCCGGCCTTATCAGGCTGTGTGCTGTTGTTTACTTACAATGAAGGTTTTATCACCAGGTGATTATCACTGCCAGGACTGCATGGCAGGCCTGCTAGACTGACCAGGCCCCTCCTGTGATTAGCAGCTCAATGTCAATAGACTATGTACACAGAGCCCTGTGGTGTGGATGAGCAGCTTTCTGAGCTCTGCTACAGCTAAGAACTCTGATTGTGTCACAACTGCTGCTCCCAGTAATCTAAGTGACACATCTGTATATTCCAGGACTGTTTTCCTACATTATGCTGCTCTTAGATGAGGTAGCAAAAACCTGATAACAGATTTCCTTTAAGGCAAGTTAGGGGATGTGCACACGTCTTTATTCAGCTAGATTTTATCTGTAACCTGCCTTAAAAAGCACTAAGGATGAACATCGGCACAGCACTGTCAGGATGTTTTTATCTCTGGTACATTCAGACCAAAAGAGAAAAATGTCATCTGAAAACGCCTTATTGATTAGCGTTGTCGGTGTGCTGCCCACTTAAAAACCAGACAGCCCTCCTATTTATTTGCTCTTCTGCACAAGCCCGAAAACATAAAGGAGAGGCTTACACTACTACTGTGTCCTGCACCCCTGTGACCACCTCCAACACGGGCAGGGTCCACACCCAAACATGTCATACGGGCTCGCTCACACAAGTATGATCCGACAACAAATATCAGATAGCTCTCAGACAACTGTTATTCTATGGGGCCATGCACATGTCAGATATTTTTCCTCTGACAAAGTCTGTCCGAGGAAAAAATTGTAGCATATTCCGTAAATTGGATTGCACTCGGCCATGCAAGTTAATGGGTCCGTATAAAAAAAATCAGACTGTGCTCGGATGACATCCAAGTGCAGTCCAATTTTCAAAGATTGATCGAATGGAGTTGATGGAGAATTTTTTTTTCCATCTCCACATCCGAGAAAATCGGATCCCACACTAATCAGATACGTTTCAGGTGTGCATCATCCTTCCTTAATTATGATTAAGGGTGGATGCACACCTGAAACGCACAGATGAACACACTATTATCACATTTCTTCATGTGATATCTGATGTCCCACGTACGAAATCTTCAAGAAATAAAGAACAATCTGTTCATTGAGCCGGATGTGTCTACTTTTATAGTTGCCTGGATTCAGGCCATTATGGAGCCCATGCCCGAGCTCTGAACAGGAGGTGGCCAGCAGTAAGGGCTCATGCGCACGGTGCGTACTTACATGCATTTACGCTGCATATTGCACTGCAGCGTAAATGCATGCGTCCTGCGTCCCCTGCACAATCTATGAAGATTGTACATGAGACGCCGTTGCTTTTATGGACGCAGCGATTTGAGTGCTAAAATTTTGACCCAAATCCGTGCGTTCATAAAAGCAGTATGTCAATTATTTGTGCGTTCTGGATGCAGCTCCCACTCTGTCTATGGTGGGGGCAGCACCCATAGCGCATGAAATCGGCTTTTTTCTACAAAAAAACTGCATCCATTATGCAGTGTTTCTGCAGCGATTTGAAGCGCACATGTGCTGTCAAATCGCTGCAGAATATTCAGCAGTTACGTGCACATGAGCCCTTAGGCTATGTGCCCACAGGCGCTCGTACCTGCGGATGTATCCGCAGGTACGAGCGCATGTTTCCCGCAGCTGCCCGCCGGCGTCCGCAGCTATTTTTAGCTGCTAGATTACAGCGGAATAGCTGCGGGAAACATGCGGAGATTCATGCGGCTTACCTGCGGACGTCCCGGCCTCTATCTCCATAGCGGAGGGCCGGGACATCAGCAGGTAATTCCGCATGAATAATTGACATGCAATTATACCTGCGGATGCGGACATCCGCAGCATGTTCGGCAGCCGCACTTTCCACAGCGTGGACACAGCACTCCCCATGTCCCATAGGATAACATGGGGAGTGACTGTACATGCTAAAACCTGCGGATTTATCTGGAAAATCCAGAAAAATCCGCAGGTTTTCCGCGGAAAAATCCGCAGAAACAAGCTCCCGTGGGCACATAGCCTAATGGTGAGCTGGACATTCTCTATACATTGGTCACCAATGTTAAGCGAGCTTTACACGCAGCGATATCACTAGCGAGTGTACCCACCCCCGTCGGTTGTGCGTCATGGGCAAATCGCTGCCCGTGGCGCACAACATCGCTAACAACCGTCACACTACTTACCTGCCTAGTGACGTCGCTGTGGCCGCCAAACCGCCTCCTTTCTAAGGGGGCGGTTTGTGCGGCGTCACTAAGCGGCCGCCCAATAGAAGCGGTGGGGCGGAGATGAGTGGGCCGAACATCCCACCCACCTCCTTCCTTCCTCATTACGTGCGGCGTGCGGTATGATGTCGTTCCTCGTTCCTGCGGTGTCACACATAGTGATGTGTGCTGCTGCAGGAACGACGAACATCATCGTACCTGCTACAGCAACGATAATTGGGATAGGAACGACTGGACAACGATATGGTGAGTATTTTTGATCGTTAACGGTCGTTCCTGCGGTGTCACACGCAACGACGTCGTTAGCGATGTTGTTGCGTGTAAAGCCCGCTTTAATGTCCCAGACAACCACTTTAACACATGATCCCATTTATCAGAAGAGTAGGATAGTTGTGAATGAGGGTAATGTAATGTTTGCATATAGATGAACAGAGGGCTCCCAGAGAGAGGTTATCGGTGGGCCCTTGGCATCCCAGTCCGACACATAAGCACATAAAGAAAAGACTTGCTGCAGAGCGTGTATAAAATATTGGGTGAGGCTTCCCCTATTTTTATTGCAGAAGGTTTGAGGGTATATATATATACATGCTTCTATAGAGCTATGATACTGGCAGCGCCCATGTATATACAGACTAATCACAGCCCTGCAGCTGTTATATGGCGCCATTACCTTCTCCTTGTTCTTAATGTGGGGATTCTTTGCTTTTGCTCTTCATCAGGTTTCTATTCTTCATCCAAAACACACGCTACCCAGTCACTAGAGACTGCCAACACAATGGTCCTTTGTATAATGGGATTTCTGCTGCTCTACGTCTCATTACGGAAAATGCATCGCCAGTCAGTAATAGTGACTGGGTGTGTTTGTGTTGTTTTTATGGTGTTGTGGAATTGATAGTGTTATGTGGCCATACAACCCTTCCACTGACTATGGCTGCCGAGGAAGTAAAACATATGATGCCCCTACCTCCTGTTCTCTACTGCTTCTCTGTTCCCTATACAGAATGCATATTAATTATTAGGATAATTGTCATCATGTCATTATTTATATCATGAGACTGTCGCACAGAGACGCCTCCTTTCTTTTCTGTGACGATGGAGAGCCGTAGAGTGGGCTAATAATAATCCTTTATGTCATACTGTCAGGATTCTGTTTTTTCTGTTTATCCTTTTTGGGCTTTTTTTTTTACCCTTTTCCAAGATGGCATCCCCTGCTTCATTCTTCTCCATGTGTTCTGTGTCCTCTTGCCGTTATAAACCCCAGTCCAGCCTCCAGTCCTCTGCTTGAGTATTCTGCCTGGTTTCCTACTCCTAGTGGCATCTCCAGCAAATCCTGTGTGAAATGCCTGTTGCTGCTCTTCAGAGGTTCTGCTACCTTCTGCTCATCTGCTGCCTCCAGCTACCGATGCCTAGACCCTGCTGCAGCTCTTGTCTGACCTGCCTTGCTGACACGTAAGCTGGCTTAGGCTAGGTTCACACTTCCGTCAATTTGTATCAGTCACAATCCGCGGCTCTGATAAACAACGGAATCCGTTTGGCGGATTCCGTTGTTCCCATAGACTTGTATGAGCAGCAGATTGTGACTGATGATGCTGCGTTGCATCCTCCACCTTACTGATCAGTCGTGGAACGCAGCCTGTATCGTTTTTTGAGCAGCGCAATCCGTAGGATTTCGCTGCGCATGCTCTCCCTGGCTCCCTGCACACGTAACCAGGGTACACATCGGGTTACTAAGCAATGCGCTTTGCTTAGTTACCCGATATTTACCCTGGCTACGTGTGCAAGGAGTCAGCGCTAAGCGGTGTACGCTGGTAACCAAGGTAAATATCGGGTAACCAAGCAAAGTGCTCTGCTTAGTTACCCGATATTTACCCTGGCCACGTGTGCAGGGAGCCCGACACTTCCCCGCTCGGCTCCGCCCCCTCCCGCATTCGGCATACACACACACACACACACTCTCACCTGGCGTCCTCAGCACCATGGTCCCGCTCGGCTCCACCCACCCTGCACTTCGCCCCCCCGCACACATTCTCAGCGGCCGAACGATCAGCTGATCACCCGGCAGCCGGCTGCTGTGAGTGATCGGCTGATCACCCGGCGGCCGGCTGCTGTGAGCGATCAGCTGATCACCCGGCGGCCGGCTGCTGTGAGCGATCAGCTGATCGCTCTCTTTAGCGGCCACCGGGAGATCATCTGTTCACTCTCAAAAGCCGGCCGGCTATTGTGAACGATCAGCTGATCGCTCTCTCTTTTACAACGGAGTCTGACAATGAATTCTATTCTTGTCATCCGTTGTACAACGCATCAGTCACAAGCGTCAAGCAACCATGTGACTGATGCAAAACAACGGAAATGTGAACCTAGCCTCAACCTGACCCTACAACGGAAATGTGAACGTAGCCTCACTTAATTAACTGCTCTGTTTCTTCCACCATTGAATTGATGGAGTTGCAGAGCATGGGACTGTTCTGGACACTAGAAAGTGCTCTGCGTTTGTTTTCTGAACATTGTATACTGCTCTGCATCTCGCTTCGGACTTTCAGAGACTTCCTAAGGCTATGGGCGCACGTTGCGTAATTGCATGCAGTTATGCTGCGATCTGCAACGCAGCGTAACTGCATGCGTCCTGCGTCCCCTGCATAATCTATGGAGATTATGCAGGAGCTGTGCGCACGTGGCGTCTTAGAGCGCAGCGCTTCGGCTGCTGCCCGAAGCGCGCATTCTAAGAAGTGACATGTCACTTCTTTCCTGCGCTCTGCCTGCAGTCCCCGCTCTGTCTATGGGAGGGGCTGCACTCAGAGCGCATGGAATCGACTTTTTTTTTTTCATTACGCAGTGTTTCTGCAGCGATTTGAAGCGCACGTGTGCTGTTCAAATCGCTGCATACATTTCTGCAGGGACAGTACGCAACGTGCGCACATAGCCTTACGGAGCTTCAAAGACTGCATTGCTAAATCACATTATCTTGTGAGGTTTTCAAGAGACTTTCCTTAAAGGCTTAATTTGATATTGTCACCATGTGTTTATGGACTTGTTTGTTTTCCTCTGCACTTAGCTTGTTATCACTGTGTGTTAGGGGTGCTTCACACACAGCGAGATCGCTGCTGAGATCGTTGCTGAGTCACGCTTTTTGTGACGCAGCAGTGACCTCATTAGCGATCTCGCTGTGTGTGACACTGAGCAGCGATCTGGCCCCTGCTGTGAGATCGCTGCTCGTTACACACAGCCCTGGTTCGTTTTTTTATTGTCGCTCTCCCGCTGTGACGCACATATCGCTGTGTGTGACAGCGAGAGAGCGACTAAATGAAGCGAGCAGAGAGCAGGAGCCGGCGTCTGGCAGCTGCGGTAAGCTGTAACCAGGGTAAACATCGGGTAACCAAGGTGGTTACCCGATATTTACCCAGCCTCCGCCGCTCTCACGCTGCCAGTGCCGGCTCCCTGCTCTCTGCACATGTAGCTGCAGTACACATCGGGTTAATTAACCCGATGTGTACTGTACCTAGGAGTGCAGGGAGCCAGCGCTAAGCAGTGTGCGCTGCTCTCTGCACATGTAGCTGCAGTACACATCGGGTTAATTAACCCGATGTGTACTGTAGCTAGGAGAGCAGGGAGCCAGCGCTAAGCAGTGTGCGCGGCTCCCTGCTCTCTGCACATGTAGCGATGTTATGATCCCTGCTGTGTTGCTGTGTTTGACAGCTAAGCAGCGATCATAACAGCGACATACAAGGTCGCTGTTGCGTCACAGAAAATGGTGGCGTAACAGCGACGTTGTTGTCGCTGTCACTATGTGTGAACCCAGCCTTACAATACAACCTTTATCACCTAGAAACCAGGTTCAGTTGTGTCTTTGCTCCACGCAAATAGATTCCTGGATTATCCATTATAATTATTACATATACAGAAGTTTATCTTTTTTTGTTGTGAGCGGAGCTAAAGGTACCGTCACACTAAGTGACGCTCCAGCGATCCCACCAGCGATCTGACCTGGCAGGGATCGCTGGAGCGTCGCTACATGGTCGCTCGTGAGCTGTCAAACAGGCAGATCTCACCAGCAACTAGTGAGTAGCTCCCAGCCACCAGCGACGCATGGAAGCGATGCTGCACTTCGTAACTAAGGTAAATATCGGGTAACCAAGCGCTTGGTTACCCGATATTTACCTTGGTTACCAGCGCACACCGCTTAGCGCTGGCTCCCTGCACTCGTAGCCAGAGTACACATCGGGTTAATAAGCAAATTACCCGATGTGTACTCTGGCTACGAGTGCAGGGAGCAGGGAGCCGACACTGACAGCCTGAGAGCGGCGTACGCTAGTAAACAAGGTAAATATTGGGTAACCAAGCAAAGCGCTTCGCTTGGTTACTCGATATTTACTTTGGTTACGGCTTACCGCAGGCTGTCAGAAGCCGGCTCCCTGTTCCCTGCACATTTAGTTGTTGCTCTCTCGTTGTCAAGCACAGCTATGTGTGCTTCACAGCGGGAGAGCAACAACTAAAAAATGGTACAGGACATTCAGGAACAACCAGCGACCTCACAGCAGGGTCCAGGTTGTTGCTGGATGTCACACACAGCGACATCGCTAGCAACATCACTGTTGCGTCACAAAAACCATGACTCAGCAGCAATGTTGCTAGCGATGTCGCTTAGTGAGACGTGGCCTTAACCCCCTACTAGAAACAATAGCATCAACTTCACCCCTATATTCTAAACAAAGGAAAAAAAACTTAGTTTATAAGGTTCTTACCGAGTTTAAAAGTTATTCTCAATCAATCCCAAAACAGGACACTGCATACCCTCATCTGAGGTCTAACATGCCCACCTCAACTCCAGTCATTCTCTATTGGACTATCAAAAACAGCCGAGTCCCACACATGCCCTGTTCTTGGGATCAGTTAGTGGTCTCAGAGATCAGTAAATTATCCCTTATTCAGTGGAGAGGGGATAACTTAAAAAGTTGGACCCTGATACATTAAGACTGGTGTTTTGTACACCAGTTTACCTGAAGGGAGCGCCATAGTAAGATGCACCAAATTCATTAAGAGGCAAGCTCCTATTAATGAATTTGGCGCATCTTTCAACTGCCGTGTGCCTCCGCCATAGGCCACTGTCACACGTTTATGCCTCCGGTACGTGTTTGACAGTTTTCTCACGTACCAGAGACACGTACACATGTGGACCTATGTATTGCTAATGGTTTGGACACACGTAAGTATTTTGGAACGGAACGTGTGTCCGTGCCGTACTTACGTGTGTCCGTGTGTTTCTCACGCTGACATGTTAGTTTTTCTCCGGCATCACAGGTGTCACACGGCCCGCACCCGTACCACACGGATGTAGTGTGGATGCGGTCCCGTGTGACACGCGCCGGAGAAAACTCACGTGTCAGAGAAAAAAATAACAAATCTTTACTCACCTTCTCCAGCTCTGCAGTCTCTGCCGTTGCTGTCACTTGCTGCCGACCGCCACTCATTATGCTCATTTAATATTCACTTCATTGCGGCCGGAAGCAGCAGCAGTCGGCTGGGGAGTCGGCAGGACCGGAGACCGAAGATCAGCACCACGGACAGCAGGAAGGACCACGTGAGTATGCAAATTACCGGTTCTCCGTGTGTTATAGCGGATAGCACACGTAGAACACACGTGGTTCGCACGTACTGGAGACACGTACTTACCAAACGCAACACACAGGGAAAATACGTGTCTCGCGGCACTGCGTGATTTTCACGTATATGTGTGGCAGAGGTCATAGATGTACCTGTATGTCAACCAAGGGCTGGTGTACACTTCTGTCATAGTTTACACCGCTTTCAAGGAGAAAATTAGCATAAATGTGTTGGGTGCTTGGCCAAGCCCTGTCCACCCGACCTCTGCTTGCTGCTCAAAATATAGTAAAAATGCCTAGAAGTCACAACAATTGTTTCATGTTCTAATTTCAAGCTGTATAAATTGTAGGTTTATTAGCCTGGGTAGAGGCATTTAAGTGGAAAAAATAAATATTTGATAGACTGCCTATTTTACCAGTTTTCCCACCTATAAAGAATGGAAAGGTTTGTGACAAACAGAATCCTCCAAAAATCTAGAAAATCCCATTCTATGATTTTTAAATTATTAATTTGCATTTTATTGTGTGAAATAAGTAATTGATACAATAGAAAAAAAACACAGAACTTAATTTTTGGTACAGAAACCTTTGTTTGCAATTACAGAGGTCAGATGTTTCCTGTAGTTCTTGACCAGGTTTGCACACACTGCAGCAGGGATTTTGGCCCACTCCTCCATATAGATGTTCTCCAGATCTTTCAGGTTCCGTGGTTTTCGCTGGGCAGCATTAAGTTTCAGCTCCCTCCAAAGATTTTCTATTGGGTTCAGGTCTGAAGACTGGTTAGGCCACTCCAGGATCTCATAATGTTTCTTACGGAGCCACTCCTTAGTTGCTCTGGCTGTGTGTTTTGGGTCATGCTGGAAGACCCAGCCACAACCCATCTTCAATGCTATTAATGAGAGAAAGAGGTCAATGGCCAAAATATTGTGATATAGGAACCCATCCATCCACAGTTATTCTGTCCCTTTTGCAGACAAGCATCTCTAAAGTATGATGTTTCCACCCCCATGCTTCACGGTTGGAATGGTGTTCTTGGGGTTGTACTCAACCTTCTTCCTCTAAACACGTCGAATGGCGTTGATACCAAAAAGT
The DNA here is from genome assembly GCF_048569485.1 of Anomaloglossus baeobatrachus. Classification (NCBI taxonomy): domain Eukaryota; kingdom Metazoa; phylum Chordata; class Amphibia; order Anura; family Aromobatidae; genus Anomaloglossus; species Anomaloglossus baeobatrachus. The sequence goes on along the minus strand of NC_134357.1, from coordinate 448,291,710 downwards.
TCTATTTTGGTCTCATCTGACCACATGACCTTCTCCCATACCTCCTCTAGATCATCCAGATGGTCAATGGCAAACTTCAAATGGGCCTGACTATGTGCTGGTGTGAGCAGGGGGACCTTGTGTGCCCTGCAGGATTTTAATCCATGACGGCGTAGTGTGTTACTAACGGTAATCTTTAAGACTGTGGTCCCAGCTCTCTTCAGGTCATTGACCAGGTCTTCCCATGTAGTTCTGGGCTAATTCCTGCCCTTTTTCAGAATCATCCTTACCCCACAAGGCGAGATCTTGCATGGAACCCCAGACCGAGTAAGATTGACAGTCATCTTGTGTTTCTTCCATTTTCTAATAATTACACCAATAGTTGTTGTCTTCTCACCAAGCTGCTTGCCTATTGTCGTGTAGCCTATCCCAGCCTTCTGAGGTCTACAATTGTGTCCTTGATGTAGTTAGACAGCTCTTTGGTCTTGGCCATGGTGGAGAGGTTGAAGTGTGATTGATTGTGTGGACTGGTGTCTTTTATACAGATAAGGAGTTCAGACAGGTGCAATTAACCCCTTAACGACCTTGGACGTACTGAGTACGTCATGGTGACATGGTGCTAAACGACCCATGACGTACTCAGTACGTCATGGCGAAATCGCGGTCCCGGAGCCCCGGGGAGTGAAATTTGTTTACTTAAACGGTAGATTCGGGAAGGAGGGGACCTCTGCCTGACCTCAGGAGGGGTGGTGCCTCCTCCCCGAACCTACAGAGGCTGTGATTGGCTGACGAACGCCGCTCAGCCAATTACAGCCACTGTAATGTTCCAGCCATTGAAAATGGCTGGAACATTGAAATCCAGCCCTGATCGGTGCTGCTGTAGCACTGGCCATTGGCTGGAGCTGGGTGATCGATGCTTCACCCGCCCCCAGCTCTGATTGGAGAGACCGGTCTTGTGACCGCTCTCTCCAATCAATGTGGATCTGCGGCCTGTGACCGTCCCTGGAAGCCGAGGAAAGCGGTAAGTTGCTCTCCCCGCCGCCCGCCCGCCCCTGTCCCCGCCGCCCGCGTCCCCGATCGCCCCGCCGCTGCTCCCGATCCACCGCTGTCCCCGCCGCTGTCTCCGATCGCCCCGCCGCTGCTCCCGATCCACCGCTGTCCCCGGCGCCACGCTCCTGATCCACCGCTGTCCCCGGCGCCATGCTCCCGCTCCACCGCTGTCCCCGCCGCTGCTCCCGATGCACCGCTGTCCCCGCCTCTGTCTCCAATCGCCCCGCCATGCTCCCGCTCCACCGCTGTCCCCGCCGCTGTCTCCGATCGCCCCGGCGCCATGCTCCCGCTCCACCGCTGTCCCCGCCGCTGTCTCCGATCGCCCCGGCGCCATGCTCCCGCTCCACCGCTGTCCCCGCCGCTGTCTCCGATCGCCCCGCCATGCTCCCGCTCCACCGCTGTCCCCGCCGCTGTCTCTGATCGCCCCGGCGCCATGCTCCCGCTCCACCGCTGTCCCCGCCGCTGTCTCCGATCGCCCCGGCGCCATGCTCCCGCTCCACCGCTGTCCCCGCCGCTGTCTCCGATCGCCCCGCCATGCTCCCGCTCCACCGCTGTCCCCGCCGCTGTCTCCGATCGCCCCGGCGCCATGCTCCCGCTCCACCGCTGTCCCCGCCGCTGTCTCCGATCGCCCCGCCATGCTCCCGCTCCACCGCTGTCCCCGCCGCTGTCTCCGATCGCCCCGGCGCCATGCTCCCGCTCCACCGCTGTCTCCGATCGCCCCGCCATGCTCCCGCTCCACCGCTGTCCCCGCCGCTGTCTCCGATCGCCCCGGCGCCATGCTCCCGCTCCACCGCTGTCCCCGCCGCTGTCTCCGATCGCCCCGCCATGCTCCCGCTCCACCGCTGTCCCCGCCGCTGTCTCCGATCGCCCCGCCGCTGCTCCCGCTCCACCGCTGTCCCCGCCGCCGCTCCCGATCCACCGCTGTCCCCGCCGCCATGCTCGCCACTGTCCCCGCCGCCGTCGCACCCACCTTTTTCAGCCGCTGCTGCCCCCGAATCGGCCCCCACTGTTCCCGATCGGCGGCCGCCGCCGCCTCCTTCATCGGCTGCCCCTTCTCCATCGCCACACCTCCTATCCCTCCATGTGCTGCAAGCCACCCTCCCCCCACGTGGGGGGAGGGTGGCTTGCAGCACATGTGGGGGGAGGGTGGCTGGCTTGCAGCACATGTGGGGGGAGGGTGGCTGGCTTGCAGCACATGTGGGGGGAGGGTGGCTTGCAGCACATGTGCTGCAAGCCACCCTCCCCCCACATGTGCTGCAAGCCAGCCACCCTCCCCCCACATGTGCTGCAAGCCAGCCACCCTCCCCCTACATGTGCTGCAAGCCACCCTCCCCCCACATGTGCTGCAAGCCAGCCACCCTCCCCCCACATGTGCTGCAAGCCAGCCACCCTCCCCCTACATGTGCTGCAAGCCACCCTCCCCCTACATGTGCTGCAAGCCACCCTCCCCCCGGGGCCCCCCCTCCTCCATGTGCCATCTCTCTCTCCCATCAGACTCTGCCCCCCTCCCCGATCTGCTGCCTGCTCTCTCCCATTTTCCATCTACTGCCCCCTCTCACCCTCCTCGATCTGTTGCCTCCTTCATCTGCTGCCTCTTCTGTCTGCTGTGATCCTGCTGCCTAGATCCATCCTGTAAGGTAGGTATCCCCATCTCACCTCCCCCCCCATCCTCTGCCGCTCCTCCATCCGCTGCGCCATTTCCCATCCATCCGCTGCGCCATTTCCCATCATCCATCCGCTGCGCCCTTTCCCATCCTCTGCCGCTCCTCCACCCGCTGCGCCCTTTCCCATCTTCCATCCGCTGTGCCCTTTCTCATCTGCCGCCCCGCCCTCTCGCATCGCATTATCCAGCGCAGTTGCTCGCTTACAGACTGCAGTGGATGATGCGATGCGAGACTCGTGCATTGCTCTCACGTTTGGCACTGGTCTTGGCAGGCGCTCATTTTTTTTTTTTTTTCTACTGATGTCTGTATTTTTTATTTCGCCAAACTAATTTTTTTTGTATGGGGGGGGGGTCTAGTTTCCAAAATGGGATCACATGTGGGGGAGCTCCATTGTTTAGGCACCTCAGGGGGTCTCCAAATGAAACATGGCGTCTGCTAATAATTCCAATCAATTTTACTGTGAAATGGCGCTCCTTCTCTTCTGAGCCCCGCCGTATGCCCAAACAATTGATTTCCACCACATATGAGGTATCGTCGTACTCAGGAGAAATTGCACAATACATGTTATGGTGCATTTTTTCCTGATACCCTTGTGGAAAAAAAAGCTACCTGTTTGAAAAAACAATTTTGTGGTAAAAAAAATAAAATATTTTCACGGCTGAACATTACAAACGTTTGTGAAGCCTCCAGGGGTTCAAAGTGCTCCCTAAACAGCTAGATAAATTCCATGAGGGGTCTAGTTTCCAAAATGGGGTCAATTGTGGGGGAGCTCCATTGTTTAGGCACTTCAGGGGGGTCTCCAAACGCAACATGGCGTCCGCTAATAATTCCAACCAATTTTGCTGTGAAATGGCGCTCCTTGCCTTCCGAGTCCTGCCGTGCGCCCAAACATTTGATTTCCACCACATATGGGGTATCTGCGTACTCAGGAGAAAATGCACAATACATTTTATGGTGCAATTTTTCCTGATACCCTTGTGATAAAAAAAAGCTACCTGGTTGAAGCAACAGTTTTGTGGTAAAAATTTTTTTTTTTCTTTTCACGGCTCAACGTTATAAACTTCTGTGAAGCCCCCAGGGGTTCAAAGTGCACATCAAACATCTAGAAAAAATATTTGAGGGCTCTAGTTTCCAAAATGGGGTCACTTATGGGGGAGCTCCATTGTTTAGGCACCTCGGGGAGTCTTCAAACCCGACATGGCGTCCGCTAATGAGTGCAGCTAATTTTGCACTCAAAAATTCAAATGGCGCTCCTTGCCTTCCGAGTCCTGCTGTGTGCCCAAACATTTGATTACCACCACATATGGGGTATCTGCGTACTCAGGAGAAAATGCACGATACATTTTATGATGCATTTTTCCTGATACCCTTGTGAAAATACTAATTTTTATGGCTAAAGTAACATTTTTGTGTTTAAAAAAGTAAAATTTTCATTTTTTCGTCTACATTGCTTTGGTTGCTGTGAAGCTCCTAAAGGGTTAATAAACTTCTTGGATGTGGTTTTGAGCAGAGTGAGGGGTGCAGATTTTAGAATTGGGTCACTTTTGGGTATTTTCTGTCGCCTAGGTTTCTCAAATCACTCCAAATGTGATGTGGTACCTAAAAAATTTTTTTTTGTAAATTTTGTTGGAAAAATGAGAAATTGGTGATGAACTTTGAACCCTTCTAACTTCCTAACGGAATTTTTTTTTTTCAAAAATTGCGCTGGTGTAAAGTAGACATGTGGGAAATATTATTTAGTAACTTTTTTGTGTGACATATCTCAGATTTATGGGCATAAAATTTCAAATTTTGAAAATTGCAAAATTTTCAAAATTTTCGCCAAATTTCCGAAATTTTCACAAATAAACGCAAAACATATCGGCCTAAATTTACCACTGACATGAAGTACAATATGTCACGAAAAAACAATCTCAGAATCGCCAGGATCTGTTGAAGTGTTCCAGAGTTATAACCTGTCAAAGTGACACTGGTCAAAATTGCAAAAAATGGCCGGGTCTTTAAGGTGAAAACAGGCTGGGGGCTGAAGGGGTTAATTCAGGTAATCAGTGCAGAGTAGGAGGGCTTCTTAAAGAAAAAATAACAAGTCTGTGAGAGCCAGAATTCTTGCCGGTTGGTAGGTGATCAAATGCATATTTCATGCAATAAAATGCAAATTAATTATTTAAAAATCATACATTGGGATTTTCTGGATTTTTTTTATTCTGTCTGTCACAGTTGAAGTGTACCTACGATAAAAATTATAGACCTCTCCAATCTTTGCAGTTGAGAAACATTGAAAAATTGTGTGTATCAAATACTTAATTTCCCCACTGTAGGTAGGGACCCAGCAAAAAAAGATACGCCTTAACGCTGGCTGCTAGGCTCACATAAAACTGGCCTTTTTTATGAGCTAAGTATCTCAATTTTTAAATTTAGTTCTTTAGCAGTATTGTATGTCCAATGTTTGCATGCCTTAGCATTATAGAGACCAGCTGTTCATTTTTCATGTTCAGTATGCACCTGTTCACATTTGTCTGTTAGGAAGTACTGTAATTTTTATCATTTCAAGCAGTATAAAGACTTCCACTTATTAATTGGTCCAGGGAGTTAAAAAATGAAAAATTAAATCCCCTCCCAAACTGATGCCACTCCTTCTGAGTGAGCGTTTTGTACCTCGCTGGAATGTCATGAACACTGCAGCCAATCAGCGGCCACTGATCAACTGCAGCATTCACATTTTGTCTAAACAGAAGAAACACTATAGCGGTATATGTGTTTGCTCTGAGTTTATCACTGTCTCAAAAATTAAAACACAAATTTTACTACTTTTAATCTCTATGTAATGTATTTAATTGTCCTGTAGGTGGTGCTGATGCACCTTCCGCTGCCATTTTGTTTTTTTTGTAGCCAAAGAGATGATGGCACATCAGATCACAGTCACATCACTGACTGGAGTCCACCTTAGGTCGTCATACGGTCACATTTTAGCTTTCAGTTCCCCACCGTTCATCTGGTCTGTATTTAGATTTTAGTCTGGCCTAAGGTTTTGCTTTGGAGCCTTCATTCTTAGTGCAAGCACCTCCCTGGCACATTTAAGAGGCACCTCCAGGCACAGCTAGAAGTCTCTGACAAAGCCAGTAGTCTGCTGGAAAGTAGAGATCCATTGTAGACCATTTGTGTAGTAGAAACAAGACTGTCTGACCCGAACCTCTGCTTATAGATGTTAGTGCCAACTTACAGGAGTATTTCACAGAATGACTGACCGCCGTCTTCATTTTATTTTACACAAATCAAATCAGTACATGTGAAATAAACTGTGTAATAACATTCTGACTCTTATGGACACACGCTGCCTGGCACTATGTAGGGTGCCTCTATCTGCCAGTGTTATGAGGTGAACTCTCGGTTTCACTTACATGTGCTCTGATACATATATACTCCATACTACTAGCCTGGGGAACTATGCATGACACGTTTTATGGAATCTCAAGACAGATTTTTGCTTTTAAATGTACCTTATAACACTAAAGGTCCAGTAAACACTCCCCTCATTCAACTGTGTGCCAGTCTAGCGCACATGTCCGTTTCATTTTGTTGGACCCTCAATCCATTTCAACAGAGCCGTGGTAGCTCAGGACTCCAGTTTCTTATAAAGAATCTTTCACCAGGTTTTTGCTACCCCAACTGAGAGCAGCATAATGTAGAGACAGACATACTGAGTCAAGTAATGTATCTTACTGGGCTAGTTGCTACAATTTTGATAAAATTACAGTCATATCTTCTGCAGATCTACCTGTTCTCTGAATGCTGAGTCCAGTATAACCCCACCCACATCCCTGATTGTCAACTTTCTGTGTACACTGTGCACAGGAAAAAAGCTGCCAACCAGTGGTGAGGGCGGGGTTATACAGAGCTCATGAATATGGAGGACTACATAGCAGTAGGTTTTCTAGTCCTCTAGGGCTGATCTCCTGCTAAATAATACTGCGATTTTATAAAAACTACAGGAAGCAGCTGATAAAAGTGAGGCATCGCTGGAATCAGAGTCTGTCTCAACATCAATGATGTCTATTATTTTTTTTTTTTACTGTAAGAGCCACATTAAGTTCTGAGAGATAGTAATTTGCCACATTCAGTGCCCTTCTCCCCCAGCAGTGACACTTGCCCTGTCACACACATAGAGATAAATCTGTGGCAGATCTGTGGCAGATCTGTGGCAGATCTGTGGTAGATCTGTAGTAGATCTGTGGTAGATCTGTGGTAGATCTGTGGCAGATCTGTGGTAGATCTGTAGTAGATCTGTGGTAGATCTGTGGTAGATCTGTGGTAGATCTGTGGTAGATCTGTGGTAGATCTGTGGTAGATCTGTGGTAGATCTGTGGTAGATCTGTGGTTGCAGTGAAATTGTGGACAATCCATGCCAGGTTTGTGGCCATGTACAAATGGAACAATATGTCCATGATTTCACTGCAACCACAGATCTGCCAAAGATTTATCTCTGTGTGTGACTGATCCTTTCGAGTTCCCTATTACCGATGTAACAGCCAAAGCTTCGTCCACACTGAGACTTTGTGCGCCACTCTCTTATAGGCAGGATACAGTACTTCCCATCCAGGGGTTTCCACTTTTCCTCCATTTGGTATTCTTGCATCAAGAACACTCACCTCACTATTGCATCCAGATTCAAGCACCTCCGCTATCTGGCAGTATCATCCTATCTTAAGCTTATTATATTTACCTTCCCTCCACGGCCAGCGCACTCACATCTTTCTTTCCGTGCAAGGCTACTCACAAAAATCACCATCTAGAGACTCTTGTCATAGAAGTTTGGTAGACTTGATGCTAATGTACCAAGCTGGCAGAGAGCAGCAAGCCACACCGAGCCACAGGTTGGGGACCCCTGCTCTACATCATAATGCTCTTAGGTTAGGTGGCAAGAACCTGGTGACAGACTCCCTTTAACCTCTTCATGCACATGACCGCTCTCTCTTCTGTCTCCCCCATGGACGTGGTGCTCAGTTCGGTTGAGTGTTCGTGCGTTTCAATGAGGTGAGAGGGGAAAGCCGCTGCCAGACCACTTGTTATCTCCCCTGAACATAAAAGGATCAGGTGTTAAAATTTCAACTGCCCGATTCTTCTCCTCCCAGATATGATCTAAGAGGAAAGTCGGGATGCTCCTGACATACACAGCTTGCAGGACCTAGCAAAATCAGCATGTTCTGCAACATCCATTGTTTATTAGGGTTCCTTAAGGAATAAAAACTCATTCAATAGAGCCATCCAGGATATAGCACCTAAATGTTCATATGAATTGACGTTCCACAAAATCTTCAAGGGGTTGCAAGTATGCAATTTGCATACATGTGGTCATGTGCAGACTAGACGTGTGCAGCCTCACGCAATATAAGTGAATTGAGACAGTCCAGGGGCGTCACAGATTTGTCCGGCCTATCAGGTCGTCCCAGGGTACTGCACAAGCTGCCCTTCCGTGCAGTATTCCACCTCCCTCTTGGTTCTGGGTCCCTATCTAAATGGTGGTGTCTCCAACAGCGAATCAAATCCTAGATACACCCTGCACCACTCCCGCCAGACACACCAGTGGACGACTTGAGTGGAATAGAGTCGCCCACCGGGGGGTGTCAGGGAGGGGAAGTGAGGAGTGTAGTGAGTCGGTCAGAGAGTTGAAAGAGATTGGTTGGGAAGTAGCCCTCGAGCTGTGATGAGCTCAGAGGAAGTCGGAAGCGGTGGCTCCTAAAGGAACTGTCTAGGTTGCAGACGGTGGTCTGGGCCTAAAGGAGTTGGACCCCCAGTCACAGGGGATTGTGGCGAGGTGTCTGGACTTGTTGAGGAGGACAGCCGGCAGCCTAGCACTGTCACCGGTCCGGGACCAAAGGCACGGCGGGGTACACGGACCCTAGGTCGGGGAGTAGCTTCAGGCAACCCGACACCTGAGGAGAACAGAGCCTTTTTGATCTGTTCCCACCCGCTCCAGAATCGGGGCATTAGTGCAACGGGGGGATAGGACTTTCCAATCGAAAACGGTCCAGAAAATCCCAAGCGTGAGCCCTGAGAGCAAGCTCCGATACTTAGCCATAGTAGGGAGCAGGGCCCGGCTAGTTCCATACTACCGGGCCACCAAGTTGAAGTCAAACTAAGTGCCAGGAGGCAGGTCACGGATCACCAGGCAACACTATTGGGGACGGGACCCGTACGACCTCCCCTCAGCGGCAGCGGTACCCAGAGACTTGGTTTAACTGGTTGTCAGTGTCTGCTCATGAACCGAGTGAGTACGAGAGTGACCCCTGCACCCCACGGCACCCCTCACCGAGTCCCAGGGCATCCCCCTACCCGTGGAGGGCTACGACACCTTGCTGCCCCACTTCATTACCCCGGGTACTCACAGCGGCGGTACTCCCCAAATTACCGTACACCACGGGTGTTGTAATGAACTACATATCAACACCCCTGTAAATACCCACTTTCATTTGAGTGGCCGCACGACCCCACAAGTCTAGCAGGAATGTGGCCAGAGGTAAGCAAGTCGCATACTTATGGTTGAACGACCGTTTGCTCTCAGAACTGGAGAATTCTGACAGTACACTGTAAGGATTCACAAGTCTTCAGTCACAGAGAGTAACTGCAGGCTTTAACCCTAAGGGCGGTTTTGCACAGTATGACATCGCAGGTGCGATGTCGGTGGGGTCAAATCAAAAGTGACGCACATCCGGCGTCACTTGCGATGTCGTAGTGTGTAAATCCTAGATGATGCGATGAACGAGCGCAAAAGCGTCGTTATCGTATCATCGGTGCAGGCTCCTACATTTCCATAATGCCGGTGCCGCGACAGGTACGATGTAGTTCCTCGTTCCTGCGGCAGCACACATCGCTGTGTGTGAAGCTGCAGGAACGAGGAACATCTCCTTACCTGCCGCCAGCGGCTATACAGAAGCAAGGAGGTGGGCGGGATGTTTACATCCTGCTCATCTCCGCCCCTCTGCCGCCATTGGCCGCCTGCCGTGTGACGTCGCTGTGACGCCGCACGACCCGTCCCCTTAGGAAGGAGGCGGGTCGCCAGCCAGAGCGACAGTTGCAGGGCAGGTGAGTGCATGTGAAGCTGACGTAGCGATAATTATCGCTACGGCAGCTATCACAAGATATCGTACCTGCGACAGGGGCGGGGACTATCGCGTGCGACATCGCAGCATCGGCTTGCGATGTCGCATCGTGCAAAGCCCGCCTTAGGCTATGTGTGCACTAGAAAATTGACTTTTCTTAAGAAAAATCCACACCCTGTGGCAGAATACCGCACCCGCGGCAAAAACCGCGGTAAAACCACACCCCCGTTTTTGCAGCGATTGGACATGTTTTTGCTGAGGTTTTTCCGCGGGTTGGTCCCTGCGGTTTTTTACGATTATCTATGGCAAAAACTGCAGCTACCTGCAGAAAAGAAGTGACATGCTCATTAATTCCGTAGCGGAAATTCCGCGGGTAAATCCGCAGGTATAAAAAAACGCAGTGTGCACACAGCATTTTTTTTTTAAACCCATAGGTTTTGCTGGGGAATGTCTGCAGAAATGTTACATGTTTTCTGCAGCAAATCCGCGGTAAATTCGCAGCGTGCGCACATAGCTTAAGTCTGGAAAACCCCTTTAAGATTAAACACCTTTAAATCCCATTTAACCCCTCTCAATCGTTTCTCATATCACACAATGAAGTGAACTCCAAATGGTCGAACAATTGTAATTTATATGGTTTAAAAATAAAATATGCGAGGGGCATAATTCTCTGGAAGAATCTGCAGACGTGCGAACTGTATGGCATAACCTTATGAACCTCATTACTCCAGGGCGACCGGGTCATGATGGTGACAGATCAGGAGGGATGGGGGGGGGGGCAGACGGGGATTGTGTGATGAAGTGACAAATGACATGTACATAAAATAGTTTTGTTTGCTGTTTTCTTATTGAGAGCTGGCATGGAAGTCTTCAGCGGCGGCAGCGGCTTCTATCCAGACTTCTCCTCCCCCTGCTTCTTATTCTTACGGACCTCCTCTGCATGAATCTCCTGGAATGACAGAAGCAGAGATTATGATAAAGCATAACCATCGTTTTAATTTTTATTTCATACATCAATAATGCACATGAAAATAAGCAACTCTGTAATATATTTTTTCAGACAAACTAGTTTCTTTTTCTGCCAGAATTGATTAGTCATTATCAAAATCCTCAAGGTAATATTTGTATGCAGTGAAGACTTTCCCATTACTGAGATAGGAGATGGTAGTTGTTACTGATGAGACCCTAAGTAGATAGAAGAGGGTCTGCTTCTACCTTCTACCTCTGCCTCTAGCTCCTCCTTCTACCTGTAGCTCCTCCCCTGCACATAGCTCCTCTCTATGCCTCTAGCTCCTCCCTATGCCTCTAGCTTCTCCCCTGTATGCAGCTCCTCTCTATGCCCATAGCTCCTCCCTATGCCTCTAGCTCCTCCCCTGTATGTAGCTCCTCTCTATGCCTATAGCTCCTCCCTATGCCTCTAGCTCCTCCCCTGTATGTAGCTCCTCTCTATGCCTATAGCTCCTCCCTATGCCTCTAGCTCCTCCCCTGTATGTAGCTCCTCTCTATGCCTATAGCTCCTCCCTATGCCTCTAGCTCCTCCGTCTGCCTCTTGTTTTTCCCTTTTTCCGTTGTCATAGAATCTGATCAGTAACAACTGCCATCTTCTAGCTCAGTAATGGTAATATCTTCACTGAATACAGATTGTACATCATATGGTAATGCCTTGCTGGATACCTTCTCGCGGAGACGCTCCCTGAGAGCCGCCAAGTGGGCGTCACGTATCTCCTTGCTCATCTCCATCTTGTAGTTGAGTTTTTCCTCAGCCATTCGGCTAAAGTTATTATTGTCCTCTATTGCCCTGTGCAGAACGTCCCGCTCGTGTTCCCTCTTCTCAGCAAGTTGTTTCAGCACATGAGCTTCCTGGGTCTGGGAGCGAAAAAAAAGAGTTATATGGTAGAAAAAGACAATCTGCCTAATATATATGACCGATACCTAATTTACAACCGCATGCTCCATACCACTAAATACCAGAAGATATACAGTATAACTTATAACAGCTGTACATATATAATTATATGCAGAATATATCCAGGTTATACCAGCATGCTCCATATCACTATATACAAAACATACCCAGATTATACCAGAATTTACACATCACTTTATACAGGAACATATAGAAGTTATACCAGCTGTACATATACAGTGGGTATGGAAAGTATTCAGACCCCTTTTAAATTTTTCACTCTTTGTTTCATTGCAGCCATTTGGTAAATTCAAAAAAGTTCATTTTTTTTTCTCATTAATGTACACTCTGCTCCCCATCTTGACAGAAAAAAACAGAAATGTAGAAATGTGTGCACATTTATTAAACAAGAAAAACTGAAATATCACATGGTCATTCAGACCCTTTGCGCAGACACTCATATATAAGTCACATGCTGTCCATTTCCTTGTGATCCTCCTTGAGATGATTCTACTCCTTCATTGGAGTCCAGCTGTGTTTTATTAAACTGATAGGACCTGATTTGGAAAGTTACACACCTGTCTATATAAGACATCACAGCTCAGTGCATGTCAGACCGAATGAGAATCAAGAAGTCAAAAGGAACTGCCAAAGGAGCTCAGAGACAGAATTGTGGCAAGGCACAGATCTGGCCAAGGTTACAAAGAATATCTGTAGTACTCCAGGTTCCTAAGAGCAGAGTGGCCTCCATAATCCTTAAATGGAAGAAGTTTGGGACCACCAGAACTCTTCCTAGACCAGGCCGTCCATATGAAAGCCCTCATAGAGTTTGCACAAAAACACTTGAAGGACTCCCAGACTATGAGAAATAAGATTCTCTGATCTGATGAGACGAAGATATAGCTTTTTGGTGATAATTCTAAGCGGTATATGTGGAGAAAACCAGGCACTGCTCACCTGGCAAGAGGATTTATCAATAAATCTTCTCCGGTTGGTGCTGGGTTCCTCTTTGTGAAGAAGAAAGATGTCTCTCTCTGTCCCTGTATTGATTATAGGGGTCTAAATCAAATTTCGGTCAAGAATAAATACCCGCAGCCACTTATAGTGGAATTAATCAATTATCTCAGGGGCTCCAGAATCTTCTGTAAACTCACTCTATGGATTCTGGAAGCTGAGAATGCATTTACCTCCCTCAAGCAGGTCTTTTTATTAGCTGCGATGCTGCACAGACCAAAGATCAGTAAGCTTATTGGAGGTGGATGCTTCTTCCTTTGGGGCCGGGGCAGTCCTCACACAGAAGTCTCCCACAGGGCAAACTTTAAACTACAGTTTCTTTTCCAAAGCCTTCTCCGTTCCTGAATGCAACTATTTCAATTGTGACTAAGGGGTACTTTGCACGCTGCGACATCGCTAGCCGATGATAGCGATGCCGAGCACGATAGTACCCGCCCCCGTCGCACATGCGATATCTTGTGATAGCTGCCATAGCGAATATTATCGCTATGGCAGCTTCACACGCACTTACCTGGTCGGCGACGTCGCTGTGACAGTCGAAGAATCCCTCCTTCAAGGAGGCGGTGCGTTCGGCGTCACAGCGATGTCACCGCGACGTCACTAATCGGCCGGCCAATAGAAGCGGAAAGGCGGAGATGAGCATGATGTAAACATCCCGCCCACCTTCTCCCTTCCGCATTGCGGTGGACGGCGGGCGCAGTTAAGGAGATGTTTGTCGCTCCTGCGGCTTCACACACAGCGATGTGTGGAGCTGCAGGAACGACAAACAACATCGTACCTGCGGACGCATCAACATTATGAAAATGAACGACGTGACACAGATCACCGATTTTTAACTGTTTCACGCTCGTTCATCTTCTCTCCTAGGCTTTACACGTTGCGACGTCGTTACCGGCGCCGGATGTACGTCACTTTCGATTTGACCCCGACGATATCGCAGTAGCGATGTCGCAACGTGCAAAGTTCCCCTAAGAGTTATTGGTGATTAAAATGGCTCTGGAGGTGGTGTTAGCTTTTAGAATGGGCTGTCCATCCCGTCATCATCTACACTGACCACAAAAATGTTACCTGCAGTCGGCACAGAGGCTGTATCCTACCAAGCTCATCAATCAATGTTTTTTTGCCCAATTCGACTTTGTCCTTCATTACCAGCCAGCTCACAAAAACATCAAGGTGAATGCATTTTCTAGCTCCTCTTTGTCTACCGACCAAGAGGAGGAGCCTCAACACATTATCCCTCCCTGATGCTTACTGTGCATCTGGTGAGCTTGTCTCAGGTACTACCCGGGAAGACTTTCATCTCAGAGGCGGACAAAATCTTAGTGCTGCAGTGGGTCCACTCCTCTAATCTTGCCCGGTCATTTTGTGGCATTACTGGTGGCTAATCCTGCGGAAAGAGGCTATGGACTTCGTTTCTGCCTGTTCCTCGTGCGCTCGTAATAAGAATCCCCTAAGAAAGTTCCCTAATGGTCAAGTGGAGCTGGTCAACCAGAGCCTGACCAACTTCCTTTGTCAATTCTCACTACAGTGACTGTCAAATTTTTGCCTTGGGCGGAGTTCTCGTGCAACAAACATATGAGAGAAGTGTTGACGAGTTCCCCATTCTTCACTGTATATGGGCATCAGCCAAACATCCCTTTTAATGCATTTCTTCTGGTATCCCTGCGACTTCAGCCCTCTCTATGAGTTTTTCCAAAATCTGGGTGGACGCTTGAGCTGCATTGGTGAAATCCTCCAAAAGCATGAAGAACTAAGCAGATAACAGAAATCTGGACCCACCTGCTTTTTTAGCTTGGAGATAAAGTATGGCTCTCATCAAGATACGTCCATCTCAAAGAGTCTTCCTACAAGTTGGGTCCCTGCTACATTAGACCTTTTGAGGTTCTCAAACAAATTAATGGAGTGGGCTGAGAGTGTGCATGCGCTCTCTCCGCTCTTCGTAAAGGGGCAGCACTTTAATCCGTAAGTACCTCTCAGTCAATGCTTCAGAGGCACTGGGAACTTAGGACATCCTCCTCTTTAGGGAGGTGCCTAAGCATCATGTGCCCTAACAACCTTTGCTCATCCTGTGTATGCTAATCTGTGTTCCTGTATCCAGTACCAGTCTAGTGTTCCTGTCGTCCTGCCAGTACCTGTCGACCACCCTGTTCCACTTCCAAGCAGTCCGCACCAGCCATCCCGCAAGTACCAGCTGTCCAGCCGGTTCTAGCAGTCCTTTCAGTACCAGCTGTCCTGTAGTGCCATCCGTGACCCAGACTCTGTACCTGCTTGCTTGATCCCTGGGGTCAGCTGTCGCAGAGCCGGGGACTGCCCTGTAGTGATACCTGCGGGCTACCTTCCAACACAAGCCTATCCTCACCATTAGTGGCACTATTGAAGACAAGGTAGTCCCTTAGTTACGCCCCTCCGAGGTAAGCCTAGTCCCGTGGCGCAGTGGGTCCACACCCACTAGCGTGACACAAGATGTATAACTTTTATAGGCCAGTGGTATTGTGGGGATGGGAACAGGGGCAGTTGCCAAGGTGCCTAAAACCCATCCGGCTGAATCATTAAGACTAGGGTTGTGCACACCAGTGTTAATGAAGGATTCACTGGAGAACACTGTGATGAACTCATTAGGAGTTGCACGCTACTTAATGATTAAAACCCATCTTCGCTGTGGAGTGTGCCTTGCCAGAAATGCTACTCCAGTCGGGAACTAGAGTAACATTTGTGGTGTAAAAACTGGAGTCAGTTCTGATAAATTTGACAGGTGTGTGAGCCACGCCCTGCCCTGGCTCCAACCATTTTGACAGAGTTGGCTGAATTTGGCGTGAAAACAACAAAAGTTGCAAATGTTTTCCACAACTTTTCACTGCATTTTTTTTCAACTTTGCAAACTGTTTTATGCCAGTAAACTGACTTCAACACTCTAAAGACTCTTCAACACTTTGACAATTCATCGTTTCATCATTGCATGTTATTATACTAGAAGATGCCTGGCATATTGGTGTATGGCATCACCTGGGCACCTTCGTAAAGCTACAGAAGAAGCAAATAAAGGTATTGCATCTATAAGTTACCCTTCTCCTCTCTTCAGCAGCCTCCAGCCTCTTTTGCAGCTCTTCCAAGGAAACCTCCCTCTTCCTAGGAGAGATAGCCAGTGGAGGACCATCAGGGGACAAGTCTGAAGGAGATTTCAAGATCACCTCAAAGCTCTGCCCTGACGACCTTTTATTCAGCTGCTTCACCTCCATATCTGAGGACACAAAAGACCATTATCAGTATCAAGAGGCTGATATAGACTTTCTCCAGAATGATATAAGAAGTTTTCTGACCTTCATATTCAGTGATTGTCTTGGGATGAGGCTGCGAGTAAAAGCAGGAGCAGATCAGGGACAGCATAGACAGCTCCTTCATCTTCTCTTTGTAGGCTGCAAGAGACAAGAAATGACTCAGAGAATAATCCCTTTTAATAATCAGCCATTGCTCTCTGGTACTTTACACCACTATATAAGCCTGATGATAAGTAGTGCATGTCTGTGACTGAGCTCAGTCTCCCTCTTTATTAGCTATATAAGCTAAAAAGCACACAACCCCCTGAAGAAGCCTGAGAATGCAGTGAAACATATTGAGGGAATTATTTGTATTTTTATTGAAGCGGATTTACAGCTCCCATATATGATCTATGTGGTGTGCCCTGCAAGCGTTACTAAGTGTTTGATTCACCTCCTAAGTATGCATTACCGTGATGTGAAGGACATAATTGTCAGCCCTTTCTTAGTAACCATTGAATTTAAACTTATTTTAGCAGCATAGTTTTCGGTGGATAATTACTTGGAGGACTACTTACTGCAAAGTGGTCCTTATTTGAACCTTTATATTATATTTCACAAGGCGGTATGTTCGATAAAGGTAAGATCAACCCTCCCAAGCCATCTTTATGGCCATAGTGTTTAGGGACCAACCATATTAAAGGTACACCTTGACGTGGTTGTATGGCTTTTGCATTTTTTGTTTGTAGTAAAATTGGAATTCATGTATCCATTAATCACAGTGTGCTTCCGCACAGTGTATGTATAGAAACTAAGGATGGCTGAGCAGTACAATGCTCGGTACTCGTTATGATGAGTGAACACTACAATGTTCGAGTGCTCATTACTTGAGTCGAGCAGGTCAAACACTCTGAAAGACCTCAGCTCAATTAACGAGTATAATGGAAGTCAATGATTAGGCAGTTTGGCTGTCTGCCCACATACAGCTAGTCATAAACTATAGCAATTCAGAGATAGGGAAGGCGAGGTTTTTTGCTGTTTTTTTGGGGGTGAGGCGGACACTACATTCAAAAAACATTTTTGGACTTCCGGTTCCGGTCCTGGCTGAGGTGGTGGTGTAGAAGGGAAGCTCCTGCTACCCCCCGGAGAAAGCGTCAGATAGAAGCCCCCCCGAACGAGTGACCACGGTGAAAGTGAGGAAGCAGGGAACCGGAAGAGAGCGGCAATGGAACGGTACCTGCTGCGCAGTGCTGGAGGTGGAGAGGGAACCTGTAGGAGCGGCGACGCTGTGGGCCGGAGTGGAGTGGAGGAAAACAGCATGGTGCCGGAGAGCATGATGGAGGAGGAGCCAGAAACACAGGCAGGAGATGCAGCTAAGCTGTGCCGGAGACAGAGAGAGGAGGACGAGGTAGTGAGTGGGGAAACAGAGGAAAGTGAAACTGGAGAGAAGTGTCAGCAGGGGACAGAAGAGGACGGTCAGCAATGGGAGGAGGAGGGGGACATGGAGGAAGAAGAAAGAAGGGAGGAGGAGAGCAGCAATGAAGGAACAGGAGGGCTGGGAGAGAATATGGAGCCGCAGCACAGGGGAAATGGATCGGGACAATCTCAACAAAAGATAAGTACTGGTTTTATTACCCCTAATAAACGCTGCAAGAAGCACCCAGGCACAGTAGTGTCACAAAATTACAAGCAGCTAGAAGGAGGCAGAGGATCAGTGCAGGTGAGGAGAACTAGAAAGACAGCACCACCTGCAGGACAACACAAGCAACCACAAGAATTTAATGTAGATTATAAAAAACTGGCAGATGAAGTGGCATCCCATCTGTCCAAAGAAATCAAAACAGCTATTGAAACCGCTATACAGACATCATTAGCGGCTATGCAAAAGGAAATAAATGATCAGGCAACCAGATTGATAGAAACAGAGCAGAGAATATCCGAGTCAGAGGAAGCAATACTGACCATGCAAGAGCAAATAGCAACCTTAATGAAGTCCAATGACTACCTGAGGGACAAGGCGGAAGATCTAGAAAACAGATCGAGACGCAACAACTTACGCATAGTGGGACTGCCAGAATCGGTATCAATGGGGCAGTTGGATAACATCTGTGAGTTGGAGCTACCACAGGCCCTAGGCATAAAGGCGAAATTTAGGGTGGAAAGGGCCCACAGAGTGGGTCCACTGAGGCAAAAGGAGGCAAATAAAGCTGAAGGGCAAAATTCAAATAAATTTTCACCAAGAGCCAGACAGGTTATAGTCAAGTACCTCGATTATAAACACAAAGAGGAAATTCTGAAGGCTTTCAGAGATCGGAAGCGACCACTACAATACCAAGGCAATAGACTGCTAATCTTTGGGGACTATTCTGCAGATGTCTCCAAAAGGAGAAAGGAGTTCAGTAAAATCTGTACATTTTTGTACAACAAAAAGATAAAATGCCAGTTGCTGTACCCAGCTATATTGAAAGTTAGAAATCCCAATGGCTCATTTGCATATTATAAAGACTATAAGGAAGCTGAAAACATCCTCATGTCAGAACAAGATAAGAGTCGGATGGAAAGACAAGAGAGGGGACCTAGTGGAGGAGACACCGGTGGAAGAGGATCCCCTACAGGCCCGGGGAGAGATGCAGGACAATCCAAGGGGCGAACATCAGAGGAGGTCAGAGGTGACAGGTGTCGGAGTCCAGCTCAGCGGCACAGCCCCAGGACAGGCCACGGGGACTAGCACTGAATAACCGTCGGATACAGGCCCAGCGGATCTGATTTACTCGGAGTGAGGGTCCCTCAATATCAGGACTAAATCGGATGCTTGGCTATTAGTAAGGTTCTGGCATATCTAATGTTTGTGACATATTGTACTAAGTCTGGTATAATGCTCAAGGATGTTTCATGTTGTTCGGGGGAAAGATTAGAATATATACTTTATGGGGGGGGGACCAGGGAGCTCAATGTTTTGGCTAGGAAAAGGGGAAGTCACCAACATGGCGGTAAGCGCCGGAAAGTCTTTGACAGGGAAGACATGTTCTATTGTTATATGTTTTTTGTTTTTGCTATGCTGTTCTATGTTACATTCACAAAAGGGAGGAAGGGAATGTCATTCTAATGGAATTATGCGTGAACGTAGGATAGGTCGTCTCGTTTCCCCCAAGGGTGGGGCTCTAAGGGGTGGACATGGCAAGACCAGGTCATTTAGGCAATCATGGTACAATTAACAACATGGAACGTTAAAGGCTTGAGATCACCCAACAAAAGGGCGATGATACTAAGACACCTGAAGCGGTTAAAAACAGATATTGCCCTACTGCAAGAAACACACTTGGGGAGGGAGGACTTTTTCCGCATGAAGAAACACTGGGTGGGCTCAGTCTATGGGGCAGCAGCGCAAGGCAGGAAAGCGGGCACCATGATTTTAATAAATAAGCAACTAAGTCATGAAGTAGTGACACATGAGGAGGATGATCAGGGGAGGTGGCAGCACTTAACAATTATTAGCCCAGCTGGCAGACTCAGTATCTATAATGTGTATGGACCGAACTCGCAACAGATCGCGTTCCATGATAATATAAAGACCATCATATTATCTGATGAGGAGCCCAACATCATAGTGGCGGGAGACTTCAACACAGTTCCAGACTCGGCTGAAGACAGAGGGAGGAAGGAGGGGGAGATTAGTGCAGGGGACAGGAGTTCAGTCAACAGGGACGTAACATTGGAGGATGTAGGTCTGAAAGATATATGGAGACTAACTCATCCGCACGACAGAGAGTTCACACACTTCTCCCATCCGCATGATAGCTGGTCACGCATAGATCAGATATGGATGTCTCGGGATCTTGTGAATGGAGTACAAAAGTGTATGATTGAAAACATGGTGATCTCTGACCATAGCCCGGTGAGAGTGGACATCAGAGAAAAGTTTAGGAGAGGGTCAGACATTATCTGGCGATTCCCGTCGTTCCTCCTCAGACAAGATAATTTTCATAAGATACTAAAAGAGTGGTGGGAGGAATTCGCAGAGGATAACAAGGAACACAGGGTGACCCCAGTGCTATACTGGGAAACGGCAAAAGCGGTCCTGCGGGGACGCTTGGTGGGGTATGCGGCAATGATTAAAAGGAAGACCAACGAGAATTACAACTATCACAGCGAGGTAGTGCGGATAGCGTATTCAAAGTACTTGGCAGATAGGTCTAGCACGCTAAAAGACAAATGGTTGGAGGCAAAGAGAGGCTTTGATGAGTGGGCCAAAAAAAAGGAACAATTATACTGGTCACACAAGGAAGCCGATCTTCATAGATTCGGTAATAAGGCGGGAAGGATGCTGGCAAATCTGGCAAGAGGTAGTAGAAAAGTAACGGTGATCTCTAAACTGAAAACAAAGGAGGGAGAGGTAACCACAGACCCTAAGGTTATCAACAAGTTGCTGGGGGACTACTATAGAAAGTTATACGGGACAGGAAATAATCACACACCTAATGAGGAAGAATGGTTAAGACAAGCCCAAATGCCTAGCTTGACAGAGGAAGACAGGGGAGCCTTAAATGAAGACATAACAGTGGAGGAGGTGACGAGAGCAATCAGGAAGCTCAACGTCAATAAGGCACCAGGTCCCGACGGTTTTAATAGCGAATTTTATAAGGTATTGAAGGAGCAGATCTCACCGGATCTAACTGCAGTTTTTAACGCAATCCTGGGAGGAGCAGAAATTCCTAGAAATGCCAACATAGCGTATATCAAATTACTCCCTAAGGGAACCAAAGATCTGGATGACCCCTCCAGTTACAGACCCATATCGCTCATCAATCAAGATCTGAAACTAATGTCTAAAATCATGGCTGACAGACTGGCCATTATTTTACCCAGGATAATATCAGACCAACAGGTAGGGTTTATCAAAGGGAGAAATGCAGTAACTAACATTAGAAAGACGATCCTAGTGGTAGACGCGGTTAGATTGGGGCGCACGGAGGGAGGGGCAAGACCTGCTCTAGTCACACTCGATGCTGAGAAAGCGTTCGACAATGTCAATTGGAGATGGCTGGACAAGGTGATGGAGGCCACAGGGATTGAAGGCAGAATGAGACTCTACATCAGGGGCTTATACGCCAATTCGGGAGCTAGGGTCCATACCCCAGGCTTCCTGTCGGATGTGTTCCCCCTGATGAGGGGGACGAGACAGGGTTGCCCGTTATCACCCCTGTTATTTAATTTGGCAATCGAGCCACTATCAAGAGTACTACAAGGACAAAACAGTTTCAAAGGGATTAGGATAAGAGGAACAGAAATAAAAACAGCACTTTTTGCTGATGATGTGATATTATATATGGGGGATCCTAACGCGGATTTGCCACAGACTCTTGCCATGATTGAAAAATTTGGTTCACTTTCAGGCTTTAAGTTAAACAAAAAAAAGTGTGAGATCTTGTTTTTAAGGGGATCTCAAGGGATAACAGGTAGAAGCTTGAGAGATGGTTGTCTATGTGGGATACCTATAGCACAGACATCAATCAAGTACTTGGGAGTGCATATAGGAAGATCGGTGGAAGCAATTTATAAATTGAACTATGACCCGCTTATTAAAAAAATCATAACCCAACTAAGGGGGTGGAGGGGTCTGCCCTTACCACTTCTGGCAAGATGCCACCTAGTAAAAATGATGAGCTTTCCTAGGTTGTTGTATCCCTTCCAGACGATTCCGCTATTGTTGAAACTGAAAGAAGTCAACAGACTCAACTCAGCGTATGCAGATTTTATATGGAGGGGGAAGAAACCTAGAATAAAGCTACGTACGCTGATGAAGTCAGTGGAGGAGGGAGGACTCAGTTTCCCAGATGTTAGGGGTTACAACCTCGTGTGCATTATGAGACATGTGATTGATTGGCTAAGAGGAACAAGTAGACACTCAGATTATGGTTTGGAAAATAAATACGCAGCACCATGGGATCTGACGTCTATTCTCCACTCCTCATTGTCTGGGGTTGAAGGCCATATAAAAAATTCAATGATATTTCGGGATACCATGTTGACCTGGAAACTGGTAAGAAGGAAGTTGGGACTTGCGTGGAAGGTGTCTAAATATTTAAATCCCTGGGCAGCCCCAAGCTTCCCCCAGGGGCGAGATAACAAGCTATTTATTAGTTGGAAAGAGAAGGGTATCCAGAGAATGAAGGATGTTATGAATGTGGAAGAGAGAAGGTGGATGACAGGTCGAGAAGTACTCGACAAATACGACCTCAATAACTTTCATATCATTCAGTACGAGCAATTAAAGCATGGAGTGATTGGGGATCTTGGAGAGGTTGGAAGAGAATTGAACAAAAGCCTGATTGATGAGCTCCTGGAATGTGATGCAACGAATGTAAATGTCTCCCAAATTTATCGAACATTTAGGGGAGTGCTCATATCTCGGGAGGATAGTCGCACCCTTACAGCGTGGGGAAAACAACTGAAAGGACAAGAAGTGACAGGAAGCATATTGAAAGGATGGGTTCAAATGCGAAAGCACGTCATCAACGAGGGATGGAGAGACACTCAGTTTAGGATATTACATAGGGCCATTGTGGCCCATAACATTCCGGGAAGAGAGGCGTGGTGTCCCAAATGTCAAAAAGAGAAAACAGACATGTTACATGGGTTATGGGAATGTAAGGTAATTCAAAAGTTCTGGAATCAAGTCAGAATTTTGGCCCAATCAACATGGGGAATATTTTGTAAATTAGAGGTAATGGTGTGGATTTTTCATGTCTTTGAAGGAGGAGTTAGAGGGGGGCCAAATATCCAGGACAAAAGGACATTTGCAATCATTCATGACCTAGCCATGATAGCTAAACGGTGCATCTTAAGACATTGGATACGTAGGGAGACTCCATCTACAAAGGAGGTTATCGACGACTTACACAACCTTCTGAGATTGGAGAAACTAGAGGCGGAAAGGGATAAGGACAAGAAGACAGACAATTTTTTTGGGAGGTGGACAAACTTTATAGAAATCCATTTCACGCGGGGAGAAATAAATGCTTTGGTGACACCTTTCATGCAAACCGAGTGGTACCTTCTGAATGAAATCCAGGATAGCTTGGGGATATTGAGGTTCACCTAGTGGAGACCCAGGAGGGAGGGGGAGATGAGACGTTAAGGTAGACTTAAGATACGACATTGGCACTCAAAATACTAAAGAATGACAAAGGGTTTTAAGGTTTTGTGTTACAAGTGTTTTAGGTAGAATCTTTTGCTCTAATTTGCTATGCATAATTTTCAACTGAAGAACTTTAGGGACTCCCAAGCTGGAATATTACTCTTTTCTATGTCATAACTTGTCAGTTGAATGAACCCATTTTGTAATCATAATTATTTTGTAACGGTTTTATATAATTGAAAATCAATAAAAAAGGTTTTGAAAAAAAAAAAAAAACATTTTTCCCCCCAGTGAGAGCCATTCAGAGACTATGAATGGCTCTCCCTGGGGTGCCTGCACACATCATGCAGTGAAGCACACCTATGATTTGTGTTCGATGTTTCATGAACGATACATCCAAGCATACGCAATATTCGTCCGAGTGCCCAATGACACCGATGCTTGATCGAGTACCGAGCACGCTCGCCCATCATTAATAGGAGCTAAACTTGTGTCATTGTCGGCAGACACTGACTGTGTTGCACAGCCAGCATCTGCCTTTAAAGACACCCATACATACTAGACTAACATCGGCTGAATCCACCGATAGCAAGTGGTTTGTCTGGCTGTCTGATGTGCCTAGGGGCTTTCTAAAGATGATGATGAGGGAGAGAAGGATCTGTCTTGCCAGATTTTGGTTCTGTTCTCAGTGAGATAAGCTGGGATCAGAGGAGTCTGAATTTATGGGCGAGTTGGTGAGATAGCTGCTGGCAGTACAATTGGCCAAACTATGACTAAACAGTGTGTTGTGTGCTAAAAAGGAATCGATCATCAGGTTTTTGCTATGTAATGTGAGGACAGCATGCTGTAGGGATTAAAACGCAGAATTCAACAATGCGCCTCTTATCACGCTGCCTCTATTGTTTACTTGCAATGATAGTTTTAGCACCAGGACATTATCATTGCTCGGTCATCATTGCCTCGTGCCTGTTAGTCCAACACACTCCCTCTTCTGATAAGGTGTGCAATGTGTATAGACAGGGGCCTTGACTGCCAGGGCGCCCACTCGCCATCAGCAGGGGCGATAATGTATCCTGTGGCCCCCGGGCCAAGTTCTGGGGACCGCAGTGTTTCGGTCAGCAGCCACACTTTCCTGGCTGCCAGCTTTTTAAATCCGCACCCAGTGTGCAGTGTGTTAAAGTTCATTTGTGGGCCAAGCTAGCACGAGATGCGCTCCAGTCCCACAGATGAAGAGAGGAGCCGCAGAGCTGTCAGCATCCC
Organism: Anomaloglossus baeobatrachus; assembly: GCF_048569485.1. Lineage (NCBI taxonomy): Eukaryota > Metazoa > Chordata > Amphibia > Anura > Aromobatidae > Anomaloglossus > Anomaloglossus baeobatrachus. Next base: position 448,267,348 of record NC_134357.1, on the reverse strand, counting down.
GCCGAGCTGTATGTCCCCCACACTCCAGTGTTGTTTCCTCCAAAGAGCTGTATATTCCCTGACCCCAGTGCTGTTTAACCCCCCCGTGCTGAATGTTCCCCCACCTCACTCAGTGCATTATACCCCACCAGAGCTGTATGTCCCCCACCCCAGTACTGTATACCCCCTACAGCTGTCCCCCCCCCCCCGAGCTGTATGTTCCCCCATTACAGTGCATTATACTCCCCAGAGCTGTATGTCCGTTGACCTTAGTGCTGTATATTCCCTAGAGCTGTAGGTCCCCAAACCCCAGTGTTGTATACCCCCCAGAGCTATATGGCCCCCTTCCAAGTGCTGAATACAACCAGAGCTGTATGTCCCCCCACCCCAGTGCTGTATACCCCCTAGAACTGTAGGTTCCCTGACCCCAGTGCTGTATACTCCCCAGAGCTGTAAATCCCTCACCCCAATGCTATATACCCCTCCAGAGATGCATGTCCCCAACCCCAGTGCAGTTTACCCCCCAGAACATTATGTCCCCTGACACCAGTGCTGTATACCCCACCCCAGTGCATTATACCCCTCCAGAAACGTATGTCTCCCATCCTAGTGCTGTATACCCCCATAGCTGTAGGTCCCCCCACCCCAGTGCTGTATACATAGTTACATAGTTACATAGTTACTAAGGTTGAAAAAAGACCTAGGTCCATCTAGTTCAACCTTCCTCCACCAGTTCTACATTTGGTCACTTAATGTAGTAGACCACCTAGAACTTTAGAACACCCCACCCCAGTGCTGTTTACCCCCCAGAGCTGTATGTCCCCTGACGCCAGTGCTGTATACCCCCAGAGCTGTATGTCCCCCCATTCCAGTGCTTTATAACCCCCCAAGAACCGTATGACCCCTACCCTAGTGCTTTATACCCTCCAGAGCTGTATGTCCCCTACCTCAGTGTTGTATGCCCACCTAGAGCTTTATGTCCTCCTCCCCAGTGCTGTATACCCCCCAAAGCTGTAGGTCCCCCCACCCCAGTGTTGTATACCCCCCAGAACTGTATGTCCCCTGATCCCAGTGTTGTATACTCACCCAGAGCTGTATGTCCCCTGACTCGGTGCTGCATACCACCAGAGCTGTATGCCCCCTGACTCAGTGCTGTATACCCCTCAGAGCTGTATGTCCCCTGACCCCGATGCTGTATATCCCCCAAAACTGTATGCCCCCACTTCAGTGCTGTATACCCACCAGAGCTGTATTCCACCCCAGAGCTGTGTACCACAGAGCAGTATTCCCCCTCAGAGTTGTATGTTCCCCCCAGAGCTGAATCCCCCCCCCTTAAGCTGTATCCATCCTCAGTAATATGTATGCCCCCCAGTAATGTGTATGTCCCCAGCCCCTCCTGTGATTTTATATATATATATATATATATATATAAAAAAAAATTATATTACAGCGGTCTCAGTGTGCACTGTGTGTGGCCATGTCTGTTAGTCATGGTCACCAATGAGCACGGCACAGCCACATGCCCAGATGGAGCTGCACGTGAGACAATCAGGGGAGGTGAGTGAGGCTGCTGCTGGCTTCCCCATATTAAAAATATGTCTAATGTGTGTGTGTGTGTGTGTGTGTGTGTGTGTGTGTGCGCGTGTGTGACGTGTGTCTATGTATGTCAGTGTATATGACTGTGTATAGATTTATGTCTACTTAGATGTATATTTGTGAATTTGTCTTTAAATATGTATATGTATGTATGCCTGTATGTGTATGTATTATCTGTGTATGTGTGTGTCTGCATATCCATAAGTCCCACTGAGATTCTCTTGCCCGAGGCCCACAAAAACCTGGAGCCGGCCCTGTATATAGACATTTTATATAACGAGCCTGGTGTGCACAGGTTAGTTTTCTCAGCTCTGCTGCATTGCTAAATTTAAAAACTCTATGTCAGAACCGCTGTACCCAGTAATCTAAGTAATACATTGTTTGATTTATGATCTCTTTGCCTACATCATACTGCTATTAGATGAGGTAGCAAAAACCAGCTGACACATTCCCATTAACAGCAGTGAATGGAGCTGAGCTCCGCCTGCTGCTGTTAATTTCTTAAATGAGGCTATTAATGTCTGACAGCAGCATTTATTACATGATAAGTGCAATTGCAGATGCTAATGAGTTTCTATAGTAGCTGAGGTTCTGTTATAAGCCCCTGTGCCTGTCATGATGGCACTCCTGTGAAGACCAGCCTATAGCTGGTGTTCATAGGGGACTATGATTTTTACTATATACTGCATTTTTGACTTGCCGTAAACGCAGTGTCTTATGCGGGCGTCACACGAGACGATCTATCGACGGTTTTCGTGACGCACATGCGGCATCGTTTGCGACGTCGTTTCGTGTGACACCTCCGAGCGACGCTGAATCGGTCACAAATCGTGTCGCGTACACGTCGCTTATTTTAAAAAAATCGTTTCTTTTTCATGGCGCCAGTTGTTCATCGTACCCGGGGTAGCACACATCGCTCCGTGTGACACCCCGGGAACGATGAACACAGCTTACCTGCGACCCGCAGCACCCGCCGGCTATACGGAAGGAAGGAGGTGGGCAGGATGTTTACGTCCCGCTCATCTCCGCCCCTCCGTTTCTATTGGCCGGCGGCTGTGTGACGTCGAACGTCCCTCCCCCTTCAGGAAGAGGATGTTTGCCGCCCACAGCGAGGTCGCTCTGCAGGGAAGTATGTATGACGGCGGTTTAACGACTTTGTGCGACACGGGCAGCGATTTGCCCGTGACGCACAAACGACGGGGGCGGGTACGATCGCATATGCGATCGCACGATAGATCGCATCATGTGACGCCTGCATTACAGTTACAGCAAAATGGATCAGATTTCTAAAAGTCTCGTGAACACTGTAATTTTATTACGCAGCGTGAATTGACATGCAGTGCATTTTTGACATCTGCAACATGTCAATTTCTCCTGCGGGTTTGCTGAGTTTTAGATGTGTATTTTTTCTATAGAATTGCATTAGATGCATAAAATCTGCAGGTAAAAATTAAATATCCAGGGGAAATGCACTAAAAACATATGTAAGCTGCACATCACTGTGTTAATAAAGTGTCAATAACAAAGCAGTTTTACCTAAACCATGATATACCCAGAAGAGACAAAAAACACAACATTAAAACCGCAATCAAAAAATGCAAGTAAGCAAATGGAGCTAATAAGTGTGATTGTTTTCCATTATGACATTTAATGATCTGGTTAATTTTATATTTTGATAGATCTTATTTTTACGAATGTCTGAAAATATAAAAAACTCACCAAATACTCATAGTGGGTACATAACCTAAGCGATCAGACCATGACAGGTCCAAATCTAAAGCGGGCTTTACACACAACAACATTGCTAACGAGATGTCGTTGGGGTCACGGAATTCGTGACGCACATCCGGCCTCGTTAGCGGCGTCGTTGCGTGTGAAACGCAGGAACGACCATTAACGATTAAAATTACTTACCTAATCGTTGATCGTTGACACGTCGTTCCTTTCCCGATTATCGTTACTGTTGCAGGACGCAGGTTGCTCGTCGTTCCTGCAGCAGCACACATCGCTACGTGTGACACCACAGGAACGAGGAACATCACCGTACCTGCGGCCGCCCACAATGAGGAAGGAAGGAAGGAGGTGGGCGGGATGTTCGGCCCGCTCATCTCCGCCCCTCCGCTTCTATTGGGCGGCCGCTTAGTGACGCCGCTGTGACGCCGAACGAACCTTCCTCTAAGAAAGGAGGCGGTTCGCCGGCCACAGCGACATCGCTAGGCAGGTAAGTACGTGTGACGGGTCCTAGCGATGTTGTGCACCAAGGGCAGTGATTTGCCCGTGACGCACAACCAACTGGGGCGAATGCTTTCACCAGCTTTCGCTAGCGATGTCGCTGTGTTTAAAGCCCGCTTAAGGCTATGTACCCACGATGAGCATTTGGTGAGTTTTTTATATTTTCACACATTCGTAAAAATAAGATCTATCTATATAAAATTAACCAGATCATTAAATGTCATAATAAAAAACAAATCGAAAGTCCAGGATTGTGTATTTTGTGTCACCACCAAAAAAATGCAATAAAACGTGATCGAAATGTCATACTAACACCAAAATTACATAATTAATCCGTCAACTCACCACACAAATAACAAGCCCTAAAGCCTGCTTTACACGCTACAAGATATCTTACGATGTGTCGGCGGGGTCACGTCGTAAGTGACGCACATCCAGCATCGTAAGGTATGTAGTAGCGTGTGACAGCGACGTGCAATTGCGATTGAACAAAAAACATTCATCGCATGCACATCGTTCATTCCTGACGAATTGAACGTCAGATTGTTCATCGTACCCGGGGTAGCGCACATCGCAGTGTGTGACACCCTGGGAACGATGAACAGATCTCACCTGCCTCCTGCGGCTCCCGGCGCACAATGCGGAAGGAAGGAGGTGGGCGGGATGTTTACATCCCGCTCAGCTCCGGCCCTCCGCTTCTATTAGCCGGCTGCTGCGTGACGTTGATGTGACGCCAAACGTCCCTCCCACTCCAGGAAGTGGACATTCGCCGCCCAAATCGAGGTCGTATGGTAGGTAAGTACGTGTGACGGGGGTTAATTGTATGTGCGGCACGTTCAACAAATTGAACGTGCTGCACATACGATGGGGGCGTTGCAAATCGCATACGATATCGTATGCGAAATTGCAACATGTAAAGCAGGCTTTAAACAGGTTAATTGACTGAAAAATTAAATATTTCCAGGTCTAGGAAAATGGGGACACAACAGATTTTTTTTTTCAGGAATTATGAACTTTTTTCAACACTTAAAGGGAATCTGTCACCAGGTTTTTGCTCCCCCATCTGAGAACAGCATAATGTAGAGACAGAGATTCTGATTCCAGCGATGTGTCACTTACTCAGCTATTTGCTGTCATTTTGATAAAATTACAGTTTTCTCTGCTGTAGACCTAGCAATTATTTGAATATCTACCTCTGTAACCCCGCCCACACCAGTGATTGGTTTTCTGTGTACACTGTAATCAGTGGTGTGGGTGGGGTTATACAAAGCTCCTGAATAAGCTGGACTACCTGGCAGCACGCCAAGTAGTCCTCTAATGATAATCTCCTGCTGATTAAACAGATTAAATTAAAACTACACTAAGCAGCCCAGTAAGTGACACATCAATGGAATCAGGGTCTCTGCTCCTACAATATGCTGCTCTCAGATTAGGTAGCAAAACTTGGGGACAGATTCCCTTTCAACAGTAATTTTATCAAAACTACCCTAACCAGCCCAGTAACTGACACATTGCTAGAATCAGAGTCACTCTCTCTATATTATGCTGCTCTCAGAATAAGTGGCAAACTCCTGGTGACAGATTCCCTTTAAGTAAAAAAAAAAACTATACAAGTTTGGTATCGCTATCTTCGTACTGACCTAGAAAATCATATTGCGTGGTCATTTTTACAATGCAATAAACTCCGTAAAACAAAACAAAAAAATGTAGAATTAAATTTCTGGCTTAAATTTCATCGCACTTGGAATTTTTTTTCCCCTTTTCTATTATATTGTATGGAAAAAAAATGTATGGTTGTTGGAAAAAAAGAGCAGGAAAAAAACAATGACGTAAAGACAAAGAAACTTAAAGGGAACCTGTCAGGTCCAATATGCACCCAGAACCACGATCAGTTCTGGGTGTATATTGCTAATCCCTGCCTAACTATCCCTGTATACACTAGCATTGATAAAGAGATGTTTAGAAAACGTATTTCTAAAGATCTTTTAGGGTATGCTAATGAGCGTGGGGACTAGTCCCCTGGGCGCTGCTTCCCTTGCTAGTCGGCCCCATTAGCATGTTAGTAAGTCCCCGTGGGTGTGCTAACATGCTAATGAATATGCAGTGTCACAGGATGATCTCCCTCACCTCTCCGCTGCCATCGCCGCCCGACGCTGGATTTCGGCTCAGTGCTCATGATCCCGCAGTTTCGGTCATGTGCACTACTTCAGTTTGAAGCCAGGACGCGTACACCCAGCTTCATAGTGCGCATAACCAAAGCTCCGGGGTCATGCGCACTGAGCTGAAATATAGCGTTGGAAACGATGGCGGCGGAGAGGTGAGTGAGATCATCCGCTGACGCTGCGCATTCATTAGCATGTTAGCACACCCACAGGGGCGTACTAACATGCTAATGCGGTCGACTAGCAAGGGAAGCAACACCCAGGGGACTAGTCCTCAGAATCATTAGCATATGATAACAGATCTTTAGAAATACTTTTTCTAAAGCTCCCTTTATCTATGCTAGTGTATACAGGGACAGTTAGGCAGGGATTAGTAATATACACCCAGAACTGCTCGTGGTTCTCACTGCATATTGGACCTGACAGGTTCCCTTTAATCCTAGCATATATGTTATTGTGATTGGTGGAAGGAAGGTATCTATTTGCCTTTTGGCAATTTGCTAATATTATGTGCTAGTCATTAGCACTTTATTCTTAGCAAACAAGATGACACTGTTCAGCATTCTATTTATGGCTTAAAGTGACTTATTGTAACAAACCCTCAGTTATGTGAGCAGGACACGTCCAACTAAAGAGAAAACAAGTCCAATGTGACTATTTAGAACATGGCCTACACTGACACATTGTAACGTATCAGCTGAGAGAGCAGGACTAGAGCAAGAAAGGGAATGCGGATCAAAGGTCTCTAAGAGGCTCATAGGATATTACACTTAGGGGTACTTTGCACACTACGACATCGCAGGTGCGATGTCGGTGGGGTCAAATCGAAAGTGATGCACATCTGGCGTCGCTGTCGACACCGGAGTATGTGAATCGTGTTTACTACGATTAACGAGCGCAAAAGCGTCGAAATTGTATGATCGGTGTAGCGTCGGTCATTTCCATAATTTCGGAAGGACCGATGTTACGATGTTGTTCCTCGTTCCTGCGGCAGCACACATCACTGTGCATGAAGCCGCAGGAGTGAGGAACATCTCCTTACCTGCGTCCCAGCTGCAAGGAGGAAGGAAGGAGGTGGGCGGGATGTTTACATCCCGCTCATCTCCGCCCCCCTGCTTCTATTGGCCGCCTGCTGTGTGACGTCGCTGTGACGCCGCACGACCCGCCCCCTTAGGAAGGAGGCGGTTCGCCGGCCAGAGCAACGTCGCAGGGCAGGTAAGTGTATGTGAAGCTGCCGTAGCGATAATGTTCGCTACGGCAGCTATCACAAGATATCGCAGCTGCGACGGGGGCGGGGACTATCGCACTCGGCATCGCTACCATCGGCTTGTGATGTCGTAGTGTGCAAAGTACCCCTTAGACTAATACAGGTCACGCGAGCCCCGCGTCCAATAACCGAGGCCTTCTCTCTCCACGCCTTTGGACCAAGTGGGTTAATCATCAGGAAGTGACGCTGCGGCTGCCATTTCCTGTTGATTGCTCAGTTGGTCCCATGGCGTGGAGAGAGAAGCCGGCAGTGATTGGATGCAGGGCTCGTGTGACATCACAATGCCCTGAACCGTGATTACCGACAGCGCTGGAATGACTGACAACAGAACAGCAGATAAGTACAGGGAGTGAGAAGGGGTTGTACTAGTAGTGGAGAACCACTTTAATAAACTTGTGATAATTTGGGGCCTGTTTGAGATTTTGAATGGGGCCCAAGAGCTTTAAGTTGCTCCACAGCTCTGACTTGGGAAGTGATCAAGAACTGACCAAAGGGCATTTAAAGGAACATTTCGATAGATGACAATGCTCTTTTGCATCTTTCAGAGCTCCCAGAGAAATTAAAGGAAACACCTACACATGCACAGCCACCCCTCTATTCCTGACGGCTTGTATCAGGTCATGATCTCAAAAAAGATGCGCGTTCCATCCATGACATCTGACATGACATTTATCGTACATTATTGCATATCCTATCCATAAACCATAAATGTCCTAGATAGGCACTACAGTTCAAAAGTTTAGGGTCACCCAGACAATTTTGTCTTTTCAATAAAAAAAATCATACTTTTACAGTGGTAACCTCGCTTAATGAGTAACCCAGTTAATGGGAATTTCGCTTAACAAGCAAAGCTTTCTGTAAATTTGTAACTCAGTTTACGAGAATGCTTTGCTGTACGAGCAAAATCCTCACCGCACACACTTCCGGTTCCGCACATCCACCTCGCTCTGACCCGCACTTGCAGTCCACACAAACACACACAAGCACGCACAAACACACACAAACAAACACGCACATACAGTATTATGCTCACCTTACCTTCCGTGCCCTCACCGGCCTCATGGTTCTTATAGTCCGCCGGTACATCGCGACGTCCTTGTGGCGAACTACAAGACCCAGGAGGCCGGCGATGGAACGGAAGGTAAGGTGAGCATAATATGTGTACCTTCAGTTCCAACGCCGGTCTCCTGGGTCCTGTAGTTCGCCTGTATAGGCTGTGCATCAGCAACCATAGCGACGAAGCAGGAACTTCCTCTGTCACCGCTACTCAAAGGCAGCGTGCTGGCCAATCAGAGGCAAGCGTCTCCTGCCTTTGAGGTCAGCGCTCTGGCAGTGGAAGTTCCTCCCTCGTCATTATGGTAACCCGATACACATCCCGTACCACCGAACAGCAAGTCCCAGGAGACCGGCAATGGAACGGAAGGTAAGATGAGCATAATATGTGCGCGCGCGTGCGTGCTTGTGTGTTTTTGTGAGTTTGTGTGTGTTTGTACATGTTTGTGTGTGTTTGTGCATGTGTGGAATGGCACAATAGGGGACCAGGATGGGACATTGAACGAACAAGTTGTGGAATGAATTGTCTGCATTCCAATGATTTCCTATGGGAAATCTTGCTTTGCTGAACGAGTAACTTAGTTAACAAGCATACTCCCAGAACGGATTGTTCTCGTTAACCAAGGTTCCACTGTATTTATCAAATGAGTTGCATAATGAATAGAAAATATAGTCCAGACATTGACGAGGTTAGAAATAATGACTTTTACTTGAAATAATAATTTTCTCCTTTAAATTTTGCTTTCGTCACAGAATGCTCCTTTGCAGCAATTAAAAATTTGCAGACCTTTGGCATTCTAGCTGTTAATTTGCTGAGGTAATCTGGAGATATTTCACCCAATGCTTCCAGAAGCCCCTCCCACAAGTTGGATTGGCTTGATGTGCACTTTTTGCGTACCATATGGTCAAGCTGCTTTCACATGAAAGTTCTCTTTTTCTGGCCATTTTGAGAGTTTAATGGAACCAACAAATGTAATGCTCCAGATTCTCAACTAGCTCAAAGGAAGGTCAGTTTTATAGCTTCTCTAATCAGCAAAACTGTTTTCAGCTGTGTTAACATACTTGCACAAGGGATTTCTAAACATCCATTAGCCTTCTAACAGAGTTAGCAAACACAATGTACCATTAGAACAATGGAGTGGTGGTTGTTGGAAATGGGCCTCTATATACCTATGTAGATATTGCATTAAAAACCAGATGTTTGCAGCTAGAATAGTCATATACTATATTAACAATGTATAGAGTGCATTTCTGTTTAATTTAATGTTCGTTTCATTGAAAAAAAATATGCTTTCCTTTCAAAAATAAGAAAATATCTAAGTGACCCTAAACTTTTGAACTGTAGTGTAGCTCAAGGAGGATTGCCTAGGCTGAGTCTCCGCTGTGTGGACAGGGCAAGGCTAAATGGGTTTTCCACTATAAGAAAAGTGACCCCTAAAGGTTTTTGTACTTGTAAAACAGATATAGTAGGTACTTACCTACCCCCCCCACCCCCCAGTGCTGTCTCCCCACCTGTTGCTACAGTCTTTCTGTTTTGGCTGCAATGGCTGCTTCAGGTCTACTGCATATATCACGTTGCAGCCAATCAATGAGTTAAGCAACTTGTGCCATATACATTGGTAGAGCTGCTGTGCTCAGTGATTGGCTGCAGTGGTGTTTTTCTGTGGAGAGGCATATACAGTCATATGAAAAAGTTTGGGCACCCCTATTAATGTTAACCTTTTTTCTTTATAACAATTTGGGTTTTTGCAACAGCTATTTCAGTTTCATATATCTAATAACTGATGGACTGAGTAATATTTCCGGATTGAAATGAGATTTATTGTACTAACAGAAAATGTGCAATCTGCATTTAAACAAAATTTGACCGGTGCAAAAGTATGGGCACCCTTATCAATTTCTTGATTTGAACACTCTTAACTACTTTTTACTGGCTTACTAAAGCACTAAATTGGTTTTGTAACCTCATTGAGCTTTGAACTTCATGGGCAGGTGTATCCAATCATGAGAAAAGGTATTTAAGGTGGCCACTTGCAAGTTGTTCTCCTATTTGAATCTCCTATGAAGAGTGGCATCATGGGCTCCTCAAAACAACTCTCAAATGATCTGAAAACAAAGATTATTCAACATAGTTGTTCAGGGGAAGGATACAAAAAGTTGTCTCAGAGATTTAAACTGTCAGTTTCCACTGTGAGGAACATAGTAAGGAAATGGAAGAACACAAGTACAGTTCTTGTTAAGCCCAGAAGTGGCAGGCCAAGAAAAATATCAGAAAGGCAGAGAAGAATGGTGAGAACAGTCAAGGACAATCCACAGACCACCTCCAAAGACCTGCAGCATCATCTTGCTGCAGATGGTGTCAATGTGCATCGGTCAACAATACAGTGCACTTTGCACAAGGAGAAGCTGTATGGGAGAGTGATGCGAAAGAAGCCGTTTCTGCAAGCACGCCACAAACAAAGTCGCCTGAGGTATGCAAAAGCACATTTGGACAAGCCAGTTACATGTTGCAAGAAGGTCCTGTGGACTGATGAAACAAAGATTGAGTTGTTTGGTCATACAAAAAGGCGTTATGCATGGAGGCAAAAAAACACGGCATTCCAAGAAAAGTACTTGCTACCCAGAGTAAAATTTGGTGGAGTTTCCATCATGCTTTGGGGCTGTGTGGCCAATGCTGGCACCAGGAATCTTGTTAAAGTTGAGGGTCGCATGGATTCAACTCAGTATCAGCAGATTCTTGACAATAATGTGGAAGAATCAGTGACGAAGTTGAAGTTACGCAGGGGATGGATATTTCAGCAACACCATGATCCAAAACACCGCTCCAAATCTACTCAGGCATTCATGCAGAGGAACAATTACAATGTTCTGGAATGGCCATCCCAGTCCCCAGACCTGAATATCATTGAACATCTGTGGGATGATTTGAAGCGTGCTGTCCATGCTCAGCGACCATCAAACTTAACTGAACCGGAATTGTTTTGTAAACAGGAATGGTCAAATATACCTTCATCCAGGATCCAGGAACTCATTAAAAGCTACAGGAAGCGACTAGAGGCTGTGATTTTTGCAAAAGGAGGATCTACAAAATATTAATGTCACTTTTATGTTGAGGTGCCCATACTTTTGCACTAGTCAAATTTTGTTTAAATGCGGATTGCACATTTTCTTTTAGTACAATATACCTCATTTCAATCCAGAAATATTACTGAGTCCATCAGTTATTAGATATATGAAACTGAAATAGCTGTTGCAAAAACCCAAATTGTTATGAAGAAAAAAGGTTAACATTAATAGGGGTGCCCAAACTTTTTCATATGGCTGTATGTACTACGTGATGCAAGTAGCAATACAAATAGCAGATTCAGGAGGAAATCGGCACCTGGTGCAAGGAAGGCCATATGCCCGAACCAGAGACAAGGCTCTGAGACTCAGACATGTCACTAAGGACTCTTAAAGCCTCTGCCCAAATAACCATCTCTAATCAGCTGCTATGTGTACAAGCTTCCCTTCTCTAGGGAGGAGAGCCTGGCGCCAGCTATCATCCTTAATTACTAAATGCCAGACATGACAGGCAGCTGGCAAAGTGCACGTGTGTCCTGGGTATAAAACAGGAAGATGACGGATATGACTGACTACAAACGGAATAGCAGAGCAGCGAGCCTTCTGCGTCATATACAGTGGACGTGATTTGGTGTTGGGCTCAAATCACAACATGTGGTAACATTTATATAGATGGGGCTGATGTCAGTAACAGTGGCAAGTGTTAGGCCCGTTTCACACGTCAGTGAAAAACACAGACGTTTTTCACTGGCGTGTAAAACGCACATGTCCCTGCGTGTGCCGAAAATCACGGCACACGTGGGTTGTCTAAGTGCAATCCGGGCTCCGTTCTCCGTGGCCCGTGATTGCACTTAGAGATTCACTCACCTGCGCCCGCTCCCGCTGTCCATGGTGCTGATCGCTCCCGCGACGCAGCATCCGGCCGGCGGTGACCCCTGCAGGAGCTGCTTCCGGGTCGGCTGTGTCGCGCATAATGAATATGCGCGACAGTAATCAGCCGGCTCAGAAGCAACAGGGAGAACGGGCTGCAGAGGACATCGCTGGACGCCGGGTGAGTTAAAATGTTTTTTATTTTAAAAGCACGTTTTTTTCTGGCACGTATTTCACAGATCACACCACTGCGTGGTCCGTGGAACATCAGTGATGCCAGAAAAAAATGGACATGTCTCCGTGCAGCAATCACGGACACGCGTGTACGCTGCACGGAGACACGTGCAGTGAAAAATCACTGACGTGTGAGCAGATCCATTCATTATAATGGGTCTGCGTATGTCAGTGATTCTGGTACGTTTAAAAAAAAGCACAAACGTCCCAGAATCACTGACGTGTGAAAGGGGCCTTATACTGCAAAAGCATGAGGGCCTACTGGTGCCAATAATTCCTCTTTTTATTAACATGTTACAGTTACCCTGCATAAAAATGTAAGTTCATTTTTATATACATTATATTTCTTCTGTGTCACTGTGTACATACATTACATTACTTATCCTGTACGGATCCTGAGTTACATCCTGTATTATACTCCAGAGCTGCACTCACTATTCTGCTGGTGGAGTAACTGTGTACATACATTACTTATCCTGTACTGATCCTGAGTTACATCCTATATTATACTCCAGAGCTGCACTCACTATTCTGCTGGTGGAGTAACTGTGTACATACATTACTTATCCTGTACTGATCCTGTTACATTATGTATTATACACCAGAGCTGTGCTCACCATCCTGCTGGGGGAGTCACTGTGTACATACAATAACTTACTTATCTTCTAGTTACATCCTGTATTATACTCCAGAGCTGCACTCACTATTCTGCTGGTGGAGTCACTGTGTATATACAATACCGATCATGTACAGATCTTGAGTTACTTCTTGTATTATACTCCAGAGCTACACTCACTATTCTGCTGGTGGCGTCACTGTGTACATACATTATATTACTTATCTTGTACTGATCCTGAGTACATCCTGTATTATTCTCCAGAGCTGCACTCACTATTCTGCTGATGGAGTGACTGTATACATACATTACATTACATATCCTGTACTTGTACAGAATTATATCCTTTATTATACTCCAGAGCTGCACTCACTATTCTGCTGATGGAGTCACTGTGTACATACATTACATTACTTATACTGTACTGATCTTGTTACATTCTGTATTATACCCCAGAGCTGCACTCACTATTCTGCTGGTGGAGTCACTGTGTACATACATTACATTACTTATCCTCTCGTTACATCCTGTATTAGGCTATGTGTGCACTAGAAAATTGACTTTTCTTAAGAAAAATCCGCACCCTCTGGCAGAATACCGCACCCGCATTTTTGCCGCGGTTTGCCACTTTTACCGCGGTTTTTCCTCGGATTGGTACCTGCCATATTTTACCATTATCTATGGCAAAAACCGCAGGTACCTGCAGAAAAGAAGTGACATACACATTCTTTTTGCTGCAGAAATTCTGCAGCAAAACCTGTAGAGGAAAAAAACACAGCGTGTGCACACCATTTTGTTTACCATAGGTTTTGCTGGGGAAGAATTGCAGAAAGGTTATGAACATTTTCTACAGCAATTCATGCAGCAAATCCGCGGCAAAAAACGCAGCGTGCGCACAGGGCCTTATTGTTATGCACATGAGATTGCCAACAAGGGTCAATAAAGCCTATTTCTATTCTACTGCCCAACTGGTTCCTGTACAGACGAATATTCTTAGCTGCACAGTCACTGGTGGCACCTGCGCAGGCTGGAATAACCATAGCCACAACACTAGGAGACCACAACTCTGACCTGCCTGCCTGAAAGGCCATAAAGTTGTTCCTCGTACCTCCTTAGGAACCAGTGGGATATTGCTGCACACTATAACCCAGATTAGGTAAAGCATGCAGAAAGGTGTGGAAATACAAAATATGTGCACACGTGGAAAAAGGTGAAATAGCTACTGCAAGTAAGAATATCCTCCCGCAAGCTAGCTATAAACAGGAGAAAGGAGTAGGTTAGACAAGTGAGATATCAGAGAGCATATACCAAACTGGTCTCTATCTGCAAGGCAAAAACACTTGGCAGTGGGGCTGAGACTGCTTAGAAGGATCCACATAGGAATATAGCCAGCAGAGAAGACCAGCATGAGGAAGGTAGAAATAGCCCCACCTGAAATGTGATAGGACAGACCAACTGAACAAATGAAAACCCAAAGGATAGAAACAAAGGTAAAAAATAATCGGCACTTGGACAGGAACCAACCATGTTGTGGCTCAGCAGAGAAGGAAACCAACCACACAGCACAAGGTCACTGGATCAAGTCCCGAGGCATGATAATTATACTTCAGAGCTGCATTCACTATTCTGCTGATGAAGTAACTTCACAATATATTAAACTACTTGTCCTGTACTGATCCTATATTATACTCTAGAGCTGCACTCACTCTTTTGCTGGTGGAGTCACTGTACATACAATACGTATTTATCTTGTACTGCTTGTAAATTACATCCTGTATTATACTCCAGAGCTGCACTCACTATTCTGCCTGTGGGGTCACTGTGAATAACATTTTAGTATCCTGAGTTACAGACAGTATTTTAGTCCTAAGCTGCAGTCAGCATACTATAGAGTATTATCATTAACAGCTAGCAAGCTTCCTCACAGACACTTCCCTAAAAGCTTTGCTCAGCTCTTATGATGCAGGAGGAGGCAGGTTTTTCCAACTTCACACAATGCAAATCGGCATAATAAGGTGTACGCAGGCAAAAAGCTTGGACATTTTAACTCTGACGTATTCAAAATTTTCAGTATTGTTCTGGTGTATGATACTAGATGT
Organism: Anomaloglossus baeobatrachus; assembly: GCF_048569485.1. Lineage (NCBI taxonomy): Eukaryota > Metazoa > Chordata > Amphibia > Anura > Aromobatidae > Anomaloglossus > Anomaloglossus baeobatrachus. The sequence continues at coordinate 448,252,177 of NC_134357.1, read as the reverse complement.
CCATCACGTGAGATCAGAACAGGATAAGTAATGTAATGTATACACACAGTGACCACCAGCAGAATAGTGAGTGCAGCTCTGGAGTATAATGCAGGATGTAACTCAGGATCAGTACAGGATAACTAATGTAATGTATGTACACAGTGACTGCACCAGTAGAATAGTGAGTGCAGCTCTGGAGTATAATACAGGATGTAACTAAGAATCAGTACAGGATAAGTAATGTCTGTACACAGTGATTACAGCAGCAGAATAGAGAGTGCGGCTCTGGAATGTAATACAGGATGTAGCTAAGAATCAGTACAGGATAAGTAATATGTGTACACAGTGATTCCACTAACAGAATAGTGAGTGCAGCTCTGGAGTATAATACAGGATGTAACTCAGGATCAGTACAGGATAAGTAATGTAATGTATGTACATAGTGACTGCACCAGCAGAATTGTGAGTGCAGCTCTGGAGTAAAATACAAGATGTAACTCAGAATCCGTACAGGATAAGTAATGTAATGTATTTACACAGTAACTCAACCAGCAGAATAGTGAGTGCTGCTCTGGAGTATAATACAGGATGTAACTCAGAATCAGTACAGGATAAAGGAGGTAAGGCCTTGTTTAGACAAGGCCGAGAAGAGCTGTTAAATAACTGCATATTGGCTACATACAAGCTGGTCGGCAGTCACTTAATGGTTGGTTTAAATATCCCGACAGCACTTCCATGCACACACAACGATTGCTAATATGATCGTTCTGTGCATATAATATCATGCTTTCTGCAGCACAAGTCCTGTTTACATGGGACAATGTGCTGCCGAGAACAAAGATTAAGCACACTGCTGGCTAATGTGCATTTTGCTCGTTTGTTGTGTGATTACTGGCCTTATTTAGACAGTTCTTAGGAATACTCGTTCCTGATATTCTGCCTGTCTAAATGGGTCTTAAAAGCTCGTTTACATTCCACGACCTACGATGCTTAACGACCGGTGACCGACTTTGCATATACCAATCGGTGGTTGTTTAATAGCTTGTTTAGAAACGCAGATCCCAATTATGATCGCCAATAGACCGTACTGTGCACATGAAGTGGCATTGTACTCGGCAGCACATGTTCTGAAGACACAGGACAATGAGCTGCCAAGAATGATTCTTAAACATCATTACACCGGATGAATGAGGGTTTTGCTTGTTCATCGGGTGATCAGCAGCTTGTATTCCCTGGACAGTTGTGATCATTCATGACAATCACGTAGTGTAAAGAGACCCTGAACCTTCAGTCTTCCTAATCACTGTATAATGTGCAGCTGAATATTATCATTGTGTCAGAAACAAGCACCTTTGGGTTGGGGAGAGGAGGTGATCATAGTCTTTGACAACGGAATTTGTGACATAAAGTGCAAAAATGTCGGCCCCCCTCCATGATCACTAAAGGGGGCTTTACACGCAGTGAAAGCATCCGCCCCCGTCGTTTGTGCGTCACCGGCAAATCGCTGCCCATGGCGCACAATATCGGTAACACCCGTCACATGTACTTACCTTCCTAGCGACGTTGCTGTGGCCGGCAAACAAACTCTTCGTTAAGGGGGAGGTTCGTTCGCCGTCACAACGACGTCACACAGCGGCCGACCAATAGAAGTGGAGGGGCGGAGACCAGCCTCATTAACGACACGCCCACCTCGTTGCCAGGGGACGCAGGTACGGTGCTGTTCGTCATTCCCGGGGTGTCACAGGTAGCGATGTGTGCTGCCTCAGGAACGACGAATAACATACTTCTACAATGACCAACGAGATTTTGAAAATGAACGTGTCAACGATCAACGATTAGGTATTTTTGATCGTTAACACTCGCTCGGAGCTGTTACATGCAACGACGTCGCTAACAATGCCGGATGTGCGTCACGAATTCCGTGACCCCGACGACATAACGTTAGATATGTCGTTGCGTGTAACGGGGCCTTAAATACAAGCTACTACCCTGGTAATAAGGCCAATATGTGTTTCATTGCAGTTTCCGGACCCCACCCAAACTATTCTTTCCAATGATGCAAAATTTGAAGAGATCTGGGAAAATTCTTGCCATCTCCAATTAGCATTTTACTCTTTTGACCATGGAAACAGGTCATCGCAAAGGGACATTATTAAACCTACAGCCTAGGGTCTCCATGTCCTGTGCAGTCCGGTCTATTGTTTCCTGTTATCAGCTATCTCATACTTGGGAGAGGTTGCGACTATAGGATTGGAGATGGGAAGCGCAGAAGACCCCCTTCCCCCCACGATCACTACTTTATATCACACGTCTCCAGCGCTGAGACCCTCCAGAGACATTTATATTCATATGTGTCACAGATATTGGCCGCTCCTCTTATAACGCTGCTGCACTATTATAAGCTGCTGCCAGCCGCAGGTTTAGTGCATTGTGCAGAAAGGAGGCTCCATGTAATGAATTCAGAGCACAGATATCAAACCACCTACCAAGAAGAGGATGGCAGAGAGCAACATTCCCAGGCTCCAGCACAAAAGGAGACATCTTGTCTCGTGTGGTTGCAATACATTTTGTATTTGATCTTTTCACATATCATCAGCAAAAGTCAGAACCTGGAAATTAGACGTCAACTGCAAAATAATCCTACAGATAACTGCCTCCACCCTATATGTTGTACAATTGCGTTTCCAATGTTCCCCACCCATAAATCCCAGCCCTGGATCAGCGAGCATTGCAGGCTGAATGTGGACAATAGGGAGGGTCTGGAGACTGGAGATTTTTGGATACATCAAGGATAAAGCCTAGTCTGTCTATACAGAAGAGCAGAAGGGAGAGCCTATCCCTAAGGACTGGAGCAAGACATTGAGAAGGAGGAATGGATTACAAGATCTGGAGCCATTATAGTCAGCAGCCACTCCCTAGGCGTGTGTGTGTGTGTGTGTGTGTTTGTGTGTGTGAGTGTGTGTATGTAATTATATATATATATATATATATATATATTTATATATATATAATCTCCCAAAGAGGACAACAACCCAACATTTATGTAACCACTGAGGTGCCATAATACCTGTATCTGTCTGCTATGATGCAGCAAGTGCTAAGTACCATGTCCTAAAAAATCCCACCCATACAGGTGAAAGGCAGACCCCCGTAACGTTGCGTGGGCTCAGGGTTCAGGCGATGGCAATAAATCAACATATAGCTGCATTCTGTGGGACTAGGGAATTATCAACAAAGAAGAAAATGGGCTGCAAGGATCAAGGAAAAAACAGACAAGTGGGAGGGAGTAGACAGCATGCATTGTACATGGATGTGCATAGGTATTATTTATGTTTTTATATATATATACATATATGAATGAACATTCTGCACATCTACAGTCTGTAAGAGTCTTCTACCCATCCTCACGCACTGTATGTAGGAGAATGAAAAAAATAAATATAAATATATATATATATATATATATACACACATATATATATATATATATATATATATATATACATGCTATATCTCTTTTACAGTCTATAAGGATCTGCTGACTATCCTCACACACTGTATGTATGCGTAGGGCTTTAGGAATATATATATATTCACACACACATATCTATATATACACACACAAGCATAGTGAGTGGGGATGGGCAGATCTGCACAGCGGACCCCTATAGTCCGCAGACATCCTGGATAGTCAGCCTAGATCCGCATCACACATGGGGGGGACATGATGCCCCATGTAGGCAGCTCACATACAACATGCTTAGCCAAGTAGACATGGTGCTGGTACACATCCATGCAGAATACATATTGGAGGAAGCACATATGGACATACCTTCTTGCTATTAGCAGACAATCTAACATGCACTAACAGATAAAATGTAGAATCTGGAGTAAATATAGAAAAAAGGGTCTGAGCACCACACCCAGCCCCCAGTGTCTGTGGATGGGGCTCACCCCGGGGAGGATGGAGCTGAGCGGCTCCTACCTGACATGGTGCTGACCATGGTGCTGAAGGATGCGGCGTGGAGATGGTGCTGGGTGGCGGAGTACTGCAATGCTGTGGAAGGGAGAGGAAACGCCTGACTCAGCTCTAGTGGGATCCAGGCAGAGGGAGGAGACAGAGGTGGAGGTGGGGTGGTCGGTGCAGGAGAGCTGGGTGGGGGGCTCCGGGGCTCCCTCACTGGAGGTGGCAGAGGGGAGACGCTGGGGTCTGCTCTTATAGATTCCTGCGGCTGCAAACACTAATGGAGCAGGATGGATGCACAGGCACACCCAGCACTGCTGCCTCCCCCAACACCATTGTCAGAGCCCAACCCCCACCCTCTGTCAGTGCAAACCAGCACCCCTCATCTTCTGTCAGCAATCATCTCTCTATCTATCCATCTATCTAATCTTCCCATATTTCTATCATCTATCTATCCATCTATTCACTCATGTAATATCTATCATTTCAATTCTATTTAGCTGATACCGTATATGTCTATCTATCTGTTTACCCATGTCTCTATCTATCTATCTATCTATCTATCCATCTATCCATCCCTCTATCTATCCATCTATCTATCTGTTGTATCAATCAGTCTATCTATCTTTCTAACTATCTTCAATCTATGTATCTATCTATCTATCTATCCATGTATCTATCTATCTATCTTCAATCTATGTATCTATCTATCTATCTTCAATCTATGTATCTATCTATCCATCCCTCTATCTATCCATCCCTCTATCTATCTATCTATTTATTTATCTATCTATCCCTCTATCTATCCCTCTATCTATCCATCTATCTATCTATCCCTCTATCTATCTATCTATCTATCTATCTATCTATCTATCTATCTATCTGTTGTATCAATCAGTCTATCTATCTTTCTATCTATCTTCAATCTATCGATCTATCTATCTATCCCTCTATCTATCTATCTATCTGTTGTATCAATCTGTCTATCTATCTATCTTCAATCTATCTATCTTCAATCTATGTATCTATCTATCTATCCCTCTATCCATTTATCTATCTATCCATCTATCTATCCCTCTATCCATCTATCTATCTATCTATCTAACTATTGAATTTCTATCTATTGATTCAACTACATCAAATCTATTTATACATATTCCTGAATGTTAAAATTGTAACACCAAGAAGGTAAAGTCATGGAGTTATGGAAATCACAGGATGAATAGACATATTAATGAATTCAAATAAAAAATTGGAAACCAAATTTTCAAAACATCTCCATTTTTTCAGTATTATGTATGAGCGGCACATGCAGAAATCCCCGCACTTACAGCCTTACCTACTATCAATCAAGTTATTACTAATTATCTGAGGAATGTTCTACCACACCGATAAACTTGGGCAAATCATCAAGATCCGGTGCAGGCAGTTCCCTTACAATTGCCGACCAATGATGTCCTAGATGTGCTTGGTGAGAGAAAAGTCCGAAGTCTCTGTTGGTCATGGTGGCACGTTCAGGCCACTAGTCTACTCACAGTAAAGGGGGCTTTACACGCTGCGACATCACTAATGCGGAGTCGTTGGGGTCACGGAATTGGTGACGCACATCCGGCCACATTAGCGATGCCGTTGCGTGTGACACCGATAAGCGATTTTACATCGTTGCAAAAACGTGCAAAATCGCTAATCGGTGACATGGGGGTCCATTCTTAAAAATCGTTACTGCAGCAGTAACGAAGTTGTTCCTCGTTCCTGCGGCAGCACACATCGCTGCGTGTGACGCCGCAGGAACGAGGAAGCTCCCCTTACCTGCCTCCCGGCTGCTATGCAGAAGGAAGGAGGTGGGCGGGATGTTACGTCCCGCTCATCTCCGCCCCTCTGCTGCTATTGGGCGGCGGTTCAGTGACGCTTCAGTGACGTCGCTGTGACGCCGCACGGACCGCCCCCTTAGAAAGGAGGCGGTTCGCCGGTCACAGCGACGTCGCCGGACAGGTAAGTATGTGTGACGGCTCTGGGCGATGTTGTGCGGCACGGGCAGCGATTTGCCCGTGTCGCGCAACAGATGGGGCGGGTACCCACACTAGCGATATCGGGACCGATATCGCAGTGTGTAAAGTAGCCTTTACACACACAACATCCGGCCTACTCTTCTTGGGTTCAAAAATAGATCCTGAGACACGTTGGAGAAATATCAATACCTCTGTTTCTACCACCAAATCAATGTAAGGCCAACCTGTAAGTGTACCTGGAATGAACACCAGAGGAGTAAAATATAGGCCCCCCACCCCCACCACATAATGTCGGGAGTAGTAAATGTCATTAGCTAATTCAGAACAAAAGTACCCCCAATGATAAGAGGGTGTTCAGCACTGATTCAATAAGGCTCTGTTAACACTAGAAAAAGGATTTTTCTCAAGAAATTTCTTGAGAGTCTGAAAGATTAGCGCACTTGCGGTAAAAAAATGCACCAATAACATACCAAAAACTGCATGCGTTTTTACTGCGTTTTTACCGCGTTTTTGATGCGTTTTTGGTGTGTTTTTTCCGCAGGTTGGTCCCTGCGTTGTTTTACCATTATCTATGCCAAAAAACGCAGGTACCTGCAGAAAAAAAGTGACATAAACATTATTTTTCTCAAGAAATTCTGCAGAAAGAATGTTCTTGAGAAAAAAACGCAGTGTGCGCACAGCTATTTTTTTTTTTTCATTGGTTTTCCTGGGGTATGTCTGCAGAAAGGTTACAACCATTTTCTGAAGAAATTTCTGCAGCAAAAACGCAAAAAAAAAACACGGGTAAAAACACAGTGTGTGAACAAGGCCTAACATTGTTTTGATTTTGGTATTTTTATTTCCACCCTCAAAATTATTTCAGTTAGTATCTCAATGTATTTGCATAGATTATGGGTGACATGAAATCAAAGTTGAAGTTTTTGGCCATGACAAAAAATTCAAGCTTGATGAAAAACTGTTATTTTAACAGGGGTGTGTAGACTTGTTTTATCTATATACAGTTAGGTCCAGAAAAATTTGGACAGTTACCAAATCTTTGTCATTTGGGCTCTGCTTGCTATTTCTTTTTGTTTAACCCCTTAATGACCGTGGGCAGTAAAATTACGTCATAGCGGTCAGTGTTAAAGGGAACTTGTCACCAGTTTAAACTAAAAGTCTCACCTTCTGCGCAGGCGCGAGATTATGGTCGGCGCTGTGCATGACCACACCAGCGTCATCCTCGTACCCGACTTAATCCTCGCGCCTGCGCATTTAGCTCACCGGCGCATGCGAGGGCAGCTATGTTTCTGCTCTGCCCGCGATATGGCAGAGCGAACTGCGCTCTGTGGATTGAAGGCCATTGTCTGAGGCTATCCATTTCATCACTGAACAATTTGATCTTCGGGTGGGAATGCTGCACACGGAGAGAATCACTTCCCAAGTACTACCGGGAATGTCGCATCCACTGTTATTGGGTCTACCATCGCTTCGGAAGTATGAACCGATTTTAGACTGGAGATGTGCTCAGGTGGGGTTACTCCTGACAGAAAAGATGTCACATCTCCATTCAAGCTGATCATCCACCTGTGAGGTCCTCAAGTCCTTCGGTTCTGCCATCTGCTTACTGGGCCTAAGCGGACGTCTTCAAACAAGAAGGAGGCTGAGACTCTGCCACCACATAGGTCGCATTACTGCCATATCAACCATTTTCCTGGTTCCACTCCTCCCAGCCACCATATATACCCTCTGTCTCAGGCGGAGACCCAAGCCATGTCTCAATACATTAAAGGGGGCTTTACACGCTACGACATCGCTAATGCGAACTCGTTGGGGTCACTGAATTGGTGACGCACATCCGGCCGCATTAGCGATGCCGTTGCGTGTGACACTGATGAGCAATTTTGCATTGTTGCAAAAACGTGCAAAATCGCTCATCGGTGACATGGGGGTCCATTCTCAAAAATCGTTACTGCAGCAGTAACGAGGTTGTTCATCGTTCCTGCGGCAGCACACATCGCTCCGTGTGACACCGCAGGAACAAGGAACCTCTCCTTACCTGCCTCCCGGCCGCTATGCGGAAGGAAGGAGGTGGGCGGGATGTTTCGTCCCGCTCAGCTTCGCCCCTCCGCTGCTATTGGGCGGCCGCTCAGTGACGTCGCTGTGATGCCGCATGGACCGCCCCCTTAGAAAGGAGGCGGTTCGCCGGTCTCACCGACGTCGCCGGGCAGGTATGTGTGATGGGTCTGGGCGATGTTCTGCGGCACGGGCAGCGATTTGCCCGTGTCGCGCAACAGATGGGGGCAGGTACCCACACTAGCGATATCGGGACCGATATCGCAGTGTGTAAAGCCCGCTTAAGGATAACCTGACTAGGAAATTCATCCAAAAAGTCCTCCTCACTGGCCGGAGCTGGATGCTTCTTTGTAAACAAAAAGGACCATTTTCTTTGGCCATGTATTGATTATAGAAGTCTCAACCAAATCACAGTCAAGAATAAATACCCCCTGCCGCTTATACCGGAATTGTTCGACTGTCTTCGAAGTTCCAGGATCTTCTCCAAGTTTGACCACCGTGATGCATACAAGCTCATGTGCATATGGCGGGGTAACAAATGGAAAATGGCCTTCAATACCCGTGACAGCCACAATGAGTATTGGGTAACATCATTCAGGCTCAGCAATGCTACGGTGTCTTCCAGGAATTTGTCAACAATACTCATGCGTGGTGGTCTACCTGTACGATATTCTAGTGTTCTTTCCCAGTCTGCCTACACACAAGAGGAATGTTCTCCATGTGCCACAGAGACTAAAGGGGGCTTTACACGCAACGACATCGCTAACGAGATGTTGTTGGGGGTCACGGAATTCGTGACGCACATCCGGCCTCGTTAGCGACGTCATTGCGTGTGAAACGTACGAACGACCGCTAACGATTAAAATTACTCACCTAATCGTTGATCGTTGACACGTCGTTCTAATCCCAAATATCATTGCTGTTGCAGGACGCAGGTTGTTTGTCGTTCCTGAGGCAGCACACATCGCTACGTGTGACACCCCTGGAACGAGGAACAACACCTTACCTGCATCCTCCGGCAACGAGGTGGGCGTTACTTTCTTTCGGCTGCTCTCCGCCCCTCCGCTTCTATTGTACGGCTGCCGTGTGACGTCGCTGTGACGCCACACGAACCGCCCACTTAGAAAGAAAGCGGTTTGCCGGCCACAGCGACGTCGCTAGGAAGGCAAGTCCGTGTGACGGGTCCTAGCGATGTTGTGTGCCACGGGCAGCAATTTGCCCGTGACGCACAAACGACGGGGGCGGGTGCTTTCACCAGCGACATCGCTAGCGATGTCGCTGTGTGTAAAGCAGCCTTAAGAGAGAATAGGCTATTTGCCAAATTTGAGAAGTGCCTCTTTGAACTGTCTTCCCTGTCTCTCCTAGTCTACATAATCTTGGACACCGGCTTGATGATGGAATCCCGACAATGTATCGGCGGTGCTGAAGTGTTCTCGTCCCTACGGATTAAAGGCAATCCAATGGTTTCTTGGTTTTGCAAGCTATTATCGTCAGTCTAACCAGCAATTTTCATTCCGGATTCTCCTCATCTCGGCCCTAACCTCCAAGGGGGCGAATCTAAAAGTGTGGACTTCATAAGTGGAGAGCGTGTATATCTCCCTTAAGCAGGCCTTCTCTTTGGTTCCAGCGCTGCATGGACCAGAGATTAATAGGAAGTTCGTCCTGGAAATAGATGATTCTTCCTCGGCTGTCATGCAGAAGTCTGCTGCTGGTAAGATAGAAACCTGTGGCTTCTTTCCCAGGGCCTTCTCTCCCTCGGAGCGCAAGTACTTGATTGGCAACTGTGAACTGTTGGTGATTAAAATGGCTCTGGAGGAGTGTTAATACCTACTAGAAGGAGCGGTGCATCCAGTCATCATCTACACCAACCATAAAAGTACAGTCGGCTCAGAGGCTGAATCCACACCACCATCACCATCATCATCATCTGAGTAGTAGTGGATAGATTTTCTAAACTGTCTCATTTCACTACGTTGTCTAGTCTGGCTTCTGCGCCTGTGCTCACTTTACACTTTATCCTGCACATTTTCCAACTGCATGGCCTCCCTCTCCACATTGGGTCCGACAGAGGCGTACCCTTCACATCTTAGTTCTGGAAGGCTAACTGTAAGCTGCTGGACGTCACATTGGACTTCATACTGGCCTACCATCCGAAGTCCAACGGCCAAGTGGAGAGGGTCAACTAGATCCTAACAGATTTCTTGTGGCACTTTGTCAATGAGCATCACAGCGATTGGGTCAAGCTTCTTCCGTGGGGGGAATTCTCTTATAATAACCATATGAGTGAATCTTCCTCTAATGCTCCGTTTCTCATAGTGTATGGACAGCAGGCCAAATTCCATATGGTGATCACCTCCAGTAACCCAACACAAAATATTTTCCTGGTACTAAGAATGCTAAGGCTGATGCTTCGTCACATAATTTTGTTACAGAGTTGAGGGACGAAAATCCAGTCAAAATTCTTAGTGAAGAGGTGTTGGTGGGTGCTATCGGGAATGATTTCAGACAGCGCATGTGGAGGCTCATTTTGGTCCACCAGAGGGCTTGCCGTCTGGATAAGGCTAAGTTCACACACTGCGTTTTTTTGATGCTGCGTTTTTGTGCATTTTTTTTGCAGCAAAAAACGCACAAAAACGCACCCGCGGCAAAAAAACTTGGCAAAAAACGTCTGTGTTTTTGCCGCGTTTTTTGCTGAATTTTGCAGCGTTTTTGCTCACTGCGTTTTTATGCGTTTTTTATCAGTGAACAATGTCATTAAAGATTGTTGAAAAAAAAAAGAAAAAAAAGGTCTGATGACATTTCTTTCTTCAATATGTTTTTCATTCTCCACTAGTGTATGCAGGAGAGCAAGCAGCAGCAGAACTACAAGGCTCAGCATTCTCTATCCAGGACTGTATGCTGGAGGGAGAGGCAGGGGTAGCAGAACTACAAGGCTCAGCAAACTCCATCCACTAGTGTATGCAGGAGAGCAGACAGCAGCTACAGAACTACAAGGCTCAACATACTCCATCCAGGACTGTATGCAGGAGTTTTTTGCCCCCCAAAAAAATGACGTGGGCTTCGCCATATTTTTGTATGCTAGCCAGGTACAGCAGGCACGTACGGCTGCCCCCAACCACCAGCTGCCTATTTGCACCCGGCTGGGAACCAAAAATATAGGGAAGCCCTTTTTTTTTATTTCATGAATTTCATGAAATAATTAAAAAAAAAAAAATGACGTGGGCTTTGCCCAATTTTTGAGTCCACCCAGATACAACTAGGCGGGATTGGAATCCGCAGTGCAGGGTGCCCAAGCTTTCTGGGCACCCCCGCTGTGAATTGCAGTCCGCAGCCACACCAGAAAATGGCGCTTTCATAGAAGCGCCATCTTCTGGCGCTGTATCCAACTCTTCCAGCTGCCCTGATGCCGGGTGGCTCGCTGGGTAATAATGGGGTTAGGGATAGCTGTATATTATCAGCTGGCCCTAAGCCCGAAATTCATGGTGTCACGCCAATATTAGACATAGCCACCATGAATTTCTAGTAAAGATAAAAAAAACACACAGAAAAATATTTTTATTAGAAATAAAACACAACACAATTAGTGACTCCATCTTTATTGAAATAAAGAACCCCTCTCTACAGTAATCCTGGGTCAAGGGTCCCGCGCCGTCCAATCCAGATCCAATATCATCTGATTGGTTTGCTGAAAGGCAAAGCGATCAGATGATGCGTCAGGTTCAAGGACATGAATTACATTACACAGCAGCTGATTCTATAAAAGCCGTTTATACAATCAGCTGATGCATCAGTCCAAAAAAACCACAGGTCCGTGCTGACTCCTGTCCGATCGCTGCAGGAGCTGCCGGTAATCAGCTGATGAAGTCTCTTGACGGCATCAGCTAATAGCCGGCCGGGCGGTAAAAAGCCGGCGTCACTGCGAAACGATCAGCTGATGCATCAGGTGCCGCATCAGGTGACCGCATCAGGTAATCCACCGCCAGGTCCTGCAGCCAACGGACGTGCCTGGGAGCCGGTACACAGCCGGAGCGGGGGTGGCGGTACCAGGTGAGGAGCTGGGAACGGACATGGCACCGGGAGTCTGCAGACAGGTGAGTATGACATTTTTTTTTCTACTGTTCACTTTTGATTTCTCAGCTGCTTCCATCTCCCGCCCGGCCATGGCGCCGCACGGAAGCGGACATGGCACCGGACGGGAGGTGGAGGCAGTGGTGGCGGTACCAGGAGGATTCATGCTTCTGTGTTTACTGACAGAAGGAATCCTCTTCCTGTACATGTCACCTTATTACCCACCCCTTGCATTTATAGCTGCGTTTTTAGTCATAGAAACACACTAAAATGCAGCTATATTTGCAATTTGCGTTTTTCATTGCTTTTTTGAACATTTAATTGAACTCAATGGGTGAAAAACGCAGTGAAAAACGCTAAAATAATTGACATGCTGCGTTTTTGTGGGCACCACAAAAACGCAGCTAAAAAAACCCGCTGTGTGCAGACAGCAAAAATGAAAACTCATGGACATTGCTGGGGACGCAAAGTCATGCAGTTTTCTAAGCAAAAACGCACCCGAAAAACGGGCAAAAACTCTGCGAAAAAAGCACTGTGTGAACTTACCCTGTTTGTGCTGTCCTCACTTCATACTGACCTTCTTAACAAAGTGCATCCTGGTTCCTCTGCCACCTTAAAAAACTTTTGGTGGCAGAGTGCTCAAAACGATGTTGACACATACAGTGCCTACAAGTAGTATTCAACCCCCTGCAGATTTAGCAGGTTTGATAAGATGCAAATAAGCTAGAGCCTGCAAACTTCAAACAAGAGCAGGATTTATTAACAGATGCATAAATCTTACAAACCAACAAGTTATGTTGCTCAATTAAATTTTAATAAATTTTCAACATAAAAGTGTGGGTCAATTATTATTCAACCCCTAGGTTTAATATTTTGTGGAATAACCCTTGTTTGCAATTACAGCTAATAATCGTCTTTTATAAGACCTGATCAGGCCGGCACAGGTCTCTGGAGTTATCTTGGCCCACTCCTCCATGCAGATCTTCTCCAAGTTATCTAGGTTCTTTGGGTGTCTCATGTGGACTTTAATCTTGAGCTCCTTCCACAAGTTTTCAATTGGGTTAAGGTCAGGAGACTGACTAGGCCACTGCAACACCTTGATTTTTTCCCTCTTGAACCAGGCCTTGGTTTTCTTGGCTGTGTGCTTTGGGTCGTTGTCTTGTTGGAAGATGAAATGACAACCCATCTTAAGATCCATGATGGAGGAGCGGAGGTTCTTGGCCAAAATCTCCAGGTAGGCCGTGCTATCCATCTTCCCATGGATGCGGACCAGATGGCCAGGCCTCTTGGCTGAGAAACAGCCCCACAGCATGATGCTGCCACCACCATGCTTGACTGTAGGGATGGTATTCTTGGGGTCGTATGCAGTGCCATCCAGTCTCCAAACGTCACGTGTGTGGTTGGCACCAAAGATCTCGATCTTGGTCTCATCAGACCAGAGAACCTTGAACCAGTCTGTCTCAGAGTCCTCCAAGTGATCATGAGCAAACTGTAGACGAGCCTTGACATGACACTTTGAAAGTAAAGGTACCTTACGGGCTCGTCTGGAACGGAGACCATTGCGGTGGAGTACGTTACTTACGGTATTGACTGAAACCAATGTCCCCACTGCCATGAGATCTTCCCGGAGCTTCTTCCTTGTTGTCTTTGGGTTAGCCTTGACTCTTCGGACAAGCCTGGCCTTGGCACGGGTGGAAACTTTCAAAGGCTGTCCAGGCCGTGGAAGGCTAACAGTAGTTCCATAAGCCTTCCACTTCCGGATGATGCTCCCAACAGTGGAGACAGGTAGGGCCAACTCCTTGGAAAGGGTTTTGTACCCCTTGCCAGCCTTGTGACCCTCCACGATCTTGTCTCTGATGGCCTTGGAATGCTCCTTTGTCTTTCCCATGTTGACCAAGTATGAGTGCTGTTCACAAGTTTGGGGAGGGTCTTAATTAGTCAGAAAAGGCTGGAAAAAGAGATAATTAATCCAAGCATGTGAAGCTCATTGTTCTTTGTGCCTGAAATACTTCTTAATACTTTAGGGGAACCAAACAGAATTCTTGTGGTTTGAGGGGTTGAATAATAAATGACCCTCTGAATAAACTTTTCACAATTTAAAAAAAAAAAATAAAAAAAGAAATAACATTATTTTTTGCTGCAGTGCATTTCACACTTCCAGGCTGATCTACAGTCCAAATGTCACAATGCCAAGTTAATTCCGAATGTGTAAACCTGCTAAATCTGCAGGGGGTTGAATACTACTTGTAGGCACTGTATGTCCATAAGTGCAGAGTTTGTGCCAGGTCTAAAGCCTCTGATCAGGCCCCGACGGAGTTCTTTTTGCCTGATGAGGCTCCGTCTCAACTTCAGACTTATTTGTCCATGGATTTTGTCATGCATTTGTTTAATTCTGGTGGTAATACTGTGGTATGGGTGATGTTAGACTGTTTCAGCAAGATGTGTCACTTGGTTGCTCTACCAAAATTGCCTACAGCTAAGAGTTTAGCTAAATTGTTTACCTCTCACGTCGTCGTTAAGCTATATGACATTCCTAAAAGCATTATCTCCAACAGGGGAGTTCAGTTTATGGCTAGCTTTTGGAGTAGCTTTTGCTTCAGGTTATTAATTACGCTTTCTTTCTCTTCAGGTTATCATCCTGTTACTAAAGCTCAGATGGAGAAAATTAACCAAGAATTAGAACAATATCTAAGATGTTTTGATTCTCCTAATCAAGAGGACTGGGTGGATTTTCTTCCCCTGGCTGAGTTTGCTCTCAATAACTGCACCCCTACTGCTACCAGTACATCACCTTTTTTGTGTTGTGGGGTTTTCATCCAGTTTTTAGTAACTTTTTTAGATGCAGTCCAGTGTCACAAAGGAGGAAAGATATTCTCATTTGATTAAGATCTGGAGAGAAGTTGAAAGAGGTCTTTTTATAACTTGTGCTTAGACCAAGAGAACTTCAATTGGCAGACAGACGTAGGAGGACGCTTGTCTTCAAAGGGGTATTTCACTACTAGGACAGCCCTTTCTGATTCCACATGTTTTCCCCGGGTAAAAAAATAAAGCCTATATTCACCTTCCATACTGGCACCCTTCCAGGGGTGTCCAGGCTCGTGGTGCTAGGGCTCACTTGGGGTTATGATGTCACACGAGATCCACATTCAGCCAGAGCCCACCTTTGGACCATTCAGTTGCCATTTTTTAGCTCTAACCCTTGTGGGCTGCTACACAACCTTGACAACATATTTTAAAACATCATCAATTTTCTAAGTAAATATTTCTAAAGGTGCCATTGACATGAATTTCTCACCAGATGTTGGTAACAACCCATCCAATTTTCACAAAGAAATCAATGCATGTCCATAAATTAAGTTATGTGTAATAATGAGAAATCACACAGGAAAATATATTGAATACATGAAGAAGGAGAAGTGTAAAAAGGAGTAGAATTCATGACAGCAGCTGAACTCTATCAGTAATTATAAAGCAATCCTGCCAATTAGTGAAAAATAATATCAGGTGGTCAAACTGATGGCCTATTCAAAGGTGTCTCAATACCAAGGTGCCACACAATAAACATCTCATGATGGGTGAAATCAGTGAGGTGTCTCAAGCCCTGTGCAAACGTATTGTTGCAAAACATACTGATGCCATTGGTTACAGAAGGAATTTCTAAACTACTGAAAGTTCCAGTGACTATTTGGGCCAGAATCCAGAAGTGAAAAGAACATAATTTTACCACAAACCAGCCACGACCCAGTGCTTCTGGCAAGATTTCAGAGAGCGGAGTGAAAAGAATTCGGAGAATGGCTGTGCAGGAGCCAAGAACCATGAGAGCTACAGAAAGACCTGGAATCAGCAGGTACAGTTGGTTCAAAGTAAACAATAAGTAAAGCACTAAACCTCCATGGCCTGTATGCATGCTCACCACGCCTAACTCCATTGCTGAAAAAAAGCTTTTTCTAGCACTTTGCTCAACATTTAGACAAGCCTGTGGAATACTGGGACAATATAAAAAAACACAACAGACTACCAATGCATTTGGAAATATGTGTTAAATTTTGAATATTAACTCCACTAAATATGCTGGGACTTTACATGGCAGGTAACAGGGCAGTCGGAAAAATCGTAACAAAGGGGGTCGGAAACCAACCATGAAGCCCATTAAATTTACAGATAAGATGTAAAAGTATGAATATTTATTGGGGATCAGGTAGTAATGTGGAGGTCACCTGAGCTGTAGTATGTTTGTTTAAACGTAATAAGAATATCTGTGTATATAACTAATCAAAATGTAGATGTAGATGCAAAATTATCTGTCTGTCTATGTAGCAGTTGCACAGACCTATAGTATAATTCAAAGTTGTATAGTCATGAAGGAGTTAACCAAAGATAATGAAGCCAAAATGTGAAGCTACAAACTCTTATCAGTAGTGTCCACACAGAAAGAATGTTTTAATGAACAGATGTATTGTACAAATGCTGGGAGAAATAGGGGAGTGAAAGCACTCCTTCGTTAGTTTCAAGGTTATTTATGCTTACTTACTGTATAATTGGATCTATCGTATTATACGAGTCAGTTGGTGATGCTGGCTGAAAAGAGAGCATGTCTGTGTTCTTTGTCTTATATACATTGATATATATATTGGCACTGATATACAGCTTATATGGCATCGTCTCTGGATATCCCAAATGAGGACTCCATTAGCAGTCTTCAACGCAAATTCCTCCCTTGACAGTAACATGGGGTACAAAACATCCATATAAAAATTATGAATGACTCTGACAGATGACTAGTCTAATTGAATTATAATTTTGTGATGGAGCACTGATACTGATCTTTATGTGTTGCAGGCACGAATTTGTGTCACTAATAGTGTAAGTTACTTTTTTATGCGTCACCAACTCGTGGCTAGTGCTGCCTTTTTTATAGATTACATAGCGTTCCTGTTCTAACCATGGCCACTGATGGAGGAGCATGAACTTAGATCCATCACAACCTCCAGTTGAACCACAGTGTGCATGCACTTTTCCATTGTTTAGCACTTTTTCTACACATTGTGTTGTTTTATTCTTCTTTTCTGAAATTTAAGAATAAATTGACTGAAGGGTTTTATCAATGGGAGTGTCCTTTGCTACTGTCAGTACCATGTCGTATAATGTTGTTGGAAGAATGACTCCATTAACAGAGACTGGTAACCCAGCTAGCATACCCTCACTTTCTTTAGCAGGGTAGTGGTCATCTTGCAGGTCTGTTTGGGGTCGTTATGTTGGAATAGCGCCCCACAGCCCAGTTTCTGAAGGGAGGGGATCATGCTCTGCTTCAGTATGTCACAGTACATGTTGGCATTCATGGTTCCCTCAATGAACTGTAGTTCCCAAAAGCCAGCACTAATGCAACCTCAACCGTGACACATCACCACCATGCTTGACTGTAGGCAGTCACACTTGCATATGTACTGTTGAGGATAAGAATTAAGTAACCAAAAATACTTAATTCAGCCATTTCATAGACTCAAATATATAGTTTAGTTGATGTAACCTAACACATATTTATGAATGCTTTTGTGTCTTACTAACACATTATATATATATATATAAATATATATATATATATATATATATATATATATATAAAAAAATATATATATTATATAAAATGTACTGCATATCCAGTGATTTTCCTTAATACAATATACCAGCACATGTAACTTAAAGATGGCTCCTACATCCTGGAAAACTCCCAAGAAGTTGAGGAACAAAGGGATTCCTAAAGTTTGGAACAACCAATCCAGCAGAGACTATGCAAATTCCTATACATCCTGAGTTCAGCCTTTGATATTTGATTGGTCTGTATTTTGTCTACACCCTTCACTTCTCTAGAGCTATAAAAAGTTTCAAACAGTAAAGAGAGCCAGAATCTCACTGGCGCAGTCATGGAGAGAAGGTTCATAATAACCGATTTAAGTCTGTTATTTCTTTCTCGTGTGCACACATGACATTATAATTTGAACACGGCAGTCAGACCTTAAGAGACCCATTGTAGTCTCACCTCAACAGCTGGCGCTCCAATCGTGGGGCCACCGAAAAAAACATTTGGTTACATTTCCCTTCCGGATCCAGGAGGCTGCTTCCAAGTAACCGAGAGTCGCCCGACAATGAGAATTGATCACTCTCAAAAACCTCAGGTGAGCTTCATATACATTGTATGTGTTGTTTTACCTGTGGGTCGGGAGGTTTTCGGTGAAAGGTCTGGTCTTTGATCTGGGAAAGAGATTACACTGCAGGTCCACAGTGTGCGTATTTTTCGCCGGTGGCCTAGAAAAAAGGAAGAGCTCAGACTCCCTGAGTGCTGGGTGTAGGTCATTAAGTGGAATGTGACTGCTTGTGTGTTACGGAGCTGATAGACGGAACAGGAGAAGCAGGGACTAGAGAGGAACTTTTTTAGCAGCCGAGGGGGAGAAAAAAAAAGGAGGGTGGTCAGTGTATGGAGCTGCAAACAGGGAGACGCAGGGGGCTAGTGAGCAGCAGCTGCCCACAGCCTCGGCCATTGCACTGCCCACAGCCTCAGTGGACTGACAACTGTGATTAAATAGGAATAGGAGAAGGGGGGCCAGAACAGTGAGGGAGACTGAGTGGACTAAAAGTTACAGCTGTGAGTAATTAGCAGCAGAGCAAGCAAAGGAGCTGTAGTAATCTGTAGGAAGGACAGAGTGATTTGTTTGGAATATGAGAAGAGTAGAAGGGAACTAGCGATCCCCCTGTGTTTATTTAACACTTTCACTGCTGTGTTTAATCACACAAGCGAGGAGGGGAGGGTTCGATTGAATGAAAGTGTTAGAATCAGCGTATTCCCCTGTGTATTCACACGCGCCATTGTTACGTTGGAAGCCAGAGACCAGGGACACATGGAGAAAGGGAGATAAAGTATCAGTGTGTCGAACGCCGAAGGAAGAGCGTTCTCCCATACGTAGACTGGTGGGAAAGGATTGAAACTGTAGTTGGCCAATCCAATTAGAGCCTTATGTATACTCTGTTCAAGAAGAGATTGGTTTTTCCTACAGAAGCTGAGAATTGCAAGAGGTTATATAAATTGGTGGGTTACGATGGACATGGGTAGTGTAAAGAATCTATGATGAGATTGTGGAGTGATCAATTCCTAGCTTAGTTCTTAAAACTGCTCAGAACTGGGATCATTCAAACATAGAGAAACTGGAGTAGATACAGCCCCCACATCTAGAAGGTGGGGGTAAGCAGCTCCTCATGAGTTGCAGAGAAGAAAAGAAAAAAAAAACTGACCAAGTGTTAAATGTACATGGAATTGTGCTAGGTTTTGTATCTTAAAGCACTTTTTTGATAATTGGAAGATTTTTGGGATTATTTTAGCCTGGTGAGAATTGAGAGTTTACAAGTACATAATTTGTTATTTTGAATCCCTTGTCCTGCATAGGAATCATGCATAAATGTAGGCGTTTATAGAATAGTAGCCTATAGCAGAGCACATAAATGCATAATAATGTAGACACTCCCCATATACACCCAGCTTAGCCAGGCCCCTCTCAATGCTTCTTTGTCCAAAGTTCTCAACCCATCCCCTTTAAACTTTTTTTCTTTTTTAGGAGGGGAGAGGTGTTCTCTGGTATACATGACTAACACATTTGAATAAGTATAAAATAGTATATTTGCTTACTCAGCTATCCAATCAATGCAAGTCAGAGATAAATAAGTGAAACTTTTGAAGAATTGGTAAATAGAAAGAAGTAACTGCCCACATAAAACAATTGGTATTTTAATAGTCCAGCAGTATTATATATTAAAAAGAAGAATAGAGGTAGATAAATACATATCTTTGTACAGTGTTAGCTAATCTAAAAATCTTAAAAGACTTACCCCAATGATGTCAGAAGGTATTATATCCATTTGTAAAAGAATTAAACAATACATCCGAAGAGCAGAGCGGGAAGTTAAAAAGGCTGCCTGGAGTGTAACAGAGGGAATGAGAATGGAATGTGACCCCTCCCAACTGGAGAAGAGTTTGATTAACCTTTAAGTTAAGGATTTCAGTTTTAGTTTCTTGCTCATACCCAAATTATTAAATTAACTTTGTAGGGAAAATTAGATTTCTTGAGATATGCAAATTAGTTTTTGTGTTGTTGATTTTTTATGGCGATTTATTCGGACAATATATATTTTATTTGTGAAGGTCTGTGGATAAAGGGTGGTATTCTTTCTCTGCCATGAGATCTCTTCTCATTGATGGGCCAGGTAACATATGGACTAAAATCTGTGAAAGACATTAATCAGTGCGTGCTTTGGTGACACCAGGGTTCAGTACTCAGGTGGACAGACT
The DNA here is from genome assembly GCF_048569485.1 of Anomaloglossus baeobatrachus. NCBI lineage: Eukaryota > Metazoa > Chordata > Amphibia > Anura > Aromobatidae > Anomaloglossus > Anomaloglossus baeobatrachus. The sequence continues at coordinate 448,231,767 of NC_134357.1, read as the reverse complement.
CACCCAGTCTTGAAAGACACATATGCCTAAAGGCCACTTTACACACTGCGATATCGGTACCGATATTGCTAGCGTGGGTACCCGCCCCCATCTGTTGTGCGACACGGGCAAATCGCTGCTCGTGCCGCACAACATCGCCCAGACATGTCACACATACGCTGTGACCGGCGAACCGCCTCCTTTCTAAGGGGGCGGTTCGTTCAGCGTTACAGCGACATCACAGCTGCGTCACTGAACCGCCGCCCAATAGAAGCGGAGGGGCGGAGATGAGCGGGACGAACATCCCACCCACCTCCTTCCTTCCGCATAGCGGCCGGGAGGCAGGTAAGGAGAGCTTCCTCATTCCTGCGGTGTCACACGGAGCGATGTGTGCTGCCGCAGGAGCGAGGAACAACTTCGTTACTGCTGCAGTAATGATTTTTGAGAATGGACCCCCATGTCACCGATGAGCAATTTTGCACGTTTTTGCAACGATGCAAAATCGTTCATAAGTGTCACACGCAACGGCATCGCTAATGCGGCCGGATGTGCGTCACCAATTCCGTGACCCCAACGAGTTTGCATTAGCGATGTCGTAGCGTGTAAAGCCCCCTTAAAACAATGTGAGAAAAAACTGTAAAGAGTCCACAGAAACACACCCTGCACCTGCTCTACCAATCCAGAGACTGCAAACTGATTATAGATGTATATCATGAGCAGGTTTTATGCAAGTTTGTGCGTGTTGTGTAGATATCTTTCCAGGTTTGGTCAGAGGCATTCAAGTGCAGAAAACAACGCTATTGCTGAAAAACACATGATGAAGAGGTGGTATGTAAAGAAAAAAAAAATGGGTTTACAGAATTAAAAAAAGTGTATATTTTATAGAAAAGTGGAAACTGGCAAATCGTGGACAAAATGTATGTTTTGTTTTCTTTTCGTAACAAACAGGTCTTTATGTAAGATATTTTTTGGTTTAGCACAGGCATGCACATTTTTTTCAACGATTGACTAAATAGTGTGATAAACAGATGTATTTTCCAATTCCAGATCCTAAATCAGAGCTAGTAGTATATGGTCTTCAGTCAGGAGACTGATTGATCCTAAAGGACAAGTGAGGAAGAGCCATGAGTCAACACTAGATGAGCCGCTCCAACCGCAGAAACTTCAATGGATTAATGCCTCGCATTGCAGAAGGGTCGACCAACCAGAGCTGCACTGAGCGTCCTGCTCATATTTATCCTTTTCAAAAGACCTGTACAGTCTTTGGTAAAGTTTTTTACGTTATGCCAATTTTTTCTTCTTTGACCCTGGCCGGAGAGGACGGTGGCGGAGGTAAAGGCTTTTGCCCATGGCTTCACTCCTCTCCGGTAACATTTGTGACATGTAAATGTTATGCTCTATATGTTATGTGTTTTGTCATTGTCTTTTCCCATTCCTTATGTGTCTACCCTAATTGTGGTAAGGGAATCCTCTGTACCCCATTGAGAGCCATCCAGCGTGGGCCTTTAGGCAGTTGTGAGATGGGCAATACCCGATTAGCCTTCGTATGTAATGCTAATTTTGCATTATACTACTACAACTTAAAATATGGTTAAAATTTTAACGTTAAATGTTAAGGGTTTAAACTCAAACATTAAGAGGCGTATGGCGATGGTGAGATGCGGACCCAGCGAGCTGATGTGGTTTTCTTGCAAGAAACGCACTTGAACCTCAATGGGAACTGCAATTTTGCTAAACATCTGTACCCAACAATTTTTTTAGCTTCCCAGGAAAGGAAAAAAGCCGGTGTGGCGATTTTGATATCAAGGACCTGTCCCATTCAAGTTACGACCTCCTTGGCAGACCCACAGGGTAGGTACCTTATCCTACAACGGACATATAAGGATCTTCCGATCATTTTGTGTAATATTTACGCCCCAATACCTCCCAGATCCTCTTTTTGAACCGGGTATTCCTCAAACTCATACGCCTTCCCTCCTCAGCCTGGATTGTGGGTGGAGATTTTAACACTATTTTCTCTGACTCTTTAGACAGGTTGACCATTAACAATCAATTGTCGAGCCCGTCTCAGCGTAAATTGACAGCTGCCTTTCGAAGACTGATCCGCAGGTTTGCCTTATTTGATTTGTGGCGAGTTAAACATCCCTCAGAAAAAACCTTTAACTTCTACTCTCCTCCTCATGGTACACACACCAGGATCGACTTCTTCTTTGGCAACATTCAAACCCTTAGATTGACGAGCAATGTGGATATTGGTGCAATAACGTGGCCAGACCACGCGCCAATGACTTTCACCCTAGATCAGACAACACCACGCACAAGAGTCTGCCACTGGAGGCTCAATGAGTCCCTCCTCAAGAGAATTCCCTACAGAGACAAACTGGAAGCAGGACTGATAGAATACTTCAAGAACAACGAGGGGTCAGTGCCTAATTTTTCTACGGTTTGGGAAGCCCATAAGGCCGTCTTTAGAGGGCAATGCATAGCATTAAGCTCCTGTATCAAAAAAGATAGACTTTATCAGAGAGATCAGCTCCTCAGAAGTCTCAGAGACTTAGAAAATAGGATGACCCTTAACCCATCAATATGTACCCTTAGAGGTATAGTAAAGACTCGTGCCCAACTGAAGGACCTTGAGGTTAATATAACAGAAAAATTACTACTTTATAGCAAGCATAAATACTATGACAAATGAAATAAATCTCACTCCCTCTTGGCTCGCCAACTTAGAGAGGATAGGGGGAACTCATCCGTTTATGCCTTGAGAGATTCGGGGGGGGGGGGAATATTTTCTATGACCCTACTAAAGTTGCAAAGATCTTTCAGGATTATCTATCAAGACTGTATTCTTTGCCTATCTCTCTTCCTACAGACCCAGGAAAGCAGAGGGAGCTAATCCACTCCTTTCTTGAGCAGTGTAAGTTGCCTACTCTTACTCAGAGTGCTGTAAATACACTGAATAAAGAAATCACGTGTGAAGAGGTAGAAGAGGTGCTTAAATTACTTCTTAATGGAAAATCACCGGGTCCAGATGGTCTGACATATTTTTACTACAAGGCATTTGCGGATCGACTCACCCCCTATTTAGTTAAATTATATAATAGCTTCCTCACGGGCTCCCCTATACCCACAAGTATGTTACATTCTTATATTACGCTCATACCCAAACCGGGGAAGGATGCTATGGAATGTGCCAATTATAGGCCCATAGCACTCCTTAATGCTGATTTGAAAATCTTTACTAAGCTACTGGCTCTACGTCTTTCGGTCCTGCTCCCACACCTAATACACAAAGACCAGGTGGGTTTTGTCCCATGTAGGCAAGGGGGGGACAACACCAGGAAGATTATTGACTTAGTAGAAGTTGTTAATAAGACAAAGAGTGAAGCACTCCTTCTTAGTTTGGATGCGGAGAAGGCGTTTGACCGTCTGGGTGGCCATTCATGTTTGAAACATTGCATCATTTTGGAATCTCAGGTGCATTTATCACTGCCCTGAAAAGTTTATATTCATGCCCCTCAGCATCGTTCAAACTTCCTTATGCCGCATCTCAACCCTTTCAGATACACAATGGCACTCGTCAGGGATGCCCTTTGTCCCCCCTGCTCTTTGTTATGTGCATTGAGCCATTGGCTGCTGCTATTCGCATTGACCCTAATATACGTGGAGTAATGGTGAGAGACAAGGAGTTTAAGCTATCCTTATATGCGGATGATGTCCTATTGATTTTGTCTCAACCACATATCACCCTCCCGAATTTGCATTCCCTATTACTACAATTTGGAAGGCTGTCAGGGTATAAGGTCAACCAGAGCAAAACGGAAGCCCTGCCTATTAATATTCCACAGGGGCGAGTTTCCTCCTTACAGGAAAACTACAATTCTAAATGGCAAAATAAATCCTTGACATACCTGGGGATACAACTAACATCTAAGTATAAGCTATTATACCAGCAGAACTATCCTACTTTATTTACTGAAATAAAGAGGCTCCTGCTCAATTGGAACAAGCTCCCATTGTCTCTGTTTGGAAGAATCTCTGCAGTCAAAATGTCTGTCCTGCCGAAGCTACTTTACCTATTTGAGACCCTTCCGGTGTGTGTACCATGCAAATAGTTGCGCAGCATTCAGTCTATTATACTTCAATTTGTTTGGGCCCACAAGAGACATAGAATTAAGAAAACGACTTTGTTTGACAGTAAACTGAGAGGAGGCCTAGGGGTCCCTGATATTACTAGGTACTATTGGGCAGTACATCTACGCCACATCCCTGCATGGTCTAATCGCTGTGCCTTCTCTAGATGGATGGAAATAGAGAAGTTATGGCTCACCCCAATACACCCCAATTCCTACCTCTGGGGCACCTCATCAAACAAGCCTGACCCACATACTTTGGGCCCTATAGCCTTCACGAAGAGGATATGGGACTGTTGTGTCAAAAAGTTTCCACTTAAATCTGAACACTCTCCATTGACTTATTTTCTTTTTAATCCCAGAATGCCAGACGGTATGCAGGGTACAGCGACTAAGACATGGTTTGACAGGAAACTCTTTTGCTTTGCTGACATAGTAGACGCACACTCTAGAGTCCTTCTCCCCTACGCCACCATAGCTGCTAAATTTAATCTCCCTGGCAATTACCAATATCGGTATTTACAAATTAGACACCTGATGCACTCCCTTTTTACCTCCTTAGAAGTCTCTATCCCTACACTTTTTGAGAGATTATGCAGAGCTGGGGTCTCTACTAAAGGCCTCATCTCAGATATATACTGTATTTTAATTACCCCCTGCCCAGAAGACAAGCCAAATCATACATATATGAGGAAATGGGAAGATTTCCTTGGTGAGACCATTCCCTGTGGAAACGGATCTGGGATACTGCCTCTAAGACATCTTCATGCTATGTCTATAAGGAAAATCAGTATAAATTACTCATGTATTGGTATCACACCCCATCACTACTACATAAACTAAACCCAGCTATACCTGACAATTGTTGGAGGTGTGGAGCTACAGGAGGAGACATACCACACATATTCTGGGTATGCCCCATTATCCAGTGCTTCTGGAGGTTGGTGCAATCCCTTATATATAAAGTAACTGGCCTTCGGGTTCCCCTGGATCCTAAATTCTATATATTAAATATACCACTTGCTCAGCTGGGGAAAAGAGTGAAGCGGTTATTGTTACATATAACTACAGCAGCTAGATGTCCGATTGCCCGTAACTGGAGATCGGCCCATCTACCCTCACTTACAGATCTCCATTCTCGGATCCAAGATGTGAGATGGATGGAGTATCTATCTGCCCTGTCAAAGAACACGGTAGATCATGTTGAGAGCGTTTGGTCACTTTGGGACACCTATTGGGCCAATAAAGAATAATAGTAAGGTATGGTTTTGATGGAAGACTGATATAGCCATCCTCACCACTTCATCCCCCCCCTCCTTATATCTCCTTGTCTAGTATTGTTTTGTTTGTTTTGTCACATTCCCTGTTTTTATTGTATTAGTGATAGTATGATATGTACACTGATTCTCAGTTTACAGTTATTGTTCATATGCTTGTGAGACATATCTATGCATTCATGTACTTTTTCCGTGTCTGTTTAAAAAATTTAATAAAACATTCAGTTATAAAAAAAAAAACAAAACCTGTACAGTCTCAGACCATCATTGCCAAAATAGGTAGAAGAGAGGACTTAGAGAACCTTGAGACAAGTGAAAGTCCAACTACAAAGGGTGAGGACTCGTCTAGGAGTCCTTGGTCTCAAACCGGTGAAGAAAACCCCTTTTCCTTTCCGCCCATGCCTCAACGTTAAGTCAAGCAGGTCATCCACACAGATATTTTCTTCCTCTCTTCCTAAGGGAACACAGTACCCTTAGTATTCAGAAATGGCAGAAATAAGTCTGTAGGGGGGACTGTTGAGGATAAGAATTAAGTAACCAAAACTACTTAATTCAGCCATTTCATAGACACAAATATATAGTTTAGTTGATGTAACCTATCACATATTTATGAATGCTTTTGTTTCTTTCTAATACACACACACACATATATTATATATATATATATATATATATATATATATATATATATATATATATATATATATATATATATATATATATATATATATATATATATATATATATATATATATATATATATATATATATATATATATATATATATCTCCAGATATCCAGTGTATTCCCTTAATACAATATACCAGCACATGTAACTTAAAGAAAGCTCCTACATCCTGGAAAACTCCCAAGAAGTTGAGGAATAAAAGAATTCCTAAAGTTTGGAACAACCAATCCAGCAGAGACTATACAAATTCCTATACATCCTGAGTCCAGCCTGCGATACTTAATTGGACTGTATTTTGTCTACACCCTTCACTTCGCTAGAGCTATAAAAAGTTTCAAACAGTAAAGAGAGCCAGAATCTCACTGGCGTCAGTCATGGAGAGAAGGTTCATAATAACCGATTTAAGTCTGTTATTTCTTTCTCGTGTGCACACATGACATTATAATTTGAACATGGCAGTCAGACCTTAAGAGACCCATTGTATTCTCACCTCAACAGTACTTCTCACCTGGTTGCCACCACACAGGCTTGACAGCATCTGCACAAAATAAGTTTCTCTTGGTCTCTTCAGACCACAGGACATGGTTCCAGTAATCCATGTCTTTAACTTGCTTGTCTTCAGCAAACTGTTTGTGGGTTTTCTTGTGCATCACCTGTAGAAGAGGCTTCTTTCTGGGATGACAGCCATGCAGACCAATTTGATGCAGTGTGCTGCGTATGATCTGAGCACTGACAGGTGGACTCCCCACTCCTGTAACCTCTGCAGCAATTCTGGCAGCATGTCTATTTTGAAAAGACAATCTCTGGATATGATGCTGAGCATGTGCATGCAACTTCTTTGTTCAATCATGGCGAGGCCTGTTCTGAGTGGAACCTGTTTTGTTAAACCGCTGTATGGTCTTGGACACCATGCTGCAGCTCAGTTTTAGAGTGTTGACAGTTTTCTTACAGCCTAGGCAATCTTTATGTAGAGCAAGAATTGTTTAGAAAATTTATTGCCATGAGGTGCCATGTTGAACTTCCAGTGACCAGTATGAAAGAACGTGGGAGCGATAACATTAAATTTACCACATCTGCTCCCCATTCACACCTGAGACCTTGTAGTACTAATGAGACACATGATTCCAGGGAGAGAAAATGGCTAATTAGGTACCATGTGGCTATTTTCACATAGGAGTGTACTCACTTTTGTTGCGAGCAGGTTAGACATTAATGAATGTGCGGTGAGTTATTTAGAGGAAACACAAAATTTAAAAATAACCAATTTATATTGTATGAAAGTGTCAGATCTTTAGTGTTGTCCCATGAAAAGATATAATCAAATATTTACAAAAATGTGAGGGGTGTACTCACTTTTGTGATATACAGGTGAATCTCAATAAATTAGAATATCACCAAAAAGTTAATTTATTTCAGTAATTCAATACAAAAAGGGAAACACATTATATAGAGTAATTCCACACAGAGAGATCTATTCCTATATTTTATATAGAGTAATTACACACAGACTGATCTATTTCAAGTGTTTATTTCTGTTAATGTTGAGGATTATGGCTTACAGCCAATGAAAACCCAAAACTGAATAGAATAACTGAAGTGAGCACTAATATATATATATGAGTGCAAGCCAAAAATACATACTATATATAAGAATAAGGCTGCACATCAAACTTAGATAATGGTATAATGCCTCAAGCATATGGAAAAATATTGGAATATACAATGAAAAATGCTACTTGCTAATTTGAACATGTGAATAATGAATTGCATACCTGCTATGAATATTAGGAAAAAGGAGATATTTAGCAATCGCATTGATCAATGTAACTGAGCCCCAAAACCTCGTCAAGGTATATCTCTATATTGAAACCTCTACAACAGAATTCAAGTGCAGATTGTAACGTTTAATTTTTTTTTCTGAATGTGAACACAGCTCCGCCCCTTTCGGCCATGTTTTTTCCATCTCCTATATAAGAAAGTCCTTAGTTACCCCTCTCCACCCATAGCAGTTTTTAATTGCAATGAGATGACACACAGTTAGGGTCACAGAGCTAGGGACCCCAATATAGAGATATACCTTGACGAGGTTTTGGGGCTCAGTTACATTGATCAATGCGATTGCTAAATATCTCCTTTTTCCTAATATTCATAGCAGGTATGCAATTCATTATTCACATGTTCAAATTAGCAAGTAGCATTTTTCATTGTATATTCCAATATTTTTCCATATGCTTGAGGCATTATACCATTATCTAAGTTTGATGTGCAGCCTTATTCTTATATATAATGAAAACCCAAAAGTCATTATCTCAGAAAATTAGAATATTATATAAGACTAACTGAAAAAATTATTTTAAATTCAGAAATGTTGGCGCCTACTGAAAAGTCTGTACAGTAAATGCCTCAATACTTGGTTGGGGCTCCTTGTGCATGAATTACTGCATCAATGCGGCGTGGCATGGAGGCGATCAGTCTGTGGCACTGCTGAGGTGATATGGAATCCCTGGTTGGTTTGATAGCAGCTTCTGGTCGTCTGCATTGTTGGATATGGTGTCTCTCATCTTCCTCTTGACAATACCCCATAGATGCTCTATACGATTTAGGTCAGGTATTGGTACTTTGGCAGTGTGGACAGGTGCCAAGTCCTGCTGGAAGATGAAATTTCCATCTCCAAAAAGCTTGTCGGCAGAGGGAAGCATGAAGTGCTCTAAAATTTCGTGGTAGATGGCTGCGCTGACTTTTGTCTTAAAACACAGTGGACCTACACCAGCAGATGGCATGGCTCCCCAAACCATCAATGATTGTGGAAACTTCACACTAGACCTCAAGCATAGTCTGGGACCTTGATTTCCAAATGAAATGCAAAATTTACTTTATTCTGAAAACACCTTTGACCACTGAGCAACAGTCCAGTTCTTTTTCTCCTTGGCCTAGGTAAGACGCTTCTGGCATTCTCTATTGGTCATGAGTGGCTTGACACAAGGAATGTGACAGTTGCAGCCCATGTCCTGGATACGTCTGTGTGTGGTGGCTATTGCCTCTAGCTGCAGTCCACTCTTTGTGAATCTTCCCCAATTTTTTAATGGCCTTTTCTTAATAATCCTATCAAGGCTGCGGTTATCCCAGTTGCTTGTGCACCTTTTTCTACCATACTGTTTCCTTCCACTCAACTTTCTATTAATTTGCTTGGATACACCACTCTGAACAGCCAGCTTCTTTGGCAATAACCTTTTGTGGCTTACCCTCCTTGTGGAGTGTGTCAATGACTGCCTTCTGGACATTGTCAAGTCAGCAGTTTTCCCCATGGTTGTGTAGCCTACTAAACCAGGCTAAGAGACCATTTTAAATGCTTAGGAAACGTTTACAGGTGTTTTGTGGTAATTATTCTAATTTTCTGAGATAATGACTTTTGGGTTTTCATTGGCTGTAAGCCATATTCATCAACATTAACAGAAATAAACACTTGAAATAGATCACTCTGTTTGTAATGACTCTATATTATATATGGAGAATTCAAGAAAATCCAAGGCACTGAAAAACTCCTCTTCATTTATAAATCTTAATTTGTCCCAGCATACAAAAGAAAAAATGCAGTAACGACGTTTCGGCCAACAGAGGGCCTTTTTCAAGCCATGTAATTTTTATGGCTTGAAAAAGGCCCTCTGTTGGCCAAAACGTCGTTACTGTATTTTTTCTTTTGTATGCTGAGACATATAAAGCTTTATAAACGGAGAGGAGTTTTTCGGTGCTTTGGATTTTCTTGGATTCTCTACAACGTTGTAGCTGGTGGAGAGCTGTACCAAGTAGCACAAGTAGTGGAGTGGTGCATGGGACACTGCTGATTCTATATAATATATGCATTTCCCTTTTTCTATTGAATTGCTGAAATAAATTAACTTTTTGATGATATTCTAATTTATTGTGATGCACCTGTACTGAATGTATAGTTTAGTTTCTAAGCTATTTTTTGCACAAAATAAGCTTAAAAGGTTTTTTTCCAAGACTGGAATTTTACCCAAATAGCCATTACTTGTTTCATTGATGTCATCAAATAGGGACTTGAATTTTTCCAAGAATAGCTGTCGCTTCTATTTCTAGCATTGCGGGGGTACATATAATTTGCTGATTAACTTTCAAAATAATATTTAATATATAAAAGGTTTATATTATTTCCTTTGTGCAATTTTACCTTTTTTAGATCCAGTAAACATATACTGTAATTCATCAGTTACAGGAGTCAGGGCCCTGTTCACAATATACAAGGAACTGACCAAGACAAAGCAGGTGAAACATCAAGACTGAGCCAAGAAATATCTGAAAACAGATTTTTCAAAGGTTTAATTGAAGAGATGCAAGTGACTCCTCACGGACCCGATGGATGGACCATGGCTGGATCAGTACCAGGCACAAACCTCCACTTCCACTCACGTGCCAGCAAGGTGGAGGTGGGTCCTGCTATGGGCTAGAATGATTAAAGATGGGCTAGTTTATACCACTGTCTATGGGACTGCCCGAAAATCTGAGAGGTTTGGGAACATCTTCATGACTACCTTAATACTACGTATAATATTCCATTTACACTGTCACCTGAATGGGCAATATTTAATATATTGCCACAAAACCAGCTCAGCGGACCTTCTGTTCGACAACGACGTATTTTAATTATCTGGGCAGCAGCTACCCGAAAAAGCATCCTCCATTTATGGGCACAAGATACGATCCCCAGTTTAACTTTATATCCAGAAAGATTAATTACTTATTCCAAATGGAGTGGATTGAATCTCTATTACACAAAGACAAAGAAGGGAATTTTGTTACTTACCGTAAATTCCTTTTCTTCTAGCCCTTATTGGGAGACCCAGACGATTGGGGTGTATAGCACTGCCTCCGGAGGCCACACAAAGCAATTACACTAAAAAGTGTAAGGCCCCTCCCCTTCTGGCTATACACCCCCAGTGGGATCACTGGCTCACCAGTTTTAGTGCAAAAGCAAGAAGGAGGAAAGCCAATAACTGGTTTAAACAAATTCACTCCGAGTAACATCGGAGAACTGAAAACCGTTCAACATGAACAACATGTGTACCCGCAAACAAACCAAAAATCCCGAAGGACAACAGGGCGGGTGCTGGGTCTCCCAATAAGAGCTAGAAGAAAAGGAATTTACGGTAAGTAACAAAATTCCCTTCTTCTTCGGCGCTCTATTGGGAGACCCAGACGATTGGGACGTCCAAAAGCTGTCCCTGGGTGGGTAAAGAAATACCTCATGTTAGAGCTGCAAGACAGCCCTCCCCTACGGGGAGGCAACTGCCGCCTGCAGGACTCTTCTACCTAGGCTGGCGTCCGCCGAAGCATAGGTATGCACCTGATAATGTTTGGTGAAAGTGTGCAGACTCGACCAGGTAGCTGCCTGGCACACCTGTTGAGCCGTAGCCTGGTGTCGCAATGCCCAGGACGCACCCACGGCTCTGGTAGAATGGGCCTTCAGCCCTGACGGAACCTGAAGCCCCGCAGAACGGTAGGCTTCAAGAATTGGTTCTTTGATCCATCGAGCCAGGGTGGCCTTAGAAGCCTGCGACCCTTTGCGCTTACCAGCGACAAGGACAAAGAGTGCATCCGAACGGCGCAGGGGCGCTGTGCGGGAAATGTAGATTCTGAGTGCTCTCACCAGATCTAACAAATGTAAATCCTTCTCATACCGATGAACTGCATGAGGACAAAACGAAGGCAAAAAAATATCCTGATTAAGATGAAAAGAGGATACCACCTTCGGGAGAAACTCCTGAATGGGGCGCAGCACTACCTTGTCCTGGTGGAAGACCAGGAAGGGAGCCTTGGAAGACAACGCTGCTAGCTCAGACACTCTCCGAAGAGATGTGATCGCTACCAGAAAAGCCACTTTCTGTGAAAGTCTAGAAAGTGAAACCTCCTTCAGAGGCTCGAAGGGCGGCTTCTGGAGGGCAACTAGTACCCTGTTCAGATCCCATGGATCTAACGGCCGCTTGTACGGGGGAAAGACATGGCAAACCCCCTGTAGGAACGTGCGCACCTTAGAAAGTCGTGCTAGACGCTTCTGAAAAAAGACGGATAGCGCCGAGACCTGTCCTTTAAGGGAGCCGAGCGACAAACCTTTTTCTAACCCAGATTGCAGGAAAGAAAGAAGGGTAGGTAATGCAAATGGCCAGGGAGACACTCCCTGAGCAGAGCACCAGGATAAGAATATCCTCCACGTTCTGTGGTAGATCTTAGCAGACGTGGGCTTTCTAGCCTGTCTCATGGTGGCAACGACCCCTTGGGATAAGCCTGAAGACGCTAGGATCCAGGACTCAATGGCCACGCAATCAGGTTGAGGGCCGCAGAATTCCGATGGAAAAACGGCCCTTGGGACAGTAAGTCTGGTCGGTCTGGTAGTGCCCACGGTTGGCCGACCGTGAGATGCCACAGATCCGGATACCACGCCCTCCTCGGCCAGTCTGGAGCGACGAGTATGACGCGGCTGCAGTCGGATCTGATCTTGCGTAGCACTCTGGGCAAGAGTGCCAGAGGTGGAAACACATAAGGGAGCCGGAACTGCGACCAATCTTGCACTAGGGCGTCTGCTGCTAGAGCTCTTTGATCGCGAGACCGTGCCATGAATGTTGGGACCTTGTTGTTGTGCCGGGACGCCATTAGGTCGACGTCCGGCCTTCCCCACCGGCGACAGATTTCCTGAAACACGTCCGGGTGAAGGGACCATTCCCCTGCGTCCATGCCCTGGCGACTGAGGAAGTCTGCTTCCCAGTTTTCTACGCCGGGGATGTGAACTGCGGATATGGTGGAGGCCGTGGCTTCCACCCACATCATAATGCGCCGGACCTCCTGGAAGGCTTGCCGACTGCGAGTCCCTCCTTGGTGATTGATGTATGCCACCGCTGTGGAGTTGTCCGATTGAATTCGGATCTGCTTCCCTTCCAGCCACTGCTGGAAGGCTAGTAGGGAAGAAACACTGCTCTGATTTCCAGAACATTGATCTGAAGGGTGGACTCCTGCTGAGTCCACGTACCCTGAGCCCTGTGGTGGAGAAACACTGCTCCCCACCCTGACAGACTCGCGTCTGTCGTGACCACCGCCCAGGACGGTGGTAGGAAGGATCTTCCCTGTGATAATGAGGTGGACAGGAGCCACCACTGCAGAGAGTCCTTGGCCGTCTGGGAAAGGGAGACTTTCCTGTCCAGGGATGTCGACTTCCCGTCCCATTGGCGGAGAATGTCCCATTGAAGTGGACGCAGATGAAACTGCGCAAACGGAACCGCCTCTATTGCCGCCACCATCTTCCCGAGGAAGTGCATGAGGCGTCTTAAGGAGTGCGACTGACTTTGAAGGAGAGCCTGCACCCCAGTCTGTAGTGACTGCTGCTTGTCCAGCGGAAGCTTCACTATCGCTGAGAGAGTATGAAACTCCATGCCAAGATACGTTAGTGATTGGGTCGGTGACAGATTTGACTTTGGGAAGTTGATGATCCACCCGAACGCCTGGAGAGTCTCCAGTGCAAAATTCAGGCTGAGTTGGCATGCCTCCTGAGAGGGTGCCTTGACCAGTAGATCGTCCAAGTAAGGGATCACAGAGTGTCCGTGAGAGTGCAAGACTGCTACCACTGCTGCCATGATCTTGGTGAACACCCGGGGGGCCGTCGCCAGACCAAATGGCAGAGCCACGAACTGAAGATGTTCGTCTCCTATCACGAAGCGTAGAAAGCGTTGGTGCTCTGTAGCAATCGGCACGTGGAGATAAGCATCTTTGATGTCTATTGATGCTAGGAAATCTCCTTGGGACATTGAGGCAATGACTGAGCGGAGGGATTCCATCCGGAACCGCCTGGCGTTCACATGCTTGTTGAGCAGTTTTAGGTCCAGAACAGGACGGAAGGAGCCGTCCTTTTTTGGAACCACAAAGAGATTGGAGTAAAATCCTCGCCCCCGTTCCAGAGGGGGGACAGGGATCACGACTCCTTCTGCTCTTAGAGAGTCCACCGCCTGCAGCAGGGCATCTGCTCGGTTGGGGTGTGGGGAGGTTCTGAAGAACCGAAGTGGAGGCCGAGAACTGAACTCGATTCTGTACCCGCGAGACAAAATGTCTGTTACCCACCGGTCTTTGACCTGTGACAGCCAAATGTCGCAAAAGCGGGAGAGCCTGCCACCGACCGAGGATGCGGAGGGCGGAGGCCGAAAGTCATGAGGTAGCCGCCTTGGAAGCGGTTCCTCCATTTGCTTTCCTGGGGCGTGAGTGAGCCCGCCAGGAATCTGAGCTCCCTTGTCCTTTCTGAGTCCCTTTGGACGAGGAGAATTGGGGCTTGCCCGAGCCTCGAAAGGACCGAAACCTCGACTGCCACTTTTTCTGTTGAGGTTTACTTGCTCTGGGCTGTGGCAAGGAAGAGTCCTTGCCCTTGGACTGTTTTATGATTTCAGCCAATGGCTCACCAAACAGTCTGTCTCTAGATAATGGCAAGCTGGTTAAACATTTTTTGGAACCAGCATCTGCTTTCCAGTCCTTTAACCATAAGGCTCTGCGCAAAACCACAGAATTGGCGGCCGCCATAGAGGTACGGCTCGTAGATTCTAGGACAGCATTGATAGCATAGGTCGCAAACGCAGACATTTGCGAAGTTAGGGACGCCACCTGTGGCACTGCTGGATGTATGATAGCATCCACCTGTGCTAAACCAGCTGAAATAGCTTGGAGAGCCCACACGGCCGCGAATGCTGGAGCAAACGACGCGCCGATAGCTTCATAGACAGATTTCAACCAAAGGTCCATCTGTCTGTCGTTGGCATCTTTAAGTGAAGCGCCATCCTCTACTGCGACTATGGATCTAGCCGCAAGCTTGGAAATTGGGGGATCCACCTTTGGGCACTGGGTCCAGCGTTTGGCTACTTCAGAGGGAAAAGGATAACGGGTATCCTTAGAACGTTTAGAGAAACGCTTGTCTGGATGAGCGTCGTGCTTCTGGATTGATTCTCTGAAGTCAGAGTGGTCCAAAAAAGCACTTAATTTACGCTTGGGATACAGGAAATGGAACTTCTCCTGCTGTGCAGCTGCCTCCTCTGCAGAAGGGGCTGGGGGAGAAATATCCAACAGTCTATTAATGGCCGATATAAGGTCATTAACCATGGCGTCACCATCAGGGGCATCCAGATTGAGAGGGGCCTCAGGATTAGAATCCTGATCACCGTCCTCAGTCTCATCACAGAGAGACTCTTCTCGCTGAGACCCTGAGCAGTGTGATGACGTGGAGGGTCTTTCCCAGCGAGCTCGCTTAGGCTGCCTGGGACTGTCATCTGAGTCAGAGACTTCAGCTTGTGATGCCTGAGACCCCCTTGAAGTACGGATTAGTTCCAACTGAGGGGGACCAGAGAGCATAGCCACAGCAGTGTCCATGGTCTGAGGAACTGGCCTGGCCTGCAAGGTCTCCAGGATTTTTGTCATGGCCTCAGACATCTTATCAGCAAACACTGCAAAGTCTGTCCCCGTCACCGGGGCAGGGTTCACAGGCGTCGCTGCCTGGGCTACCACCACAATAGGCTCTGGCTGACGAAGTGCCACTGGGACTGAACATTGCACACAATGTGAATCATTGGAGCCTGCCGGTAGATCAGCCCCACATGCAGTACAAACAGTGCACACAGCCCGTGCCTTGGCAGCCTTGCGTTTTGCGGATGACATGTTGCTGCCTCCTCAGAGCAGTACAGGGTGTCCAGCCAAGAAGCGACCTACAGTGCAACTATATATATATATATATATGGTACCCAAACAAAAGTACACTATATATCACTGAGGCACTAGAGGGGCCAGCACTACTGTGCAGCTTACCGCCCGCTTAGGAGCGGTGTGTGATCGCCAGAAATCCCTCTAGTCTGGGTCTCCCAGAGCCTGCTTCCTCTCCCCAGCCAGATCGCATGTAATGGCTGCCGGCGTCCTTGTGGAGAGGGGGGGCGGGCCCTGGGCGTACACCGACGAAGAGCGGGAAGTCTGCTTCCCCTTGTGCCTAGTGAGAGGGCTGGAGCATGTAAATAAAGCATCTCTCCCCTACCCTGATTGACAGGGTGGGGGCGGGAACGAAGCGGCGCTAGGCCGCAGAAGCCGGGGGCTAAAGTTAGAAGCGCCGCCGCCGTAAAAGCGCGGTCGGCGCAAAGCCCCCGGCGCACCATAAGTCGCAGCTGCGCCGCCGCTCCAGGAGCGGTCGGCGCAGTAGTTCCCAATACACAACGTCACTCAGCAAGCTGCAGTGACCTAACCCCCAGCGTACATCGCCACTGTCCCCGGCGCACTACAACGCTCAGCAGGCCCTGAGAGTGTCCGTGCCTGCCGGGGACACAGAGTACCTGAAAGTTGCAGGGCCTTGTCCCTGAACGGCACTCCCGCTCCCAATCCAGCAGGTTCTATGGGTCTGTGGATGGAGCCCGGCCCCAGGGCTTGGGGGCCGGCAAGATCCCACTTCCACAGAGCCCTAAGGGGATGTGGAAGGAAAACAGCATGTGGGCTCCAGCCTCCGTACCAGCAATAGGTACCTCAACCTTACAAGCACCAACCGCGGGTGAGAAGGGAGCATGCTGGGGGCCCTATATGGGCCCTCTTTTCTTCCATCCGATAGAGCCAGCAGCTACTGCTGACTACAAACAGTGGAGCTATGCGTGGATGTCTGACCTCCTTCGCACAAAGCAGAAAACTGGTGAGCCAGTGATCCCACTGGGGGTGTATAGCCAGAAGGGGAGGGGCCTTACACTTTTTAGTGTAATTGCTTTGTGTGGCCTCCGGAGGCAGTGCTATACACCCCAATCGTCTGGGTCTCCCAATAGAGCGCCGAAGAAAGAACAGAACTTTTCTTTTTCACATGGTCACACTATATCGATACACAACCACTTTCGGTACGCCAATCGATACAAGAATGCTTCCAATTTACCGACTGGTATATGAGACAACTCATTGCAGGTACTGCACCTGTTAGGCTTATCTAAGAGGATACTATAACTATGTCTTGTGCCTGGGGAAAGGGGGGAGGGGAGAAGAGATCGTGGGAGTTCTAGATTTGTTAGGTTAGTTAAGAAAACACTGTCTTATAATTTGCATAATCGAAGTTGTACTTGATATATCTGAAATTGCATCTGATTTTACACATTACATTCTACACATGTATAACTATTTATTTTCAATAAAGATGGTTTATTAAAAAAAAAAAAAAAAAAAAAAAAAAGAATGTGCTAGTTGGACCTAGTTGGTTGAGAATGGACTCAAAATCAACTCTCAAACCTACTGCCAGTTTTCAGAAGACATCTTCTACAGGTAGTGGTACACGGAAAGTCTGCATCTTTCAGGAAAACTCAGATTTTTATGCACAAGACAGCTCCATCGCAGCATAAGTCTCCACTGCTTGGCTGCCAGTAAAGGCCTTAAAGATGTAAGAATAATGACCAAGCCTCGTCTTCACCTGACCTCAACCCTGTTGAGTTGTTGCTAGTGATGGGTGAACCCCCTGATGCTTGGGTTCGGGAGACTCGGCCAAGCTTTTTGTAAAGTCTGAGTTCAGGGCTGGAGATAACGCTAAAGGCCCTGTCACACACAGAGATAAATCTGCGGCAGATCTGTGGTTGCAGTGAAATTGTGGACAATCAGTGCCAGGTTTGTGGCTGTGTACAAATGGAACAATATGTCTATAATTTCACTGCAACCACAGATCTGCCAAAGCTTTATCTGTGTGTGTGTGATGGGGCCTTTACTTGCGTCTGAACCTCGAGCTTGGCTTTACAATTATGGGATGGGGTGGAGGGGCTATAAAATAAAGAATATAGTTAATAATAAACATTGTAATTACACTTACCGATCCTGCAACGTGTCCTGCAGACCCGCTGTCTCCTGGCCGCTTCTGCTTCAGGGTCCGATCATTAGCTTCCGGCGGTATTCACTGTACTGCTGTCACTCGGCAGTATTTGGCTTTTTTTGGTCGTGTTCGTGGTGACGTCAGGGTTCACCCGAGTCCATGGCTTAGCCATGGACTGGTTTGAACTTTGATTGTCACTGTCAGTGTTAGCCTGCTTTTGCTTGTCTGTACAGAGCGATGAAGCAGAGCTGACATTGCTCTCCCTGTGGACTACGTTGGACTAAGGATTTTTTTTATAATAAAAATTGAGTCTCTACATTTTTTTTTGTTTTATTTCTAATATTTTTTTCTGTGTGTTGTGTTTTTTTTACTGTTTACTAGAAATGGTGGCCATATCTAATTTGGTGTGACACCATAAATTCAGGCTTCGTACCATCTGAGAATACAAAGCTGGTATTAACCCCTTTATTACCCAGCGTGTCACCGCCATCAGGGCTGCTGGATGAGCCGAGTAAAGCGCCTGGAAATGGCGCTAAGAAACGATGCGCCATTTCCAGCGGGCGGATACGGTTTTTATCATTTGAGGGAAATGACGTCATAGCTGGAAAGAGACCATACATTCTGACTTCTTCCTTTGCTCAAGCCCAGAGTGTATCTGCCTCCGGGTTAGTGGGTGTGACCAGCTGAGCAAGACTACATGGCTGTCTCCTCCTCTATAAGCTTTATGGCTTTGTGCAGTTCCTGCCACATATGAATTTTTGGGCTGGTTTCAGGTTACTCCAACAGGCAATCACAGATGCCCATTCTCTATGCCAGTGTCTGTGATTGCCTGACATCACAGTACTGTAAAAATAATTAAAAAGAAAAAAAAAAGACATACCTCTCCGCAGTATTTTTAATTCTCAGTGCAGATGAAGCAGATGCCTACGGGCTGCCACCCCCATCTGCTATGCTTTACCTTGGCTGTCAATCAAAATTCAGAGAAGCCCAATAATTTTTTTAATTATTTAAATAAATATTTAAAAAAAAAATAAATTGCGTGAGCTCCCGCCATATTTTGATGGCCAGCCAGGTAAAACCAGGCAGCGGGGGTGAACTGTAATTCTCAGCACAGGGTGTCCCAAGCTGTCTGGGTCTCCTGTTACGATTCAGGGACCGAGGAGGATCAAAATATGCGGAATCCCAAAAAGGTAACAGAGTGGCTGGAAACTTAACAGACTGCAGACCTAATCCTGCCACACAACTAACAGTAGCCGTGGGACGTGGCTACGATGACCTGGACGCCTCGACAAAGCCGGATAACTAAATAATCTCACAGATAGAAATATAAGAAAGGTAATCTGCCTCGGAGTAGTCCCCAAAGATAGATAGATAGCCCCCCACATGTAAAGGCTACGGTGATATAGAAAAATACAATACAAAGCCAGAAAAGACAGATTCAGCAAAGGTGAGGCCCAAACTATCTTTATAGGATAGGATAGGAAAGAGCAACTGTCTGCAGCCATAAAAAACCCGAATATATACCAGCACTTTTGATATGGAAAAATCCTGAGGTCACACAACCTCTCCCCCACTGTACCAACACTCAAATGTTACTGGGATCCAAAAACACTAATACAGATGAGGGACTGAATTAATACTAAGCATGACAAACACAAACCTTGCAGAATCATGGAGCTAAGTATACAGACACTCCTAGCAGGGAATGATCCCATTCCACCACGAACTCCACACAGACAAAATAGGATTCATGCATTAGTATCAAAGCAGAGAAAGCAACAAGAAAGTGGAAAGCAAACAGCAGAGGTACAGAGACCACTTATCTGAGAGGAGTTCTGGAAGTGAGCAGAGCTGGTTACAGAATATCCTTAACACACAGGAGCAATTGACCACCGGCAAGTAACCAGAGTAAACTACTCAGTTACTGTAAATAGCCCAATCTGACCCTGATTGCCAGACCTCCACAGGTGTGTAGCCTTTTCTCCACACATCAACTGCATCGCCAGCACTGACCACAAGAGGGAGCCCCAAACTGTAAAACGTATTCACAACAGCCTCCCCCGCTGCAAATTGCAGCCCTCAGCCGCCCCAGAAAACGGTGCATTCATAGAAGCACTATTTTCTGGCGCTTTACTCGGCTCGTCCAGCGGCCCTAATGTCGGTAGCACGCTGGGTAATAAAGGGGTTAGGCCAGCTTTGCATTATCAGCTGGTACTAAGCATGAAATTCATGGTGTCAAATTAGACATGACCACCATGAATTTCTAGTAAACAGTAAAAAAAAAAAACACAACACATAACATTTTTTTTTTTTATTAGAAATAAAATGGTAAAAACATTTAGAGAGTCCATCTTTATTATAAAAAAAATCCTTAGTCCGACAGTCCAAAGGGAGAGCAATGTCAACACTGCTTCATTGCTCTGCACAGACAAGTGTCTATACAGAGCGAAAAGCAGGTTGACAGTGATAGTCAAAGTTCAATCGAGTTCACGGCTAAGCCATGGATTCCGGTGAACCCTGACTTCACCACGAACACAGCCGAAAAAAGTCAAAGACTGCCGAGTGACGAGTAGTGCAGTAAATACCGCCTGAAGTTAATGATTGGATCTGGAAGCAGAAGCGGCCGTGAGATAGCAGGTCTGCAGGAAGTGTCGCTGGACCTGTATGTATAATCATAATGTTTTTTAATAATGTGCTTTTTTTTTTACAGCCACTGGACCCGAACTGTAACACAGGTTTCCCAGATAACCCGTGTTCAGGACTTTGTGCACGAACACTATGTGTTCGGTATGGGTCCACAACTTTACAGTTCGGGTTCGCCGATCCCTAGTTGTGGCCCCTTCTTAGGGTAAGGTTCCATTTGTGCATAACTTTAGATGTGAGAGCATAGGAAACAATATGCTAATGACCCTCTGCTGCGAGTGTCAGCCGAGGGTCATGCGACTGTGATGCGATCTTGCGATCCTATCACAGCTGTGGAGAAGAGGGAGGGAGCACTTTCTCAACATCTCCTCCGCTGCCTGTCTCTGCATACATCACACTGCAGTCGGGTGACATGCAAGTGCAGTGCGATATTTCACACGCTCCCATAGACTTGTATGGGGTGCGTGAGCCGAGACTCATTGTCAATCGCAGCATATTGCAATTCATTCTGCATGCCGCTATGGCATGAGAAATCAATCGCAGATGGACACTGCCCCATAGTTTTGCACTAAAGTGAGAGCAATCCGATGTTTTATTGGATTGCACTAGTCTGTGCAAAATGCAAGTGGAACCGAGCCCTTAAACGGGAAAATTAGAGGAAAGGAAAACAGTCACCTCCCTGAACAGTTAAGAAATAACGTCTGGAACACCAATTCTGAGTCTGAACTGGGTGCAAAAACCTAAAAAAACTACACTATATGGAGAGAAGGTATGCACACCAGTGACTATGTAAGGGGAATATATGAAAAGCAGAAACTGCTGTGTGAATACTGACATGAAAAATCCAATAGCTATATGTAAGAATGAAAATATGAAAATGTAATCTACATTACTGCCATGAACATATGAATAAAGAGAAATTTAGCTACTGAATTGATCAATACAATAGAGCCCGAACACTACGCCAAAGTATTTCTCTACGTTGGGGTTCCTAGCTTGTGTGTGTCCTCTCATGCAGTTAAAAAACTTTTCATATTTTCCCCTTACATAGTCACTGGCGTGCATACCTTCTCTCCATATAGTGTAGTTTTTTTAGGTTTTTGCACCCAGTTCAGACTCAGAATTGGTGTTCCAGACGTTATTTCTTAATTGATTTGTAGTCTTTCGTTTGTGAACCCAGCCCCACCACACCTATTGCCAGTCCACATTATACACATATATAGCCTGGGTCTCAGCTTCCCATACACGGTAAGTTTTTTAACTGCATGAGAGGACACACACTAGCTAGGGACCCCAACGTAGAGAAATACTTTGGCGTAGTGTTGGGGCTCTGTTGCATTGATCAATTCAATAGCTAAATTTCTCTTGATTCACATGTTCATGGCAGTAATGCAGATTCCATTTTCATATTTTCATTCTTACATATAGCTATTGGATTTTTCATGTCAATATTCACACGGCAGTTTCTGCTTTTCATATATTCCCCTTACATAGTCACTGGTGTGCATACCTTCTCTCCATATACCTCCCTGAAACAGTGTCTGTTGGGCTGTAGTTGGTGTGGCCCACAGATTAAGAAACCAACACCAACTGCACTGATGGACGGTTTATGGCTGTTACTGAAAAGAAGGGCGGCTATATTGGTAACTGAGATTTTTTTGAAAAATAAGAAATATATGTGGTACATTTTTAGTAGTTTGGTTATTATTAGGTTCATTCACAGGACTGTCCCGTTTTTGCAGTCCGCAAAAAAAAGGACATCTGCGTGACAACCGCATCTCTGAGTCCGGCAGGTACCTGGAGGCCTAAGAATAATTGCTCCTGCAACCAGATCCTAGACCAGCCTCACCCGGAATAGGTGGAGACATTGTCTGCCACTTAAGGTTGTCAAGGAGTCGAATCAGTTTATGTGGCTCGTTTGGACCTTTAAAAATATCAAGGACTGTGGCCATGGCTGCCATGCAGCGTAGCCTCCACTCCGGAGCAACACCCACAAAAAAGAGGCCAGTTCACGCATGAACGCCTTTCCTGTCCCCTCACTGTCCTTTCTGCTGAAGTACGTCAGGACATGCCTAGCAATAAGTGCCCACACTGCCTCAACAGATGCTGCATGAGGGGTGCAGCAGCATGGTCTCCGTGGAGCAGAAGGCATGTGCAGCGTAGCAGCCACAGAAGCCTCTGCCTGTTCTGGGTGGGGGGTTCACTTGGTCCAGGTGTTGGGGAGGATGGTGAGACCAGACTGTCCGTGGTAGAATCATCATCCAGGTTGTCTGTGGTTCTGTAACAAAGTAGATAAACAATCATTAACCCCTTCACGACCCTTGACGGATCTATCCGTCATGGAACGTGTGAGGTTAAGCCCCGCCCCCTGCCGCGGGCAGGTTGCAGCGATCGGCGCACATATCGGCTGTTTTCAACAGCTGACATGTGTGCCTGCATGTTACGAGTGGAATTGCTTCCACTCGCAACATTTAACCCCTTACATCTCGCTGCCAAATTCTGGCAGCGAGATGTATATGCGCGCGTCCATGATTTTCACTTACCGCCGTCCCCACCGGAAGTCACGTGCGTGATCACGTGACTTTCGGTGGTTGCCATGGTAGCACAGGGTCATGTGATGATGCCTGTAGCTATGACGAGTCACTCTCTGTTTCACTCGGCCCGGAGCCGAATTAATCAGTAAGTGATCATATCTGCTGTTTACAGCTGTATAGCTGTGATCAGCAGATAGTGCAGAGCGATTGGATTGCTGATCGCTATAGCCCCCTAGGGGGACTAGTAAAATTAAAAAAAAAAGTTAAAAAAAGTGTAAAAAAAATAAAAAAAAACAAACCTAAAAGTTCAAATCGCCTCCCTTTCACCCCATTGAAAATTAAAGGGTTAAAAAATAAATAAATATACACATATTTGGTATCGCTGCGTTCAGAAATGATCTATCAAAATATGAAATCAATTAATCTGATTGGTAAATGGCGTAGCGTCAAAAAATTTCCAAACGCCAAAATTATGTTTTTTGCTCGCCGCAAGTTTTACACAAAATGCAGTAACAGGTGATCAAAACGTAGCATCTGCGCAAAAATGGTAGCGTTAAAAATGTCAGCTCGAGACACAAAAAATAAGTTGTCACTGAGCCATAGATCCCAAAAAATGAGAACGCTACGGGTTTCGGAAAATGGCGCAAAACGTACGCCACTTTTATTGGACAAGCTTGTGAATTTTTTTAACCCCTTAGATACAAGTAAACCTATTCATGTTTGGTGTCTACAAACTCGCACCGACCTCAGGCATCACACCCACACATCAGTTTTACCATAAATAAACCGTAAATAAAACATCCCAAAAACTATTGTGCAATCACACTTTTTTTTTGCAGTTTTTCCACACTTGGAATTTTTTTGCTGTTTTCCAGTAAACTATATGGTAAAACTTATGGTTATATTTAAAAGCACAACTCGTCCCGCAAAAAACAAGCCCTGATATGGCAAGATTGATGGAAAAATAAAAAAAGTTACGGCTCTCGGAAGAAGGGGGAGCAAAAAACAAAACCTCAAAAACGGAAAGTGCCCGGGGGCTGAAGGGGTTAATGTCTACACATTGACATGAATATGTATTTCTACACATCTTTTTACATTTTACTTACGGTCTCAAGTCCATCACGGGCTCCTTCCCCACTTCTTCCTTTTTTAATAAGCTCCCAATGGAACTGGTCCCAACATGAACTCCAGCATCGCTTCTATGCGTCAACTGTAAAGATATTACAAACAAGTACAATCATAAAAACTGCACTATATTTTCAAATTATACTGCTATGACATACTCCCTTGACACGATCAAATCATGTCACACAATATGCATGTTGAGCTATGCTTTCAAATACACTATACTTTCACTATACTTCTTTCTGCATGGCAAGGGACATGGGTGCACTTATTTTTTGGGTAGTTCACATATGTACTTACCAAGTTTTTTCTTGCGTGACCTGCTAGCTTCCTCCCCCTCAGCTCCAAATATCGCGTGCGCCACAGAATCACACGCAGCGTCCTTCAGACGCTGATCATGATACATGTTCTCATTCGTGTCCCAAACTGCTGGGCGCTCCTGCACAAGACTATTAATTTTGCTGGCTTCACTGTAGCCATAGCTGTTCCTCCACACTCTGCGTAAACTAGGCCGCAGTACCACCTGGTTCTAAGGCATTTCTGCAGGGGTCATAAGGGGTTTCCTAATATTATCAAAACTGCAGGGGTCCCTGTATACGGGAGCAACACGGAAGTGTGCTTCCGTGTGGCTTCCGTCTTTTTGCGGTCCCATTGACTTCTGTTGGTCCACGGACCGCAATTTGCAGAAGAGAATAGGACATGTTCCAAAAAAACAGAACAGACACAGATGACACACAGAAGCACTTCTCTGTGTCATCTGTTTTTTACACAAAACACATAGAAAAACATGGTCTTGTAAGTTGGTTCGCAAAAAAAAACGGAACGGACCAGGTAGAACAGGACGGTCGTGTGAATCAACTGTAAAAGATGAAAATAAACAAATGAGATGGGAAAACACCTAGGTTACTTACCGGTAGTCGGTTTTTCCAGAACCCATGACAGCACCATGTGAGAGAGGGATCCGCCCTGCGAGGACAGGAAACCATTCTGAAATAATAGGGCGGTACCTCTCCCCTTCGTCAGTTGATTACCGAGAATTGAGAGGACCTCCAACAAACGTTAGAACTTAACTCTATCACCAACTATATCACACACATGCACACCCAGAATAGTGCACACTAAGGGTGAAAAGGGAAGGATTATATGGGTGCTGTCATGGGTTCTGGAAAAAACGGCTACTGGTAAGTAACCTAGGTGTTTTCCCCTCACCCATGACAGCACCACGTGAGAGATTTCCAGAGAATAACGTATTAGGGAGGGACCAACGTCTCAAGCACCCTTCCACAAAACGAGAGATCAGCCGAGGAGGATAGATCCAACCGATAGTGACGGAAGAAAAAGGAGAATGTGAAGACCAGGTAGCAGTCCTACAAATCCGGTCAATAGATACCTGCGTCTTCTCAGCCCCGGAGGGCGACACCGCACCGGTGGAATGGGCCCTTAAGCCCTCAGGGAAGGCAGCCCCACTAGATGAGTAAGCTAAGCAATGGCCTCCCTAATCCACCTAGAGATAGTGCAGTTTCACACCCACAGACCTTTCCTACTACAGAGAGGGCTATGAAAAATGACTGTGTTTTCCAGAACAAAGTCTCCCATCAAGGACAGGAAACCAACTGACGAAGGGGAGAGGTACCGCCCTTTTATTTCAGAATGGTTTCCTGTCCTCGCAGGGCGGATCCCTCTCTCACGTGGTGCTGTCATGGGTGAGGGGAAAATTTATGCTTTTAATTTATTTGTCCAATAATTCTTCACATATAGATATTCTGCTAAGACAAAACAAAAATGTTATGTTCTTAGAGATTCAGGTCTATTAACCTTTTGAAGTGATCGAGAGCACCGTAGTCCAATAATAAAATTAATAATCAAAAATACAAAGTGATTAGGTAAGAAGAGGCTGCTCACACTGCTGTCCACCCTATCTGATCTAATACTAGATACTGTCGGTGTTCAGGTAAGAAGAGCCTGTTCACACTGCTCTCCAGCCTATATAATCTACTACTGGAAATACTGCTCACACTGTTGTCCACCCGCCTAAATCATCTAATAATGAAGATACCGGGGGTGCTGAGGTAAGAAGAGCCTGCTCACACTGCTGTCCACCCTGTCTATATCATCTAATACTCTTGATACCGGGGGTGCTGAGGTAAGAAGGGGCAGCTCACAGTGCGGTCTACCCTGTTTATATCATCTAATACTAGAGATACCACGGGTACTGAGGTAAGAAGAGGCTGCTCATACTGCTGTCCACGCTGTCTATATCATCTAATACTGGAGATAACTGGGCTGCTGAGGTAAGAAGAGCCTGCTCCCACTGCTGTCCACCCTTTCTATATCACGTAATACTGTTGATACCAGGGGTGCTGAGGTAAGAAGAGGCCGCTCACACTGATGTCTATATCATGTAATACTGGAAATACCATGGGTATTTACATAAGAAGAGGCTGCTCATACTGCTGTCCACCATCTATATCATCTAATACTGATGATACCACGGGTACTAAGGTAAGAAGAGGCTACTCACTCTGCTGTCCACCCGCCTAAATCATCTAATACTGGAGATACTAGAGGTGCTGAGGTAAGAAGGGGCTGCTCACACACTGCTGTCCACCCTGCATTTAGGTATGCTAAGCTGCTGCCCCTTTGACCTGGTTATAGTTTGACAGCACATGGCACAGGTTCTCTCCAGGAACAACAGTGGAGGTACCTACTGCACATGCCCACAAATATTTGTACCCCTAATCTTGATTTGTGTCAAAATACACTATTAATAGAGTGGGGTCACTGTAGCACGTGTAGTGGATACTGTGTCTCACGATGCACTGAGGAGGGGGGAGGAGGGCACCTGAGCTAAGGAGCTACCAAAATGAACGCTTACCTACCTTCTAGAAATATGACAGAAACAAACTCGCTTGGGGTCCAATGGACCCCACGCAACTAATTAAACGTTAAAGGGAACCTGTCAGGTCCAATATGCACCCAGAACCACGAGCAGTTCTCGGTGCATATTGCTAATCCTTGCCTAACTGTCCCTGTATACACTAGCATCGATAAAGAGATTTATATTCAAGCTATCACTTATCCTATCCTTTTAACTAAAAATAGTGACAAGCATTTTTAAATAATAAACATATATTTATAAAAATACACACTATCTTCAGCTCAAACAACTCAGTTGAACATGGGTGGAGACTGTGGGGCTGGACAGGAGAGGGTACTGGCCGACCTGTGGGTACTGTGAGTCTGGTAGGTACTGGGAGGCCTGAAAATAATTGCTCCTCCAGCTAGATCCTAGACCAGCCTCACCCGGAATAGGTGGAGACATTGTCCGCCATTTGAGGTCGTCAAGGATTTGAATCAGTTCATGTGGCTCGTTTGGGCCTTTATAAATATCAAGGACTGTGGCCATGGCTGCCATGCAGCGTAGCCTCCACTCCGGAGCAACACCCGCAAATGAAGAGGCCAGTTCACACATAAACGCCTTTCCTGTCCCCTCATTGTCCTGTCTGCTGAAGTACGTCAGGTCATGCCTATCAATAAGTGCCCACGTTGCCTCAACAGACGCTGCATAAAAGGTGCAGCAGCGTCGCCTTCGTGAAGCAGAAGGCATGTGCAGCGGAGCAGCCACAGGAGCCTCTGCCTGTTCCGGATGGGGGGGGTCACGTGGTCTAGGTGTTAGGGAGGATGGTGAGACCAGACTGTCTGTGGTCAAATCATCACCCAGGTTGTCTGTGGTTCTGTAACAAAGTAGATAAACAATCATTAATGTCTACATATTGACATGAATATGTATTGATTTGTGTCAAAATACACTATTAGTAGCGTGGGGTCACTGTAGCACGTGTAGTGGATACTGTGTCTCACGATGCACTGAGGAGGGGGGAGGAGGGCGCCTGAGCTAAGAAGCTAGCAAAATGAACGCTTACCTACCTTCCATACTTCCAGAAATATGACACAAACAAACTCGCTTGGGGTCCAATGAACTAATTAAAAGTTAAAGTGAACCTGTCTGGTCCAATATGCACCCAGAACCACGAGCTGTTCTGGGTACATATTGCTAATCCCTGCCTAACTGTCCCTGTATACACTAGCATAGATAAAGAGATCTTTAGAAAAAGTATTTCTAAAGATCTTATATCGTATGCTAATGAGCACAGGGACTAGTCCCCTGGGCGTTAGTTCCCCTGGCTAGTTGGCTCCATTAGCATGTTAGTGGGCCCCTGTGGGCGTGCTAACATGCTAATGAATGTGCAGTGTCACGGGATGATCTCACTCACCTCTCCGCCGCCACGCGTCCGACGCTGGATTTCGGCTCAGTGCGCATGACCTCGGACTTTCGGTCATGCGCACTACTTCAGTTTGAAGCCAGGATGTGTACACCCGGCTTCATAGCGCATATGACCCAAACTCCGGAGTCATGAGCACTGAGCCGAAATCCGGTGTCAGGTGGCGATGGCAGCGGAGAGGTAAGTGAGGCCATCCTCTGACACTGCACATTCATTACCATGTTAGCACACCCACTGGGGCCTACTAAGATGCTAATGGAGCAGACTAGCAAGGGAACTAACGCCCAGGGGTCTAGTCCCCTCGCTCATTAGCATACGGTAAAATATCTTTGGAAATACTTTTTCTAAAGATCTCTTTATCTATGCTAGTGTATACAGGGACTGTTAGGCAGGGATTAGCAATATGCACTTAGGACTGCTCGTGGTTCTGGGTGCATATTGGACTTGACAGGTTCCCTTTAATATTTTAGGACAGTTTTCTCACAGTGTAAAAAGACAGGAGCCATCTTGATGTACTGCACTAAAGGAGTTGTTCGGGGCAGGGCTGTGGAGTCTGAGTCGGAATCGTGGAGTCGGAGCTCATTTTGGTGGAGTCGGAGTCAGTATAAAATGCACCGACTCCGACTCCTAAAATATATAATAAATTGGGGACAGTAGTGCAATGCAGAATGTGCTGAATATTTTTTCATAGGAATTCGGGAAAGTTATGAAATGTCCTATAAATGGCTTTTCTATTCCTGATCTAAGGTTACATTCACACACAGCGTTTTTGCTGCGTTTTTTGAGGATACGTTGTCATCTGCAAAAGCAGATCAGCTTTTTAAAAAACCGCATCACCTGAAAGGTTTTTGAGCTCATAAATAATGCTTTCAATAACAAAAGCAGATTAGATCCTCACAAAACGCTGTGTCTGAATGTCATATCTTGTCACCCATTGCCTTTGCTGGGTGCCAGAGTCACTGCATTTCACTGAATTATTTTGCCATCAATGTTCGATATGTTTGTGACAAGAAAGAAATTGTTAGCAAGACACTGGCAGTAAAAGACACTAAAGCTCATCATACCAGCCAGTTTCTCCAGGCCTTAGTGGAAAAAGTTCTGCAAGATTATCAACTCAAAAAAGAACAGTTTCTTGCTATTGTAACGGACAATGCTTAAAACTTCATAAGTACAATTAAACTGATGAATGAGAGTAATGAACAACAGCTAGAAGAAAATTTAGGATTTAGTATGTTAGAGATGGAAGGCCACAGTGCTGCTCATGTAACTGAGGAACAAACAGATATTACAACAGAAGAACAGCAAAATGATACTTTAAGATTAGATGATCTTGTTGAAGCTGCTTCAAAACACTTTCATATTCATCACATGCGCTGTGTTGTGCACACGCTGCAGCTGGCAATAAGAGATAGTCTGCAAGAGGGACCCCGGTTTCACACATCCGGCTTTTCGCCGGTTTGGCGGATGCGGCGCACTCCAGTAGAGCATATACAGTACAGTGGCAGTCACTGTCATGTGACCAGAGCATGTGACCCGGAAGTTGCGGTGCTGCCGCTGTACTGTATCGTACTGTACTGGCGTTCACCTCATCCGCCAAACCGGCGAAAAGCCGGATGTGTGAAACTGGGCGGACATGCTGGAAATCTAATTGGAAAAGTAAGGAAGTTGGTTATTGCCGCAAGAACCCCTAAACTTGATTCCATCTTGAAGAGACGTGCTGGGAAAGGGGCAATTGTTGATCAAGCCACTTGGTGAGGCAGCACTTATTTAATGACTGAGCGATTGTTTGAACTAAAATCATTTCTTATAGATATGGTGAACCCTCAAGTAACCTTAAATGAAGGTCAATGGACACAGGTGGCTGAATTGAAGGAATTGCTTAATCACCTATTTACCGTGACTAAAAAATTACAAGCTGAGGATTTAGCTCCTGGCACTTTCATAAGGGAGTGGAAGAACTTGCTATTTTGCCTGTCCCAAAGAGGTTTAATCGCAGATTGCATTTCTACTTCAATGAAACGGAAAGAGACAGCTATTGGAAAATAAAATTCTTCTGGCAGCTGTTTATGTGGATCCAAGTCATCGTATACTGCTTGATGATCAACAGCTTACTAAAGGAAAAGAAGCTTTGACTGAGGTAGCAGTTAGGATGAGCGGCTACAGGACTGCCAGGCGCAAGAGGACTTGGGGCCTGACAGTGCTACTGCTGCCATATCTTCATCCTCATCAGATGAGGAGTTTAACTTTGACAAGTATTTGGATGACATGGAGCAGGCAAAGTATTGCCGCAAGGAACAAGATTTCACTCCGTCTCCTATAGCAAGCAGATTGACCAGATTTCAGTAAAATTTTTCACTTGCTCTCAAAGAAATAGAAAAATTCAACCGTTCATCAAAACTGACTGTGCATGAGGCAATTCCTCTATACCCGGAAATTGTTAGAGATATTGCCCATGTGGTTACGGCTTTGCCTCCAACCCAAGTTACTGTAGAGAGGTTGTTCTCTAGCCTTAAAATTATTAGGTCAGATTTGAGGTCATTTATGATGTGGATCTGATGGAGGCAATTCTATTTCTTAGAACAAATTCATAGACTGCACAAATGTTATTTAGTATGTTTTTGTTGAAAACTGTTTTTGCCACTTACATAGTGTATTACATAGTGTTATATACAACACACACACACATATATATATATATATATATGTTATATATAACACAATGTAATGCACTATGTAAGTGGCAAAAAACAGTTTTCAACAAAAACATACTAAATAATAGCATTTAGAATAATGCTTATATTTAAGTGAAAAATGTATTGCAGTACAATGTGAACATCAGACATTTAATCATTTTTATGATACAATAGTCAAGATATTTGGATAGAACATAAAATATATTTATTGGAATACAACTTTAGAACACAAAAAAACTAATAAATTGTAAATATGTAATACAATATTATATATATATATATATATATATATATATATATATATATATATATATATATATATATATACACACTAGAAGGTGGCCCGATTCTACGCATCGGGTATTCTAGAATTTACGTATTGTGTAGTTAATGTATGATTTTTGTTATATATATATATATATATATATATATATATATATATATATATATATATATAGATGTTGTTGTCTGTAGTTACCAAGTGTTTGTGTAGGGCGCTGTACATGTTCTGGGTGTTGTCTGGGTGTGGCGGGGGGTGAGAGCGGTGTTGTTTGTGTGTTGCGTTGTTTGTGGAGCGCTGTGTGTCTGTAGCGTTGTGTGTGTGTGTGTTGCGCGGTTTGTGTGGGTGTGGTGTGTTTTGGGGGGAGGTATGTTTTGTGCAATGTGTGTGTGTTGCGTGGTATGTGCGTATATTTATGTATGCCGCAGTGTTTGTGTGTTGGGTGTTGTGTGTGTGCAGCGTTGTCTGTGTGTGTGGGTGTCTGTGTAGGGCGGTGTTTGTGGTTCCCAGTGTGTGTGTGGTGTGTTGTGCAGTGAGTGTGTGTGTTGGGGGGAGGTGTGCAACTCCCATCGTGCTCCATCCCCCATGCTGCGCACCCCCATCGTGCTCCATCCGCCATGCTGCGCACTCCCAAACGTGCTCCATCCGCCATGCTGCGCACTCCCAAACGTGCTCCATCCGCCATGCTGCGCACTCCCAAATGTGCTCCATCCGCCATGCTGCGCACTCCCAAACGTGCTCCATCCGCCATGCTGCGCACTCCCAAACGTGCTCAATCCGCCATGCTGTGCACTCCCAAACGTGCTCCATCTGCCATGCTGCGTACTCCCAAACGTGCTCCATCCGCCATGCTGCGCACTCCCCATTGTGCTCCATCCCCCATGCTGCACCAGCATCAGCCTCTCTCCTCCCAGCATCAGCCTCTCTCCTCCCAGCATCAGCCTCTCTCCTCCCAGCATCAGCCTCTCTGCCCCCAGCATCAGCATCTCTGCCCCCAGCATCAGCCTCTCTGCCCCCAGCATCAGCCTCTCTCCTCCCAGCATCAGCCTCTCTCCTCCCAGCATCAGCCTCTCTGTTCCCAGCATCAGCCTCTCTGTCCCCAGCATCAGCCTCTCTGTCCCCAGCATCAGCCTCTCTGTCCCCAGCATCAACCTCTCTGTCCCCAGCATCAGCCTCTCTCCTCCCAGCCTCAGCCTCCCCCAGCATCAGCCTCTCTTCTCTCAGCCTCCCCCTCCCAGCCTCCCTCCTCCCAGCCTCCCCCAGCATCAGCCTCCCCCTCCCAGCATCAGCCTCCCCCAGCATCAGCCTCTCAGCCTCCCCCAGCATCAGCCTCTCTCCTCCCAGCCTCCCCCAGCATCAGCCTCTCTCCTCCCAGCCTCCTCCAGCATCAGCCTCTCTCCTCCCAGCCTCCTCCAGCATCAGCCTCTCTCCTCCCAGCCTCCCCCAGCATCAGCCTCCCCCTCCCAGCCTTCCCCCAGGATCAGCCTCTCTCCTCCCAGCCTCCCTCCTCCCAGCCTCCCCTAGCATCAGCCTCCCCTTCCCAGCCTCCCCCAGCATCAGCCTCTCTCCTTCCAGCCTCCCCCAGCATCAGCCTCCCCCAGCATCAGCCTCTTTCCTCCCAGCCTCCCTCCTCCCAGCCTTCCCCAGGATCAGCCTCTCTCCTCGCAGCCTCCCTCTTCCCAGCCTCCCCCTCCCAGCCTCCCTCAGCATCAGCCTCCCCCAGCATCAGCCTCTCTCCTTCCAGCCTCCCCCAGCATCAGCCTCCCCCAGCATCAGCCTCTCTCCTCCCAGCCTTCCTCCTCCCAGCCTCCCCCAGCATCAGCCTCCCCCTCCCAGCCTCCCCCAGCATCAGCCTCTCTCCTCCCAGCCTCTCCCAGCATCAGCCTCCCCCAGCATCAGCCTCTCTCCTTCCAGCCTCCCCCAGCATCAGCCTCCCCCAGCATCAGCCTCTCTCCTCCCAGCCTCTCCCAGCATCAGCCTCCCCCAGCATCAGCCTCTCTCCTCCCAGCCTCCCCCAGCATCAGCCTCCCCCTCCCAGCCTCCCCCAGCATCAGCCTCCCCCAGCATCAGCCTCTCTCCTTCCAGCCTCCCCCAGCATCAGCCTCCCCCTCCCAGCCTTCCCCAGGATCAGCCTCTGTCCTCCCAGCCTCCTCCAGCACGCCGTGCTCCTCTGCCGACACTCACACACCCGATTGCATACACTCACACACACCCGATCGCATACACTCACACACACCCGATCGCATACACTCACACACACCCGATCGCATACACTCACACACACTGACGATATCGCACATACGCGCTCACACTCACAACATCCGGAGATACCACATGCTTCTGGCCATGTGATCCTCCGGCAGGTCCTGGAAGATCACTGCAGCACAGTATCGCGGCCGAGAAGCAAGCGATATCGCCGGATGCTGTGAGTGTGTGGATGCGATCTGATGTGTGTGTGAGGTGTGTGTGAGGGTGTTGTTATGTGTGTGTGTGTGTATGTTCCGCCGCTGCAGGACCTTGATGCGCTGGTAACTATGCTACCATGGTTACCAGCGTATCCCGTCCCCCGCTCGCACGGGAGCCCACACCAGCATACGCCGGCAACCCCAGCAATGCGAGGGTATGTGTCGGCTGGGTTGGCAGCGTACGCTGATGTGGGCTCCCGGGGGTACAGTACTCACCTGGGAGTCGTGTCTCCGTGTCAGTTCGGGGAATGCGTGCGGGGGGCGGGGCCAGAGCGAGCGTGCATTGCGTGAGGGGGGCGGTGCGTGGCCGAGTTGCCAATACGTGCAGGGTGCCGGGGCGAGAGGCCAATCCGTGTGGGGGGCGGAGCCTGGGCGAGCGGCCGGCCAATCCGTGTGGGGGGGGAGCCTGGGCGAGCGACCAATCCGTGCGGGGGGGCGGGGCCATGGCGAGGCCAGCGGCCAATCCTCTTTGTGTCACCGTAAGGACACAATTTTGGAGCAAGACAGACAGACAGGCAGACAGACAGAATAAGGCAATTATATATATATATATATATATATATATACACACATACACACACACGATATATATGTAATCTACTGTATATTACACAGTGTATTACATATTTACAATTTATTACAGTTTTTTGTGTTCTAAAGTTGTATTCCAATAGATATATTTTATGTTCTATCCAAATATCTTGATTATTGTATCATAAAAATTATTAAATGTCTGTTCACATACACATGTTCATGTACTACAATACATTTTTCGCTTAACTGTAAGCAATATATGTAGGAGTCGGAGTCGTGGAGTCGGTGCAAGGGAAATTGAGGAGTAGGAGTCGAAGGTTTGGCTTACCGACTCCACAGCCCTGGTTCGGGGTTAAACAACTGATGACCTATCAGTAGTAGTGTCGGACAGATAGGTCATTATTTTATTTCAGACAACTCCTTAAGATAAAACAACATAACTTGCTAATTAAAGTTTTTTGTCTCTGACATGTCCGCATCTTTTAGTGACCACAAAGATGAAGTGTTTTTTGCCCCAAAAAAACGCACAATAATGCACCCACAGGAAAAAAAAGCATGCGTTTTGAGGCTTTTTTTGCTGTGTTTTTGTTCAATGCATTCAATGGGTGAAAAATGCAAAAAGAATTGACATGCAGCATCTCTGTGGTCACCACAAAGAGCAGCCAAAAAAAACTGCACTGTTTGGACAGCCAAAATAAAATCTCATAGACTTTGCTGGGGAAGGAAATTCATGCAGTTTTGAGACCAAAATTGCACCCAAAAAACGCGCAAAAAAAAAGCGCAGTATGCGCACATAGCCTTAGGGTATGTGCACATGCTGAGTTTTTGGTGCAGAAATTTTCTGCGCCAGAAAAACGCACCAAAAAACACCAGCATTTTTGGTGGGTGTTTTGGTTGTGTTTTTTTTAGTGAATGTAGTGGCTGGAAAGGCTAAAAAAAAACGCACGAAAAAAAACACACCAACAATTGACATGCTGCTTCTTTTTCTCTGCACCAAAAACTGCGAGGAAACAAGTAGTAACGTGTGCACAGCATTTCTGAATTCTCAGACTTGGACAACAAACTGCACCATAAGGGTATGTGCGCACGTTGCTTTTTACCTGCTTTTTTGCTGCTTTTTCTTCTGCGCTGTTTAATGCCAAAATGGATGTGTTCTTCTATTCAAGCAAAGTCTATGGGAATTTGGGTTTCTTGTTCACACTATGTTGTTCAAAATGCTGCCTTTTTGTGGCAGAACTTTGGTCAAAAACTCAGCTTTGCAGTGCAAAACCCAAATGGCAAAAACAATTGACATGTTGCTTCTTTGAAAAGCTGAGTTTTTGACCAAAGTTCTGCCACAAAAAGGCAGCATTTTGAACAACATAGTGTGAACAAGAAACCCAAATTCCCATAGACTTTGCTTGAATAGAAGAACACATCCATTTTGGCATTAAACAGCGCAGAAGAAAAAGCAGCAAAAAAGCAGGTAAAAAGCAGGTAAAAAGCAACGTGCGCACATACCCTCAAAACGCTTCAAAAACTGGACAGGGCCTAAGGCTATATGCGCAGGCTGCAGTTTTGTTGTCACAAAAACTGCAACCAAAACTACACCTTGTACCAAAGTGCCTGGAAATGTAAAAAAACCACCCACTTGTAATGATGCTGCGTTTTTATGTGTTTTTTTTCAGTAGAAGCAAGTAAAAAACGCAAGACGATAGAACATGCTGCAGTAAAACTGTCACGTGCGCACAGCAAATCTGAATTCTCATAGACTTTGCTGGGAAGTCAAAAGTGAGAACTTTCTGACTACAAAACTGCACCAAAAAAAGCGCCAAATACTGCAGCATGCGCATATATAGTGACATTCTTCTATATGTCTGGAGAACCACTTCACAGATGTGTGGACCATAAAGGCAGATCGGCCTTGATGTACTAGATGAAGGTGTCATGTCCGCCAGCTATAAGGCCATCTAGGAAACTGGGCAGGTTATTAACCGAACTAGTTTACTATACAGATGTGTACCGCTCTGAGAGGGGCCCGGCCGCTTCTCCGCAGCTCGGGCCGAGCCGCTTGAGGTCCGGGCTCGGATTGTCGGTGGCACGAGCGCCTCCGGACCGGGGGCCACGTCGCTCTGTTAAGGGGAAGGCAGTAGGGTGGTGGTGGTGTGGGACGAGGCGCGTAGCCGGGCGGGCCGCGTTGTCGTCCTACGGGTCGTGACGCCACCCACAGGTCATGGTGACGGGATGCACCACCGCTGCGGCTGGAGTGAAGGTGGGCTCGTCCAGGATTGGTGTTGCGGCCGCAGCCTAGATGTTAGCCCCTCCGTGGGTAGGGGCGGTGTGTCCCGGGCCCTGGTTGGGGGAGACTGATGGCGATGGTGTTGTTGTCGGGGTGCAGGGTGCCGTGCTGCAGTGCAGTGTCGTGCCCGGATGGCACTGGTGTACTCACGATTAATTCACACTCAGAGTCACTGGTAAACCAAAGTTCGGGTATGGTCGGGTCCCGCAGCCGGCTGCTTGTGTCCCCTGTGAGGTTGATGGTGGCCCCTTTCCCTTGCACCTCTTGTTGTTGTTATTCGGCTCCCCTGCCTGGACAGTGGTAGCCCGCTCTCCGGCGTTGAGCTGCCGGAGCCCTCGGTTGCCCGCAGGAGCTGGCCCGTCCGGTGTTTGGCCCTTGGCGGTGGCACTCACCCGGTATCGGTGGGCTTTTACCTTCTTTCGGGACTTTGGGTGTGGATGAACCCGTGAGGTCCAGCCAGCAATCAGTCAATTTGCCTAAACTCAGTAGCTTCTAAGCTAGGACGGGGTCTGAGTACCCGGTTTCTGGTGCTCCGGTACACGGTTGACTCCCCGCTTCAGGGCCGGCAGGCTCCAACCCTGGCTCGGTCCCGCCGGTTGTTGTACCGGTACTCCTGCAGACGGCCACCACCGTCTGCCTGCCTGACGTTTCCAGGGTCCCAGGCTCCTACCCGGGTCCCTGACAGCTCAGCAACTCCACTCCTCTCACTGTCACACTCTACTACTGTTGTATTTCCTGCCTCAGGCCAGTAGTCTCCTCGGTGGGCGTGCCTTTCC
Organism: Anomaloglossus baeobatrachus; assembly: GCF_048569485.1. Taxonomy (NCBI): domain Eukaryota; kingdom Metazoa; phylum Chordata; class Amphibia; order Anura; family Aromobatidae; genus Anomaloglossus; species Anomaloglossus baeobatrachus. The sequence continues at coordinate 448,194,231 of NC_134357.1, read as the reverse complement.
GCTCACCTAGGTTCCCTACTGGCCCTGAGGGAGGCATCAGGTCTCCCTTTCGGGTGACGGGTGTGTCCTCACAGGGGATGGGGGGGGGGGGGTGTGTGTAGTAGGTGTTGTTACCTGTGACCCCTAGGGTCCAGGGCGTCACATTCCCCCTTGGTTTAATGCAGACCGTCCGCGGGCTGCCTGACCAACTCCGGTTTATTTTTCTTTTACTTTGAACTGTAAAACGGGAAACACTTACAATTATAATAACATTTGTACAAACTATGATTACTGAAGGTCTTCCCATAACGGGAGGCATTTTGCTTTAACGTTTCATAACTTTATTAAACGGAACGGGTTCATGTCCTTCCGCCTTTCCCACCCAAACAACCTAGCCTTGATGCTGCCCCTAAGAAATGGGCAGCACGCCTTTTCCCCAGTCCGGAAACAGGAACATGGCCAGATCACCCAGGTGGGAACGGGTATGGTGCGGCGCACCCGGCAGTTGTTAAAGGGCTCCCCGGAGAATGGTCACCGGTCCCGGTGGTGACCGGACCCCAGCCTGCTCTGCTGTGGGTCCTACCTCCAGTCTGCCTCTCCGGGGGCCAACGGAACGGGAAGGCATGTAAAGGGGCAGGTAGGGCAATATTTACAAGCCCAAAAGTTTTTGGGTGGCCGGCAAGTCCACGGCCTTGTCCATGAGCAGTCTCTCACGCAACAGGGTTATCAACGGGGTTTCAAACACAGGTCCTTTTAGTAGCATCGGCTACCGGTTTCGCTCTGTAACGGGGAACTCCTCTTCAACCTCCACATCGGGGCTGTACGGTGGAGGAGGGGGCTGTCTGCCACTCCGGCCATCCAGGGCAAACCAGCCCCTCTCCCCTCGGTGCCGGGTGTAGTGCGCCAGGTCGACGGGCAGGAGGTCACGATCTGGGTGCCCGAACGGGAGATGGGCATTCACATCCCGCCGGGAAAAGAAAACTTCTCCGTCCAATTCGGGGTCATACAGGAACCCCCAGCCTTTGTCCTTATTAAACCTCCGGACCTGGCCCTGGTAGGTCGGGCCCCGCACCCAATATCCAGCGCTCCTTAGGTGCTCCTTCCCCTCGATGGTACGGGCAAGTACCTCCTCTCTCCTCTTTTCCCTGGCCACTCTATCCTTGCTTAGTTGGCTGGGCTGCCGCTCCCAGTACGGGGCACTTGCACGCCCGGGGTCTACTGCGGTGGGGGTCTGGCCCAGCCGGCGCTCCCCAGTGCTAACCACGATCGGCACTCTCCAAGGGAAACACCACTGTGTCGCGGCCGGCTCTGCTGCCTTGCAGCTGCCTCCCCGTGGAACCTCAGCCGAGGCCCGCGACCCTGGAGCGGCTTGCCTTGCCTTCTGGGCCTTCTTGGCCGGGCGGACTGCTGGGGCCTGGGCACGGTCACTTCCGGTACCTCCGGCATCGCGGCGGGATCATGGTGCTGGCCGGTAATGGGTCCCCTCGGGCAACGGGCACAGCGTGGCCGGGTTCCATAGCAGGTCCGGGCCAGTGTTATGATCCGAAACCATGGAAGACCACCACAAATCATTGGTAAAAGGTGACAAAAGCATTGGCAACTAATCTGGCCGCCATCCCCTCACTAACCATCAACACTAGAAGTAGCCGAGGGGTGAACTAACATCCTGTGCACCGCGAACCCAGCCTGAGAACTAACTATCCTAAATGAAGGAAAGATGAATAACTCTCTGCCTCAGAAAATAGACAAGAATAGCAAGCTCCCCACATTCAAAGACTGCGGTGATATAGGAACAACACAATACACAGATAGATGACAGGATTAGCAAAAGGTGAGGCCCCCACTGACTAAAATAGGAAAGGACAGGAAAGGGGCTGATGGTGGCCAGAGAAAAACCCTGCAAAATTCCAAATTCCTGATAGTACAAAAAGGCCCTCAGATCGCACGATCTGAACTCCGTCCTATACCAGGTGCTCTTGTCATACCAATGAACAGAAAACAAGAATCATAACAAATTCAACAAGCCACAAACACATGGACCCAAAGGAGCTATACTCCAAACAGAACTGCAGGGAGTTCCCCAGCCAAGCAACTGAGGGGGAAAATCCCTGCATGTAAATAAACTGAAAACAACCATAGCAAATGACAAACCCAGACAAGAGCAAAAGAACCAAACAATAAATAAAGAGCAAGCACTCATCTCGGGTAGATGTGGTGTGGAGCAGAATGAAGCAGGCTGGTAATACAAAGAACTGACATCCGGCATAGCCTGCTATGAGACCAGGATTTAAATAAGCAGAGAGTTAGCAAAGGAAACGCCCATTGCACAACACACCTGGTCTAATTCCAAACCATTCCTGGCCACCAGAAGGAGCCTCCCAGCAGCCAAAACATAACTAACATTCACAACAGGCCAGCCTCCCCAAGCAGCTTCCCATGAGCGCCCGGGACGGGCTCCGCCACCGGTGTCGGGGGTGGGGATATGGGTGGAGGAGCAGCGACAACCACTGCGGGCAATGGAGGAGGCGGTATGGCGGGCAGCAGCAGACCGAGCCCCTCAGCCGCGATGGCTGACCCCTCAAGGGCATAGGGACGTGGGTCGCCTTCCCACCCTGCCAACACCGTCATCCTTTCACGGGCCCGCTCGGCAGCCACTATCTCCCCCCTCTCCGCCGCCCAGTGCTCCACCAGGAAGCTTACCTGGTGCTGGATGCAGCGACACATCTCCTCTGTCCGGGCCTTCACCCAAGCCGCGGTTCCGGGTGCGGGCTCCGGGGTATCGGGACGCTGAACAGGAGTCGCCATGCTGCACAGGAGTCGCCATGCTGCACAGTCGGGGTCCAGGAACGAAATGGATGCAGAGTCCTGGAGTCCCTGCCTTTTTATCTTCTCGGTTACATCAGGCAGCCTTCTCGCCCGCCTCCCCCTTGGTTTTCTCTTAGCACTCCTCCTTTGGGGGCGGGGCTTCACTTTCGCGCCTTCACTGCTCGGGGAAGACGTCTCGAGCGGGAAACTTTCGCGCCAAGATGGCGGGACTTCAACTTTTTCGGCAGGACGCCGCTGACTGATACTTCTAAGGCGCACTTACACAGGTAAGTGGACTGTCCGAATCCTGTTCGTGACGCCAGAAGAGTCAATGTGTACCGCCCTGAGAGGGGCCCGGCCGCTTCTCCGCTGCTCGGGCCGAGCCGCTCGAGGTCCGGGCTCAGGTTGTCGGTGGCACGAGCGCCTCCGGACCGGGGGCCACGTCGCTCTGTTAAGGGGAAGGCAGTAGGGTGGTGGTGGTGTGGGACGAGGTGCGCAGCCGGGCGGGCCGCGTTGTCGTCCAACGGGTCGTGACGCCACCCACGGGTCGTGGTGACGGGATGCACCACCGCTGCGGCTGGAGTGAAGGTGGGCTCGTCCGGGATCGGTGTTGCGGCCGCAGCCTAGATGTTAACCCCTCCGTGGGTAGGGGCGGTGTGTCCCGGGGCCCGGTTGGGGGAGACTGATGGCGACGTGTTGTTGTCGGGGTGCAGTGTCGTGCCCGGATGGCACTGGTGTACTCACGATTAATTCACACTCAGAGTCACTGGTAAACCAAAGTTCAGGTATGGTCGATTCCCACAGCCGGCTGCTTGTGTCCCCTGTGAGGTTGATGGTGGCCCCTTTTCCTTGCACCTCTTGTTGTTGTTATTCGGCTCCCCTGCCTGGACAGTGGTAACCCGCTCCCCGGAGTTGAGCTGCCGGAGGAGCCCTCGGTTGCCCGCAGGCGCTGGCCCGTCGGGTGTTTGACCCTTGGCGGTGGCACTCACTCGGTATCGGTGGGCTTTTGCCTTCTTTCGTGACTTTGGGTGTGGATGAACCCGTGAGGTCCAGCCAGCAGTCAATTTGCCTAAACTCAGTGGCTTCTAAGCTAGGACGGTGTCTGAGTACCTGGTTTCTGGTGCTCCGGTACACGGTTGACTCCCCGGTTCAGGGCCGGCGGGCTCCAACCTTGGTCCGGTCCCTACGGTTCCGCTGGTTGTTGTACCGATACTCATGCAGACGGCCACCACCGTCTGCCTGCCTGACGTTTCCAGGGTCCCAGGCTCCTACCCGGGTCCCTGACAGCTCAGCAACTCCACTCCTCTCACTGTCACACTCTACTACTGTTGTATTTCCTGCCTCAGGCCAGTAGTCTCCTCGGTGGACGTACCTCCCGCCTGACTCCGCCCACCTGGTGTGACCTACTGGCCTTGAGGGAGGCATCAGGTCTCCCTTTCGGGTGACGGGCGTGTCCTCACAGGGGATGGGGGGGGGGGGGGTGTAGTGTGGTAGGTGTTACCTGTGACCCCTGGGGTCCAGGGCGTCACAGATGCATGAATGACACAGAGCTCAGTATGTTCCAGTATTGTCAGGAGGAATTGGAGGATGGCTCTATAGATTCCTATGTGATTCAGCTCAGGGTATGGTCCCCTTGCTCACCAGGGCTGTATTTATGAAGCATACATACAAATATACATACATATTCATACAAATTCCCACAACATCCAATCTGAATTCCCTTCTGCAGACTGGAAAGTGAATCCAATAGCCAGACTGGTTGCTAGGGGCAACAGGAAATCTCTATATGCGGTGCCCCCATTTATGTAACCAAGAACTACTGAGAAACTACAACTCCCAGCGTGCTCCGCGTACATAGCGTCTCATTTCCTTCTGTGTAGCAGGAGCCATTGGTGTGGCGACTCAGCCAGCGGTGTCCTCACACACAGCGTCCAGTGACCCCAGGGCAGTCACCAAAGCGGCCAGTTTGGTGTGAGACACACAACGGACAGTAGGAAACGTCACAGGCGAGGGCACGTCATGAGTGACGTCACGACGTACGGGCGGGAATTGTGAAGCCGGTCGTGGCGTGGAGGGTTATCGCCGCCGCGGTCAGGGTTGAAGATGCCGCAGCTGGAGCTCAGCGGGGTCACCGTGGACTTCCCGTTCACTCCGTACAAATGTCAGGAGGATTATATGGTTAAAGTGCTGGAGTGTCTGCAGAAGGTGCGAGACCTGGAGGAAGAGGGCGCACAGGGCAGGACTGGGAGGGGCTTGTCACCAGGAAGACAAGTGTATATGGGGGAGTGTGTTACAGGGCAGGGGAGGACTGGGAGGGGTGGTACTAACTAGATAGATGGGGGGCTTGTCACCAGGGAGACAAATGTTTATGGGGCAGTAAGTAGTGTCAGCTGGGAGGGGCTTGTACTAATTAGACAGATGGGAGGGGCTTGTAGTAAAGAGGGACAAAAGGGAGGAGCTAGTATTAAAGGGGGTATCCTGGAAAGGCTTGTACTAACGACACAGATGGGAGGGGTTTATACTAAAGGGGCATCAGGGAGGGGCTTGTACTAAAAGCGGTGCAACAAGGAGGGGCTTGTACTAACTAGACACAGGTGGGGGGCCTTGTATAAGAATCAGGAGTGGCTTTTACTAATGGGGGCATGAGGGAGGGGCTTGAACTAACTAATCAGGTGGGAGGGGCTTGTACTAAAGAGGGCATCAGTAAATGGCTTTTATGAACTAGCTAGAAATGGGAGGGGCTTGTGCCAACTAGCCACGGGTGGGAGGGGCTTGTGCTAACTAGCCACGGGTGGGAGGGGCTAGTACTAAAGAGGGTATCAGTGAGTGTCTTGTACTAACTTTGCAGAAATGGGAGGGGCTTGTACTAAAGGAGCATCAGGGAGGGGCATGTACTAACTAGACATTGATGGTAGGGCCTTGGATAGAGGGGCTTGCAAGAGGGATACAAACAATATAGAGTACAGCATTAGGCCCCCCTCAAACACATTTACAAAACACGTACATTACACTGGCACCGGTTTTATCAGTGTCTACCATCCGTGTGTCATCTGTGTTTTCCAGTAAGGCTAAAGAAATAAAGATATTACAAAGCCTCTCCCATACTTTCAATGTATACCCTGGGGGCTTGCCCTAGTGATGCACAGCTGAAGGGGAGGGGGTCTTGCCCTAGTGATGCACAGCTGGGGGGGGGTCTTGCTCTAGTGATGCACGGGGGGGGGGGGGGAAGTCTTGCCCTAGTGATGCACGGGGGGGGGGGGTAAGTCTTGCCCTAGTGATGCACAGCTGGGGGGGTCTTGCCCTAATGATGCACAGCTGGGGGGTCTTGCGCTAGTGATGCACAGCTGGGGAGGCTTGCTCTAGTGATGCACAGCTGGGGGGGTCTTGCACTAGTGATGCACAGCTGGGGGGGTCTTGCCCTAGTGATGCACAGCTGGGGGGGTCTTGCCCTAGTGATTCACAGCTGGGGGGGGTCTTGCCCTAGTGATGCACAGCTGGGGGGGTCTTGCCCTAGTGATGCACAGCTGGGGGGGTCTTGCCCTAGTGATGCACAGCTGGGGGGGTCTTGCCCTAGTGATGCACAGCTGGGGAGGCTTGCCCTAGTGATGCACAGCTGGGGGGGTCTTGCCCTAGTGATGCACAGCTGAGGAGGCTTGCCCTAGTGATGCACAGCTGGGGGGGTCTTGGCCTAGTGATGCACAGCTGGGGGGGTCTTGCACTAGTGATGCACAGCTGGGGGGGTCTTGCACTAGTGATGCACAGCTGGGGAGGCTTGCCCTAGTGATGCACAGCTGGGGGGGGTCTTGGCCTAGTGATGCACAGCTGGGGAGGCTTGCTCTAGTGATGCACAGCTGGGGGGGGTCTTGCACTAGTGATGCACAGCTGGGGGGGTCTTGCACTAGTGATGCACAGCTGGGGAGGCTTGCCCTAGTGATGCACAGCTGGGGGGGTCTTGCACTAGTGATGCACAGCTGGGGGGGTCTTGCACTAGTGATGCACAGCTGGGGGGGTCTTGGCCTAGTGATGCACAGCTGGGGGGGTCTTGCACTAGTGATGCACAGCTGGGGGGGTCTTGGCCTAGTGATGCACAGCTGGGGGGGTCTTGCACTAGTGATGCACAGCAGGGGGGGTCTTGGCCTAGTGATGCACAGCTGGGGGGGTCTTGCACTAGTGATGTACAGCTGGGGGGGTCTTGCACTAGTGATGTACAGCTGGGGGGGGGTCTTGCACTATTGATACACAGCTGGGAGGTTGTGCACTATGACTGAAAGCTGCTATGTTTAAAAGCCGAACAGAATAGCAGAAACCCACAAGAAACGTGCACAAAGGGAGAAATCTCCAGTCTTTCATCACCTTGGTAGTAATCCTTTTCTTGTTGCTCTTTTATTGTCAGGGGGTCAATGGCGTCCTGGAAAGTCCCACTGGCACCGGAAAGACTCTGTGCCTACTCTGTGCCACCTTAGCCTGGCGCCAGCATTTTAAGGATAGCATCACTGCACGTAAAATCCAGGAGCGCATGCATGGAGCAGAACTGTTCCCCGACCGACCAACTGCAGACTGGGGGAGCGGAGAGTCGGGAGCACAGAGTTCAGGTACATGATAACATGTCTGCTAACAGAGTATGAGGGGCATGGAGGCCAAACACAATTTCTCTATGCCATACATTAGCCATTTGTGTTGTGCCTCTTGTCTCAGCCATATAGCCATTGTTTGCAGCTAATAGAGGTCCTTTCACCAGTTTCAGTATGATAAACTGCCCACATCAAGGAATAGTAGCTGCACAGCTGATTGAAAATGGTTTTTATTTTTTAATTTCTCCTTTGCGTTGTAGAGATATTACCTTGTAAAGTTCAGGTTATAATTTATGATACGCCCATTTCCAGAGTCTTCTCTGGGGTGTGTACTTCCCCTATATGAGGTTGGCCAATAAGCAGAAGGTGTCAAGCAAGGGGAAAGAAAAGAACATGCCCCCAGAAGGTCAGATGAACAGGCCGTCTCCTGTGTGATGTACTGACAGGCAGCCCTGCTCTCAGCACATCTTTGCAGCTGAGGGCTCTTTTCCACCTGTGATTTTCATGTGCGAGTGCAATCCGATAAAAAATCAGATTGCACTCGCACCAGTGTTAATCGATGAGGCAGTGCCCTCTTTCCTTTTATTTCTCGACACAAATTGTGCTCTTGGTGCAGTCGATTCATGCTGCGTTTTGCAGCAAGTCTCGGCTCACGCACCCCCATGCAAGCGTATGGGAACGTGTGAAACATCGCACTGCACTTGCATGAGAAAAAAATTATCATGGGAGACTTGAATGCCAAAGCGGGCCGTGGCAAACATGCATTTGTTGGAAACATTGGACTTGGAGAACAAAATGAGGCTGGAGGAAGATTACCGTATTTTACGCTTTATAAGACGCACCTGATTATAAGACGCACCCCTAAATTTGGTGAAGGAAAAGGTAATTTTTTTTTTTTTAATGTTAAATGGGGTCCATCTTATAATGCCAGTGCCCGTCTAACAAATCATATAGGGTATATGTCCCTCATAGCCCCCCATTTTAAAATTAGCCCCCTTAATCTGAATATGGCCCCCTTATATTGAATATAGCCCCCTATGGATTGCACACGTTCCCCTGTGCTGCCTATGGCCCCCTATGGATTGCACACGTTCCCCTGTGCTGCCTATGGCCCCCTATGGATTGCATACGTTCCCCTGTGCTGCCTATGGCCCCCTATAGATTGCATACGTTCCCCTGTGCTGCCTATGGCCCCCTATAGATTGCACACATTCCTCTGTGCTGCCTATGGCCCCCTATGGATTGCACACATTCCCCTGTGCTGCCTATGGCCCCCTATGGATTGCACACGTTCCCCTGTGCTGCCTATGGCCCCCCTATGGATTGCATACGTTCCCCTGTGCTGCCTATGGCCCCCCTATGGATTGCATACGTTCCCCTGTGCTGCCTATGGCCCCCTATGGATTGCATACGTTCCCCTGTGCTGCCTATGGCCCCCTATGGATTGCATACGTTCCCCTGTGCTGCCTATGGCCCCCTATGGATTGCATACGTTCCCCTGTGCTGCCTATGGCCCCCTATGGATTGCACACGTTGCCCTGTGTTAGATATCGCCCCCATGGTGCTGCCCATGGCCCCTATATAGATCGCACAAGTCCCCCTGTGTTAGATATCGCCCCCATTGTGCTGCCCATGGCCCCTATATAGATCGCACAAGTCCCCCTGTGTTAGATATCGCCCCCATAGTGCTGCCCATGGCCTCTATATAGATTGCACAAGTCCCCCTGTGTTAGATATTGCCCCCAGGCTGCTGCCCATAGTAAAATAAAGCACTCTTTCCTTACCTCCTCCAGCGCTGATCTCCCTCCTGTCTCCCTACGTGCTTCTCTTCCTCCACTTCCTGGTTCTTGGTGCCGGTCATGTGATCGGCACAGCAGACTGAGATCTCTGCGTGCCTGATCACAGTGGAAGCAGGGACATGGGGAGAAACGGAAACGCTGGAGGGGGTAAGTAAAGCTTTTTTATTTTAGAATGAGCAGCAGCATGGGGGCCATATCTAAAACAGGGGGGGCATGTGCGATCACAGGGGGACGCAGAGACATATAATATGCACCGCTCCCCCAGCCTGTCACTGCGGTGCAGTTTCAGCAACACGGAGATGGACAGCGGCTGTGCATATTATATGAGCGGGAGCAGGAGATCAAACGCTGCCGCCGCAGCGTTCACCTGCGCTCCAGAGCTGCCCCTACCTCCCCTGGACCCTGCAGTGTGTGTATATAATATATATATATATATATATATCCCCCCCTCCCCCCGTATATTCGGCTTATAAGACACACCCCCTACTTTCCCCCAAAATTTGGGGGAACAAAAGTGCGTCTTTTAAAGCGAAAAATACGGTAATTGACTTTTGAATGACAAATTAACTGTCCATCATAGACACCTTCTTCCAAAATCACCAACAGAGACTCCACACCTGGACATCACCGAATGCGACCTATAACAATCAGATTGACTGCATATGTGTTTAACAAAGATGTAAGCCGTCGATCATTAGCACAAAAACAAGGCCACGAGCTGACTGTGGAACTGATCATGAGCTTTTAACATCAAAAGATTAGATTCAAACTGTGCAAAGGGATTAGGCAACAGGACGTACTTGAAGTATTTTGGAACGGTCTGCACAACTGATTTAAATAACTGGATATGGAAGAATCCAAGCCTCAGGAATTATAGACACCTATAAGGACTATTATTCCTGAAGAAGATAGAAAGACAATAAGCAAATGGCAGAGGAGACCCCCGTAACCCAGCTGTGGTTAACAAAAGAGACCCTAAAGATCACCGAAGAAAGATCGCTGGCAAAAGCAAAAGGTAACAAGCAGGACGCAGACAACATCAGTAAAAGGTTAAAGAGCATTGTCAAGGTTGGGAATTTTGGGGAAACCACAAATGGGGTCTCTCAGGGTCACAGAGGCGGATTTCAAATCGATCTACGCAGATATAAATGAATCAGACAACAATGATCACGCCAAGACGTATTCGCTGTTTGAGCAAAAGCAAGCTTCTGGCTCATTTATTAAAAATCTCATGATTATACAGTCCAACATTTGACCTTGAAACAGGAACAAGGAGTAAAAGATAAAGCCCCAGCTTCATACCCCAGCTGGTGAGAACCAACATGTTATGAATTCAATCAGTGTGTTATGAATACTTCTTTGTTCATTGTACATTTTGACTTATTCATCTTGGTTAACACATTCCTGAGCGCACATCTTAAAATCATATTATGGCGTCTATGCGATTGTTATACAGACATACAGATAATTATGCAACAACATCTATGCTTTAATTATAGACACACAGATTATCTTATTACATCTGGACAAACGGCCTACAGCCCAGGCCTTACCCCCACAGCGTCAATTGAGCAGACAAACAACTTTATTCCTAAAAGATAAGTACAGATAGAAAGCGAACATCTGAAGGGCAAGACCAGGAAGGCATACCAAAAGATCAAAGCGATACGAAGAAGGGTTCAAGCAAGAGTAGCGTGTTGAAAGATGCCAACGAGAACAAACTATCTGAGCCAGAATAGATCATGGAAGGTGGAAAGAATACACAAAGCACCTCTCCAAGTACAACTCAGTGATATGGGAAGGAACGAAGCCTGGAAATGATAGCGAACCAACGATCTTAAAAGGTGAAATTGTTGCTGCGATAAAGCTTCTGTCAAAAAAACAAAGTAACCGGATATGACAATATTCCATTAGAACTAATAGTGTTCTGAAGCAGCAGTTGATATCATCACAGGCATGTGTCAACAGATATGGACAAATGGTAAATGTCCCAAGGACTGAACAAGATCGGATTTTATTCCTATTCCGAAGAAGGGATATGCTACAGACTGTGGAAACTATCGGACTATTGCGCTTCTACCCCATGCCAGCCAAATACTGCTGCAGATCCTACAAAGACTGCTAAAGGAACACGTGCGTTCCTCAATAATAACGTGGTCTACACATTCCTGATACATTTTCTAGTGACTGTTCAAAGACGGTTACAGCCTTAACCGTGACAAAGAGCTGCCAGAGAAACATGTGGGATTCAGAAAAGGCAGAGGATGAATGGATGTAATTATTAACATTAGCTGGATGATGGAAAAGGCTAAAGAATATAACAATGAGCTCTATAGCTTCACTATAGCAAAGCCTTTGACTTTGTTGATCACCAGAAACTTTGGAATACCAAGAAGGATATGGGGGTGCTGAACTATCTGATCAGCCTCATCAGGAATCTTTACTTTGAACATGAAGCAACAGATGGTGACACGGCATGGTTCAAAGTAGAGCGAGACGTCATTCTGTCACCATTTCTCTTCAATTTATATGCAGAAGCTATGTTTACGAAGGCTTGACTTACCGAAAAAGAAGGAATCAAATTTGCTGGACGAATCATCAACAATCTTAAATACGCAGATGATACAACATTTGATAGCAACAAGCATAGATGGAATGAAGGACTTATTATGGAGTGTCAAGATGAAAATCTCAAACATGGGACTTCTACTCAATACAAAAAAGATAAAGATATTAACTACTGCCAGGTACGACCAGGACACATTTGAGATGGAAAGCGACGAACTGGAAGTTGCAAAGGACTTCAATCTACTCGGATTGATGATCACTCAAGATGTAGTGACAACACCGGTAGTAGGAGAAAAGCTATGGGCAAATCAACAATGGTCACTGGACATGGTCATCAAATCAAGGTATATTTCACTGGTGACTAAGACATGGTTCATGCATAGTCTGATCTTTTCATACAGATACAAAACCTGGATGATAAAGAAACAAGGCATAAGAAGAATCAGCGCCTTTGAAATGTGGTGCTGGAGAAGGATGTTATCAATACCATGGCAAGAAGAACAAACAAATCAATGTTAGAACAAATCAAGCCAGACATGTCACTTGAAGCAAGGATCACCAAGTTACAACTTCCCTACTCTGGAGACCTCATATGAAGAGAACAATCACTGGAGAAGGACCTCTTGGACTGGAGAATAGAAGGAACAAGGCAAAGAGGAAGACCTGCAACTCGATGGCTTGCTACTACCAAGATAATTGTTGAGAAGACCCTGGTGGACCTATCTAGGTTTGCACAAGATTGATCTTCCTACAGAGCGTTCATCCATCAAATCGCTATGGCTCGAGATTAAACCACAGTGCGTACAAATTACCGGTTTGAATTTCTATACATGTTATATTGCGGGCTCTCCAAAAAAATGTTGATTTTGGTTGTAATAGTAACTGTTGTGTGCAGTAGAATCTTTTAGAGGATATGGACACCTTAGGGGCAAATTATTATTTATTTTTTTATTTAAGGTACGGTATGTATTTTTGGCTAAAATAACTTTTGCACTTGGGTTTCATTAAAAAAAATGAGCACAGGCTTCTATAGCCTCTGTGTTGCTTTGTATATTGCTGGCTGCAGAATGAGTTATGAGAATTCATTAGGGAACTTGACGTGAGAGCTTATGCCTCTTACCTTCCCTGTTCTGAGCTTTTCTTATATGAACTATGTCACGTGACCACATGAATGAGAAGGCTGCAGGTGATCAGTGACTACAGATTGGCTGCAGCGATCACATGATATTCCTTAGTGAAAGACAAAGATGGGAGTCTGCAGGGGTCACAGGCAGAGGTGTAGCAGAACTGCGGGGATCCAAAATAAAAAGGAGGACAACCCATTTAAATGTCCATTTTTAGGAAGTCTGTTCTATTTTATTGTCACACCTTTAGCCACTAATCTCAATTTTTTAAACATCATGCAGGCGAAAGCATAAATAATTCTTTTTATTTTACAGCATATTACAGCGATATCCCCAAGATCATTTACGCATCCAGGACACACTCTCAGCTGGCTCAGGTCATAAGTGAACTGAAGCAGACCAAGTACAGGTAATTTCATGATAAAATGGGACAATGTGCAGGTAAGGGAGGGTGAGAGTGCCATCTACTGATCAAAAGGAAGTACTCCAGCTTCATTAACTACAGTATTATACATTTGGGTACTTTCACACTTGCGTTGTTTTCCTTCTGTTACAATCCGCCCTTTTGGAAAACAGCGGAATCCGTTAGCGGATTCCGCTGTTTCCCATAGACTTGTATGGATGACGGATTGTGCCAAAAGGACCTGCGTTGCTTCCACTGGGCGACGCTCCGTTGCTTCCGCCCAGCGGGAGGAACGCAGCATGTAACGTTTTTTTTTGAACAGCGGAATCCTCAGGATTTCACTGCGCATGCTCCTTTTTTTTTTTTTTTAAATCACAAACTTTATTTTGTCTCGCGGTGGCTGAACGTTCAGCTGAGCGCCCGCCCCCCGGCATGCCCGGCCGCCGGCAAGTGACAGTGCTCAACTGAACGCCCGGCCGCCGGCATGCCCGGCCGCCGGCAAGTGACAACGCTCAGCTGAGCGCCCCGCCCGGCCGCCGGCAAGTGACAACGCTCAGCTGAGCGCCCGCCCGCCGGCATGCCCGGCCGCCGGCAAGTGACAACGCTCTGCTGAGCGCCCACCCGCCGGCATGCCCGGCCGCCGGCAAGTGACAGTGCTCAACTGAGCGCCCGCCGGCATGTGACAGCGCCCAGCTGAGCGCCCGGCCGCCGGCTATTGAGAGCGATCAGCTGTTCACAATAGTCTGCTGCTGGTAAAACTGTAAAGAAGAATTAAAAAAAAAAGCTTTCCGTTGTTTTGTACGATCCGTAGCATCCGTTGTGCCACTATATGCAACGCATCCGTTGCATCCGTCACACAACACAATGCTACGGAAGCCGTCCAACGCAAATGTGAAACTAGCCTTAGTCAGAGCACCATTTTTCTGATACCGAATTTTAAATCCTGTCCACAGAAACATAGGAATTTTGCCTATTTAGGATATCCCCTTCTCTACATTCGATATACTGGTGCGTCCTATCTGTTAAAGACTACCCGCAAATGGATATACCAGTATGTCATGGTGATTGTGTGGGCAAAGGAACTGTGTCCTGCCCAATCACTCCAGAAGCTCGAATTAGCTAATAGTAAGCTCAGAGCAACAGCCAAGATTGGTGCCGGCATTGATTCTGGTTGTCTAACCTTCTAGATGTTGCATTCAATAGCGATTGCTGCAGCTAAGTGGTTTTAAGAGGGAGCATGATCCCTCTTTAACTCCTATTGGCACCCCTGTGTCTGAAGTATGACCTCCAGTTCCGAAGACCATTATTGGCATGCTCATAGGATGACCATGGTTGTCATGGCAACTGGAGGTCACACGTTGGCCTGTTAGATCTGTCTTATATCAAGGCCTAAAACTGACAAGTCTAAAACACTGCAGTACACAAGTATTGCAGTGTATTACAACAACGTAAAGAGAAAGATCTGAAAAATTGTAAAAAAATTTACACCAAAAAAACCACCTTCCACAAAATAAAGGATGAAAAAATCAAGGAAACATTTTCACCATTTAAAGTGCTTTTTCTTTGTCGCTCCATTGGGAGACCCAGACAATTGGGTGTATAGCTTCTGCCTCCGGAGGCCACACAAAGTATTACACTGAAAAGTGTAACCCCTCCCCTCTGCCTATACACCCTCCCGTGCATCACGGGCTCCTCAGTTTTATGCTTTATGTGGAAGGAGGCACACATCCACTCATGCATTCCCATTTTAGTCAGCAGCAGCTGCTGATTTTATCGGATGGAAGAAAAGAGGGCCCCCACAGGGCCCCCGGCATGCTCCCTTCTCACCCCACTACGTCGGCAGTGCTGTTAAGGTTGAGGTACCCATTGCGGGTACAGAGGCTGGAGCCACATGCCGTTTTCCTTCACCATCCCTTAGCGGCTCTGGGAGAAGTGGGATCCTGACCGGTCATCCATTCACTGGGACCGGGCTCCCTCCGCAGCCCCTGTGGGAATCTGCTGGACAGGAGTCTATGTATCCTCAGGGACAGGGCCCTGCATCTAAAGGTACTCTGTGTCCCCATGGGGACTGTGCATGGAGCGCTTGTTTCACAGACGCTGCAGCAGCTGCTGGTTTGTGAAGACCGGGACTTCCGCGCCGACCGAGCCTGTTTGTCGGCCGCGGTATTAAATTTAGTCCCCGGCTTCATTGCGGCCTAGTACCATAACTCCCGCCCCCGGGCCTGCCAGTCAGGGGTAAGGGCGGGACGGTCGACCTGATGTCGGCAGTGAGGGCTGGAGCATACTTTAGGTTTCCTCCCCCCCCCTCACTGATCACTGTGGGGCCCCAGATTCCCGCACTTTACTAGTTGCCGCCCACGGCTCCCTCCTCCCCTGAGAGCCATTTTTACACATTCTGCCGGTGGAGGATTTCAGGAACGAGCTCTGCAGCTCTGGGAGACCTAAGGCAGGGAATCTGGTGGACACACACTCCGCTTTGGGCGGTCGGTAAGCCACACCGGTCACCCGGTGCTGGTCCCCCTAGGGTGCCGAAGTGTATATATATATATATTTGTATATATTTTCTCTGTTCGGCCAGGTTGTTTACTTTTGGCTATATACCCTCAGTGATCACTCTCCTAGGAGACAACAGCATGTCGTCCACAAGGAGCAAGGGCGCTAAGGCAAAGGGTTTTCTTCGGCGCTCCATTGGGAGACCCAGACGATTGGGTGTATAGCACTGCCTCCGGAGGCCACACAAAGCATTACACTAAAAAGTGTAAGGCCCCTCCCCTTCTGGCTATACACCCCCCGTGGGATCACGGGCTGCTCAGTTTTCAAGCTTTGTGCGAAGGAGGTCAGACATCCACGCATAGCTCCACTGTTTAGTCAGCAGTAGCTGCTGACTATATCGGATGGAAGAAAAGAGGGCCCATACTAGGGCCCCCAGCATGCTCCCTTCTCACCCCATTCCTATTGGCGGTGTTTGTTAAGGTTGAGGTACCCATTGTGGGTACGGAGGCTGGAGCCCACATGCTGCTTTCCTTCCCCATCCCCCTGAGGGGCTCTGAGGAAGTGGGATCTTACCGGCCCCCAAGCCCTGAGGCCGGGCTCCATCCACAGACCCGTAGAACCTGCTGGATACGGAGCTGGGTACCGTTCAGGGACAAGGCCCTGCAACATTCAGGTACTCTGTGTCCCCGTATGGACAGGCCGCGCACACTCCAGACTTGCTGGGTGTGCTAGTGCGCCGGGGACAGTAGCGCTGCGCGCTGGGGTTACAGTCACTGCAGTTTCTCTGAGGGACTTTATGTGTTGGGGACTGCCGCGCCGGCCGCCCCTGGAGCGGCGGCGCGGCTGAGACTTGTGGTGCGCCGGGGACTTAGCGCCGACCGTGCTTTTACGACGGCGGCGCTTATAAATCTAGTCCCCGGCTTTTGCGGCCTAGCTCCGCTTCGTTCCCGCCCCCACCCTGTCAATCAGGGCAAGGGAGAGACGCTGTACGATAGTCAGCGCCGAGGGCTGGAGTCTTATTTACATACTCCAGCCCTCTCACTGAGCACAGTGGGGCGCAGGTTTCCCGCACTTTGTCTGCACACGCCCAGGGCCCCGCCCCTCTCCACAGGACGCCGGCAGCCATTCCTACATGCAGTCTGGCTGGAGAACGGACACAGGCTCTGGGAGACCCAGACAAGGGATTCCTGGCGACCACACACCCGCGTTAAGCGGGCGGTAAGCAGCACATTAGTGCTGGCCCCACTAGTGCCACAGTGTTATATTGGTGTATTTTTTTCTCTATACCATATATATATATATATTGCACTGTAAGGTCGCTTCTTGGCTGTATACCCTATATTGCTCTGAGGAGACGACAACATGTCATCCGCAAAACGCAAGGGTGCCAAGACACAGGCTGTATACGCTACTTGTGCCGCTTGTGGGGCTGATCTACCGGCAGGTTCCAATGACCCCCATTGTGTGCAATGTTCGGTCCCTGTGCCACTTCGTCAGCCGGAGTCTATGGTGGTAGTGGCCCAGGCAGAGTCACCGGTGAACCCTGTCCCGGTGACAGAGTTTGCAGTTTTTGCTGACAAGATGTCTGTCACTATGACAAAAATCCTAGAGACCTTGCAGGCCAGGCCAGTTACTCAGACCATGGACACTGCTGCGTCAATGTTCCCCGGTCCCCCTCAGTTGGAGTTAATCCGTGCTTCAAGGGGGTCCCAGGCATCTCAGGCTGAAGGCTCTGACTCAGATGACAGTCCCAGGCAGCCTAAGCGAGCTCGCTGGGAGAGACCCCCCACGTCATCACGCGGATCAGGGTCTCAGCGAGAAGAGTCTCTGCATGATGAGACAGAGGAGGGTGATCAGGAGTCTAATCCTGAGACCGCTCTCAATCTGGATACTCCTGATGGTGACTCCATGGTAAATGACCTTATAGCGGCCATCAATAGACTGTTGGATATTTCTCCCCCAGCCCCTTCAGCAGAAGAGGCAGCTGCACAGCAGGAGAAGTTCCATTTCAGGTATCCCAAGCGTAAACTGAGTACTTTTCTGGACCACGCTGACTTCAGAGAATCAGTCCAGAAACACCATGCTTATCCAGACAAGCGTTTCTCCAAACGTCTTAAGGATACACGTTATCCCTTTCCCCCTGACGTGGTCAAACGCTGGACCCAGTGTCCAAAGGTGGATCCCCCAATCTCCAGGCTTGCGGCTAGATCCATAGTTGCAGTGGAGGATGGGGCTTCACTTAAAGATGCTAATGACAGACAGATGGACCTTTGGTTGAAATCTGTCTATGAAGCTATCGGCGCGTCGTTTGCTCCAGCATTCGCGGCCGTGTGGGCACTCCAAGCTATTTCAGCTGGTCTGGCACAGGTGGACTCTATCATACGTCCAGCAGTGCCGCAAGTGGAGTCCTTAACTTCGCAAATGTCTGCGTTTGCGACCTATGCTATCAACGCTGTCCTGGACTCTACGAGCCGTACCTCAATGGCATCTGCCAACTCGGTGGTTTTGCGCAGAGCCTTGTGGTTAAAAGAATGGAAAGCGGATTCTGCTTCCAAAAAATGTTTAACCAGCTTGCCACTATCTGTAGACAGACTGTTTGGTGAGCAATTGGCTGAAATCATTAAACAGTCCAAGGGTAAAGACTCCTCCTTACCCCAGCCCAGATCAAGCAAACCTCAACAAAGGAGGTGGCAGTCGAGGTTTCGGTCCTTTCGAGGCTCCGGCAAGGCCCAATTCTCCTCGTCCAAAGGGACTCAGAAGGAGCAAAGGGGCTCAGATTCCTGGCGGGCTCACTCACGCCCCAAGAAAG
Source organism: Anomaloglossus baeobatrachus (assembly GCF_048569485.1). Classification (NCBI taxonomy): domain Eukaryota; kingdom Metazoa; phylum Chordata; class Amphibia; order Anura; family Aromobatidae; genus Anomaloglossus; species Anomaloglossus baeobatrachus. The sequence goes on along the minus strand of NC_134357.1, from coordinate 448,175,680 downwards.
CAACCGGAGGAACCGCTTCCAAGGCGGCTGCCTCATGACTTTCGGCCTCCTCCCTCCGCATCCTCGGTCGGTGGCAGGCTCTCCCGCTTTTGCGACATTTGGCTGCCACAGGTCAAGGACCGGTGGGTAACAGACATTTTGTCTCACGGCTACAGGATAGAGTTCAGTTCTCGTCCTCCGCCTCGGTTCTTCAGAACTTCCCCACATCCCGACCGAGCAGATGCTCTTCTGCAGGCGGTGGGCTCACTAAGAGCAGAAGGAGTGGTGATCCCTGTTCCTCTTCAGGAACAGGGGCAAGGTTTTTACTCCAATCTCTTCGTGGTTCCAAAAAAGGACGGCTCGTTCCGTCCTGTTCTGGACCTAAAGCTGCTCAACAAGCATGTGAACGCCAGGCGGTTCCGGATGGAATCCCTCCGCTCCGTCATTGCCTCAATGTCTCAAGGAGATTTCCTTGCATCAATAGACATCAAAGATGCTTATCTCCACGTGCCGATTGCTACAGAGCACCAACATTTTCTACGTTTTGTGATAAGAGACGAACATCTCCAGTTCGTAGCTCTGCCTTTTGGTCTGGCGACAGCCCCACGGGTTTTCACCAAGGTCATGGCGGCAGTGGTAGCAGTCTTGCACTCCCAGGGACACTCGGTGATCCCTTACTTGGACGATCTACTTGTCAAAGCACCCTCTCAAGAGGCATGCCAACACAGCCTGAATGTTGCGCTGGAGACTCTCCAGACTTTCGGGTGGATCATCAACTTTTCAAAGTCAAATCTGTCACCGACTCAATCACTAACGTATCTTGGCATGGAGTTTCATACTCTCTCAGCGATAGTGAAGCTTCCGCTGGACAAGCAGCGGTCACTACAGACAGGGGTACAGTCTCTCCTTCATGGTCAGTCGCACTCCTTAAGGCGCCTCATGCACTTCCTAGGGAAGATGGTGGCAGCAATGGAGGCAGTCCCGTTTGCACAGTTTCATCTGCGCCCACTTCAATGGGACATTCTCCGCCAATGGGACGGGAAGTCAACTTCCCTGGACAGGAAAGTCTCCCTTTCCCAGACGGCCAAGGACTCTCTGCAATGGTGGCTTCTTCCCACCTCATTATCACAGGGAAGATCATTCCTACCCCCATCCTGGGCAGTGGTCACGACAGACGCGAGTCTGTCAGGGTGGGGAGCAGTTTTTCTCCACCACAGGGCTCAAGGGACGTGGACTCAGCAGGAGTCCACCCTTCAGATCAATGTTCTGGAAATCAGGGCAGTGTATCTTGCCCTACTAGCCTTCCAGCAGTGGCTGGAAGGAAAGCAGATCCGAATTCAGTCGGACAACTCCACAGCGGTGGCATACATCAACCACCAAGGAAGGACACGCAGTCGGCAAGCCTTCCAGGAAGTCCGGCGGATTCTGTTGTGGGTGGAGGACAGAGCATCCACCATATCAGCGGTTCACATCCCGGGCGTAGAAAACTGGGAAGCAGACTTCCTCAGTCGCCAGGGTATGGACGCAGGGGAATGGTCCCTTCACCCGGACGTGTTTCAGGAAATCTGTCGCCGCTGGGGGGTGCCGGACGTCGACCTAATGGCGTCGCGGCACAACAACAAGGTCCCGACGTTCATGGCGCGGTCTCGCGATCAAAGAGCTCTGGCGGCAGACGCCTTAGTGCAAGATTGGTCGCAGTTCCGGCTCCCTTATGTGTTCCCACCTCTGGCACTCTTGCCCAGAGTGCTACGCAAGATCAGATCCGATTGCAGCCGCGTCATACTCGTCGCCCCAGACTGGCCGAGGAGGTCGTGGTACCCGGATCTGTGGCATCTCACGGTCGGCCAACCGTGGACACTACCAGACCGACCAGACTTACTGTCCCAAGGGCCGTTTTTCCATCGGAATTCTGCGGCCCTGAACCTGACTGTGTGGCCATTGAGTCCTGGATCCTAGCGTCTTCAGGATTATCCCAAGGAGTCGTTGCCACCATGAGACAGGCTAGGAAGTCCACTTCTGCTAAGATCTACCACAGAACGTGGAGGATTTTCTTATCCTGGTGCTCTGCACAAGGAGTATCCCCCTGGCCATTCGCGTTACCTACTTTTCTTTCCTTCCTGCAATCTGGGTTGGAAAAGGGCTTGTCGCTCGGCTCCCTTAAAGGGCAAGTCTCGGCACTATCCGTGTTTTTTCAGAAGCGTCTAGCACGACTTTCTCAGGTGCGCACGTTCCTGCAGGGGGTTTGTCATATCGTCCCTCCGTACAGGCGGCCGTTAGATCCATGGGATCTAAACAGGGTACTAGTTGCTCTCCAGAAGCCGCCCTTCGAGCCTCTGAGGGATGTTTCACTTTCTCGTCTCTCACAGAAAGTGGCCTTTCTAGTGGCGGTCACGTCTCTTCGGAGAGTGTCTGAGCTAGCAGCGCTGTCATCCAAGGCTCCCTTCCTGGTGTTCCACCAGGACAAGGTAGTGCTGCGCCCCATTCAGGAGTTTCTCCCTAAGGTGGTATCCTCTTTTCATCTTAATCAGGATATCTCCTTGCCTTCCTTTTGTCCTCATCCAGTTCTTCGGTATGAAAAGGATTTACATATGTTAGATCTGGTGAGAGCACTCAGAATCTACATTTCCCGCACGGCGCCCCTGCGCCGCTCGGATGCACTCTTTGTCCTTGTCGCTGGTAAGCGCAAAGGGTCGCAGGCTTCCAAAGCCACCCTGGCTCGATGGATCAAAGAACCAATTCTTGAAGCCTACCGTTCTGCTGGGCTTCCGGTTCCATCAGGGCTGAAGGCCCACTCTACCAGAGCCGTGGGTGCGTCCTGGGCATTACGACACCAGGCTACGGCTCAACAGGTGTGCCAGGCAGCTACCTGGTCGAGTCTGCACACTTTCACCAAACATTATCAGGTGCATACCTATGCTTCGGCGGACGCCAGCCTAGGTAGAAGAGTCCTGCAGGCGGCAGTTACCTCCCCGTAGGGGAAGGCTGTCTTTGCAGCTCTAACATGAGGTATTTCTTTACCCACCCAGGGACTGCTTTTGGACGTCCCAATCGTCTGGGTCTCCCAATGGAGCGCCGAAGAAGAAGGGAATTTTGTTACTTACCGTAAATTCCTTTTCTTCTAGCTCCTATTGGGAGACCCAGCACCCGCCCTGTTGTCCTTCGGGATTGTTGGTTTTTTTCGGGTACACATGTTGTTCATGTTGAACGGTTTTCAGTTCTCCGATGTTACTTCGGAGTGAATTGGTTTAAACCAGTTATTGGCTTTCCTCCTTCTTGCTTTAGCACTAAAACTGAGCAGCCCGTGATCCCACGGGGGGTGTATAGCCAGAAGGGGAGGGGCCTTACACTTTTTAGTGTAATGCTTTGTGTGGCCTCCGGAGGCAGTGCTATACACCCAATCGTCTGGGTCTCCCAATAGGAGCTAGAAGAAAAGGAATTTACGGTAAGTAACAAAATTCCCTTCTTTTTGCAACCTGTACCTCTTGTGGGGCTATGTTACCTGCGGGTTCCACCTACCCTCACTGTGAGCAATGCTCGACCCCTGTTGCACTTGCTCAGCCGGAGCCTCGGTCACTAGTGGGCCCCTCGGATCAGGCAGACCCTCCTGCTTCCACTGTCCAGGCGGCAGGGACAGAGTTTGCAGTTTTTGCTGAGAAACTCTCTGAGTCGCTTTCACAATCCATGGCTCAGTCTATGGACAAATGGTCTGCCAAGCTACTAGAAGCCTTGCAGTCCAGACCGGTCCTTACACAGGCCCCGGGCCCTGTTGGATCATCGCCTCCAGGCCCCTCTCGGTCTGCGCCACAGCGTGCTCCTGGGGTGGCCCCTAGGTCTCACGTGGAGGACTCCTGCACGGACCACAGTCCCAGACCGGCTAAGCGGGCTCGCTGGGAATCTTCCCCGACTTCCTCACGCTGCTCGGGGTCTCAGCTTGAGGACTCTCTGGAGGACGAGGCGGACGTCGCAGCTCAGGGCTCTGACCCTGACGTTGCCCTCAATCTTGATACACCTGAGGGGGACGCCTTAGTAAATGATCTTATATCGTCCATCAACCAGGTGCTAGATCTTTCTCCACCACCTCCACCTATAGAGGAGTCGGCTTCGCAGCAGGAGAAACACCAGTTTAGGTTTCCCAAACGTACACGGAGTGCGTTTTTCGATCACTCTAACTTCAGAGATGCTGTCCAGAAGCACAGAGCATTTCCGGACAAGCGCTTTACTAAGCGCCTTAATGACACACGTTACCCCTTCCCCTCTGACGTAGTTAAGGGTTGGGCTCAATGTGCCAAGGTGGATCCTCCAGTCTCTAGACTGGCGGCTAGATCTGTAGTATCAGTTGCAGATGGCTCATCGCTCAAGGATGCCACTGACAGGCAGATAGAGCTCCTGGTGAAATCCATCTATGAAGCCACAGGCGCGTCTTTTGCCCCGGGCCTTGCAGCCGTGTGGGCACTCCAAGCTATCTCAGCTTGTCTTTCTGAGATTAATGCGGTCACACGTACCTCTGCTCCGCAAGTTGCGTCTTTGACTTCTCAGGCGTCGGCTTTTTCGTCCTACGCCATGAACGCCGTCCTGGACTCTGCTAGCCGTACAGCGGTAGCATCCGCTAATTCGGTGGCAGTCCGCAGGGCCATATGGCTACGCGAATGGAAGGCACACTCTTCTTCCAAGAAGTTCTTAACCGGTTTGCCGTTTTCTGGCGACCGATTGTTTGGCGAACAATTGGATGAAATTATTAAGGAATCCAAGGGAAAGGACACGTCCTTACCCCAGTCCAAACCGAAGAGACCTCAGCAACGGAAAATACAACCGAGGTTTCGGTCCTTTCGGCCCTCAGCCAAGTCCCAATCCTCCTCGTCCAACAGGCCAGAGAAAGGCCAGAGGAACTCCTATGCTTGGCGGTCTAAGTCACGCCCCCAAAAAACCGCCGGAGGCACTGCCTCCAAGGCGGCCTCCTCATGACTTTCGGCCTCCCCGAACCGCATCCTCGGTCGGTGGCAGGCTCTCCCGCTTTTGCGACGCCTGGTGGCCACATGTCCAAGACCGATGGGTGAGAGACATTCTGTCTCACGGTTACAGGATAGAGTTCAGCTCTCGTCCTCTGACTCGTTTCTTTAGAACATCTCCGCCCCCATCTCGGGCCGGCGCACTTTTTCAGGCTGTGGGCGTTCTGAAGACAGAAGGAGTGGTGATTCCCGTTCCCCCTCAGGAACATGGTCACGGCTTCTACTCCAACTTGTTCGTGGTGCCAAAGAAGGACGGATCATTCCGTCCCGTTCTGGACCTCAAACTGCTCAACAGGCATGTGAGCACCAGAAGGTTTCGGATGGAATCTCTCCGCTCGGTCATCGCTTCGATGTCACAAGGAGACTTCCTAGCATCAATCGACATCAAGGATGCTTATCTCCATGTGCCGATTGCACCCGAACATCAACGCTTCCTGCGTTTCGCCATCGGGGACGAACACCTTCAGTTCGTGGCACTGCCTTTCGGCCTGGCGACAGCCCCACGGGTCTTCACCAAGGTCATGGCATCCGTTGTGGCGGTCCTACACTCTCAGGGACACTCGGTGATCCCTTACTTAGACGATCTCCTAGTCAGGGCACCCTCCCGGGTGGTGTGTCAACACAGCCTGACCGTCGCTCTGGCGACTCTCCAGCAGTTCGGGTGGCTCATCAACTTCCCAAAGTCCAAGTTGACACCGACCCAATCACTGACTTACCTCGGGATGGAGTTTCATACTCACTCAGCGGTAGTCAAGCTACCGCTGGACAAACAGCTTTCGCTGCAGACAGGGGTGCAATCTCTTCTTCGGGGTCAGTCACACCCCTTGAGGCGCCTCATGCACTTCCTGGGGAAGATGGTGGCAGCAATGGAGGCAGTGCCCTTCGCGCAGTTCCATCTGCGCCCACTCCAATGGGACATTCTCCGCAAATGGGACAGGAGGTCGACGTCCCTCGACAGGAACGTCTCTCTTTCCCTTGCAACCAAGACGTCACTTCAGTGGTGGCTCCTTCCCAACTCTCTGTCGCAGGGAAAATCCTTCCTACCCCCAACCTGGGCTGTGGTCACGACGGACGCGAGCCTGTCAGGGTGGGGTGCGGTTTTTCTCCACCACAGGGCTCAGGGAACCTGGACTCCGATAGAGTCTTCCCTTCAGATCAATGTTCTGGAGATAAGGGCAGTGTATCTAGCCCTAAAGGCGTTCCATCGGTGGCTGGAGGGCAGGCAGATCCGCATACAGTCGGACAACGCCACGGCGGTCGCGTACATCAACCACCAGGGCGGCACGCGCAGCCGTCAAGCCTTCCAGGAAGTCCGGCGGATTCTGCTGTGGGCGGAAGCCACAGCCTCCACCATCTCCGCAGTTCACATCCCGGGCGTAGAAAACTGGGAAGCAGATTTTCTCAGTCGTCAGGGCATAGATGCGGGGGAATGGTCTCTTCACCCAGACGTGTTTCGAGAGATCTGTCGCCGCTGGGGAACGCCGGACGTCGATCTCATGGCGTCACTACACAACAACAAGGTCCCGGCCTTCATGGCACGGTCTCAAGATCACAGAGCTCTGGCGGCGGACGCGTTAGTTCAGGATTGGTCGCAGTTTCGACTCCCTTATGTGTTTCCTCCTCTGGCGATGTTGCCCAGAGTGTTACGCAAGATCAGATCCGACTGTCGTCGCGCCATTCTCGTCGCTCCAGATTGGCCGAGGCGGTCGTGGTACCCGGATCTGTGGCATCTCACGGTGGGTCAGCCGTGGGCGCTTCCAGACCGCACAGACCTGCTGTCACAAGGGCCGTTTTTCCATCTGAATTCTGCGGCCCTCAACCTGACTGTGTGGCCATTGAGTCCTGGCTCCTAGCGTCGTCGGATTTATCTCTGGATGTCATTGCCACTATGAGACAGGCCAGGAAACCAACGTCCGCCAAGATCTATTACAGGTCGTGGCGGATCTTCTTGTCCTGGTGCTCTGATAAGGGTTTTACTCCCTGGCCTTTTGCCTTACCTATTTTTCTTTCATTCCTTCAATACGGAATGGACAAGGGTTTGTCACTCGGCTCTCTCAAGGGACAAGTATCGGTGCTCTCAGTATTTTTTCAAAAGCGCCTGGCAAGGCTTCCGCAGGTCCGCACGTTCCTGCAGGGAGTTTGCCACATAGTTCCACCCTACAAGCGTCTGCTGGAACCCTGGGACCTTAACAGGGTGTTAATGGCTCTTCAAAAACCACCTTTCGAGCCGCTGAGGGATGTCTCTTTATCACGTCTTTTGCAGAAGGTGGCATTTCTTGTGGCAATTACCTCACTCCGAAGAGTGTCGGAGCTTGAAGCGCTGTCATGCAAATCCCCTTTCCTGTTTTTCACCAGGATAAGGTGGTTCTGCGTCCTGTCCCGGAGTTTCTCCCTAAGGTGGTATCTCCTTTTCATCTCAATCAGGATATCTCCTTACCGTCATTTTGCCCTCATCCAGTTCACCAGTGTGAAAAGGATTTGCATTCATTAGATCTAGTGAGAGCACTCCGACTCTACGTGTCTCGCACGGCGCCCCTGCGCCGTTCAGATGCGCTCTTTGTCCTGGTCGCTGGCCAGCGTAAGGGTTCGCAGGCTTCCAAGTCAACCTTGGCTCGGTGGATCAAGGAACCGATTCTTGAAGCCTACCGTTCTTCGGGGCTTCCTCTTCCTTCGGGCCTGAAAGCCCATTCTACCAGAGCCGTGGGTGCGTCCTGGGCATTGCGACACCGGGCTACGGCTCAGCAGGTGTGTCAGGCAGCTACCTGGTCTAGTCTGCACACCTTCACAAAACACTATCAAGTGCATACCTATGCTTCGGCAGATGCCAGTCTAGGTAGGCGAGTCCTTCAGGCGGCGGTTGCCCACCTGTTGGAAGGGGTCGTTTTCGGCTCTCTTTTATTGAGGTATTCTTTTACCCACCCAGGGACTGCTTTTGGACGTCCCAATTGTCTGGGTCTCCCAATGGAGCGACAAAGAAGAAGGGAATTTTGTTTACTTACCGTAAATTCCTTTTCTTCTAGCTCCTATTGGGAGACCCAGCACCCGCCCCTGTTCCCTTCGGGCTGGTTGTTCTTTTGTGTACACATGTTGTTCATGTTGAATTGTTCTTTTGGTTATGGTTTCAGTTCTCCGAACATCCTTCGGATTGAATTTACCCCAGACCAATTTATAAGTTTCCTCCTTCCTGCTTTTGCACCAAAACTGAGGAGCCCGTGATGCACGGGAGGGTGTATAGGCAGAGGGGAGGGGTTACACTTTTCAGTGTAATACTTTGTGTGGCCTCCGGAGGCAGAAGCTATACACCCAATTGTCTGGGTCTCCCAATAGGAGCTAGAAGAAAAGGAATTTACGGTAAGTAAACAAAATTCCCTTCTTCATGTAAAAACGCTAAGTTAACATTTATCCTGTGCTGTATGCTTTACATACTAATTTTTTAGGCTTACACAAAAGCAGTCAACCATACACTTGTGGACCTCCAAAGAGATGGACACAGTCATCACAGAGGCGTCCAAAGTGACCGTCTGCCTCATTACGGTGAATGGTTCCTGACGGGATCCGGTCTGAATCATGTTTTTGTGGACCTAGAATGAAACCCGGACGATGGTGCTCAATGTTGAGCACAGGGTAAATGTAAACCGGCCCTTAAATCCGATCAAAAATGTTACCAATAGAAACATCAAGTCCACCCACCAAAGAAAAAAAGTCCTCAATCAGGTCTGTTACCTGTCCATAGAAATCTAGGGGTTTCCAAATTCACCGGTAGCTCAAAGGCTCTGAGTGTAATTTCCAAAATGGGGTCATTTGAGGGGGGTTCTGATTTTCTGACACTTTAGAGGTTCTATAAATTTCACTGACAAACTGTTCATGGAAAATCTGTGTTACAAACGTCAAATAGCGCTTGTTCCTGATGAGCCTGGCCGTGTGGACATATGATAGTTTCTGACCAATTTTGGGATATAGCTGCATTTGGGAGAAATTGCACAACAAATTATGGGATCTTCTATTACCCATTGTGGACATGAGAAAAATTGAAGCAAAAGCAACAGTTTAATGGGTATAAAAATGTATGTTTTATTTTTTTTACTTAGAGAATATAAGTTAACAAACTCCCTGAATGGGGTTTTGGGTGCTATTAGTTTTTAAATTGGTGTTGTGTTTTCATTTTCAGACACACAGACCTATCAAAGTCACTTAGGTTTTCTAATACAGTTTTAAAGAAAATAAAAAATTGCTTATAAACATTAAACCCTTTTAAAAAAAAGTTTAAAAAAATGATGGTGATGTAAAGAAGACGTGTGGTAGATGGAATTTATTAACTAGTTTGTGCAGGATGACTATCTGATGGACATAAAATAAAAATGGCAACTTTTTCTAAAAGTCAATAAATGTCAGATATTTTCCTAAATAAACACAAATCATATGAACCAAAATTGACCATCAACATAAAATACAATGTGTGAAGAAAAAACGGCCTCAGAATCACTGGGATCTGTAGAAGCATTTCAGAGAATCTGCTCTGGTTAGGATCCGCAAAAACTAGCTGCTGCGGGAAAGGGTTAAAGGGGTTTCCCCACTAAATACATTTATCAGCTACTCGTTGTTGATAAGAATGGGAGTCCCAATGTGTGATTAGAGCGATAATCACCTTGTGGTCTATATTGCATTCACACAGGGGACCTTGGGACCCCACTTTTGTGGCTGATGATGGGTGTGCCAGTTGTCAGATCACTTATACATTTATCACCTAAACTGGGGGTAGATGATAAATACATTTATTGGGAAACCCCTTTAACACTAGAAGTCCCAGGAATTTCGAGCTCTATGAGGTTCCAATGGTAGAAATGTTAAATGATTCCTCTCTGGGACTTCTAGTGTTAAAGGGAACCAGTCATCTGATTCATGCTGCCCAAACTGCGGGCAGCATAAATCCGATCCTGGCTGCACAATTGCTGCCAGTTATATTTTTCTCTGAAACACACCAGTATTTCAGAGCATATAAACTTTTACCCCTTCACGACCTTTGACGTACTGGTATGTCAAAGGTCTTGTGCCTGCCTTTGATTCGGCCTTGCACACTGAGCCCACATCTTTCCCTGACACATAATGGCTGATTTAATCAGCCATCATGTGCCTCTAACAGCAACAGTTAAATCCCTCTGACAGCAGCATTTAGCACGCGGGGGCGGGGAACGTGTCATTCCCTGCTCCCATCAGTGCGCCCATGACGTGATTGCGGGGCGCCAATTGGTTGTCACGACAACTGGGGGTCAGCTGATGACCCCTATTTCTCCTGTGAATGCCGGCTGCGAGTCAGCATTCATAGGAGATGATGATTTCTGGTGGATGCTGACGCCCCGCTCTGTATAGCAGAAGCAATCGAATAATCAGAGCTTAAAGTCCCCTAAGGGGACTGGTAAATACAATAAAAAGTGGGGGGGGAAAAAGGTTTTAAAATTATGAAAAAAATAGTTAAAATCACCCCTCTCTTGTTCTATTAATAATAATACAATAAAAATACACTTAATTGGAATCATTGGTCTTAATAAATTTCTGATCTATCAAAATATAAAATAAACTAATCTGATTGGCAAACGACGTAATGAGAAAAATTATCAAAACGCAACAATTACGTTTTTGGGCCGCCGCACCATTGCAATAAAATGCAATAAGAGGCGATCAAAACATCGTATCTACCCCAAAATGGAATCCGTAAAAATATCAGTTCAGGGCACAAAAAAAAATAAGCCCTCACAGCCCCAGATCCCGAAAAACAAAAACATTACGGGTTATGTTAAATGGCGACTAAAACAAAAAAAAATTCTATCAAATTTCCACATTTTTTTTTTCCCCCACCTAAAAAAAGAAAAATAACAGTACATATTTAGTATTTGCATACTCAAACTGACCTAGAGAATCATGCCGCCAGGTCAGTTTTACCATAAAGTAAATAAAATACCATACAGTGCACTTGGAATTTTTTTCTGCTTTCCAGTGCAATACATGATAGAATCTATGATCTCATTCAATAGTATAATTCATCTCACAAAAATTAAGTCATCATATAGCTAGGGAGCGGAAAATTGCAAGGTCTAAAGGAGTTAAAGATCCGGCCAGGGACAATAGGCAGAAGTGTAGCTAGTCCGGCACCACCCCCTGTTGGCCCTTCTCAGCACTGCTCTAGGTGATTGACAGGTCCCTCGCAATGTACATTAGATGGAGAGACCTGTCAATCACCTGCAACGCGTTTTTCAACCATGATCTGACTCATGGCTGCCTATGGTTTGGGTGGCAGAAATCAGGTGATAGCATGAGAAACTGTGTGCAATGAGCTCCCTCTAGTGGTGGCTGCAATCATAATTTTATCATGTAATTCATACTGTGTGGAGGAAAATGGGTATTTTGTTACTCAATATTCTTACATTATGTGCAGAATTATTAAGCAAGTGAGTATTATGACCATATCATCATTTGTATCTAGATTTTCCAACTCCAACCGTTATGAAGCATATCAGGTGATGTGTATTTGTGTAATGAGGAGGATACAATGCTCTTTATGAAGATGTGCAGAATTATTAGGCAGCTTCCTTACCCGAGACAAAATGGACCAGAAATGAGGTTAACTGACTCTGAAAAGTTAAAAATGTGAGCCGTACGAGGGGTTCGTTCAGCACACTTAAAATTGCTAATATATTGGTGCGTCATCACAGAACCAACAAACGTTTTGTTGCAAATAGTCAATAGGGTCAAAAAAATATGTTGAGAAAAAAAGTACAAGGTTGTTCAGTGCTCAGAGACCTAGGCGAGGTAAAGGAGGCTAAAACCTGTCCACCGCTGAACAACACACTGACTGGGCCAAGAAATAGCTAAAACCAGATTTTACAAAGGTTTTATGGGCTGATGAGATGAATGACTACTGATGAACCAAGTGGATGGGCCATGGCTGGATCAGTACCGGGCACAGACCTCCACTTCCACTGAGATGCCAGCAAGGTGGAGGTGGGTATTGCTATGGGCTGGAATTATTAAAGATGTTGGGGGTTGAAGACTTAAATCAACTTGCAAACTTACTGCCAGATTTATGAAGACACTTTCTTCAAGCAGTTTTCCAGGTAAAGTCTGCATCTTTTATGAAAACAATGATTTTTCTGCAGGACAATACTCCATCACAACATCAAAGTCACCACTGCTTAACCTTAAAAGGTTAAAGATGTAAGAATAATGACCCGGAGCCTTCCTCATCTGATCGCAACCCTATTGAGTTGTGGCCCTTTTTTATATGGTAGATTTACAGGAAAGGAAAACAGTCACCTCTCTGATCACTGTCTTAGGGGCTGTGGTTGGTGCTGCCCAAAAAGCTGATAGTCATCAGATTAAGAAACTGAGAAAACTCCAGGAATGGACGGCTTATTGCTGTTACTGAAAAGAAGAGCGGCTAGATCGATGACTTATATATTTTTTAATTGGTAGAGATGTATTTTTGTACATTTTGAGTTGTTATGGTTTTTTTTAACTTTAACAGATGGAAATAAATAATTAGGATGGAAAAATTTATGTTTTTCGTTAAGTACATAACTATTCCGAACAATCAAGAAGTTCCATAGACATATACTGTCCATGGCAAACGTATATTAGAAGTGCTGCGACTCTAAAATTATATTGTCATAGGAGAACCCAGAGTCACTATTACTTGTATAAATAACCACTTAGTTATTAGAACTAAATGACATACACAATGAAACATACATTACATAGAAAACTATCCTATTTCATATAATAACCAGCTGTTAGATCTTATGTATACAAAATTGTCTATGTACCGTATTTTTCGCTTTATAAGACGCACTTTTGTTCCCCCAAATTTTGGGGGAAAGTAGGGGGTGCGTCTTATAAACTGAATATAGGGGGTGTGTGTGTATATATGTATATGTATATGTGTGTGTGTGTATGTATATATATATATATATATATATATATATATATATATATATATATATACATATATATATATATATAATATACTGCAGAGTCCGCTCTGGAGCACTGCTGGGGGCAGGGAAAGCTGCGAGCGGCAGCGTTAGATCTCCTGCTCCCGCTCATATAATATGCACAGCCGCTATCCATCAGCAGCGTGGTGCTGAAATTGCATCGCGCTGAGGGGCTGGGGCAGCGGGACATATTATATCTGCCTGTGCTCCCTTTGATCGCACATGATCCCCCCTGTGTTAGATATGGCCCCCGTGCTGCTGCCCATAGTAAAATAAAAAAGCTTTACTTACCTCCAGCGCTGATCTCCGGTCTCCTGCTGCTGTTGTCTGTGATAAGGCACGCAGAGATGATATCACTCTGCCGTGCCGATCACATGCATGACCGGCAGTAAGAACCAGGGAGTAAGGAAGCCGGAGCTCAACTGCAAGGTGGGAGACACGAGGAGGGACAGCGCTGAGAAGGTAAGGAAAGAGTGTTTTATTTTATTATGGGCAGCAGCATGGGGGGCATATCTAACACAGGGGAGATGTGCCATCTATAGGGGCCATGGGCAGCTGTATGGGGGCCATATCTAACAGGGGAGATGTGCCATCTATAGGGGCCATGGGCAGCTGTATGGGGGCCATATCAAACACAGGAGAGATGTCCCATCTATAGGGGCCATGGGCAGCTGTATGGGGGCCATATCAAACACAGGGGAGATGTCCCATCTATAGGGGCCATGGGCAGCTGTATGGGGCCATATCTAACAGGGGAGATGTGCCATCTATAGGGGCCATGGGCAGCCCAATGGGGGCCATATCAAACACAGGGGAGATGTCCCATCTATAGGGGCCATGAGCAGCTGTATGGGGGCCATATCAAACACAGGGGAGATGTGCCATCTATAGGGGCCATGGGCAGCACAGGGGGACGTGTCCCAGCACAAGGGGGCTATATTCAATATAAGGGGGCCATATCCAGATTAAGGGGGGCTAATTTTAGGATGAGGGGCTATAAGGGACATACACCCTATATGATTTGTTAGACGGACACTGGCATTATAAGATGGACCCCATTTAACATTAAAAAAAAAAAATCTCTTTTCCTTCACCAAATTTGGGGGTGCGTCTTATAATCAGGTGCGCCTTATAAAGTGAAAAATACGGGGTGTGTATATATATATAATATATATATATATATATAATATATATATATATATTTATATTATATCTATTAGTAACCACAGTAAAGCCCCATGTGTATCTTGTTAAATTTGCTATATAAACCACTGGATGGCAGTATTGTGATGGCCACACCAATCTACCAGTAGATCGGCATAATAAAGTGCAAGTGTATATGTTTAATATACTATGCAAGCCACTAGTTGGCCGTATCGCCGCTGTCTCACTGGTCTACCAGCAGAGAGGCATTGCAGGGTGCAAATGCATAACCATCTGCATATGCCAAAGATATATAATATAATTAACTAGCATTAAGGCACTGTTATAAGCTGTGTAAAGGTGCAAAAAAGGTTGGTGTTTACCTCTAGTCAGGATAAGATATGTCATCTGACTCCCCAACGCACGTGTCGCGTGGCTGACTTTCTCAAGGGGCGTTAAACGAAATGTATTTTTGCACATTTTGAGTTGTTTGGTTATTTTTTTCACTTTAACAGTTGGAAATAAATAATTAGGATGGTAAAATTTACATTTTTCATTGGCTACATAATTCTGCACTCTAATAATTGTGCAATTATGCACACAGATATTCTCTTTAGAAAGACAGAACCTCAATTTAAGTTTTGTAAATAGTCAGGTTTCAGGTTCACTAACCTTTTGGACTGACCGACAGCTCTGTAGCTGTTCAATAATATAATTAATCATCAAAAATACAAATTGCCTAATAATTGTGCACACAGTGTATAAATATTTTATAGAGCCCTTTTATATTTATATATATATATATATATATATATATATATATATATATATATATATATATATATATATATATATATATATATATATATATATATATATATATATATATATTTGGGTATTTTTAAATACTTTTGCAAAACTTTACTAATTTTGTATTTTTTTTCAGGCCTAAAGTCAGTATCCTGGGTTCTCGGGAGCAATTGTGTATACACCCGGAAGTGAAGAAGCAGGAGAATAACCACATTAAGGTACAAATATTGAGTCTGTATCGCAGTCTTCACTTTTTGCATACTGAATGAATGAATCGTCTTATCCTGTGTTTTTTCAGGTCCATATGTGTCGCTCCAAGGTGTCTACCCGCTCCTGCCTCTACTATAATAATGTAGAGGGTAAGTGCTAGAGGCTGATGTTCAAAAAATGTGACCGCTGTAACCAGTTCATTAAATCAGAAGAACCCATGTGAAGAAAATGTTTTCTGTTGCCAAATCCCAAACCCTCTTTCTGCCTTGTACTCACTTCCAGACACCATGTCTTACCCCTTCATGTCATGCGATAGCCCCCACATATTCTGAAGCAGAGGCCTCCATCCTTTGGCTCCTCTTTTGCAAAAAAGACAACTGCCGTCACGTCCCTCACATGCTAGTTGTTATAATTTTAGAATCTTGAAAAGATATTTTTAAGGAGACCCTCTTTTTTTTTCCCGAGTTCCTTTTTCATAATCAAACCTCTGTTTTCTTCATCGTTCCTTATGGGAGACCTAGACCATGGGTGTATAGCTTCTGCCTCCGGAGGACACACAAAGTACTACACTAAAAAGTGTAGCTCCTCCCTCCGAGCATATACACCCCCTGGATGACCACATCTAGCCAGTTCAATGCTTTGTGTTCAGGAGGTCACACACACATGCATTCTCATCTGATTTTTGATTTTTGATTTCAAAAGAGTTGGAAGAAAAGCGGGTCCAAACTGGACTCCCGGCATGTTCCTTCTCACCCCACTGTGTCGGCGGTGCTGTTAAGGTTGATTTTACAAGGCTGGAGCCTTACATGCCGCGCTCCTTCACCATCCCTCGGGCTCTGGCTTGAAGTGGGAGCCATCACGGTTCTCACTGCTTTGCAGGAGACCGGTCTCCATCCGCAGCCCTTTCAGGACCCTGCCGGACGGAGCACTCACCCCTCAGGGACCTGGCCCTGCGTCTCACAAGCTAAGTATCTGAGACGTTATTATCGGGGGGTCCCTTGTACTTTATTGTTGGGGAGAGTGTGCTGTGTATCTATTGTGACATTTCCGGCCGGTTCTCTGGTTTTTACCTGAGAACCGCGCCGATGGTGCCTGCTCGCCGGCCGCATCGTTAAATTTAGGCCCCGGCTTCGCCTGAGGCCTAGTTTCGTTTTCACTGCCCCTGCATGCCAATCATGCAGAGGGACAGTGCGGCTCCACCCAGCGACTGTTCAGCACTGGGGAGGGACACTCCTCTCTGAGGAAATATTCCCTCCCCTGTATATCTCCTTGGCCCTCCGATCCCGCTCTTAGAGTTGGCCCCGCTAAGTATTGAGACGTTATTGTGGGGTCCCTTGTACATTTATTGTGGGGAGAGTGTGTTATTTCACTTTGCTGTGATTTCCGGCCGGTTCTCTGGTTTTCTCCTGAGAACCGCGCCGAGGGTGCCTGCTCGTCGGCCGCATGGGAAAATTTAGGCCCCGGCTTCGGCTGCGGCCTAGTTTCGTTTTCACTGCCCCTGCATGTCAGTCATGCAGGGGGACAGTGCGGCGCCGCCCACCGGCCGTTCAGCAGAGGGGAGGACACTCCTCTCTGAGGAGATGTTTCCCTCACCTGTATATCCCCTTGGCCCTCCGGTTCCCGCTCTTGGACTAATCCTCCACCCCCCCTCCTCACTCCGGCGCCATTTTATCAGCGTTCACACACTGATCGGCGCTGGCTGCTGCAGCTCTGCATCTGTCTGGGGGTCCAAGCTGTGGAATCCGGAGGGCACACAAAACGGCCACAACCTCTGGTTGTGGACCTTCTTGTACTCTCTGGGGGTCATTCTGAAGGAGTGTGTTCTTTACTGCAGAACCTCCACCTCAGCAGCATGTCTCTCACTAGGAGCAAGGCTGCAAGGCTTTACTCTATATGCACTGCATGTCAGCTCATACTGCCTGAACCGAGCACATATCCACATTGTGATGCCTGCTCTAACATGGTGGTGCCTCAGCCTGGAGTCTCCCCAGGGGTCCCTCCGGCTGCTCCGGCCCCGGTGGCTGAACCCCCGGCTTGGGTAGCATCGTTTTCTAAAGCTATCTCCCAGTCTTCCATGGGACAGCTGTCCCGGACTCTGCTGACCATGCATCAGCCCCCTTCTCAGGGCGCCTCTGCTGCTCCGACTCGCTCTGCAGAGCTCACAGAGGATTTTTCATCTGTTCCCGGACCACGTCCTCCTAAACGGAGACGCAGGGACTCTTCTTCTTCCTCGTCCCACGGCTCTGATTCACGAGCTGAATTGCAGGGCGAGGAGGATGCCTTTACTGTGGGCTCGGACGCTACCTCTATGTACCCCATTGATTTATCTGAAGGGGATGCGGATGTTAGTGACTTGATTGCGTCCATTAATTCCGTACTGGACCTCAATCCTCCAGTGTCAGAGGAACAAGTCTCTCTGGTAGAAAAACACCAGTTTACCTCACCTAAGAGAGCAAGGAGTATGTTTTTTAACCACTCCAGTTTTCAGGCCACTGTGACCAAGCCCAGGGCCTGTCCTGACAAACGCTTCCCAAAGCGTAGTTCTGATAAACGTTTTCCCTTTCCACCAGAGGTGGTCAAGGAGTGGGCTCATTCACCAAAGGTAGATCCTCCGGTGTCTGGAATCTCAGCCCGGACAGTTGTATCTGTGGCCAATGGCACCTCACTTAAGGATCCCACTGACCGCCAGGTTGACCTTCTGGCCAAATCTGTATATGAGGCGGCAGGGGCCTCGTTCTCCCCGTCTTTTGCAGCGGTGTGGGCTCTTAAGGCCGTCTCTGCTTCTCTGGAGGAGATGCATTCCCTCACCAGGGACTCTATGCCCGAAATGGTTGCCTTAACTTCCCAGGCTTCGGCTTTTTCATCCTATGCCATGTCTGCCATTCTGGAGGCTTCTCACCGCACGTTGGTGGCTTCCGCTAATTCCCTCGCGATCCGCAGGATCTTGTGGCTTCGAGAGTGGAAAGCAGACGCTTCTTCTAAGAAGTACCTTGCTGGGCTCCCCTTTGCTGGGTCCCGGCTGTTCGGTGAACAACTGGATGAAATTATTAAGGAAGCTACTGGCGGGAAGAGTACTTCCTTGCCACAAACTAAAACCAGGAAACCTGTCCAGGGCAGGAACCAGTCGAGGTTTTGTTCCTTTCGTTCCTCTAACTGGTCATCCTCTAAGCCCTCAGCCTCGTCCACTAACTCAGCCAAGGATCGAAAACCCAGCTGGCGCACGAAGCCGCGTCCTCAGAAGAGCGGAGGAGCCACTGCCACTAAGGCAGCCTCCTCTTGTCTATCTGGCTGCGCCAGCAACGTCCTTGGTCGGTGGCAGGCTCTCCCACTTTGGCGACGTGTGGTTCCAACACGTCTCCGATCAGTGGGTGCGGGATATCATCTCCCACGGCTACAGGATAGAATTTTCTTCCAGCCCGCCAAACAGATTTTTTCTGTCCACTCCCCCCTGCTCCAAAGCCGCCGCCTTCTCTCAGGCCGTGGCTTCCTTGCAGGCCAACGGAGTAATTGTACCGGTTCCCGCCCGGGAACGGTTCAGAGGTTTCTACTTAAACCTCTTCCTAGTCCCCAAGAAGGACGGTTCCTTCCGGCCCATCCTGGATCTCAAGCTTCTCAACAAGCATGTTCAGGTGCGGCACTTTCGCATGGAATCTCTGCGATCGGTCATTGCCTCAATGACCCAAGGAGATTTTCTAGCATCCATCGACATCAGAGATGCCTATCTGCATGTGCCAATTGCAGTTTCACACCAGCGTTGGCTACGTTTTGCAATCGGAGAGGAACATTTCCAATTCGTGGCTCTCCCCTTCGGGTTAGCCACGGCCCCTCGTGTATTCACCAAGGTCATGGCAGCAGTGGTTGCGGTTCTGCACCTCCAGGGGTTGGCAGTGATTCCTTACCTGGACGACCTTCTCGCTCACTCTCGCCACGCTTGTTCAATTCGGGTGGCTTGTCAATCTGTCCAAGTCCACTCTGACCCCGACCCAGGAACTTACGTACCTAGGGATGCAATTCGAGACTCTGCCGGCACTTGTGAAGCTGCCCTTAGTCAAACAGCAGTCCCTTCATCTGGCGGTACGCTCTCTGCTGAGGCCCCGCCGTCATTCCATCAGGCACCTCATGCAGGTGCTGGGTCAGATGGTGGCGTCAATGGAAGCGGTTCCCTTTGCCCAGTTCCATCTGCGTCCCCTGCAGCTGGACATTCTCCGCTGTTGGGACAAGCGGACCTCTTCCTTGCACAGGCTAGTGGCTCTGTCGCCACAGACCAGGAGCTCTCTTCAGTGGTGGCTTCGGCCCCTCTCTCTGTCCCAGGGACGCTCCTTTCTGGCCCCGTCCTGGGTGATTCTCACCACGGACGCCAGTCTATCCGGCTGGGGAGCAGTGTTTCTCCACCACCGAGCACAGGGCACTTGGACTCCGTCCGAATCAGCCCTCTCGATCAATGTGCTGGAAATCAGAGCTGTGCTCCTAGCTCTCGTAGCCTTTCACCACCTGTTGGCGGGCAAGCACATTCGAGTCCAGTCAGACAACGCGACAGCAGTTGCCTACATCAATCACCAGGGCGGGACACGCAGCCGCCTGGCAATGTTGGAAGTTCAACGTATCCTTCAGTGGACGGAGGACTCCAAGTCCACCATATCCGCAGTCCACATCCCAGGCGTAGAAAACTGGGAGGCAGATTATCTCAGCCGTCAAACCGTGGACAGCGGCGAGTGGGCCCTGCATCCGGCAGTGTTCCGGTCAATCTGCCGCAAGTGGGGCACTCCGGAAGTGGATCTAATGGTATCCCGGCACAACAACAAGGTCCCGGTTTACGTGGCTCGCTCCCACGATCCTCAGGCCTTGGCGGCGGACGCGCTGGTTCAGGATTGGTCCCAGTTCCGTCTGGCCTACGTGTTTCCCCCTCTAGCTCTCTTGCCCAGAGTCCTGCGCAAGATCAGAATGGAGGGCCGTCGGGTCATAATCATTGCTCCAGACTGGCCCAGGCGAGCTTGGTACCCAGACCTGCTCCGTCTGTCCGTAGAGGTGCCGTGGCATCTCCCGGACCGCCCAGACCTTCTCTCACAAGGTCCGTTTTTCCGCCAGAATTCTGCGGCTCTCAGATTGACGGCGTGGCTCTTGAGTCCTGGATCCTGACGGCTTCAGGCATTCCTTCCGAGGTCATCTCCACTATGACTCAGGCTTGGAAGTCTTCCTCGGCCAGGATTTACCACAGGACTTGGAGAATTTTCCTGTCCTGGTGTCACTCTTCCGGCCATGCTCCTTGGCCGTTTTCCTTGCCGACCATCCTGTCCTTTCTACAGTCCGGTCTGTAGCTAGGACTATCCCTCAATTCCCTCAAGGGACAGGTCTCTGCTCTGTCAGTGTTGTTCCAGCGGCGTATCGCCCGCCTGGCCCAGGTGCGCACCTTCATGCAGGGCGCATCTCACATCATTCCGCCTTACCGGCGGCCTCTGGATCCCTGGGACCTCAACCTGGTCCTCACGGCCTTACAGAAACCCCCCTTTGAGCCTCTTAGGGAGGTTTCTTTCTTTCATCTTTCACAGAAAGTGGTCTTTCTGGTGGCCATAACTTCCCTCAGGAGAGTCTCTGATTTGGCTGCGCTCTCTTCGGAGTCACCCTTTTTGGTTTTTCACCAAGACAAGGTGGTTCTCCGTCCGACTCCGGACTTTCTCCCTAAGGTGGTGTCTCCTTTCCACCTTAACCAGGACATTTCATTGCCTTCCCTTTGTCCGGCCCCTGTGCATCGCTTTGAGAAAGCGTTGCATACTTTAGATTTGGTGCGGGCGCTCCAGATCTATGTGTCACGCACCGCTGCCCTTAGGCGGTGCACCTCTCTTTTTGTGCTGACCACAGGTCAGCGCAAGGGTCTCTCGGCTTCTAAACCGACCCTAGCTCGTTGGATTAAGTCGGCCATTTCCGATGCCTACCAATGTTCTCAGGTGCCCCCCCCCCGCCGGGGATTAGGGCGCACTCGACCAGAGCTGTCGGTGCCTCTTGGGCTTTCAGGCACCAGGCTACGGCTCAGCAGGTCTGTCAGGCTGCCACTTGGTCTAGCCTGCACACCTTTTCGAAGCACTACCAAGTGCATGCTCATGCTTCGGCAGATGCCAGCTTGGGCAGACGCATCCTTCAGGCGGCTGTCGCCCATTTGTGAAGTTAGGTTTTGCCTACTTCTCAGTTTCTGTTTATTTCCCACCCATGGACTGCTTTAAGACGTCCCATGGTCTGGGTCTCCCATAAGGAACGATGAAGAAAAAGAGAATTTTGTTTACTTACCGTAAATTCTTTTTCTTATAGTTCCGACATGGGAGACCCAGCACCCTCCCTGTTGCCTGTTGGCAGTTCTTGTTCCGTGTGTTTTCACCGGCTGTTGTTGTAGAAAGAGGTTCCGGTTATTCCGGGTTTTACTCTATCTCTACTTGTGGGTGGCTGTCCTCCTTCAGCTTTTGCACTAAACTGGCTAGATGTGGTCATCCAGGGGGTGTATATGCTCGGAGGGAGGAGCTACACTTTTTAGTGTAGTACTTTGTGTGTCCTCCGGAGGCAGAAGCTATACACCCATGGTCTGGGTCTCCCATGTCGGAACTATAAGAAAAAGAATTTACGGTAAGTAAACAAAATTCTCTTTATTCTAAAGATGGAAAGTATTATTTATTGACATAACAATGCAAACTCTCACAGGATAATTTTTTTTTCTTTTTCTAGAAAAGAGCACAGAGAGGGATCTCACGACTCCTATATTGGACATTGAGGACCTGGTGAAGAGCGGCATCAAGCACAGGTACTTCTGAAGTGCTTTTGGACCTGACCTTTGTCCCCATTGGACAAGCCCTGCTTGTATGTCCTATTATAAAGATTATGGAGTTCCTAGTTGTTTAATAAAAAAAATCTGATCAAAAAATAAAGATTATGGAGAGGGGTCCCCTCCTTGTGGATCTTGCTATGATGGATTTGGTCTATTGAACCAAACAAGTGCGTCCTCACGTATGTCTGTCTGCAGCTTTCAGTGATATCAATAAGTGTTTCTATGCCCCTGCCCCTTCTGACAACAGGATCTCCCTAGATAGATATCATTTTATTTAAAAAAATTGTGTCCTAACCCTTAAAAAAAAAAAATAAAATAAAAAAATCACTGCTAAGTGCCGGCTACTTTTTGTCTCCCTTCTGTCTAAGTTGCTGTCCGCTGCCTGTTGTCAACTTTAATCCGTTTCTAGCATTAGAGACACAGACAAATTACTAGATGTGAGGCTTGGCTACGCTTTTGTCTCTGCCCATTCTTTTCTGTTTGTCACACTGCATAATAGAGAGGCGGTCTTTTAAAGGGATTGTCTCGGCAGAATTAAAATTTTACCAATGGCTATGCTAAAACAATTAAAGAAGCTGTATTCACCTACCAGCACTTAGCGGGATCCAGCACAGACCACTCTGTGGTCTGCTTTACACTGGAAGGAAGTCATCACTATGCAAACCGGCTGTAGATCCGCTAATGTGGGAAAGTGACTTCAGCAGCATGTCATCACTGGCATCACCTGACCACGGCAGACAATCACAGGTCGCAGTGGTCTTTGAATACTAGCGTCTTCCTTCCGGTGTAAACACAGACAATGGAGCAGCTTGCGCTGGATCCCGCTAAGTGTCGGTAGGTGACTATACTTGGCTCGTTAATGGTTTTATAAACCAAGCCACTTGTACAATTTTAATTTAGCCCGGACAACCCCTTTAATTCAATTCAGGAACGTTGTTAAACAATCAGGTGTATGCAACAAGTTTAGGAAAAGGAAGTTGCAGTGCTGGCAGAATGCTGAAGGGAAGGACTGTACCCTCAAAAAGATGAGATGAACCGTAACAGCTCGAGATTTGGGGCAGCTTCTGAAAATATTAGACTGGTATCTTCACTAACAGCATGAGGACAGGATAACCCTGCTTTACAACAGGTTTCATGTAAAAGGACAGCATGTTTTAAGAATCCAAACCTGCAGAGACCAGCTAGTTGGCATGCAGTTTGCGTTTGATGAGGATTTTTCGATTTGGACAGCCCCTTTTAGTGCACACTATATATTATGTTCTCTGTAACCGATCTTTGTTTGTGCAGGGCCTGCCCCTACTACCTCTCCAGGAATCTGAAGCAGCAGGCGGACATCATATTCATGCCCTATAATTATCTCCTGGACTCAAAGGTATGTTCACTCCTCCAACCTCCTGCTCCCAGAACCTGTATGGGATGTATGCTGTCCAGCCGTCATCTGCATTACAAGACATCCATCTCTGCACCAGCGTCCTTTAGATCATGGGGCTGGGTGGATATTTCTTAGAGGATCCTATTGGTTTCACCCAAAACAAGCTGCATTGTTAGTGTTAGGCCATGTGCCCACGGGAGCTTTTTGCTGCGGAGTTTACCGCGGAAAACCTGCGGATTTTTCTGGATTTTCCAGATAAATCCACAGGTTCTAGCATGTACAGGCACTCCCCATGTTACCATATGGGACATGGGGAGTGTCTGTGTCCACGCAGCGGAAAGTGCGGCTGCGGAATCTCCTGCGGAGATCCCTCAGCCGCACCTAACTGCATGTCAATTATTCATGCGGATTTACTTGCGGAGATCCTGGCTATGGAGATAGAGGCCGGGACGTTCGCAGGGAAATCGCGTGAAAGTCCGCATGTTTCCCGCAGCTATTCCGCTGGAAACTCGCAGCTAAAAATAGCTGCGGATGCCGGCGGGCAGCTGCGGGAAACATGCGGCCGCACCTGTGGATACATCCGCAGGTACGAGCGCCCATGGGCACATAGCTTTAGGCTGCCGCTTGTCTTCTGCCTCCATAGAGCACAAACTGATAAGGTATGGTAAATACCATAAAGTTACTTAATGTGTATTACTCATGAATGTTTTTGGCCCCTGATTTGGTTTGGACAATGAACTGCACACTCTAACAAACTTATACAGTAACAGTCCTTTAATCTGGCACAGGCCTCAGCAGGCGCTGGATCCTCTGTTCTGGATTATCAGCTCTTTATAAATTATATTCATTTAAGAAATCTATCACTTTCTATTGAATAAATTGTGAAAATGTCCTTACACCTTTTCAGGGTCTTTAATTGTTCTTAGTGAATGAGAACATACCTATTTACATCCAGAGGCTGAACGTCCAATGTATGCTCACAGCTGAGGCTTTGCTACAATTGTAGACATGTTCATCTGACAATTCTTCTGAAAAATACTCTTTAAATCTCATTTAAAATTTAAAAGACACCATTATTTTTTTTTTCTAGAGTCGCAAGGCACACAACATTGATCTGAAGGGAACAGTTGTGATATTTGATGAGGCGCACAATGTGGTACGTCCTGAGCATCCGTTTTGTGCCATAAGAGTCTCTAGTGAGTGATTTTGGCAATGACTCGTGTTGTCTCCTTTCCCCCCAGGAGAGGATGTGTGAAGAGTCTGCTTCTTTTGACCTGACGCCATATGACTTGGCTTCTGGGATCGATGCTTTGGATCTGGTGATTAAGGAGCTCACAGAAAACCTGGAACAGAAGCATATAAGCGCAGAGTTCAACATGGAGGGGCCCAGCTCTGGTGAGTGACTGTATGCAGTACAGAAACAGAGGCTTCTGATTCTCCAAGGCTTTTTCTTCATGTAGTAATAGTCTCTACTAGATATTCAGTTACCTTCCTTTAATCTAGAAGCAAAAAAGGCCTAGCTCTAACCGTACGTCCGTGCTCAGGAGTAAAAATAGAAAATTACAGTAGTCTCAAACACTCCGGCACTCAAAAAAGAACAGGATTTCTCGTGAAAAAATAATTTTTTTTATTGGTAACAAAAGAATCTTGAAGTCATCAATGACTGACAGTTTGAACAAACGTTTCAGCTTATTGCATCATAAGTCTTTTACAATGAACTGTCTGTTGGCAACTCTTTGGTAATTTGATATATTTGTTAATGAGCCAGGATAAATCCAAAGGACTAGGTTATCAAACGAATATCACAAGTGACAGTATGTAACGGATAATTAAATCAACCAAGAAGTCAGAATCTCAGGGTATGCCTTGTTATTCACTAATACATAAACAATCCAGTATCTGTAATGATGATGAGTATATAGGGTTTTTTATTTTACCCTTATAATCTGCAGGAAATGATAAGTATTGGGATTGCCCTTTGTCAATAATTGTTGTAAGATACTCAGGATTTATACCCAAAAATCCCCTAGCTATATAATTGTGTGGAACAAGACTTGGGAGCAAAAACCGCCCTTTCAGGAAGTGAATTGCAATTAATGGCAAGCCTGGTGGTCTGGTGGGGATATCTTTGGTCCAGTGCACTGGATTATATATTGGCTAGGGGATTTTTGCATACACAAATCACACTTTATATAGCAGGGTTATGTGGGTGTTCATAATGTATGTGTGGGGGCTCATGCTGTATATAGGAACAAGTCAGCATACTTAATTCTGATCAATATTAAGTGATACAAGTAATATAAAATAATAATTATAATTAATATTTTAATATTGAGCAGAATTAATTTCAGCCTATTGATTTGACCTCTACACCAGTTACGGTCTCTCAGGAAAATTAATTGCCCACCCCTGCTCAAATCTGTCATGAAGGACAGGATGAGTTCTTTATTATAGTAATGTCAAAAATATAGGCAATAATCTTTTTTGGGTAAGGAGACTCTTTGTTTCTTTTCACTTAGTCTTCTAATTGTGGATCTGGGAATTAGTCAGATTATCATGTACTTCTGTTTGGAAACAAGTGCGGGATTATCAGCACTCTTGGATTCCCGGACAATTAGCTATAGTAATTTTGTTGTCTCACTTTCAGACTTCTGGAGCGCGCTGCTCCGCTGCCTCCCGGCTTCCTGCCTGCCAGGGAGCGGTGCACTACTGAAGATTCACTGTTCATCGTGGCAGTATTTTTGAGCTGCCACCTTGAAATATGTTCTATCCCGTGCTGCTGGCAGAGACATCGGAGGAGTGCAGGGGCCCTGGAGGAAGTGATACAGTTCAGGGCAGAGCTTTCAAGCTGAATGTCACAGAGCTTGTAAGCTGCACTCCTTGCCTAAGAAATTGGTCATCTCCGAGATGGCTGGCAACCTTAGCAATGAGCTGTAAACTATGGAATTAAATATCCTTTTGTTCTTGAGAATGGAGCGGATTTTTGATATGGGGTAAATTGCAAAGTTACAAGTTTTAAAAGCTATTTGTAATTTTACACATTTAAGAAGATGAAACATCCCATCCTTTAAGACTCCCCTATTTAGTTTTGGTCCTTCAAGGAAAATACAAATTAACGACCCTTTAGCTTTCTCACTTTTTTATCTTTCAAGTCGTGAGATCACTTTTCACCTTGCTAAAACTAAAATCTTTACTTTGTTTCCAGATTTAAAGGTAGAACTTGAAGACCTAGCCAAAATAAAGGGTGAGGAGCTTTATCTTGTGGTTGTGTTTTTTTGTTTTTCTTGCTGTAACTTTATATTAAGCATAAGGAGATACCTACCTGTTTTAATGATCACATTAGGATAAACCAGGGGACCTGCAGTACCCCATTATTTATTTAACCGGGTTAAAATATTGTACAACGTGGGTTTGCTTATATTTTATGTTGTCATACTAAATTATGTCCACTGGAGGGCAGTGCACGTTTCTTTCATGCTTTGTTTGGCTTTACCAACTTCCTGCCTCTAAATGGCAGTAGGTGCATGTATATTGTATTGTAGGAGATAAATGAATAGGGTGTAAGGGGGACCGTTTAGCCTTGTGGAGCCTGCCACGCTGGCAAAAGGAAACTTATAGGCCATGCAATGCTCCTCTGGAAATTTAAATATGTCAATATCGTTATCAAAAATAGAGAAGACTAGAATTCTAGTGCCCCTTATTGGAGGTAGAAATCTTAAAAGTCAATATCTACCCTTTAATGAGTCTTGTCACATGACCTAGGATAAAAAGCCAAACCAACACTCCATTTGCAGACAATTAGAGGTGTTAGCTCCTAATCACTGCAAAGCAGGTGGTCTGATTTTGCTGGGTGAGGGGCCTCTGACATGAGGTCTAAACAGGAATTTTTCTCATTGTGGAGAGTGCAAAACTGTAAAGAGACCTATAAGGCATGCTATGCTCCTCTAGTAATTTAAATATCCTAAAGCCCCCGTCACATTTAGCGACTTACCAGCGATCCCGAAAACGATGCGACCTGATAAGGATCGCTGGTAAGTCGCTGGTAAGTCGCTGGTGAGATGTCACACAGTCAGACCTTACCAACGACTCAGCAACGATACAGGTTGCAGTAGCGACCTGTATAACGATCTCTGCTGTCATTGGGACCCTGTCACACAGTGTCAAACATAGCGATGTGTCCTGCCCAGCAGGACATCGCCTTTGAAGAAAATGGTCCAGGACATTCAGCAACGACCGGCGACCTCACAACAGGGGCCAGGTCGTTGCTGGATGTCACACACAGCGACAGCGCTAGCAAGATCGCTGTTACGTCACCAAAAGCATGACTCAGCAGCGATGTCACTTAGTGAGACGTGGCCTTAAGTCATGTCTAAAGGGTCAATATTGACTTTTAGGATTGCTACCCTCAATAGGTGGCACTAGACTTCTAGTCCTCTTCCTTTCTGAAGATTATATGTGCATCACATATGATTGAAATATCTCCCTATGTTTTTGCCTCCTAGGAGCCCTACTACAAATTGAGAGTGCCATTGACGCTGTAACACTTCCAACCAATGGTAATGGTGTTACCAAAGAAGGGAGGTAAGTGACAGCACTGAACAGTTGCATCAGATAGACCCCGGTGGGGGGCGCCGGCCGACTGATGTTTGAGAGAGATGTCCATCGCGCATGTCCTATTTTAGACTGTAGATTACATGATTCTCCCACGGATAAGTCACTGGCCCACGTGTTAGTGGTTTGTTTTCTCATAGAGAACCAAACAAACTATACTTGCGTGAGAGCGTTGCC
Organism: Anomaloglossus baeobatrachus; assembly: GCF_048569485.1. NCBI lineage: Eukaryota > Metazoa > Chordata > Amphibia > Anura > Aromobatidae > Anomaloglossus > Anomaloglossus baeobatrachus. The sequence continues at coordinate 448,147,579 of NC_134357.1, read as the reverse complement.
TGAAATGTCAGTTGAACAAACCTGAGTGGAAACATACTGTGCATAGAAACTGATTATGTGTACCGTATTTGTCGTTTTATAACGTCGACCCCATATTTAACCCCTTAAGGACGAAGCCAGATTTGTACTTAATGCCCAGGCCATTTTTTGCAATTTTGACCAGTGTCACTTTATAAGGTTATAACTCTGGAACGCTTCAATGGATCCTGGTGATTCTGAGATTGTTTTTTCGTGACATATTGGGCTTCATGTTAGAGGTAAATTTAGGATGATTTTTTTTATTTTATTTGTGAAAAAATCTGAAATTTGACAAAAAAATTAAAAATTTTGCAAGTTTCAAACTTTTAATTTTTATGCCCATAAACCGGAGAGTTATGTCACACAAAATAGTTAATAAATAACATTTCCCACTTGTCTACTTTAGATCAGCGCAATTTTTGAAACAAAATTTTTGGGGGTTAGGAAGTTAGAAGGGTTCAAAGTTCATCAGCAATTTTCCATTTTTTCAACAAAATTTACAGAACCATTTTTTTAGGGACCACATCCCATTTGAAGTGACTTTGAGAGGCCTGGGTGACAGAAAATACCCAAAAGTGACACCATTCTAAAACCTGCACCCCTCAAGGTACTCAAAACCACATTCAAGAAGTTTATTAACCCTTCAGGTGCTTCACAGGAACTAAAGTAATATGGAATGAAAAAAAATAAAAATTAACATTTTACCTAAAAATGTTAATTTAGCACTTATTTTCTTACTTTTTCAAGAGGTAACACCAAAAATTGGACCTCACACTTTGTTACCCACTTTCTTATGAGCGCGCCGATACCCCACATGTGGTCAGAAACCTTTGTTTGGGTACATGGGAGAGCTCGGAATGAAAGGAGCAATATTTGAATTTTGGAAAGCAAAGTTGGCTGAAACAGATTGCGGGCACCATGTTGCTTTTACAGATCCCCTAAGGTACCTAAACAGCAGGAACCCCCCTCAAGTGACCCCATTTTGGAAACTAGACCCCTTAAGGCTTCTATCGAGGGGTATACTGAGCATTTTGGACCCACAGGTACTTCACAGATTTTGATAACGTTACTTTGTCATATTGAAAATTGTAATTTTTTTCTCAAAAATGTTGCTTTAGCATCAATTCTCTCACTTTTTCAAGAGGTAATTCCAAAAATTTGACCCAAATGTTTGTTACCCACTTTTTTATGAGCGCGGTGATACCTCACATGTGGTCTGAAACCTTTGTTTGGACAAATGGGAGGGCTTGGAACGAAAGGAGCAATATTTGAATTTTGGAAAGGAAATTTGGCTGAAAAAGATTGCGGGCACCATGTCGCATTTGGAGGACCCCTAAGGTACGTAAACAGCAAAAAACCACCACAAGTGACCCCATATTGGAAACTAGGCCTCTCAAGGAATGTATCTAGATGTTTGGTGAGTACCCTGAACCCCCAGGTGCTTCACAGAAGTTTATAACGTTGAGCCATGAAAATAAAAAAATAAAATTTTACCACAAAATTGTTACTTCAACCAGGTAGCTTTTTTTTCACAAGGGTAACAGGAAAAAAATCACCATGAAATGTATTGTGCAATTTCTCCTGAGTTTGGTGATATCTTATATGTGGTGGAAATCAACTGTTTGGGGACACGGCAGGTCTTGGAAGGGAAGGAGTGCAATTTGACTGAACATTTGGCTGGAATAATTAGTGGACGCTATGTCGCATTTGGAAAGCCCCTAAAGTGCCTAAACAGTGGAGGTCCCCCACAAGTGACCCCATTCTGGAATCAAGAAACCTCAAGGCTTTTATCTAGGTGTATATTGAGCATTTTGAATCCACGAATACTTCACAGAATTTGATAAGCTTAGGTTGCCATATTGAAAATTTTCATTTTTTTCACAAAAATGTTTCTTTAGCATCACATTTCTCACTTTTTCAAGAGGCAACAACAAAACGTGGACCCCACAGGTTGTTATCCAATTTCTTGTGAGCGCAGGGATACCCCATATGTGGCCAAAAACCTCTGTTTGGATATATGGGATGGCTTGGAATGGAAGGAGCACCATTTGAATTTTGGAAAAGTTGAAATAAATTGCGTGCACCATGTCACATTAGCAGGGCCTCTTGGGTACCTATACATTAGAAACCCCCCACAAGTGACTCCATTTTGGAAACTGGACCCCTCAAGGATTTTATTCAGAAGTATAGTAAGCATTTTGAATCCACAGGTACTTCACAAAAATGTTGCTGTAGCAACAAATGTCTCTCTTTTAGGCTATGTGGCCATGATCCAGCGACACGGCGTCTAGTACACAGTGTCAGCCTTCCTGCAGAGATGTGAGTGTTGTCCACGGGAGAACGCAGCTGCCCATGCCCACGATTTGGGTTCAGGCTGCTGTGGAGCTCTATGCTACCTGCAGAGCACACTCATCTCAGCAGCATAAATTGACATGCTGAGGCTCGGGAAGCTGCGCCACAGGTCGGTTTATGCTGCGGAGAAAAGAAGCACAGTGGGCATGGGATTTCTAAAAATCCTTCCACTGTGCTTCTACTGCACAACGCAGCGTTATGGACGCAGGGAAAACACTCTGCGCCCATAACGCTGCAAACCCTGATTGTGGGCACACAGCCTAAAATGCTACAATGGATGAATGGATAGATGTCAAACATATACAACGTCCCACCCCCCTGCATATTCTAAGCTGGCGCCCTTTAGTGCCTTTCATGTGGCACTAAAGGGTGCCTAGCCTTGTATTTAGCCCAAAAAGAAAAAAAAATAATGAAAATAAATGACGTGGGGTCCCCCCTATTTTTGATAGCCAGCTAGGGTAAAGCAGACAGCTGTAGCCTGCAAACCACAGCTGACAGCTTCACCTTGGCTGGTGATCAATTTGGAGGGCTCCCCAAGCTGTTTTTTTTTTTTTAATTATTTATAAATAATTAAAAAAAACAAACAAACGTGGGGTCCCCCCAAATTAGATCACCAGCCAAGGTGAAGCTGACAGCTGGGGTCTGGTATTCTCAGGATGGGAAGAGCCATGGTTATTGGACTCTTCCCAGCCTAAAAATAGCAGGCCGCAGCCGCCCCAGAAGTGGCGCATCCATTAGATGCGCCAATTCTGGCGCTTCGCCCCAGCTCATCCCGCGCCCTGGTGCGTTGGCTAACGGGGTAATAAATGGGGTTGATACCAGATGTGTAATGTCACCTGGCATCAAGCCCAGCAATTAGTTATGTCACGGCGTCTATCAGATACCCGACATAACTAATTGACAGTAATAAAAAAAAAATTGACAACAAAAAAAAATTTATTTGAAAAAACACTCCCCAAAACATTCCCTGATTGACCAATTTATTGAAAAAAAAAAAAAAATCCGCTGTAATCCATTTGGACGTCCCACGTCGACTCTGGACCTTCTAGAATATAGGGGACACGTTCAGGGAACGTATCCCCCATTTTCTAGGAGGGCAGACCCTCCATTTCAGGAGAGTGGGTGCAAAGAATCTGCACCCACCCTCCCCGGGTCACAGCTGCAGACTCAGTGCAGCAGCAGCAGTAGCCAGCGTCCTGAACATAGGAAGCTGACAGCCGCGCTCTGCACATGTGACCGGCGTCTGCTGAGAAGGAGCCGGAGGAGGGGGCCGCGGGGGATCAGAGCTGCGACAGGTATGTATGACACCGGGGAACACCGGGGGAGATAGGGGGGACCCGGCAGGGCCTGGGGAGCAGGTTTCTGTCGCATGTGTGATGGCACATGCGACAGAAACCATAGGAAAGGGGGAAATGCGGCCGGCGCGCTGCTGTGATCGCCGGTGCGCGCGGCCATCTTGGATTTTCGGGAGGGGGTTGGGGGTCGGGGGGGGCACTTTGGGGATACCGAGGGGACCGGAGGGAACCGGGAAAAAGATTTATCTCCCATCTGGCATGTTTGATCATGCCAGATGGGAGATAAATCATTTTTTACCGGCGCGGTCATTTTCTGTAACCTGATCATCGGTATACGGTGTATACCGGTCATCAGGTGAGCGGGGACCGGAAAAACCGGCCAGAATCATGATCTCCAGGGTCTCAGCTACCCCCGGCAGCTGAGACCCCGGAAATTTTCCGACTCTGGGGGGCGCTAGACCCTTTTTTCCGACCGCCGTTAAAAAGCGGCGGATCGGAAAAAGTACCCTAATATGCCGCCGTTAAAAGGCGTATCGGCGGTCGTAAAGGGGTTAAAGAGGAAAAAAAGGTACAAAAAAATGTGGGGTCCGTTTTATAATCTGTTGGTGTCTGAATTACAAGATTCTGGCGTGGTGGTATCTTTTCCCAACCAAAATTCACGAACTATACCCCCCGGTATCGGACATGTGTTGGCGATGAGGAACTGAAAAGGGAACAATGTCCCATATCTGGTGGGAATGTGACAAAGTTAAGCTCTTCTGGGATACAGTATTCAGGGCTTATGTTAAAATCACAGGAATTCAAGTTCAGCTCTCCCCCCAGGTGGCGATTCTATCTATGTTGCCAGGCTCCATTGGGGCGCAAAAAAGAGATCTCCTCAGCTTTTGCCTGATTGCAGCTAGATCAGTAATACCCAGGTACTGGCGAAGGACTGAGACGCCACCTGCTGAGGATTGGTTTAAGGAATTCTTGCATATTGCTCTCATGGAGAAACTTTCTGCTACGGCGAATGATACCAATGACCACTATATCAAGACTTTGCAATGTTGGATTCTGTTCAAAGAAACCCAGGATTTCTCGAGGATTTTGGCGCAGTGAGGGAGGTTTCGGGGACTGATTGTCCCCCCCCCCTTTTTTTCCCCTATCCTTCCTCTTCTTTTTCTTCTTCATATTCCATATTTCTCTTCTAGCTTCTCTCCCTACAAGGCCTCTTCTCTCTTATTCCCCTTTCTTGACACGTGATTACTTTTCTTCCATTCCTAATTCTCCACCCAGCCATCCTTAGAGCCGTGTGCTATAAACAATGGGTTGGCTTTTTCCCATTTTTTGTTCACTTCTCTTTCTTCTCATTTCCTTTCTTAATTACGAGGCGTGGCAGCAGAGATCGGGGGGGAAACTGATAAGGTAGTTAAATGCAGTGGATGGGCTACACCAGGACCTCCTCCAGACGGAAACATAGAATTTTGACTAACATTACCTGATATGCACCCGAAAGCAAAATGTCATCTGAACAAAGGTCTTTGGGAATTTTTTATAATGGGTGCTGTTGTTTCTTTAGAGTAAGGGTCCCGTTACACGTAGCGACGCACCACCGATCCGACCTGGCAGGGATCGCTGGAACATCGCTACATGGTCGCTGGTGAGCTGTTAATCAGGCAGATCTCCACAGCGATCAGAGGTCAGCCATTAGCCACCAGCGACCTGTGTAATGACGGCTCAGAGTTTGCAGGACTGCACCGCGAGCGCCAAGTGATTGATTCCCCGGCGATTGCAGTTCAGTTCTTAACAGCTGCGGACAGGCCAGGCTGCAATCCGGAGTTCAGGTGAGAGCACCGGAGATCAGCCCGGCATGTCTTTAGCTGTCATGAACTGAACCGCAATCGCCGGGGAATCAATCACTCGGCGCTCGCGGTGCAGTGTAGGCTGCACTCTGGAGCTCAGATGAGAGCTCCGGAGTGCAATGCAGGTAACTGAATCCGCCCCGCGCTCATTGGTCTCCTGCCGTCAAACACGCCGATGTGTGCTGCACAGCGAGCAAAAAATGGCCCTGATCGTTTTGTCATGATCAGTGACCTTGCAGCAAGGGCCTGCTCGCTGCTGCTTTTCACACACAGCGATATTGCTAGCAAGGTCGCTGATACGTCACAAAACCTGCGACGTTTCAGCGATCTCGCTAGCGATCTCGCTGTGTGTGACGGGGGCTTGAATGATAAGATTTTGATTTGCATTTATGTAAACGAATGTAATTGATTATATCTGGACCCTGCGAGGTCCTATTTTTGATGTTTCTTCCCTTCCCTTCTCTTTTCTTTTCCCCTCGCTCTTACTTTTTTTTCCCTTCCATATCCTTGTTCAATTTGATGTGTGAACATTCAATAAAAATGTATTAATCATAATCTGGTGGTGTCTTACTGGGGAGGGGGGGTGGCAGCGGTGATGGAGCAGCGGGTCACGGGAGGCAGGGGCGGTGCTGGAGTACGGCAATGCTGCGCGTGGTGCAGAGTGGGCTCAGATGCTCACTGCGGGCTCTGCCCTGTCCTGGGGCTGTGGACGCTGCTCTGTACTGGGGCATCGGGCGCTGCTCTGCGCTGGTGCTCGCTGCGGGCAGTGAGGCACAGGCCATTCTGAAGATGTTGGCGGTGCAGGCTTCAAAGAAATTGCAGCCAGAGTTGGCGCGTGCACAGATTGAGTTATCTGCTCAATGACAAGCCGACATCTCATCTGCGCACGCCCCGCCTCCGGGCGCCATTTTCATAAGGTCCACTGTTGGGACGTTAATGGACCGGAGGCGGCGCGTGCGCATATGAGAGCTTGAGCCGAGAGCTCCATCTGCGCATGCACCAACTCTGGGTGCCATCATTTGAAGCCCTCATCGCCGACAGCTTCAGAATGGGCCGTGCCTCGCCACACAGAGCAGCAGCGCGCACAGCCACGACACAGAGCAGAGCCCGCAGCACAGCGCCTAGCATTGCCCCTGCCTCCTGTGACGCCTCTCCACCACCCCCCAGTAAGCTACATTCAGATTATAAGATGCACCTCTCATTTTCTGCCTAAATTTTTGGGAGGAAAAGTGCGTCTTATAATCTCAAAAATATGGTACTCTAGAAGTAGAAAGCCGGATTCATCATAACTCCCCCAATATAATGTAAGCCCCTTCTTTTCTATATTCTTACTGTAAAGTAATGTAACCTGTCCATGGACATGACGTGTATCGATGCTTATTATTCAAGAAATGTAATAAATAATACACTAAATTCATTTTTTCTTCATCGTTCCTATGACCCAGACCATGGGTGTATAGCTTCTGCCTCCGGAGGACACACAAAGTACTAGACTAAAAAGTGTAGCCCCTCCCTCCGAGCATATACACCCCCTGGTTAACCAAATATAGCCAGTTCAATGCTTTGTGTTCAGGAGGCACACATCCACACATGCATTCTCATCTGATTTTGATTTTTGGAAAGAGTTTGAAGAAAAGCGGGTCCAAGCCTGGACTCCCGGCATGTCCCTTCTCACCCCACTGTGTCAGCGGTGTTGTTAAGGTTGATTCCTAGGCTGGAGCCTTACATGCCGCGCTCCTTCACCATCCCTCCGGGGCTCTGGCTTGAAGTGGGAGCCAGCACGGTTCTCCCTGCCTTGCAGGAGACCGGTCTCCATCCGCAGCCCTTTCAGGATCCTGCCGGACGGAGCACTCATCCCTCAGGGACCTGGCCCTGCGTCTCACAAGCTAAGTATCTGAGACGTTATTATCGGGGGGTCCCTTGTACTTTATTGTTGGGGAGAGTGTGCTGTGTATCTATTGTGACATTTCCGGCCGGTTCTCTGGTTTTTACCTGAGAACCGCGCCGATGGTGCCTGCTCGCCGGCCGCATCGTTAAATTTAGGCCCCGGCTTCACCTGAGGCCTAGTTTAGTTTTCACTGCCCCTGCATGCCAATCATGCAGAGGGACAGTGCGGCTCCACCCAGCGACTGTTCAGCACTGGGGAGGGACACTCCTCTCTGAGGAAATATTCCCTCCCCTGTATATCTCCTTGGCCCTCCGATCCCGCTCTTAGAGTTGGCCCCGCCTCTCTCCTCGCTCCGGCGCCGTTTTATCAGCGTTCTCATGCATGTCTGCATAACCACATTGTGACAGCGATCGGCACTGGCTATCTCTCTGGGGGTCCGGGCTGTGGGATCTGGAGGGCACAGAGATGTCTCTATGTCAAACGGTCTGGCAAGCCACAACCTCCGGTTGTGGACCTGCTTATATACACTGTTTATATACTCTGCTGGGGGTTATTCTGGCCAGAGCCCCCACTTCAGCAGCATGTCTCACATCAGAGCAAGGCTGCAAGGCTGTACTCAATATGCACTGCATGTAGGCTCGTACTGCCTGTACCGAGCACATAACCACATTGTGATGCCTGCTCTAACATAGTGGTGCCTCAGCCTGGAGGCTCATCCCCAGTGGTCCCTCCGGCTGCTCCGGCTCCGGTGGGTGAACCCCCGGCTTGGGTAGAATCCCTCTCTCCAGGGGACAGCTGTCCCGGACACTGCTGAGCATGCATCAGCCCCCTTCTCAGGGCGCTTCTGCTGCTACGGCTCGCTCAGCAAAGCTCACAGAGGATTCTTCATCTGGTCTCAGACCCCGTCCTCCTAAAATGGAGACGCAGGGTCCCCTTTCCTTCCTCGTCCCGCAGCTCTGGTTCACGAGCTGACTCGCAGGACAAGGAGGATGCCTTTACTGGGGGCTCGGACGCTTCTCCATGTACCCCATTGATCTGTCCGAAAGTGACGCAGATGCTAATGATTTGATTGCGTCCATTATATTTGTACTGGACCTCAATCCGCCTGTATCAGGGGAGCACCCCTCTCTGGCAGAAAAGCATCAGTATACCTTGCCTAAGAGAACAAGGAGTGTGTTCCTTATCCACTCCAGTTTTTCAGGCCACTGTGACCAAGCCCAGAGCCTGTCCTGACAGACGCTTCCCAAAGCGTGGTTCTGATGACCGTTTTCCGTTTCCACCAGAGGTGGTCAAGGAGTGGGCTCATTCACCAAGGGTAGACCCTCCGGTGTCTAGACTCTCAGCCCGGAAAGTTGTATCAGTGGCTGATGGAAACTCCCTTAAGGATTCCACTGTCCGCCATCTGTATATGAGGCGGCAGGGGCCTCGTTCTCCCCATCTTTTGTAGCAGTGGGCTTCAGAGCCATCTCTGCTTCTCTAGAGGAGATGCATTCCCTCACCAGGGACTCTATGCCCGAGATGGTTGCCTTAACTTCCAGGTCTTCAGCCTTTTCATCCTATGCCATGTCTGCCATGCTGGAGGCTCCGCACTGCGGTGGCTTCGGCCAATTCTCTCGCTATCCACAGGATCCTGTGGCTTCGAGAGTGGAAGGCAGACGCTTCTTCAAAGAAGTACCTTGCTGGGCTCCCATTTGCTGGGCCCAGGCTGTTCGGTGAACAACTGGATGAAATTATTCAGGAAGCTACTGGCGGGAAGAGTACTTCCATGCCACAAGCCAAAACCAGGAACCTGTACAGGGCAGGAACCAGTCGAGGTTTCGTTCCTCCAACTGGTCGTCCTCTAAGCCCTCGGCCTCGTCCACTAACTCAGCCAAGGACCAAAAACCCAACTGGCGCACGAAGCCGCGTCCTCAGAAGACCGCAGGAGCTGCTGCCACTGAGGCAGCCTCCTCTTGACTATCTGGCCGCGCCAGCAACGTCCTTGGTCGGTGGTAGGCTCTCCCGCTTGGCGACATGTGGTTTCAACACGTCTCCGATCAGTGGGTGCGGGATTTCATCTCCCACGGCTACAGGATAGAATTCTATCCAGCCCGCCAAACAGATTTTTTTCTGTCAACTCCCCCCTGCTCCAAGGCTGCCGCCTTCTCTCAGGCCGTGGCATCCTTGCAGGCCAACGGAGTAATTGTACCGGTTCCCGCCTGGGAACGGTTCAGAGGTTTCTACTCAAATCTCTACCTAGTCCCCTAAAGGGACGGTTCCTTCCGGCCCATCCTGGATCTCAGGCTTCTCAACAAGCATGTTCAGGTGCGGCTTTTTCGCATGGAGTCTCTCCGATCAGTCATTGCCTCAATGACCCAAGGAGATTCCTTGCATCCTCGACATCAGAGATGTCTATCTGCATGTGGCAATTGCAGTTTCCCACCAGTGTTTGGCAACGTTTTGCAATCAGAGAGGAACATTTCCGATTCGTGGCTCTTCCCTTCGGGTTAGCCACGGCCCCTCGAGTATTCATCAGGGTCATGGCAGCAGTGATTGCGGTTCTGCACCTCCAAGGGTTGGCATCCCTTTTCCTGGACGGCCTTCTAGTCAAGGCTTCATCCTGTGCAGACCGTCAGCGGAGTGCCTCGCTCTCTCTTGCCACTCTAGTACAATTCGGGTGGCTTGTCATTCTGCCCAAGTCCACTCTGACTCCGACCCAGAAGCTCACGTACCTAGGGATGCAATTCGAGACTCTGCCGGCACTTGTGAAGCTGCCTTTAGTCGAACAGCAGTCCCTCCACTAGCGGTGCGCTCTTTGCTGAGGCCCCGCCGTCATTCCATCAGGCACCTAATGCAGGTGCTGGGTCAGATGGTGGCGTCAATGGAAGCGGTTCCCTTGCCCAGTTCCATCTGCGTCCTGCAGCTGGACATTCTCCGCTGTTGGGACAAGCGGCCTTCCTTCTTGCACAGGTTAGTGGCTCTGTTGCCACATACCAGGGACTTCCTTCAGTGGTGGCTTCGGCCCCTCTCTCTTCAGGGACGCTCCTTCCTGGCCCCGTCCTGGGTGATCCGCACCACGGATGCCAGTCTATCCGGCTGGGGAGCGGTACATCTCTACCACAGAGCGCAGGGCACTTGGACTCCGTCCGAATCAGCCCTCTCGATCACTGTGCTGGAAATCAGAGCTGTGCTTCTAGCTCTCTTGGCCTTTCACCACCTGTTGGCGGGAAGAACATTCGAGTCCAGTCAGACAACGCCACAGCGGTTGCCTACATTAACACCAGGGCGTGACACTCAGCCGCCTGGCACTGTTGGTATCCTTCAGTGGACAGAGGATTCCAGGTCCACCACATCCGCAGTCCACAACCCAGGCGGGGAAAACTGGGAGGCAGATTGTCTCAGCCGTCAAACCGTGGACAGCGGCGAGTGGGCTCTGCATCCGGCAGTGTTTCGATTAATCTGCCGCAAGTGGGGCACTCCGGAAGTGGATCTTCTCTCCCACGATCCTCAGGCCTTTGCAGCAGATGTGCTGGTTCAAGATTGGTCCCAGTTTCGTCTGTCTTACGCGTTTCCCCCTCTAGCTCTTGCCCAGAGACCTGCGCAAGTTCAGAATGGGGGGCCGTCGGGTCATTCTCATTGCCAGACTGGCCCAGGCGAGCTTGGTACCCTGACCTGCTCCATCTGTCCGTTGAGGTGCTGTGGCATCTCCCGGACCGTCCAGACCTTCTCTCACAAGGTCCGTCTTTCCGCCAGAATTCTGCGGCTCTCAGATTGACGGCGTGGCTGTTGAGTCCTGGATCTTGACGACTTCTGGTATCCCTCCTGAAGTCATCTCCACTATGACTCGGGCTCGGAAGTATTCCTTGGCCAAAATCTATCACAGGACCTGGAGAATTTTCCTGTCCTGGTGTCGCCCTTCCGGCCATGCTTCTTGGCCTTTTTTCCTTGCCGACCCTCCGGTCCTTTCTACAGTCCGGTCTGCAGCTAGGACTATCCCTCAATTCCCTCAAGGGACAGGTCTCGGCTCTGCCAGTGTGTTTCCAGCGGCGTATCGCCCAGCTGGCTCAGGTGCGCTCCTTCATACAGGGCGCATCTCACATCATTCCGCCTTACCGGCGGCCTTTGGATCCCTGGGACCTTAATCTGGTCCTCACGGCTTCCAGAAACCCCCCTATGAGCCTCTTAGGGAGGTTTCTTTGTCTCGTCTTTCACAGAAAGTGGTCTTTCTAGTGGCCATAACTTCCCTCGGGAGAGTCTCTGATTTGGCTGCACTCTCCTCGGAGTCACCTCTTTTGGTTTTTCATCAAAACAAGGTGGTTCTCCGTCCGACTCCGGACTTCCTCCCTAAGGTGGTTTCTCCTTCCACCTTAACCAGGACATTTCCCTGCCTTCCTTTTGTCCGGCTCCTGTTCATCGCTTTGAGAAAGCGTTGCATATCCTGGATCTGGTGCGGGCGCTCCGGATCTATGTGTCTCGCACCGCTGTTCTTAGGCGGTGCACCTCTCTTTTTTGTGCTGACCACAGGTCGGCGTAAGGGCCTCTCGGCTCTAAGCCGACCCTAGCTCGTTGGATTATGTCGGCCATTTCCGATGCCTACCAGTGTACTCAAGTGCCTCCCCCGCCGGGGGATCAAGGCACACTCGACCAGAGCTGTCGGTGCCTCTTGGGTTTCAGGCACCAGGCTACGGCTCAGCAGGTCTGTCAGACTGCCACTTGGACTAGTCTGCATGCCTTTTCGAAGCACTACAAGTGCATGCTCATGCTTCGGCAGATGCGAGCTTGGGCAGACGCACCCTTCTGGCGGCTGTCGCCCATTTGCGAAGTTAGGTTTCGCCTACTTCTCAGTTTTCTGTTTATTCCCACCCATGGACTGCTTTGAGACGTCCCATGGTCTGGGTCTCCCATAGGAACGATGAAGAAAAAGAGAATTTTGTTTACTTACCGTAAATTCTTTTTCTTATAGTTCCGTAATGGGAGACCCAGCACCCTCCCTGTTGCCTGTTGGCAGTTTCTTGTTCCGCGTGTTATCACCGGCTGTTGTTGTAGACAGAGGCTCCGGTTGTTCCGGTTCTTGCTCTATCTCTACTTGTGGGTGGCTACTCTCCTTCAGCTTTTGCACTAAACTGGCTATATTTGGTTAACCAGGGGGTGTATATGCTCGGAGGGAGGGACTACACTTTTTAGTGTAGTACTTTGTATGTCCTCCGGAGGCAGAAGCTATACACCCATGGTCTGGGTCTCCCATTACGGAACTATAAGAAAAAGAATTTACGGTAAGTAAACAAAATTCTCTTTTTTCTAAATGCCGTTATATAACAAAAATTATCTAGTTAAGTCTGTCAGGATTTTAAAGATGGCAACTACCACCTAGATCATTGTGCAAACCATTGTAGATTTCATAGGACCGGCTGCGTCAAGAACATCTGCTGGAAACAGACGAAAAGCCAGAGTAGTGTCCTGTCGGGCAACATGAGCTTGCGTTCCTCTGTTCAGTCAATCTGACAGGACATTGAGCGGAGTGGAATAAGGCGGGCTTTACACGCTACGATATATCTAACGAGATGTCGGCGGGGTCACGTCGTAAGTGACGCACATCCGGCATCGTTAGTGATATCGTAACGTGTGACAGCTATGAACAAGCAGAAATACTCACCTTCTTGTTCATCGTTGACACGTCGCTAATTTTCTAAAAATCGAACGTCCGCTTGTTCAATGTTCCCGAGGCAGCACACATCACTCCGTGTGACACCCCGGGAACGATGAACTGCAGCTTACCTGCGTCCTGCTGGCAATGCGGAAGAAAGGTGGTGGGCGGGATGTTACGTCCCGCTCATCTCCGCCCCTCCGCTTCCATTGGCCGGCTGCTGTGTGACGTCGCTGTGACGCCGAACGTCCCTCCCCCTTCAGGAAGTGGATGTTCACCGGCCACAGCGATGTCGTTTGGGAGGTAAGTACGTGTGACGGGGGGTTACAGCATTGTGAGACACGGCCAACAAATTGCCCGTGCCGCACAAACGATGGGGGCGGGTGCGATCACAAATGCGATCGCACGACATATTGAAACGTGTGAAGCAGGCTTTAGAGAGAAGATGATTACCTTTCTTTAGCTGATTGAGAATGAACATTCATCTCAGTCAGCCTGACAGTTTTAGTGCAAGCAGAGAGGACATCTGTCACGAGCAGATGATCTTCATGCAGCCCATCACACTGAAATCTCGGATGAGTTGCACACTGATATAGATGGCATTTGCCATTTTTAAAATCTTGACAGAGTGAACGAGATAAAAGTATTTAGAAAAAAGGTTAATATTTATAATTATTTTATTACTTCACATGTCTCAGAGAACCCCTTTAACCGGACTGATTTTGTCATTCAGGGGTCTAGAAAAGCTGGATTAGAAACCACGGAGTATACACGGTTGATTAAACACCTTCCCTTCATAATCTAGCCTCAAAAAAATACTTTTCTTTTTCGCTCCTAATTGGGAGACCCAGACAGTGGGTGTATAGCTACTGCCTCTGGAGGCCGCACAAAGAACTACACTTAAAAGTGTAAGGCCCCTCCCCTTCTGGCTATACACCCTCCCGTAGGAGTACGGATTCCTCAGTTTTAGCTTTGTGCGAAGGAGGTCAGACACGCACGCATAGCTCCATTGTTTTTAGTCAGCAGCAGCTGCTGACTATGTCGGATGGAAGAAAAGAGGGCCCATACAGGGCTCCCAGCATGCTCCCTTCTCACCCCACTGTATGTCGGAGGTGTTTGTAAGGTTGAGGTACCCATTGCGGGTACGGCGGCTGGAGCCCACATGCTGATTCCTTCCCCATCCCTTTTTACAGGGCTCTGGGTGAAGTGGGATTTACTGGTCTCCAGGCACTGAGACCGTGCTCCATCTACAGCCCCTGGAGAAGATGCTGGATGGAGCGGAGTACATCAGGGACATGGCCCTGCTTCCTCAAGGTACTCTGTGTCCCCGTGCATTTGGCGCTCACACCGCAGCATGCTGGGTGTTGTAGTGCGCCGGGGACATCAGCGCTGCGGCGCTTGTGCCATAGCCTCATTCAGCTTCGCTGAAGCAGGCACACTTTTGGGAAAAGGTCGCGCCGGCCGCTGGGACTGCGGCGTGGCTGGCACTTGTGGTGCGCCGGGGACTTCAGCGCGGGCCGCGCTTTTACGGCGGCCGCGCTGATAACTCGAGTCCCCGGCTTTTGCGGCCTATTTCCGTTCGTTCCCGCCCCCGGACCTGCCAGTCAGGAGAGGGGCGGGACGCTGGTCAGTGCATCAGCGCTGAGGGCTGGAGTCGTTTTTACATACTCCAGCCCTCACAATAGGCACAGAGGGGACACTGTTTCCCGCACTTTTGTTTGGGAACTCCCACGGACCGCCCCTCTCCACAGACGCCGGCAGCCATTCCTGCTGACACGCTGAGCTGCAGAGGGGAGCCGGGGAGACCCAGACAAGGAATTCTGCGCCTCTTACCCGCTATTCAGCGGGCGGTAAGCAGCCCTTTGGGCTCACCCCCTCTTGTGCCAGTAGTATTCTTAGTATTTTGTTCCTGCAAATACTTTGTACTGCATAGCGCTAGTCGCCCTTTGGCTATAGACTCTCTCACATTGCAGAGAGCCAACAGCATGTCGTCCGCAAAACGCAAGGGTGCCAAGGCACAGACATTATATGCTTCCTGTACCGCATGTGGGACTTTTCTACCGGCAGGCTCCACTGACCCCCATTGTGTGCAGTGCTCGGCCCCTGCGGCGCTTGCACAGTCGGGACCTCTGCTGGACGTGACCCAGGGTGTACCACCTGTGAATGCTGTTCAGGTGACAGGAACTGAGTTTACAGCTTTTGCTGACAGAATGTCTCTCACTATGTCACAAATTCTTGACGCATTGCGAGCTAGGCCTGTACTTCAGGCCAGGGACACTGTGCAATCATTGCCCCCTGGTCCCCCTCAGCTGAATTACCTCCAAGCTCCGGGACGGGCACATACACCTCAGGGTGAAGACTCTGACTCGGACGATGGCCCCAGGCAACCTAAGCGGGCTCGCTATGAGGGGCCTTCACATTCATCTCAATGGTCAGGATCCCAGCGAGATGAATCTATGGGTGATGAAGCGGACGTCACTGATCAGGATTCTGATCCTGGGACCGCTCTCAATCTAGATACACCAGATGGTGACGCCATAGTTAATGATCTTATAGCGTCCATCAATAAGATGTTAAATATTTCCCCACCAGCTCCTCCTGTAGAGGAGTCAGCTTCGCAGCACGAGAAAATCCATTTCAGATATCCTAAGCGTACATTAAGCACTTTTCTGGACCACGCTGACTTTAGAGACGCAATCCAGAAACCCCACGCTTATCCGGAAAGGTTTTTCTAAACGGCTTAAAGATACACGCTATCCTTTTCCCCCTGAGGTGGTCAAGGGTTGGACCCAGTGTCCAAAAGTGGATCCTCCAATTTCCAGGCTTGCAGCTAGATCCTTGGTTGCAGTTGAAGATGGAGCGGCACTTAAAGATGCCACTGACAGGCAGATGGAGCTCTGGCTGAAATCCATCTATGAAGCGATTGGAGCGTCGTTAGCGCCATCTTTTGCTGCCGTATGGGCACTCCAAGCTATCTCAGCCGGGCTTGTGCAAGTCGACTCAGTCACACGTGCATTTGCCCCGCAGGTAGCACCATTGACCTCGCAAATGTCGGCATTCGCATCGTACGCGATTAATGCTGTTCTTGACGCTACAAGCCGCACGGCAGTGGCGTCAGCCAACTCCGTTGTTTTGCGTAGGGCCCTGTGGTTGAGACATTGGAAGGCAGATTCTCATTCCAAGAAGTGCTTAACCAATTTGCCTTTTTCTCGTGACCGATTGTTTGGAGAGCGTTTGGATGAAATCATCAAACACTCCAAGGGTAAGGACTCATCCTTACCGCAACACAGACAAAACAAACCCCAACAGAGGAAGGGTCAGTCTGGTTATCGGTCCTTTCGAGGACCGGGCAGGTCCCAATTCGCCTCGTCAAAAAAGACTCAAAAAGACCAGAGACGCTCAGATTCTTGGAGGTCTCAGTCACGCCCAAAAAGGACAGCCGGAGGAACCGTTGCCAAGACGGCGTCCTCCTGACTTGCAGTCTCCGATTCCCACACCCTCGGTCGGTGGGAGGCTTTCCCACTTTGGCGACATTTGGCTGTCACGCGTCAAAGACCGTTGGGTGAGGGATATTCTGTCTCACGGGTACAGGATAGAGTTCAGTTCTCGTCCGCCAACTCGTTTCTTCACAACTTCTCCACCACCAGACCGAGCCGATGCTCTGTTGCAGGCGGTGGCCGCTCTAAAGGCGGAAGGAGTGGTGACCTCCGTCCCTCTTCAGGAACAAGGTCACGGTTTTTACTCCAATCTGTTTGTAGTCCCAAAAAAGGACGGATCGTATCGACCCGTCCTGGATCTAAAGTTGCTCAACAGACACGTAAAAGTCAGGAGGTTCCGGATGGAATCCCTACGCTCCGTCATAGCCTCAATGTCTCAAGGAGATTTTCTAGCATCAATAGATATCAAAGATGCGTATCTCCACGTGCCGATTGCGCCAGAGCATCAGCGTTTCC
Organism: Anomaloglossus baeobatrachus; assembly: GCF_048569485.1. Lineage (NCBI taxonomy): Eukaryota > Metazoa > Chordata > Amphibia > Anura > Aromobatidae > Anomaloglossus > Anomaloglossus baeobatrachus. The sequence goes on along the minus strand of NC_134357.1, from coordinate 448,130,609 downwards.
TACGCTTCGTCATACACGACGAACACCTGCAGTTCGTAGCGTTACCTTTCGGTCTGGCAACAGCCCCCCGGGTCTTCACCAAGGTCATGGCAGCAGTAGTAGCTGTTCTGCACTCGCAGGGTCACTCGGTCATCCCGTATCTAGACGACCTGCTTATAAAGGCACCCTCTCAAGAGGCATGCCAACACAGTCTGAAGGTGGCACTAGACACTCTCCAGAGTTTCGGGTGGATTATCAACTTTCCAAAGTCGCATCTCATCCCGACCCAATCTCTGACTTATCTTGGCATGGAGTTTCATACTCTCTCAGCGATAGTGAAGCTTCCACTGGACAAGCAGTGTTCGCTAAGGACAGGAGTGCAATCTCTCCTTCAGAGCCAGTCGCACTCACTGAGGCGCCTCATGCATTTCCTAGGAAAGATGGTAGCAGCAATGGAGGCGGTCCCGTTCGCGCAGTTTCATCTGCGCCCTCTACAATGGGACATTCTCCGCCAATGGGACGGGAAGTCGACGTCCCTCGACAGGACTGTCTCCCTCTCTCAGACTGCCAAGGACTCTCTGCGTTGGTGGCTTCTCCCCACCTCATTGTCACAGGGAAAGTCGTTCCTTCCTCCGTCCTGGGCAGTGGTCACGACGGATGCGAGCCTATCAGGGTGGGGAGCGGTGTTTCTCCACCACAGGGCTCAGGGGACGTGGACTCAGGAAGAGTCCACCCTGCAGATCAATGTTCTGGAAATCAGAGCAATCTACCTTGCTCTGCGAGCCTTCCAACAATGGCTGGAAGGCAAGCAGATTCGGATTCAGTCGGACAATTCCACGGCGGTGGCGTACATCAACCACCAAGGGGGAACACGCAGTCGCCAAGCCTTTCAGGAAGTCCGGCGGATTTTGACGTGGGTGGAAAGCAAAGCGTCCACCATATCCGCAGTTCACATCCCAGGCGTGGAAAACTGGGAAGCAGACTTTCTCAGTCGCCAGGGCATGGACGCAGGAGAATGGTCCCTTCACCCGGACGTGTTTCAGCAGATCTGTTGCCGCTGGGGGACGCCGGACGTCGATCTGATGGCGTCACGGCACAACAACAAGGTCCCAGTTTTCATGGCACGGTCTCACGATCACCGAGCGCTGGCGGCAGACGCCTTGGTTCAGGATTGGTCGCAATTCCGACTCCCCTATGTGTTCCCACCTCTAGCATTGTTACCCAGAGTTCTCCGGAAAATCAGGTCCGACTGCCATCGAGCCATTCTCGTCGCTCCAGACTGGCCAAGAAGGTCGTGGTACCCGGATCTGTGGCATCTCACGGTAGGCCAACCGTGGGCACTACCAGACCGTCCAGATTTGCTGTCTCAAGGGCCGTTTTTCCATCTGAATTCTGCGGCCCTGAACCTGACTGTGTGGCCATTGAGTCCTGGATCCTAGCGGCCTCCGGTTTATCTCATGAAGTTGTTGCCACAATGAGACAGGCTAGAAAACCATCCTCAGCTAAGATCTATCACAGGACGTGGAAGATATTCTTAGCTTGGTGCTTGGCTCAAGGGTTTTCTCCCTGGCCATTTGCATTGCCAATTTTTCTTTCCTTCCTGCAGTCTGGGTTGGAAAAAGGTTTGTCGCTTAGCTCTCTTAAGGGTCAAGTCTCCGCGCTATCCGTATTCTTTCAGAAGCGCTTGGCACGACTTTCTAAAGTACGCACGTTTCTCCAAGGAGTTTGTCATATCGTTCCTCCTTACAGACGGCCATTGGAACCCTGGGATCTGAACAAGGTTCTCATTGCTCTCCAGAAGCCGCCTTTCGAGCCTTTGAAAGAGGTTTCCCTTTCTCGGCTTTCACAAAAAGTAGTTTTTCTTGTGGCGGTCACGTCTCTTCGAAGAGTGTCCGAGCTAGCGGCGTTATCTTGCAAATCTCCCTTCCTGGTGTTTCACCAAGACAAGGTAGTACTGCGTCCAATTCCAGAGTTTTCTCCCAAGGTGGTTTCTTCCTTTCATCTCAATCAGGATATCACTTTGCCATCTTTGTGTCCGCATCCAGTTCACCAATTTGAAAAAGGTTTACATCTGTTGGACCTGGTGAGAGCACTCAGGATTTACATTTCTCGCACGGCGTCTCTACGCCGTTCTGATGCGCTCTTTGTCCTAGTCGCTGGTCAGCATAAGGGATCGCAAGCTTCCAAATCCACCCTGGCGCGGTGGATCAAGGAACCAATTCTTCACACATACCGTTCTGCTGGGCTTCCGATTCCATCTGGACTGAAGGCCCATTCTACCAGAGCCGTTGGTGCGTCCTGGGCATTGCGGCATCAGGCTACGGCTCAGCAGGTGTGCCAGGCGGCTACCTGGTCGAGTCTGCACACGTTTACCAAACACTATCAAGTGCATACCTACGCTTCGGCAGATGCCAGCCTAGGTAGACAGGTCCTTCAGGCGGCGGTGGCCCACCTGTAGGAAAGGGCTGTCTGACAGCCCGTTCATGTGGTATCTTTTTACCCACCCAGGGACTGCTTTTGGACGTCCCACTGTCTGGGTCTCCCAATTAGGAGCGAAAAAGAAGAAGGGAATTTTGTTTACTTACCGTAAATTCCTTTTCTTCTAGCTCCAATTGGGAGACCCAGCACCCGCCCTATTTGTTCTTAGGGTTTCGTTTTTCGGGTGCACATGTTGTTCATGTTGTTTCTTAAGTTCTCCGATCTTGTTATCGGATTGAATTTGTTTTTGAAACTGTTATTGGCTTTCCTCCTCCTTGCTTTGGTACTAAAACTGAGGAATCCGTACTCCTACGGGAGGGTGTATAGCCAGAAGGGGAGGGGCCTTACACTTTTAAGTGTAGTTCTTTGTGCGGCCTCCAGAGGCAGTAGCTATACACCCACTGTCTGGGTCTCCCAATTGGAGCTAGAAGAAAAGGAATTTACGGTAAGTAAACAAAATTCCCTTCTTCAGGAACCTCAAAAACAGAAATGACTCAAGGTTTTATAATTTATGGTTGTTTTGGGGGAGTTTTTGTATGAAATGCTGCTGAAGTGTTAATGTTCATCTGGTCCTGGTTCAGTTTGTAGATAACCTGGCATATGTTTATAACATTCCTGCCACTTGCGTAGAATACAGGGCATAAAACGTAGAGGTGTCATCATCCGGGATAAGGTTATGCCATTCTTCCAGGAATCTGTTGCAAACATCTTTCCTCAATTCGGTAGGGTTTCACAGAGAGAAGTGGAATGTTTCCATCACCTAGGCGAGTCGTTTAGATAAAATGTGTTTATTCACTCACTCATCATGCCTCCAACTGGTACTCTGTTATCAGTCCATCATATCTACTTATCTCGTATATCTCTTTCATATCTACTTGTCTATTATCTCGTAAAATTTGTTTATTTGCTCGCTCACTCAGCATGTCACCAACTGGTACTCTATTATCTGTCCATCATATCTACTTATCCCATATAACTCTTTCTTATCTACTGTGCCTTGCGAAAGTATTCGGTCCCTTGAATTTTTCAACCTTTTCCCACATTTGAACCTTCAATCATAAAGATAAAAATTTTAATGTTATGGTGAAGAATCAACAAGTGGACACAATTGTGAAGGTGAACGAAATTTATTGCTTATTTTAAATTTTTGTAAAAAATAAAAAGCTGAAAATTGGGGCGTGCAATATTATTCGGCCCCTTTAAGTTAATACTTTGTAGCGCCACCTTTTGCTGCGATTACAGCTGCAAGTCGCTTGGGGTATGTCTCTATCAGTTTTGCACATCAAGAGACTGAAATTCTTGCCCATTCTTCCTTTGCAAATAGCTGGCGCTGAGTGAGGTTGGATGGAGAGCGTTTGTGAACAGCATTTTTCAGCTCTTTTCCACAGATTCTCGATTGGATTCAGGTCTGGACTTTGACTTGGCCATTCTTTTTTTTTTTAAAATCAGATCTTTTTTATTAAACAACTAAGAATCAATACAGAGAAAATATATCGCATCTTATATAACTAGTAAAAGCGTACATTGAAAAAACATATGTTGTCTATAAATCAGGTTCTTCCTCTGTATATAAAAAAAAAAAAAAAAAAAGGAAAAAAGGATTCTTAGATGACTTGGCCATTGTAACACCTGAATACGTTTATTTGTGAACCATTCCATTGTAGATTTTGCTTTATGTTTGGGGTCATTGTCTTGTTGAAAGACAAATCTCCGTCCCAGTCTCAGGTCCTTTGCAGACTCCAACAGATTTTCTTCAAGAATGGTCCTGTATTTGGCTCCATCCATCTTTCCATCAATTTTAACCATCTTCCCTGTCCCTGCTGAAGAAAAGCAGGCCCAAACCATGATGCTGCTATCACCATGTTTGACAGTGGGGATGGTGTGTTCAGGGTGATTAGCTGTTTTGCTTTTACGCCAAACATATCGTTTGGCATTGTGCCCAAATAGTTAGATTTTGGTTTCATCTGACCAGAGAAAAAAAAAACTCACCAAAAATAAAGCCAACAGCCATAAAATGGTCAGATAGTGGCAAAAGCACATGCAAGATGCATACGGCCCCCCATGATAAAGGTTGGAAGATCACAGGTGCAGAATGCCTATATAACAACCACCCCCAGCCTAATATATCAGGAGGGGGAGGTTGCCGGCACAAAACTGCACACAAATAAGATCTAATATAGGGCGTCAGTCACACAGATACGTGCAATGCACAGTGTCCAGGCAAAGCCTATTGATCACGCCCTTCTATTAGGTCAGGCGGGCTGCCCAGCACCTACGTGCACTGGCACAGTGGACAGACATCCCAGGGGACCGGCTGCATCCTGCAAAATTGTGCGATAATAAAATGATAAAATTGATAATAAATGTGAGGTATTGGTCATATTTTGGCCATAATATATAAGCTCGTAACCCACACGTCAAGGGTCCCCACGCTTTTTCTAATGTCCTATGATGAGCTTGTTTTGATGTGGTTAGGGACTCGTAAGCATGGGGACCCTTGACGTATGGGTTACGAGCTTATGTATTATGGCCAAAATATGACCAATACCTCACATTTATTATCAATTTTATCATTTCATTATCGCACAATTTTGCAGGATGCAGCCGGTCCCCTGGGATGTCTGTCCACTGTGCCAGTGCACGTAGGTGCTGGGCAGCCCGCCTGACCTAATAGAAGGGCGTGATCAATAGGCTTTGCCTGGACACACTGCATTGCACGTATCTGTGTGACTGACGCCCTATATTAGATCTTATTTGTGTGCAGTTTTGTGCCGGCAACCTCCCCCTCCTGATATATTAGGCTGGGGGTGGTTGTTATATAGGAATTCTGCACCTGTGATCTTCCAACCTTTATCATGGGGGGCCGTATGCATCTTGCATGTGCTTTTGCCACTATCTGACCATTTTATGGCTGTTGGCTTTATTTTTGGTGAGTTTTTTTTTTTTTTCTTTTCTATGAATTTATTCTAATGTCCTATGATGAGCTTGTTTTCATCTGACCAGAGCACCTTCTTCCACATGTTTGGCGTGTCTCTCAGGTGGCTTGTGGCAAACTTTAACCCCATAGCGACGGCCTAATATCTCAAGACGTCGGAAAAACAGGGTACTTATTCTGTTCCGACGTCTTGAGACGTCAGGCCGGAAAAAGCTTGTAGCGCCCCCCAGTGACTAAAAATCTCGGGGGTTTCAGCTACCGGAGGTAGCTGAGACCCCCAAGATTATGAATCGGGGTGTTTTTTTTGGACCCCGTTAATGCGATTGCCGGTATACACCGTATACCGGCGACAACATTAAAAAAAAATAAATGGCCGGTAAAATTGATTTATTTCTCATCTGACGTGATCAAACATGTCAGATGAGAAATAAATATGAGCCCTTAGTGCCCCCAAAGCCCCCGATACCGGAGAATCCCCCCACCACCCCCTACCCCCCCTCCGGAAAATCCAAGATGGCGCCGACGCGCGCTGAAAACTCCCGCCGCCGCCGGCTCTGCATTCATTTCCCTCCGATCTGAAATGATCAAACATTTCAGATCGGAGGGAAATGTCCTCCCCCTGACCTCTCCTCCGGTACACCGGAGATCTCTGGTCCCCGGAGCCCCCTCCGGTTCTCCAGAGCCGCCTCCCCCCTCCCCCCTCCGGAGCGTGGAAGATGGCGGCCGCATTCATCCTGCTCTTTCTGCCGCATGTGACACGTCACATGCGGCAGAAAGTTGTCCCCAGGTCCCCCCGTCACCCCCCCAGCCCCCGGTTTTACGTTACCTGGCTGCTGGTGCTCCGGCCCCGCGATCACGCCGCCTCCTTCTTGAAAGCTGGCGGCGCATGCGCAGACAACGGCTGTCAGCTGGATCCCTGCAAGCAGGGATGCTGACGTCGCTACTGCACAGGCTGCTCCACTGTGGACCGGGGGAGGGTGAGGGCGGTAATCTGCAGCCACACTCCTCACATGGAGAGACTGCTGTTCTAGAAAATGGGGGGTACGTTCTGTGAGCGTGCACCTCATATTCTAGAATGAGGTTACTGCAGGTCACTCTGCCCTAGGTTGGACCGGGGCAGTGTGAGTGCAGTATTCTCAGATTACTGCACCCACACTGCTCATGGAGAGCTTGCTCTTCCAGAAAATGGGGGATACGTTCCCTGAACGTGCCCCCCATATTCTAGAAGATCCAGAGTCGGCGTGGGACCTCCAAAATGGATTACAGCGACCGAAATTTATTTATTTTCAATAAATTGGTAAAAGAGGAATGTTTCGGGGAGTTTTTTTTTCAAATACATTTTTTTTTGTCTTTATTTTTTTCTATTACTTGACTGGGTTAGTAATGTCGGGTATCTGTTCAGATGCCGTGACATCACTAACCCCAGGGCTTGATGCCAGGTGACATTACAGCTGGTATCAACCCCATATATTACCCCGTCTGCCACCGCACCAGGGCGCGGGATGAGCTGGAGCGAAGCGCCAGGATTGGCGCATCTAATGGATGCGCCACTTCTGGGGCGGCTGCGGCCTGCTATTTTTAGGCTGGGAAGAGTCCAATAACCATGGCTCTTCCCACCCTGAGAATACCAGACCCCAGCTGTCTGCTTCACCTTGGCTGGTGATCTAATTTGGGGGGGACCCCACGTTTTTGTTTTTTTTTTAAAAAACGCCTGGGGAGCCCTCCAAATTGATCACCAGCCAAGGTGAAGCTGTCAGCTGTGGTTTGCAGGCTACAGCTGTCTGCTTTACCCTAGCTGGCTATCAAAAATAGGGGGGACCCCACGTCGTTTATTTTAATTATTAATTTTTTGGGGGGCTAAATACAAGGCTAGGCACCCTTTAGTGCCACATGAAAGGCACTAAAGGGCGCCAGCTTAGAATATGCAGGGGGTGGGACGTTATATTTGTTTGACATCTATCCATTCATCCATTGTAGCATTTTAGGCTGTGCGCCCACAATCGGGATTTGCAGCGTTTTGGGCGCAGAGTGTTTTCCCTGCATCCATAGCGCTGCGTTGTGCAGTAGAAGCACAGTGGAAGGATTTTTAGAAATCCCGTGCCCACTGTGCTTCTCTTCTCCGCAGCATAAACCGACCTGTGGTGCAGCTTCCCGAGCCTCAGCATGTCAATTTATGCTGCGGAGATGAGTGTTCTCTGCAGGTAGCATAGAGCTCCACAGCGGCCTGAACCCAAATCGTGGGCATGGCCAGCTGCATTCTCCCGTGGACAACACTCACATCTCTGCAGGAGGCTGACACTGTATTCTAGACGCCGTGTCGCTGGATCATGGCCACATAGCCTAAAAGTGAGACATTTGTTGCTACAGCAACATTTTTGTGAAGTACCTGTGGATTCAAAATGCTTACTATACTTCTGAATAAAATCCAGTTTCCAAAATGGAGTCACTTGTGGGGGGTTTCTAATGTATAGGTACCCAAGGGGCCCTGCAAATGTGACATGGTGCCCGCAATTTATCTCAACTTTTCCAGAATTCAAATGGTACCCCTTCCATTCCAAGCCCTCCCATTTATCCAAACAGAGGTTTTTGGCCACATGTGGGGTATCCCTGTGCTCATAAGACATTGGATAACAACCTGTTGGGTCCACGGTTTGTTGTTGTCTCTTGAAAAAGTGAGAAATTTGATGCTGAAGCAACATTTTTGTGAAAAAAATGAAAATTTTCAATATGGCAACCTAAGCTTATCAAATTCTGTGAAGTATTCGCGGATTCAAACTGCTCACTATACACCTAGATAAAAGCCTTGAGGTGTCTTATTTCCAGAATGGAGTCACTTGTGGGGGACAGCCACTGTTTAGGCACCTCAGGGGCTCTCCAAATGCAACCTGGCGTCCGCTATTGATTCCAGCCAATTTTGCAGTCAAATGGCACTCCTTCCCTTCCGAGCCCTGCTGTGCACCCAAACAGTTGATTTCCACCACATATAAGGTATCGCCAAACTCAGGAGAAATTGCACAATAAATGTTATGCTGAATTTTTTCCTTTTACTCTTGTAAAAAAAAAAGCTACCTGGTTGAAATAACAATTTTGTGGTAAAATTTTTTTTTTTTTTTTCATGACTCAACGTTATAAAATTCTGTGAAGCACCTGGGGGTTCAGGGTACTCACCAAACATCTAGATAAATTCCTTGAGGGGCCTAGTTTACAAAATGGGGTCACTTGTGTGGGGTTTCTGCTGTTTAGGTACCTTAGGGGTCCTCCAAATGTGACATGGTGCCCGCAATCTTTTTCAGCCAAATTTCCTTTCCAAAATTCAAATATTGCTCCTTTCGTTCCAAGCCCTCCCATTTGTCCAAACAAAGGTTTCAGACCACATGTGAGGTATCACCGCGCTCATAAAAAAGTGGTTAACAAACCTTGAGGTCAAATTTTTGGAATTACCTCTTGAAAAAGTGAGAAAATTGATGCTAAAGCAACATTTTTGAGAAAATTATTAAAATTTTCAATATGACAACGTAACGTTAACAAAATCTGTGAAGTACCTGTGGATCTAAAATGCTCACTATACCCCTAGATAGAAGCCTTGAGGGGTCTAGTTTCCAAAATGGTGTCACTTGTGAGGGATTTCTTCTGTTTAGGTACCTTAGCGGACCTGTAAATGCAACATGGTGCCCGCAATCTATTTCAGCCAAATTTGCTTTCCAAAATTCAAATATTGCTCCTTCTGTTCCGAGGCCTCCCATTTGTCCAAACAGAGGTTTCTGACCACATGTGGGGTATCGGCGTGCTCATAAGAAAGTGGGGAACAAGTTTTGGGGTCCATTTTGTTGTGTTATTTCTTGTAAAAGTGAATAAATTTGGGTTAGAGCAATATTTTTAGGTAAAATTTAATTTTTGCTTTTTTTCATTCCACATTGCTTTTGTTCATGTGAAGCACCTGAAGGGTTAAAAAACTTCTTGAATGTGGTTTTGAGTACTTTGGGGGGTGCAGTTTTTATAATGGTGTCACTTTTGGGTATTTTCTGTCATCTAGGCCTCTCAAAGTCACTTCAAATGTGATGTGGTCCCTAAAAAAATGGTTTTGTAAATTTTGATGTAAAAATGAGAAATCGCTGATAAACTTTGAACCCCTCTAACTTCCTAACGAAAAAAAATTGTGGGAAATGTTATTTATTAACTATTTTGTGTCACAGAAATCTCTGGTTTAACGGTATAAAAATTCAAAAGTTGAAAATTGCAAAATTTTCAAAATTTTTGCCAATATTCAATTTTTTTCATAAATAAACGCAAAAAATATTGTCCTAAATTTGGTACTAACATGAAGTCCAATATGTGACGAAAAAACAATCTCAGAATCACCGGGATCCGTTGAAGCGTTCTAGAGTTATAACCTCATGAAGTGACACTGGTCAGAATTGCAAAATTTGGTCTGGTCATTAAGGTGAAAATTAGCTCCGTCACTAAAGGGTTAAACAACACTTTTTATGGATGTCTTTGAGAAATGGCTTTCTTCGTGCCATTCTTCCATAAAGACCAGATTTGTGCAGTATACGACTGATTGTTGACCTATGGACAGACTCTCCCACCTCAGCTGTAGATCTCTGCAGTTCATCCAGAGTGATCATGGGCCTCCTGGCTGCATCTCTGATCAGTCTTCTCCTTGTTTGATATGAAATTTTTGAGGGACGGCCGGGTCTTGGTAGATTTGCAGTGGTATGATACTCCTTCCATTTCAATATGATCGCTTGCACAGTGCTTCTTGGGATGTTTAAAGTTGTGGAAATCTTTTTGTAACCAAATCCAGCTTTAAACTTCTCCACAACAGTATCCCAGGCTTTCCTGTTGTATTCCTTGGTCTTCATGATGCTCTCTGTGCTTTAAACAGAACACTGAGGCCATCACAGGGCAGGTGCATTTATACGGAGACTTGATTACACACATGTGGCTTATATTTATCATCATCAGTCATTTAGGACAACATTGGATCATTCAGAGATCCTCAATGAACTTTTGGAATGAGTTTGCTGCACTTGAAAGTAAAGGGGATGAATCTGTGGAAAGAGCTGAAAACTGCTGTTCACAAACGCTCTCCATCCAACCTCACTCAGCTCGAGCTGTTTGCAAAGGTAGAATGGGCAAGAATTTCAATCTCTCGATGTGCAAAACTGACAGAGACGTACCCCAAGCAACTTGCAGCTGTAATCGCAGCAAAAGGTGGTGCTACAAAGTATTAACTTAAAGGGGATGAATAATATTGCACGCCCCAATTTCTTTAACGTTCCTATGGGAGACCCAGACCATGGGTGTATAGCTACTTCCTCCGGAGGACACACAAAGTACTACACTCAAAACGTGTAGCTCCTCCCTCCTAGCATATACACCCCCTGCTAGCCAGTCCTAGCCAGTTCAATACTTTGTGTTTCAGGAGGTCACACACACATGCATTCTCTGATTTTGATTTTTGATTTTTCCTTTTGGATCAAAGATTTGGAAGAAAAGCGGGTCCAGCTGGACTCCCGGCATGTCCCTTCTCACCCCACTGTGTCGGCGGTGCTGTTAAGGTTGATTTTCCAAGGCTGGAGCCTTCTCATGCCGCGCTCCTTCACCATCCCCTGGGGCTCTGGCTTGAAGTGGGAGCCAACACGGTTCTCACTGCTTTGCAGGAGACCGGTCTCCATCCGCAGCCCTTTTTCAGGATCCTGCTGGACGGAGCGATCACCCCCCAGGGACCTGGCAACCTGCGTCTCACAAGCTAAGTATATGAGACGTTATTACCACAGAAAGTGGTCTTTCCAGGGGTCCTTTATACTTTATTTATTGGGGAGAGTGTGTTTTATGTTTGTGTTAACATTTCCGGCCGGTTCTCCAGTTTTCACTGGAGAACCGCGCCGATGGTGCCTGCACGCCAGCCGCATGTTTAAATCTAGGCCCCGGCTTCGCCTGAGGCCTAGTTTCGGTTTCCACTGCCTCTGCATGTCAGTCATGCAGAGGGACAGTGTGGCTCCGCCCAGCGGCTGTGCAGCACAGGGAAGGGACACTCCTCACTGAGGAAGGATTCCCTCCCCTGGCTACCTCATTTGCCGCTCTCAGAGTAGGCCCCGCCCCCTCTCCTCGCTCCGGTCGCCATTTTCTCAGCGTTCTCTGTGCCTGCATAGGCACAGAGATTCCACATTGTGACAAGTGGGGGCCTGGGCTGAGGGACTGGAGGGCACAGAAATGTTTAAACGATCTGGCAGCCACAACCTCCGGTTTGTGCAGCTGCTTATTTTATCTGTTTATATATGCTGGGGGCCATTCTAGGACAGAGCCCCCACCTCTGCAGCATGTCTCACATCAGAGCAAGGCTGCAAGGCTGTTTTTATTATGCACTGCATGTAGTCTCGTACGGCTGTACCGAGCTCATAAACACAGTGGCCCCTCAGCCTGGAGGCTCATCAGTGGTCCCTCCAGCTGCTCCGGCTTCGGTGGCTGACCCCTGGTTTGGCTAGAATCCGCTATTTCCAGGGGTCGGCTGTCCCGGAATCTGCTGAGCATGCAGCCCCCTTCTCAGGGCGTTTTCTGCTACAGCTCGCTCAGCAAAGCTCACAGAGGACTCTCCTTCTGGTCTCAGACCCCGTCCTCCTGACATGGAGACGCAGGGTCCCCTGTCCTCCCCGTCCCGCAGCTCTGAACACGAGCTGACTCACTGGACGAGGAGGATGTCTCTACCAGGGGCTCGGGCGCTACTTCATGTACCACTGATCTGTCCGTAGGTGACGCAGATGCTAATGATTGGATTGCGTCCATTATACTTGTACTGGACCTCCATCCGCCTGTATCAGGGGAGTATTCCCCGCTGGCAGAAGGGCATCAGTATACCTTAAACAGGACAAGGAGTGTGTTCCTTAACCACTCCAGTTTTCAGCCCACTGTGTCCAAGCCCACAGCCTGTCCTGTCAGACCCCAAAGCGGGGTTCTGATGACTGTTTCCCCCTCCCATCAGAGGTGGTCAAGGAGTGAGCTCATTCGCCAAGGGTGGTCCCTCCGGTGTCTAGACTTTCAGCCCGGATAGTTGTATCAGTGGCTGACGGCACCTCTATAAGGATCCCACGGTACATTAATTTTGTACTGGACCTCAATCCGCCGGAGTTACCTTGCCTAGGAGAACACAATGTGTGTTCCTTAACCACTCCAGTTTTCAGGCCACTGTGATCAAGCCCAGGGTCCGCTCTGACAGTCGCTTCCCATGAAGCGTGATTCTGAGGACTGTTTTTTTCCCTTTCCACCAGTGGTGGTCAAGAAGTGGGCTCATTCACCACAGGTGGCTCAGCCCGGACCGTTATGTCAGTGGCTGATGGCTCCTCACTTAAGGTTTTGCGGTCCGCCAGGTTGTCCTTCTGGCCAAATCTGTATGGGGGCGGCAGGAGATTCGTTCTCCTCAGCTTTACAGCAGTGCGTTTTTTTTGTAGCCTTCTCTGCTTCTCTAGAGGAGATGCATTCCCTCACTGGGACTCTATGCCCGAAATGGTTGCCTGAACTTCCAGACTTCAGTCTTTTCATCCTATGCCATGTCTGCCATGCTGGACACCGCACTGCGGTGGCCTCGGCTACTTTCCTCGCTAACCGCAGGCTCCTGTGGCTTCGGAAATGGAAGGCAGATGCTTCTATAGAAGTTCCTTGCTGGGCTCCCTTTTGTTGGGACCAGTTTCTTCGGAACCAACTGGATGAAATTAAGGAAGCTCTTGGCGGGAAGAGTTCTTCCATGCCACAAACCTAAACCAGGGAACCTGTCCAGGGCAGGAATCAGTTGAGGTTTCGGTTGTTTCGTTCCTCCATCTGATCGTTCTCTAAGCCCTCGGCCTCGTCCACTAGCTCGGCCAAGGTTCATAGACCCAAATGGCGCTCGAAGCTGCGTCTTCAGAAGACCGCAGGAGATGCTGCCACTGAGTCAGCTTCCTCCGAGCTATCTAGCCACGCCAACAACGTCCTTGGTCGGTGGCAGGCTCTCCCACTTGGCGACATATGGTTTTAACACGTCTCCGTTCAGTGGGTGCGGGATTATATCTCCCATGGCTACAGGATGGAATTCTATCCACCCGCCAAACAGTTTTTTCTGTCAACTCCCCCCGGCTCCAAGGCCGCCGCCTTCTCACAGGCCGTGGCATTCTTGCAGGCCAATGGAGTAATTGTACCGGTTCCCGACTGGGAACGGTTCTGAGATTTCTGCTTAAATCTATTCCTAGTCCCCGAAGAGGGCGGTGCCTTCCGACCTGGATCTTTAGCTTTTCAAGCATGGTCAGGTGTGGCGTTTTCACATGGAGTCTCGGTCTTGTTCCGTGTGTTTTTCACCGGATCAATCAATAACCCAAGGAGATTCCTTAGCAGCCATCGGCATCAGAGATGCCTATCTGCAGGTGTCAATCGCAGTTTCACACCAGCGTTGGCTACGTTTTGCAATCGGAGTGGTCCAATTCGTGGCTCTTCCCTTGGGGTTAGCCACGGCCCCTCGAGTATTCTCATTGGGGCAGCTGTGATTAGGGTCCTGCACCTCTAGGGATTGGCAGTGATCTTTTGCCCTGGACGGTCTTCTTGTCGGGGCTTCATCCAGTGCAGACTCTTAGCAGAGTGCTTCGCTCACTCTCGCCACTCTAACCAATTCGGGTGGCTTGTCATTCTGTCCAAGTCCACTCTGACTTCGAACCAGAGGTTCCCAGGGACGCAATTCGAGACTCTGTCGGCACTTGTGAAGCTGCCCTTAGTCGCACAGTAGTCCCTCCGCTGGCGGTCGACGTCGTTCTATCAGGCACCGAATACAGGTGCTGGTCAGATGGTGGCGTCAATGGAAGCGATTCCTTGCCCAGTTTCTCCTGCGTCCTCTGAGACTGGATATTTTCCGCTGTACAAGCGAACTTCCTCCTTCGACGGGGTGGTGGCTTCGCCACTGACCAGGGGCTCGTTTCAGTGGTGGCTTCGGCCACTCTATCTCAGGGACGCTCCTTCCTGGCCCCGTCCCGGGTGATCCTCACCAGGATGCTAGTCTATCCGCCTTGGGAGCAGTATATCTCCACCGTGGAGCGCAGGGCGCTTGGACTCTGTCCGAATCAGCCCTCTGGATCAATGTGCTGGAAATCAGAGCTGTATTTCTAGCTCTCTAAGCCTTTCACCATCTGTTGGCGGCTAGGCACATTCGAGTCCAGTCGGACAACGTGACAGCATTTTCCTACATCAACTTCCAGGGCGGGACACTCAGCCGCCTGGCAATGTTGGCGGCTCAACGCATTCTTCAGTGGATGAGGGACTCCTAGTCCACCGTATCCGCAGCCCACATCCTAGACGTGAAAACTGCGAGGCAGACTATTTCAGCTGTCCAACCGTGGTCCACGATCCTCAGGTTTTGCGGCAGACGCACTGGTTCATGTTTGGTCCCAGCTTCGTCTCTTTTACGTGTTTCACCCTCTAGCTCTTGTCCAGAGTCCTGCGCAAGGTCAGTAAAGAGGGCCGTCGGGTCATTCTCATACTCCAGACTGACCCAGGCAGGCTTGGTACCCTGACCTGCTTCATCTGTCCGTTGTGTTGCCATGGCATCTTCCGGACCGTCCAGACCTTCTCTCAAAAGGTCCGTTTTTTCCGCCAGAATTCTGGACTCTCAGATTGACGGCGTGGCTCTTGAGTCCTGGATCTTGACGACTTCTGGTATCCCTCCTGAAGTCATCTCCACTATGACTCGAGCTCCAAAGTGTCCTTTGGCCTTTTTGGCCTTGCCGAACCTCCTGTCCCTTCCACAGTCCGGTCTACAGCTAGGACTATCCCTCATTAAGGGACAGGTCTCGGCTCTGTCAGTGTGTGCCAGCGGCGTATCGTCCGGCTGGCTCCGGTGCGCTCCTTCAAGGGCGCATCTCACATCATTCCGCCTTACCGGCGGCCTATGGAGCCCTGGGACCTTAATCCGGTCCTCACGGTTTCCGGAAACCCCCCTTTGAGCCTCTTAGGGAGGTTTCTTTGTTTCATCTTTCACAGAAAGTAGTCTTTCTAGTGGCCATAATTTCCCGCCAGAGAGTTTTGGCTGCACTCTCTTCGGAGTCACCCCCTTTTTTGTTTTTTTTCATCAAGACAAGGTGGTCTCCGTCCGACTCCGGACTTTCTCCCTAAGGTGGTTGCTGCTTCCACCTTATCCGGGGCATTTTTCCTGCCTTCCTTTTGTGCGGCTCCTGTTCATCGCTTTGAAAAAGCGTTGCATATCCTGGATCTGGTGCGGGCGCTCCGGATCTATGTGTCTCGCACCGCCGTTATTAGGCGGTGCACCTCTCTCTGGTGCTGACCACTAGTCAGCGTAGCGGTCTCTCGGCATCTAAGCCGACCCTGGTTCGTTGGCTTAGGTCGGCCATTTCCGATGCCTACAAGTGTACTCAAGTGCCTTCCCCGCCGGGGATCAGGGCACACTTGATCAGAGCTGTCGGTGCCTTTTGGGCTTTCAGGCACCAGGCTACGGCTCAGCAGGTCTGTCAGACTGCCACTCGGATTAGTCTGCATACTTTTTCGAAGCACTACCCAAGGCATGCTCATGCTTTGGCAGACGCGGGCTTGGGCAGACGCATCTTTCAGGCGTCTGTCGCCCATTTGTGAAGTTAGGTTTCGCCTGCTTCTCAGTTTGTCTGTTTATTCCCACCCATGGACTGCTTTAGAACGTCCCATGGTCTGGGTCTCCCATAGGAACGTTAAAGAAAAAGAGAATTTTGTTACTTACCGTAAATTCTTTTTCTTATAGTTCCGTCATGGGAGACCCAGCACCCTCCCTATTGCCTGTTGGCAGGTTTCTTGTTCCGTGTGTCTTCACCGGCTGTTGTTGTTGTAGACAGAGGTTCCGGTTCTTCCGGGTTTTACTCTGTCTCTTCTTGTGGGTGGATGTCCTCCTTCAGCTTTTGCACTAAACTGGCTAGGACTGGCTAGCAGGGGGTGTATATGCTAGGAGGGAGGAGCTACACGTTTTGAGTGTAGTACTTTGTGTGTCCTCCAGAGGCAGTAGCTATACACCCATGGTCTGGGTCTCCCATGACGGAACTATAAGAAAAAGAATTTACGGTAAGTAACAAAATTCTCTTTTTTCAGTTTTTTATGTTTTACAAAAATGTAAAATAAGTAGTAAATATCGTTCACCTTCACAATTGTGTCCACTTGTTGTTGATTCTTCACCATAACAATAACATTTTTTTCTTCATCGTTCCTTATGGGAGACCCAGACCATGGGGTGTATAGCTTCTGCCTCCGGAGGACACACAAAGTACTACACTAAAAAGTGTAGCTCCTCCCTCCTAGCATATACACCCCCTGGATAACCAAATATAGCCAGTTCAATGCTTTGTGTTCAGGAGGCACACATCCACATATGCATCCTCATCTGATTTTGATTTTTGAAAAGAGTTTGAAGAAAAGCGGGTCCAAGCCTGGACTCCCGGCATGTCCCTTCTCACCCCACTGTGTCGGCGGTGCTGTTAAGGTTGATTTCAGGGCTGGAGCCCTTCATGCCGCGCTCCTTCACCATCCCCTCGGGCTCTGGCTTGAAGTGGGAGCCAGCACGGTTCTTCCAGCCTTGCAGGAGACCGGTCTCCATCCGCAGCCCCTTTTTGGATCCTGCCGGACGGAGCACTCATCCCTCAGGGACCTGGCCCTGCGTCTCACAAGCTAAGTATCTGAGACGTGGTTATCAGGGGGTCCCTTGTACTTTATTGTTGGGGAGAGTGTGCTGTGTAACTATGCTGACTTTCCGGCCGGTTCTCTGGTTTTCACCGGAGAACCGCGCCGATGGTGCCTGCGCACTGGCCGCATTGTTAAATTTAGGCCCCGGCTTCGCCTGAGGCCTACTTTCGTTTTCACTGCCCCTGCATGCCAATCATGCAGAGGGACAGTGCGGCTCCGCCCAGCGGCTGTTCAGCACAGGGAAGGGACACTCCTCTCTGAGGAAAGATTCCCTCCCCTGTATATCTCCTTGGCCCTCCGGATCCCGCTCTTTGAGTAGGCCCCGCCCCCTCTCCTCGCTACGGCGCCATTTTATCAGCGTTCTCACACTGATCGGAGCTGCCTGCAGCATCTCTCTGGGGTCCGGTCGGTGGGATCTGGAGGGCACACAAACGGTCGGGTAAGCCACAACCTCCGGTTGTGGACCTAGTTATATACTCTCTGGGGGCCATTCTACTCAGAACCCCCACTTCAGCAGCATGTCTCACACAAGGAGCAAGGCTGCAAGGCTGTACTCAATATGCACTGCATGTAAGCTCGTACTGCCTGAACCGAGCACATATCCACATTGTGATGCCTGCTCTAACATGGTGGTGCCTCAGCCTGGAGTCTCACTCCCAGTGGTCCCTCCGGCTGCTTCGGCTCCGGTGGCTGAACCCCCGGCTTGGGTAGAATCCTTCTCTAAGTCTATCTCCCAGTCCTTTGCCGACTCCATGGGACAGTTGTCTCGGACTCTGCTGAGCATGCATCAGCCCCCTTCTCAGGGCGCCTCTGCTGCTACGGCTCGCTCAGCAGAGCTCACAGAGCTCAGACCCCGTCCTCCTAAACGGAGACGCAGGGGCTCCTCTCCTTCCTCGTCCCGCGGCTCTGATTCGCGAGCTGAATCACAGGACGAGGAGGATGCCTTTACTGTGGACTTGGACGCTACCTCCATGTGCCCCATTGATCTGACCGAAGGTGATGCAGATGTTAGTGATTTGATTGCGTCCATTAATTCTGTACTGGACCTCATTCCACCAGTATCGGAGGAACAACCCTCTCTGGTAGAAAAGCACCAGTTTACCTCACCTAAGAGAGCAAGGAGTGTGTTCTTTAACCACTCCAGTTTTCAGGACACTGTGACCAAGTCCAGGGCCTGTCCTGACAAACGCTTCCCAAAGCGTAGTTCTGATGACCGTTTTCCCTTTCCACCAGAGGTGGTCAAGGAGTGGGCTCATTCACCGAAGGTAGACCCTCCGGTGTCTAGAATCTCAGCCCGGACAGTTGTATCTGTGGCTGATGGCACCTCACTTAAGGATTCCACTGACCGCCAGGTTGACCTTCTGGCCAAATCTGTATATGAAGCGGCAGGGGCCTTGTTCTCCCCGTCTTTTGCAGCAGTATGGGCTCTTAAAGCCGTGTCTGCCTCTCTGGAGGAGATGCATTCCCTCACCAGGGACTCTATGCCCGAAATGGTTGCCTTAACTTCCCAGGCTTCAGCCTTTTCATCCTATGCCATGTCTGCCATTCTGGAGGATTCTCACCGCACGGCGGTGGCTTCGGCTAATTCCCTCGCTATACGCAGGATCTTGTGGCTTCGAGAGTGGAAAGCAGACGCTTCTTCCAAGAAGTACCTTGCTGGGCTCCCGTTTGCTGGGCCCCGGCTGTTCGGCGAACAACTGGATGAAATTATTAAGGAAGCTACTGGCGGGAAGTGTACTTCCTTGCCACAAACTAAAACCAGGAAACCTGTCCAGGGCAGGAACCAGTCGAGGTTTCGTTCCTTTCGTTCCTCTAACTGGTCATCCTCTAAGCCCTCAGCCTCGTCCACTAACTCAGCCAAGGACCGAAAACCCAGCTGGCGCACGAAGCCGCGTCCTCAGAAGTCCGCAGGAGCCGCTGACACTAAGGCAGCCTCCTCTTGACTATCTGGCCGCGCCAGCAACGTCCTTGGTCGGTGGCAGGCTCTCCCACTTTGTCGACGTGTGGTTTCAACACGTCTCCGATCAGTGGGTGCGGGATATCATCTCCCACGGCTACAGGATAGAATTCTCTTCCAGCCCGCCAAACAGATTTTTTCTGTCCACTCCCCCCTGCTCCAAGGCCGCCGCCTTCTCACAGGCCGTGGCATCCTTGCAGGCCAATGGAGTAATTGTACCGGTTCCCGCCCGGGAACGGTTCAGAGGTTTCTACTCAAACCTCTTCCTAGTCCCCAAAAAGGACGGTTCCTTCCGGCCCATCCTGGATCTCAAGCTTCTCAACAAGCATGTTCAGGTGCGGCATTTTCGCATGGAGTCTCTGCGATCAGTCATTGCCTCAATGACCCAAGGAGATTTCCTAGCATCCATCGACATCAGAGATGCCTATCTGCATGTGCCAATTGCAGTTTCACACCAGCGTTGGCTACGTTTTGCAATCGGAGAGGAACATTTCCAATTCGTGGCTCTCCCCTTCGGGTTAGCCACGGCCCCTCGAGTATTCACCAAGGTCATGGCAGCAGTGGTTGCGGTTCTGCACCTCCAGGGGTTGGCAGTGATTCCTTACCTGGACGACCTTCTAGTCAAGGCTTCATCCAGTGCAGACTGTCAGCGGAGTGTCTCGCTCACTCTCGCCACTCTAGTCCAGTTCGGGTGGCTTGTCAGTCTACCCAAGTCCACTCTGACTCCGACCCAGAGTCTCACGTACCTAGGGATGCAGTTCGAGACTTTGCCGGCACTTGTAAAGCTGCCCTTAGTCAAACAGCAGTCCCTCCATCTGGCGGTGCGCTCTTTGCTGAGGTCTCGCCGTCACTCCATCAGGCACCTAATGCAGGTGCTGGGTCAGATGGTGGCGTCAATGGAAGCGGTTCCCTTTGCCCAGTTCCATCTGCGTCCTCTGCAGCTGGACATTCTCCGCTGTTGGGACAAGCAGACTTACTCCTTGCACAGGTTGGTGGCTCTGTCGCCACAGACCAGGGGCTCCCTTCAGTGGTGGCTTCGGCCCCTCTCTCTGTCTCAGGGACGTTCCTTCCTGGCCCCGTCCTGGGTGATCCTCACCACGGATGCCAGTCTAATCGGCTGGGGAGCAGTATATCTCCACCACAGAGCGCAGGGCACTTGGACTCAGTACGAATCAGCCCTCTCGATCAATGTGCTGGAAATCACAGCTGTGCTTCTAGCTCTCTTAGCCTTTCACCATCTGTTGGTGGGCAAGCACATTCGAGTCCAGTAAGACAACGCGACAGCGGTTGCCTACATCAATCACCAGGGCGGGACACGCAGCCGCCTGGCAATGTTGGAGGTTCAACGCATCCTTCAGTGGACGGAGGACTCCAAGTCCACCATATCCGCAGTCCACATCCCAGGCGTGGAAAACTGGGAGGCAGATTATCTCAGCCGTCAGACCGTGGACAGCGGCGAGTGGGCTCTGCATCCGGCAGTGTTTCGGACAATCTGCCGCAAGTGGGGCACTCCGGAAGGGGATCTAATGGCATCCCGGCACAACAACAAGGTTCCGGTTTACGTGGCTCACTCCCACGATCCTCAGGCCTTTGCAGCGGACGCGCTGGTTCAGGATTGGTCCCAGTTTCGTCTGTCTTACGTGTTTCCCCCTCTAGCTCTCTTGCCCAGAGTCCTGCGCAAGATCAGAATGGAGGGCCGTCGGGTCATCCTCATTGCTCCAGACTGGCCCAGGCGAGCTTGGTATCCAGACCTGCTCCACCTGTTCGTAGGGGTGCCGTGGCATCTTCCGGACCGTCCAGACCTTCTCTCACAAGGTCCGTTTTTCCGCCAGAATTCTGCGGTTCTCAGATTGACGGCATGGCTCTTGAGTCCTGGATCTTGACGACTTCTGGTATCCTTCCTGAAGTCATCTCCACTATGACTCGGGCTCGGAAGTCTTCCTCGGCCAAGATATATCACAGGACCTGGAGAATCTTCCTGTCCTGGTGTCGCTCTTCCGGCCATGCTCCTTGGCCTTTTTCCCTGCCGACCCTTCTGTCCTTTTTACAGTCCGGTCTGCAGCTAGGACTATCCCTCACTTCCCTCAAGGGACAGGTCTCGGCTCTGTCAGTGATGTTCCAGCGGCGTATCGCCCGACTGGCTCAGGTGCGCACCTTCATGCAGGGCGCATCTCACATCATTCCGCCTTACCGGCGGCCTTTGGATCCCTGGGACCTTAATCTGGTCCACACGGCCTTGCAGAAACCCCCTTTTGAGCCACTTAGGGAGGTTTCTTTGTCTCGTCTTTCACAGAAAGTGGTCTTTCTAGTGGCCATAACCTCCCTCAGGAGAGTCTCTGATTTGGCTGCTCTCTCTTCGGAGTCACCTTTTTTGGTTTTTCATCAGGACAAGGTGGTTCTCCGTCCGACTCCGGACTTTCTTCCTAAGGTGGTATCTCCTTTCCACCTTAACCAGGATATTTCCCTGCCTTCCTTTTGTCCGGCTCCTGTTCATCGCTTTGAAAAAGCGTTGCATACTCTGGATCTGGTGCGGGCGCTCCGGATCTATGTGTCTCGCACCACTGCTCTTAGGCGGTGCACCTCTCTTTTTGTGCTGACCTCAGGTCGGCTCAAGGGCCTCTCGGCTTCTAAGCCGACCCTAGCTCGTTGGATTAGGTCGGCCATTTCCGATGCCTACCAGTGTACTCAAGTGCCTTCCCCGCCGGGGATCAACTTGTAGAGCTGTAGGGGGAAAAAGCGCAATAGGGTCTTACCCGGTATGAGGGTAGAGAGACCGAAAGAGGTACACTCACCTGGTAGGGTTGTGAAAGTCACAACTCCTTATGATCGCATGTGAGTGCCTTTTTGTGGTTTAGCAGCGGCCCCGGAATGCAGTATATAAAATATAGGTCAGGTAAAGAGAAAACCGGTTTAAATGCCGCGCTAAAAACCACTGATGTTGTAGATGAAAAAGATTTCCTTTATTTCATAATTCTACGCGTTTCAGAGATATCTCCGTCTCCTTCCTCAGGAAAATAAATCATCAATTTATTTTCCTGAGGAAGGAGACGGAGATGTCTCTGAAACGCGTAGAATTATGAAATAAAGGAAATCTTTTTCATCTACAACATCAGTGGTTTTTAGCGCGGCATTTAAACCGGTTTTCTCTTTACCTGACCTATATTTTATTTACCGCCGGGGATCAAGGCACACTCGACCAGAGCTGTCGGTGCCTTTTGGGCTTTCCGGCACCAGGCTACGGCTCAGCAGGTCTGTCAGGCTGCCACTTGGTCTAGTCTGCATACCTTTTCGAAGCACTACCAAGTGCATGCTCATGCTTCGGCAGATGCGAGCTTGGGCAGACGCATCCTTCAGGCGGCTGTCGCCCATTTGTGAAGTTAGGTTTCGCCTACTTCTCAGTTTTCTGTTTATTCCCACCCATGGACTGCTTTGAGACGTCCCATGGTCTGGGTCTCCCATAAGGAACGATGAAGAAAAAGAGAATTTTGTTTACTTACCGTAAATTCTTTTTCTTATAGTTCCGTAATGGGAGATCCAGCACCCTCCCTGTTGCCTGTTGGCAGTTTTCTTGTTCCGTGTGTTTTCACCGGCTGTTGTTGTAGACAGAGGCTCCGGTTGTTCCGTTTTTTTGCTCTATCTCTACTTGTTGGTGGCTATTCTCCTTCAGCTTTTGCACTAAACTGGCTATATTTGGTTATCCAGGGGGTGTATATGCTAGGAGGGAGGAGCTACACTTTTTAGTGTAGTACTTTGTGTGTCCTCCGGAGGCAGAAGCTATACACCCCATGGTCTGGGTCTCCCATTACGGAACTATAAGAAAAAGAATTTACGGTGAGTAAACAAAATTCTCTTTATCTTTATGTTTGAAGCCTGAAATGTGGGAAAAAGTTGAAAAATTCAAGGGGGGCAAATACTTTCACAAGGCACTGTACTTGTCTATTGTCTATCTGTCATCTTTGAAGCTTGACGACCCAAGTGCCACGTGTATGGACTAAGAAGTCCTTTTTCTTTGATTTTAGCTTTATCTTAAAAACAATAACAACAAATTTCACCAGAAACTCCTAACCTAATGACGGAAATGTGCCACTATGAAAACAGGTGTAGAAAAAATTCAGCATCGTAAGAAAGCTTTAAAAAACTGAAGTGATGTTTAAGTATTTAACGAAATCCAAAATAAATGAGCAAAAGAGGACTCAAAATCAAATCACTAGTTGGTGTGACCGTTCTTTGCCTTCAAAACAGCAGCAATTCTTCTAGGTATTGTTGTACATAGTTTTTGAAGTAACTCGGCAAGGAGATTGTTCCAAACAACTACAGATCTGTAAATGTAGGGTTACACAAATCCTTCTGTCCTTTCAGGTAGTCCCAGACGGACTCGAATATGTTGAGATTAGTGCTCTGTGGGGGCGATTATCATCAATTCCAAGACTCCATCTTTTCGCTTAATGACACAGGCTGTATGTTTGGGGTTTTTGTCCGGCTACAGAATAAATTTGGAGTCATTCAGACACCTCCCTGATGATATTGCGTGATGGATAGTTATCTGCTTGTATTTCTGATCATTGAAGACCTAAAGAAATAGACAATGTTGAGGACTGTAGATAATGGTCGACCAAGGGAACTTGGTGCATCAGATGAGACACATCATGGTCACTGCCCTTGGAAATTGGAAGATGTCTAGCAGTGCCAGCAGCTCAGAAAGGGCATCAACTAGTGGAAAACAGTTAAACCCATCTGCTGTTTCGAGGAATCTGGCCAAAAGTGGTCTTCATGGAAGAATTGCAGCTAAAATCCATGCTTGCAACATGGAAACAAGACCAATCAGCTCAATTAAACAACGGAACATTGATGCAGAAAAATGGCAGCCGGTGCTCTGGACCAGTGTTCCTCAACTGCAGTCCTCAAGGTCCACCAACCGTGCATGTTTTCAAGAGTTCCTTAGCATTGCACAGGTCATAATTTAATCACCTGCCCAGGTAAGGATCCCATCACCTGTGCAATACTAAGGAAATTCTCAAAACATGCACTCTTGGTGGTCCTTGAGGACTGGAGTTGGGGAACACTACTGTGGACTGATGAGTCAAAATGGGAAATATTTGGCTGTAATAGAAGAAAGTTTATTCACTGACGGCTGGAGAGCAGTACAATGAGTGTTTGGAGGATCAGTGAAGGGTCCTACATTTCAGCAATTGGAGATGGGAATTTGGTCAGGATTAATTGTGTCCTCAATGCTAAGAAATGTCGGCAGATATTTAACCATCATGCAATCCCAGGGAGTTGTCTGATCAGCTCCAAATGTTTTCTGAAGCACAACCATGTCCTCAAGCATACAGCCAATGTTGTTAAGAACAATCTTCAGTGTAAAGAAGAACAAGGAGCCCTGTAAGTGATGCGATGATATGACCCCACAGAGACCTGATCTCATCTGTCTGGGATTACATGAAGAGACAAGAATTTGCCTAAGCCGACATCCTTATGCCGGCATCACACGGGACGATTTATCGTGCGATCGCATCAGTGATCGCACCTGCCTCCGTCGTTTGTGCGTCATGGGCAATTCATTGCCCGTGTCGCACAAAGTCGTTAAACCCCCGTCACACGTACTTACCCCCCGCACGATCTCGCTGTGGGCGGCAAACATCCTCTCCTGAAGGGGGAGGGACATTCGGCGTCACAGCGACGTCACACAGCCGCCGGCCAATAGAAGCGCAGGAGCGGAGATGAGCGAGACGTAAACATCCCGCCCACCTCCTTCCTTCCGCATTGCCGGCGGAAGCAGGTAAGCTGTGTTCGTCGTTCCCGGGGTGTCACACGGAGCGATGTGTGCTGCCACGGGAACGATGAACAACCGGCGCGCAGAAGGAGGACCGACATTTTGAAAATGAACGATGTGTCAACGAGCAACGATATGGTGAGTATTTTTGCTCGTTAACAGTCGTTTGGAGGTGTCACACTGTACGATCTGTCAAACGATGCCGGATGTGCCTCACTAACGACGTGACCCCGACGACATATCGCCTGATATATCGTACCGTGTGACGCCGGCATTAGAAGATATGTGGTTAATTCTCCAAGATGTTTGGTGCAAGTCCATAGAAGAATTAATGCTGTTTTGAAGGCAAAAGGCGGTCACACCAAATACATGTGTGATTTAGATTTGTCTTTCATTCAGTCACTTTGCATTTTGTTAATTGTACTACCGTATTAACACTCTTCGAACGCTTCCTGACTTTGTAGCATGTTTTTGCACAGCTGTCTATAACTTTCGCACAGTACTGTATATATAGTATATGTATACCAAAAAGTGCAGCACCACACTGTGCGCAAGATACAGTATATGCATTGAACACATGAAATGTAAACTTCATCACTTCCATACAGACTGTTCTTATAAAATTGAGGTACTTTGTGCACAAACTGACCAATTTGTGTGAGCCATCAGCTACAACAAGGAGCATGGCTCTTTGATGAGAACTTTTTCATCACTTGCAGTACATTTTTTTTTGCCGAAAGCTAAGAGTTTCTTAAGGGAAAGTAGGATCCTAATTAAAAACAGCCTGTTGGTAGAATTGCTCAGCAAACGATGGATCAGTCACTAACTCCAATGTGTACGTCAAAGGAGCAAAAAGGCCCAGTCACACACAACGACTTACCAGCGATCCCAAAAACGATGCGACCTGATAGGGATCGCAGGTAAGTCGCTGGTAGGTCGCAGGTGAGATGTCACACAGTCAGATCTTACCAGCGATGCAGGAACAATACAGGTCGCAGTAGTGACCTGTATAACGATCTCAGCAGTCACTGGGACTCTGTTACACAGTGTCAAACACAGCGATGGGGTTCTATGAGGGGGTAAGTTCAAACCTGGATATTGGTAATGCAGCTGATGTGATTTATTTGGACTTTGCAAAGGCATTTGATACTGTACCACATAATAGCCTTATACTAAACCTCCAGAAGCAAGGAGTAGGGGACACAATATGCAACTGGGTAAGGAATTGGCTAAAATATAGGAAACAAAGAGTAGTCATAAATGGTACATTCTCTAAATGGGCTATAGTCAGCAGTGGGGTGCCGCAGGGATCTGTGCTTGGACCGATTTCTTTTTACTCTCTTTATTAATGACCTTGTGGATGGGATTGATAGTACAGTGTCAGTCTTTGCCGATGACATCAAACTATGTAGGATATTAAAAACTGACCTGGATAGTACAATATTACAAAAAGATCTGGATAAGATGTCAGAATGGGCAGATACTTGGCAAATGAGATTTAATGTTGATAAATGTAAAGTAATGCACCTAGGACGGAGTAATCCTATAGCTGCGTATACATTAAATGGAAGTAAACTCGGGACTACAGAACAGGAGAAGGACTTGGGTATTCTCATTACAAATAAGCTGAGCAGCAGCACTCAATGTCAAGCAGCAGCTGCTAAAGCAAACAAGATTTTAGGGTGTATAAAAAGAGAGATTAGATCCCGTGATCCCAACGTATTGTTACCCCTCTATAAATCACTTGTAAGGCCACATCTGGAATACGGGATCCAGTTTTGGGCTCCACATTTTAAAAAGGACATTCAGAAGTTATAGTCAGTTCAAAGGCGGGCAACTAGACTATTACAAGGAATGGAAGGCCTCCCATATGATGGCAGGTTGAAAAAGTTAGATATGTTTAGCTTAGAAAAAAGACGTCTCAGAGGAGATCTCATTTATATGTATAAATACATGTGTGGTCAATATAAAGGACTGGCACATGACTTATTTCTTCCAAAGACAGTACTAAGGACCAGGGGGCACTCACTGCGAGTGGAAGAAAAGCGATTCCGACACCTAAATAGGAAAGGGTTCTTTACAGTTAGAGCAGTCAGACTGTGGAACACCCTACCACAAGAGGTAGTAATGGCAGATACTATAACAGCTTTTAAAAAAGGGCTGGATGATTTCCTCAGTACACAAAACATTGTTGGTTATAAATGACTTAGTGACTAAATGTAGAACTGGTGGAGGAAGGTTGAACTAGATGGACCTAGGTCTTTTTTCAACCTAAGTAACTATGTAACTATGATGGGTCCTGCCCAGCAGGACATCACCTTTGAAGAAAATGGCCTGGACCATTCTGCAACGACTAGAGATCTCACAGCAGGGGCCTGATCGCTGGTAGATGTCACACATAACAAGATCGCTAACTGGATCGCTACTGCGTCACAGAAACCGTGACTCAGCTACGATCTCGCTAGCGATCTCGTTATGTGTGACGGTACCTAAACTGACCTGCAGCCCAGAACAGATAGAATCAAGATTTGCCCTATCTGTCTGTCAGTCATATAAGTATTCTCTTTAGATATTAATTTGTTTATTTCACACAGCTAAATGACAACCATCACATTTACAGCTCTCACAAGGGTTTTTGCTCCACTATTCTGCAGGTGTACTTAGACAGTCATCACAAATTGATAAATCTGGGATGACAATGCTGGTATGTGTCCCCATCCAAACACCTGACCGCTGATGTATTTTCCCATACGTAAAAGTGATATCAATCATTAAGAAGGGAGGAGGCGTCTATAAAGCCGGAGCTCCTGTATACAGTGTCTGTGTGCTGTATCTATGTGTTTAGTGTGTGTGTTGAGATTAGGATATGAACTCTCAGGTCTTACTGATCCTTTCCTCATTTTTGTACAGTTACATCTTCGAGCTCTTTGGTTCTGCGGGAATCACATACGAAACGAGGACTGGTCTTCTAGAGCTGCTCGATCAGATCATACAGCATGTGGGTGGAAGTAAGGAGTCCTCTGTTTTGGGCCTTAATCACTTTTAATATATAATAAAGAGGCTTTAATGAGTTTTATACATTTCTGGCTCTCAGGTTCTGGGGTCTTCACAAGCACGCTAGGACTTCAGAAGTTGTCTGATATCATCCAGGTAAGAAAGATTCCTCACAACCAATAAAAAGCCCCTAATCCATCCTCTTATATCAGTATTATATGCCTTTAGGAAAGATGGGTGACACTACAAGGCAACGTGCCTCTATTTTGGATTTCACAAGAGTTTTCCTACCCAGCTTTTCTATACTGATCGATTTTGGAACAGTGGTTTATTGTCGCCGAACTAGGTAGATTTCATATAACATATTATTCTATGTGTTCTGCAGATCGTATTTAATATTGATATCGGCGATGGCTCAGCCCCTCCAGCCAGGAATCCTCAGATGTCCAAATCCTACAAGGTCAGAGTTGAAGCTTGGCAATATTTGCATGTTTTACCATGTTATCTTTAAAACTTTCTATGTAGATTACATTTATATATAATTAATGTATACATTACATGTCTTATCCTGTGTTACAACTTGTATTATACCCAAGAGCTGCAATCACTATTCAGCTGGTGTAGTCACTATGTAGACACATCACATTACATATCCTCTTCTGATTCTGAGTTACATCCTGAATTATTCTCCAGAGCTGCACTCACTATTCTGCTGGTGGAGTCACTGTGTACATACATTACATTACTTATCCTGTACTGATCCTGAGTTACATCCTGTATTATACTCCAGAGCTGCACTCACTATTCTGCTGGTGGAGTCACTGTGTACATATATTACATTACTTATCCTGTACTGATCCTGAGTTACATCCTGTATTATACTCTAGAGCTGCACTCTCTTTTCTGCTGGTACGGTCACTATGTACATACATTACACTACTTATCCTGTACTGATCCTGAGTTACTTCCTGTATTATACTCCAGAGCTGCACTCTCTATTCTGCTGGTACGGTCACTATGTACATACATTACATTACTTATCCTGTACTGATCCTGAGTTACTTCCTGTATTATACTCCAGAGCCGTACTCACTATTCTGCTGGTACGGTCACTATGTACATATATTACATTACTTATCCTGTACTGATCCTGAGTTACTTCCTGTAGTATACTCCAGAGCTGCACTCACTATTCTGCTGGTTCAGTCATTGTGTACATACATTACATTACTTATCCTGTACTGATCCTGAGTCTCTTCCTATATTATACCCCAGAGCTGCACTCACTGTTCTGCTGGATTAGTCACTGTGTATATACATTACATTCCAGTACTAACCATATAGCCTGTATTACAGCTCAGGCCAGCATTCACAATTTTTCTGCTGTTGTGCACCTTCAGCAAGCTCATTGACTGACAACCTACTTAGTGTTGCTGAGCTTCTATACTCACTGACTGTATAAGCCGGAGACGTTGCGAGATCCAGCTCTGAACCCTGTTTCTCTTTTTTGAGAATGTGAGTATATAGTATTACCATTGGTGTTTATAGGTCCACATCCATCCAGACACCAGCCAGAGGAAGAAGCCTCGAGGGGATATCTGGAGTAACAGCAGAAGGCAGGGAGGTGAGCGCCCTTTCTACTTCTTTACTTGCTCCATATTAGGTTATTACCACAAACACTTATTGGAGAAAAAAATGAACTATAAAATAACACTAGTACGGACAAGAAATATATAGAGGAAAACTGGAAGCTGCTGGCAGAAAGGGCCCTGTATGTTGGCGTATAAAATACAAAGATATGTAAAAAGAATACAGGATTAAATATACGTATGTTGGTATAAATACTCAATATATAGCCTGTACCATAAATGATGGATTAAGTGCACAAATAGGTAAGAAACCAATATTAGAAAAGGCCGTGTGGGGCTCAATCAATACAAATCAATAGTACAATCTGCTGCCATGCATTGGATAGTGCAAAGACCAGTGATGGCTAACCTATGACACGCGAGTCAGAGGTGACGCGTCAAGCCATTTCTTTTGACACGCGCGGCAGGGGCAGGAGGCTGCATTCCAATCTATAAGACAACCTGCGACCACATGTGATTTAACTAGAACTGCATGTACAGCTAAATTGTTCTGAAGTGACCGGCTGGGGGGGGTGCACATGCAGTTCTAGTTAAATCACCGGCGGCCGCAGCTTGTCTTCTAGATCGGGATTTGGCCGCCAGTGATTTGTGTTCTTTGCCTTTAATCCGGGTCCTGAGTGAGTCGTGCTTACGTATCACGCAGTATGTAACATGCCTTTCTCTAACCCAGGGATCTCAAACATGCGGCCCGAGGCCCTGATACACCTTCTTGCAGCCTGTAGGTCCCCTGACAATCGCGGCTCTATGCCAGGGGCCGTAGCCAACGGTGCTTTACTTCAGATGATTTCCGCCACCGTCCACAGGAACTCTCTACAGAGCTTCACCAAAGGCAGCTGCCGGCCACTCAGAAACCAGCAGGTGACGTCGTCGTATGACATCACCCGCTGGCCTCCGATTGTCCGGCGGCTGCCATTGGTAGCACATTGAGCTATTCAGTCCATACGATTAAGTACAATGAAATGTAATGTGATGAAACACGTTCTTCAACCAAAGTCCTAAATGATGAATACAAGACGTTGCCCCCACTGTGCACATGCTGTTATGTAGAGGTTTCAAATGTCCAATCCTGTTTGAGTATAGCTGGAAAAAGTCCTCCAATAGTGGAACACCAGAACGCTCCAGCCAGTAGTGGCCCTGGACCCTGATGAAGAGGATCTGCAATTCCTCGAAACGTGTAAGTCTTCTGGCCTTCACTGGACATTTTATCAAGTAGTTGTGACGTCACAGGCTCCTCCAACTTCCACTCGTTTGGTTACCAGGGACCCTACCACATGGAGCATCCTGGTTTTCAATTATCGGAGGACTTTTTCCAGATCTACACAAACAGGATTGAACATTTGTTACTTCTACATAATGGCATATGCACTGTGGGGGCGACGGCTTGTATTCATCATTCAGGACTTCAGTTGAAGCAGGTGTTTCATCACATTCCATCCATTGTACTTCCATCATATTCCCTGAATAGCTCACCACTATGTGAACTTTCATCTATTGTCTATGCACTATACAATATGCGGCAGCAGATTGTATTGATTGGGCCCTATACTGCCTTTTTAATAGTGGTTTCTTGCCTATTTGTGCACTTAGTCCATTATTTATGGTACAGACTATTCATTGAGCTTATTGTGAACAGTTCACAAAACTTAGTTTATATTGTTTCTTTACGTTTGGCAGTATTCGTTGATTTTATAATGTGTGTATTGTTTGGCAGAGAGTTTTTGGTGTTCTTTGACATTTTTCTCATGATAGGTGGCGCCACAGTAGTTTGACATTCATGTCTCTCTTTGTCAGTCATACATTTGCACCGTGGATATTGTAACTTAGTCACATTTTTCCAATTTTTTTTTCTTTCATCTTAAAGGCAAGGTGCTGAGCTACTGGTGCTTCAGTCCTGGTTACACGATGAATGACCTAGTGAGATACGGAGTACGGAGCATTATTCTGACCAGCGGGACCTTGTGCCCCCTCAGCTCTTTCACCATGGAAATGCAGATGTGAGTCAAGTAACACATGAGGGAGAGTGTAGTGTCACGAGAAGGGGAGAGCCATAGGTTGGATGATGTATATACATATTTGTATCTTTTTGATGGTCAAGCTGCTGTTGCTTATTATTACATTTCTGATACTTTTTCTGTTTTCTGAATTTTCAGCCCTTTTCCAGTGTCTTTGGAAAACCCACACGTTATCGAAAAACACCAGATTTGGGTCGGAGTTGTTCCTCGGGGCCCTGATAGAGCTC
The DNA here is from genome assembly GCF_048569485.1 of Anomaloglossus baeobatrachus. NCBI lineage: Eukaryota > Metazoa > Chordata > Amphibia > Anura > Aromobatidae > Anomaloglossus > Anomaloglossus baeobatrachus. Next base: position 448,098,932 of record NC_134357.1, on the reverse strand, counting down.
AGCTCAGCTCTGCATTTGATAGAAGGTAAACATCAAGCTGTAGTCACACTATAAGGCTTAAGACACACAGCGAGAAAAACGGTGCGAGTGGAGTGCGATAAAACATCGCATTCTACTTGGACCATGAGCGATTATTTTCTCAGCCCTAATCGGACCGAGAAAACAATCGCAGCATGCTGCAACTGTAATGCGAGACTCTTTCTCTCGCACCCATTCAAGTCTATGGGGCGAGAGAAAAATCGCACTGCACTCGCGGTACACCGGTGTACCGTGAGTGCAGTGCGAGAATGGCAATAGCCGGCTACGGAGGAGAAAGGGAGATAAATCCCTTCCTCCCTTTTTCAGTGCCGGCCCCCCACCCCGCAGCTGAGGTCCGCTCGCACAGTCGGACCTCAGTCGCAGGGACACTAGCATGACACTCTGCTCTGCTGTACTGCCAGCGTGAGCCGAGTGTCGTGCGAGGGGATCGCAGTAATCCCCGTGTGGCCCCAGCCTTAAATCTCCTATTTTTACTGACTTTTGTAGTATATGGCATGCCGAGACTGCCAAGGCTAGAACGGCTGGTTGCTGCATCTTATAGAGAACGGGCAGCGATGCTTTGATGCCTACATGCCTCAATAGGTCATTGGTTTTCAACTTAAAACTACCTATTTAAAGTGAACATTAAAAGGGTTATTCCCACCCATCTTCATAATACAAGCAAATTTGCAATATATAGCTCATTATAATTTCCAACTATTCTTCAGATGTTAACACTTTTCTTATGTTTATAGCTTGTTGCCTTGGAGACTGACCAGAGCTGGTAGACAGAACACATGCATTCCTTTCAAGATCTTCTCTATTGATTGCTAGCACTGTTTTGAAGCATGGCAGGATTCCTGGAGGGTGCTGTTACCTCCTAATCTCTTGTAGTAGGGGATACCGACTGTATATGTCAAGATCCAATTTCTCAGATTGATAGGTATCAGCAAAGAGAAACTCTCTTAAAGGGAACCGGTCAGGTGCAATATGCACCCAGAATTACGAGCAGTTCCGGATGCATTTTGTACCTGACAGGTTCCCTTTAAAATATAACTTTTAGGCCCTGTGCGCACTGGAAAACGGAATTTTCTTAAGAAAATTCCGCAGGGTCTGAAAGATTACCGCACCCGCGGTAAAAAAAAACGCGGCAAACCGCACCCGAAAACCACATGCGGTTTGCCGCGGTTTTACCGCAGTATTGTTCGTGGTATTGCCGCGGTTTTGCCGCATGCGGGTTTGTACATGTGTTTTAATGCATTCAATGCAATAAAGCACATTGAAAAGAAAAAAAAAAGTCATTTCCTTCTGAGATAGATAGATAGATAGAGAGAGGACAGATCAATCAACAATCGACACGCTGCATTTCTCCCGGCGGTAGTGTGTTCATATTACCGGCCATGAGAAATGACCTGCGGTTACCTCTCTGCAGGCTCGTTACGAGGCTGCATTCAGCGCTGTGTGTCAGTTGCGGCTGGATGCAAGCATCGTAGGACCTCCTGCATTACGTCAGAGCTGTGTGTTTGGGAGGGGTTAATAAAGGGGTGCAACAAGCTTTTTTGTCTTTTATTTAAAATAAAGGATTTCTTCATCGTTCCTTATGGGAGACCCAGACCATGGGTGTATAGCTTCTGCCTCCGGAGGATACACAAAGTACTACACTAAAAGTGTAGCTCCTCCCTCCGAGCATATACACCCCCTGGATGACAAATCTAACCAGTTCAATGCTTTGTGTTCAGGAGGTCACACACACACATGCATTCTCATCTGATTTTTGATTTCAAAGATTTGGAAGAAAAGCGGGTCCAATCTGGACTCCCGGCATGTCCCTTCTCACCCCACTGTGTCGGCGGTGCTGTTAAGGTTGATTTTACAAGGCTGGAGCCTTCACATGCCGCGCTCCTTCACCATCCCCTGAGGCTCTGGCTTGAAGTGGGAGCCATCACGGTTCTCACTGCTTTGCAGGAGACCGGTCTCCATCCGCAGCCCTTTCAGGATCCTGCCGGACGGAGCGCTCACCCCTCAGGGACCTGGCCCTGCGTCTCATAAGCTAAGTATTGAGACGTTATTCAGGGGTCCCTTGTACATTTATTGTGGGGAGAGTGTGTTATTTCACTTTGCTGTGATTTCCGGCCGGTTCTCTGGTTTTTTCCTGAGAACCGCGCCGAGGGTGCCTGCTCGTCGGCCGCATGGGAAAATCTAGGCCCCGGCTTCAGATGCGGCCTAGTTTCGTTTTCAGTGCCCCTGCATGTCAGTCATGCAGGGGAACAGTGCGGCGCCGCCCAACGGCCGTTCAGCAGAGGGGAGGACACTCCTCTCTGAGGAGATGTTCCCCTCCCCTCTATTTCTCCTTGGCCCTCCGGTTCCCGCTCTTGGACTAAACCCCACCCCCCCCTCCTCACTCCGGCGCCATTTTATCAGCGTTCACACACTGATCGGCGCTGGCTTCTGCAGCTACTGCATCTGTCTGGGGGTCCAAGCTGTGGAATCCGGAGGGCACACAAAAGCGGTCTGGTAAGCCACAACCTCTGGTTGTGGACTTTATTATACACTCTCTGGGGGTCATTCTGAAGGAGTGTATTCTTTACTGCAGAGCCTCCACCTCAGCAGCATGTCTCTCACTAGGAGCAAGGCTGCAAGGCTTTACTCTATATGCACTGCATGTCAGCTCATACTGCCTGAACCGAGCACATATCCACATTGTGATGCCTGCTCTAACATGGTGGTGTCTCAGCCTGGAGCCTCCCCAGGGGTCCCTCCGGCTGCTCCAGCCCCGGTGGCTGAACCCCCGGCTTGGGTAGCATCGTTTTCTAAAGCTATCTCCCAGTCCTTTGCCGACTCCATGGGACATCTGTCCCGGACTCTGCTGACCATGCATCAGCCCCCTTCTCAGTGCGCCTCTGCTGCTCCGACTCGCTCTGCAGAGCTCACAGAGGATTTTTTATCTGTTCCCGGACCCCGTCCTCCTAAACGGAGACGCAGGGACTCTTCTCCTTCCTCGTCCCACGGCTCTGATTCACGAGCTGAATTGCAGGGCGAGGAGGATGCCTTTACTGTGGGCTCGGACGCTACCTCTATGTACCCCATTGATCTATCTGAGGGTGATGCGGATGTTAGTGACTTGATTGCGTCCATTAATTCCGTACTGGACCTCAATCCACCAGTGTCAGAGAAACAAGCCTCTCTGGTAGAAAAACACCAGTTTACCCCACCTAAGAGAGCAAGGAGTATGTTTTTTAACCACTCCAGTTTTCAGGAGTGGGCTCATTCACCAAAGGTAGATCCTCTGGTATCTAGAATCTCAGCCCGGACAGTTGTATCGGTGGCCGATGGCACTTCACTTAAGGATCCCACTGACCGCCAGGTTGACCTTCTGGCCAAATCTGTATAAGAGGCGGCAGGGGCTTCGTTCTCCCCGTCTTTTGCAGCAGTGTGGGCTCTTAAGGCAGTCTCTGCTTCTCTGGCGGAGATACATTCCCTCGCCAGGGACTCTATGCCCGAAATGGTTGCCTTAACTTCCCAGGCTTCGGCTTTTTCATCCTATGCCATGTCTGCCATTCTGGAGGCTTCTCACCGCACGGCGGTGGCTTCCGCTGATTCCCTCGCGATCCGCAGGATCTTGTGGCTTCGAGAGTGGAAAGCAGACGCTTCTTCCAAGAAGTACCTTGCTGGGCTCCCCATTGCTGGGTCCCGGCTGTTCGGTGAACACCTGGATGAAATTATTAAGGAAGCTACTGGCGGGAAGAGTACTTCCTTGCCACAAACTAAAACCAGGAAACCTGTCCAGGGCAGGAACCAGTCGAGGTTTCGTTCCTTTCGTTCCTCTAACTGGTCATCCTCTAAGCCCTCAGCCTCGTCCACTAACTCAGCCAAGGATCGAAAACCCAGCTGGCGCGCGAAGCCGCGTCCTCAGAAGAACGGGGGAGCCGCTGCCACTAAGGCAGCCTCCTCTTGACTATCTGGCTGCGCCAACAACGTCCTTGGTCGGTGGCAGGCTCTCCCACTTTGGCGACGTGTGGTTTCAACACGTCTCCGATCAGTGGGTGCGGGATATCATCTCCCACGGCTACAGGATAGAATTTTCTTCCAGCCCGCCAAACAGATTTTTTCTGTCCACTCCCCCCTGCTCCAAAGCCGCCGCCTTCTCTCAGGCCGTGGCATCCTTGCAGGCCAACGGAGTAATTGTTCCGGTTCCCGCCCGGGAACGGTTCAGAGGTTTCTACTCAAACCTCTTCCTAGTCCCCAAGAAGGACGGTTCCTTCCGGCCCATCCTGGATCTCAAGCTTCTCAACAAGCATGTTCAGGTGCGGCACTTTCGCATGGAATCTCTGCGATCGGTCATTGCCTCAATGACCCAAGGAGATTTTCTAGCATCCATCGACATCAGAGATGCCTATCTGCATGTGCCAATTGCAGTTTCACACCAGCGTTGGCTACGTTTTGCAATCGGAGAGGAACATTTCCAATTCGTGGCTCTCCCCTTCGGGTTAGCCACGGCCCCTCGTGCATTCACCAAGGTCATGGCAGCAGTGGTTGCGGTTCTGCACCTCCAGGGGTTGGCAGTGATTCCTTACCTGGACGACCTTCTAGTCAAGGCTTCATCCAGTGCAGACTGTCAGCGGAGTGTCTCGCTCACTCTCGCCACGCTTGTTCAATTCGGGTGGCTTGTCAATCTGCCCAAGTCCACTCTGACCTCGACCCAGAAACTTACGTACCTAGGGATGCAATTCGAGACTCTGCTGGCACTTGTGAAGCTGCCCTTAGTCAAACAGCAGTCCCTTCATCTGGCGGTGCGTTCTCTATTGAAGCCCCGCCGTCATTCCATCAGGCACCTCATGCAGGTGCTGGGTCAGATGGTGGCGTCAATGGAAGCGGTTCCCTTTGCCCAGTTCCATCTGCGTCCTCTGCAGCTGGACATTCTCCGCTTTTGGGACAAGCGGACCTCTTCCTTGCACAGGCTAGTGGCTCTGTCGCCACAGACCAGGAGCTCTCTTCAGTGGTGGCTTCGGCCCCTCTCTCTGTCTCAGGGACGCTCCTTCCTGTCTCCGTCCTGGGTGATCCTCACCACGGACGCCAGTCTCTCCGGCTGGGAAGCAGTATTTCTCCACCACCGAGTACAGGGCACTTGGACTCCGTCCGAATCAGCCCTCTCGATTAATGAGCTGGAAATCAGAGCTGTGCTCCTAGCTCTCGTAGCCTTTCACCACCTGTTGGCGGGCAAGCACATTCGAGTCCAGTCGGACAACGCGACAGCAGTTGCCTACATCAATCACCAGGGCGGGACTCGCAGCCACCTGGCGATGTTGGAGGTTCAACGCATCCTTCAGTGGACGGAGGGCTCCAAGTCCACCATATCCGCAGTCCACATCCCAGGCGTAGAAAACTGGGAGGCAGATTATCTCAGCCGTCAAACCGTAGACAGCGGCGAGTGGGCCCTGCATCCGGCAGTGTTCCGGTCAATCTGCCGCAAGTGGGGCACTCCGGAAGTGGATCTAATGGCATCCCGGCACAACAACAAGGTCCCGGTTTACGTGGCTCGCTCCCACGATCCTCAGGCCTTGGCTGCGGACGCGCTGGTTCTGGATTGGTCCCAGTTCCGTCTGGCCTACGTGTTTCCCCCTCTAGCTTTCTTGCCCAGAGTCCTGCGCAAGATCAGAATGGAGGGCCGTCGGGTCATAATCATTGCTCCAGACTGGCCCAGGCGAGCTTGGTACCCAGATCTGCTCCGTCTGTCCGTAGAGGTGCCGTGGCATCTCCCGGACCGCCCAGACCTTCTCTCTCAAGGTCCGTTTTTCCGCCAGAATTCTGCGGCTCTCAGATTGACGGCGTGGCTCTTGAGTCCTGGATCCTGACGGCTTCAGGCATTCCTTCCGAGGTCATCTCCACTATGACTCAGGCTCGGAAGTCTTCATCGGCCAGGAATTACCACAGGACTTGGAGAATTTTCCTGTCCTGGTGTCGCTCTTCCGGCCATGCTCCTTGGCCGTTTTCTTTGCCGACCATCCTGTCCTTTCTACAGTCCGGTCTGCAGCTAGGACTATCCCTCACTTCCCTCAAGGGACAGGTCTCGGCTCTGTCAGTGTTGTTCCAGCGGCGTATCGCCCGACTGGCCCAGGTGCGCACCTTCATGCAGGGCGCATCTCACATCATTCCTCCTTACCGGCAGCCTTTGGATCCCTGGGACCTTAATCTGGTCCTCACGGCCTTACAGAAACCCCCCTTTGAGCCTCTTAGGGAGGTTTCTTTGTTTCGACTTTCACAGAAAGTGGTCTTTCTGGTGGCCATAACTTCTCTCAGGAGAGTCTCTGATTTGGCTGCGCTCTCTTCGGAGTCACCCTTTTTGGTTTTTCACCAAGACAAGGTGGTTCTCCGTCCGACTCCGGACTTTCTCCCTAAGGTGGTGTCTCCTTTCCACCTTAACCAGGACATTTCATTGCCTTCCCTTTGTCCGGCCCCTGTGCATCGCTTTGAGAAAGCGTTGCATACCTTGGATTTGGTGCGGGCGCTCCGGATCTATGTGTCACGCACCGCCGCTCTTAGGCGGTGCACCTCTCTTTTTGTGCTAACCACGGGTCAGCGCAAGGGTCTCTCAGCTTCTAAACCGACCCTAGCTCGTTGGATTAGGTCGGCCATATCCGATGCCTACCAGTGTTCTCAGGTGCCTCCACCGCCGGGGATTAAGGCGCACTCGACCAGAGCTGTCGGTGCCTCTTGGGCTTTCAGGCACCAGGCTACGGCTCAGCAGGTCTGTCAGGCTGCCACTTGGTCTAGTCTGCACACCTTTTCGAAGCACTACCAAGTGCATGCTCATGCTTCGGCAGATGCGAGCTTGGGCAGACGCATCCTTCAGGCGGCTGTCGCCCATTTGTGAAGTTAGGTTTTGCCTACTTCTCAGTTTCTGTTTATTTCCCACCCATGGACTGCTTTGAGACGTCCCATGGTCTGGGTCTCCCATAAGGAACGATGAAGAAAAAGAGAATTTTGTTTACTTACCGTAAATTCTTTTTCTTATAGTTCCGACATGGGAGACCCAGCACCCTCCCTGTTGCCTGTTGGCAGTTCTTGTTCCGTGTGTTTTCACCGGCTGTTGTTGTAGACAGAGGTTCCGGTTATTCCGGGTTTTGCTCTATCTCTACTTGTGGGTGGATGTCCTCCTTCAGCTTTTGCACTAAACTGGTTAGATTTGTCATCCAGGGGGTGTATATGCTCGGAGGGAGGAGCTACACTTTTAGTGTAGTACTTTGTGTGTCCTCCGGAGGCAGAAGCTATACACCCATGGTCTGGGTCTCCCATGTCGGAACTATAAGAAAAAGAATTTACGGTAAGTAAACAAAATTCTCTTTTTTTCATGGTGTGTGTGTTTATTCACTTTACTTACGGGTTGATCATGCTGCCATGATCAAGCCTGGAGTTAGTGGCAGCGATGCGCTGCCATTAACTCATTATTACCCTGATTGCCACCGCATCATGACAATCTGGAAGAGCCGGGACACTAAGGGACTGCCGCATAATGGATGCGACAGTGCCGGGGCATCTGCGGGCTGATATTCTCGGCTGCAGGAGGGGGGAGGGCATTAACCCTGTCCCTCGCCATCCCCAGCCTGAGAATACCAGGCCGCCGCTGTGTGTTTACCTCGGCTGGACGGTAAAAATACAGCGGAGCCCGCGTGTTTTTTTTCTTATATGTCCGTTTGATTTGTATGTGTATTCTGTCTGTGTGTGTGAGTGCGATGTGTGTGTATTCTATGTCTGTGATGTGTGTGATTACTCTCTGCTTCGCTTCCTGTCCCTGTAATGACATCACTTCCCTGCAAACCGCAGACAGCGATGAACATTATGTCCCGAAACCGCGAAATACCAGGAATCCCGCAGCAAAACATGCAACTGTCAAAATCCGCATAGTGCGCACAGCATTTTTTTTCCCCATAGGTTTTGCCGGTGATTCACTGCAGAGATGTTATGAACATAACATGCAGCAAAACCGCAGGAAAACCGTGGCAACAACCGGCAAGTGCGCACAGGGCCTTAATCTCTTAAAATTCCACAGGGATGCAACCCAAGGGAAAAACACAGTATAGACTCAAAATGTGATAGATCAAAAGGTTATAAACTTTTGGTGGGCAGGATTCCCATACGTAGTGTATGTATTGTACTCTCAATATACACATATGTACCAACTATTGTAAATGGTTGCTATAGAATAAATGAGTGGATCTCACCCAGTCCAAGTAGAACAAATGAAAGGTCCATGGGAACCAATCAATCTGTTTAAAGGGAACCTGTCACCATTTTTTGAGCCTATGAACAAATAAACCCAGCTTTAGCTGTTCCTTTGCTGCATTCCACAAAGATGTCTATCAGCTCCTGACTCCCACTGTATACCCCCCAAAAATACCATTTGATATACTGCCGTGCTGTATGTAAATTAGTGTGGTCCGGCCCAATGGGCGTCCTTGATGCAGTGTTTGTGCTAATTGCATCCTCCTGCTTTGATTGACATGGATGATGCATCCTGCGCCATCCACATAGTAAACTGAGATCTGGAGCCTACGCAGTAGCGTTGCAAACTCTTGGAGGTGCACTCTATTCTACCCTACTGCGGGCAAAGCATAGAACATCACTGCACAAATGCCGCGTGACGTAATGAGAATGACGCAGGACGCGATAAGCAGCAGAGAGGACGTCCATCAGTCCAGATCACACTAATTTACGTACATTGCGGGAGCATATCAAATGGTATTTATTGGGTTCTACAGGGGGAGTCAGAAGCTGCTATATATTTGTGGAGTGCAGCAAAGGGAAAGTTAAAGATGCGGGCATTTGTTCGTAGGCTCAAAAAACTGGTGACAGGTTCCCTTTAACTATGGGATTTCCTAGTTAACCCTGCCGTTTCCCATACATAACTCCCGACAAGGGGAGTACCCAAGTGTAATTCTACTCTAGTAACTTTGAAAACCATGTAGTCCATCCAATGCGTTTCTGCCTCCTTAAGTAGATTTCATCAGGGGAGTATACTGTAAACGACAAAAAAGAGGGTAAAACCACTGCCCAATAGTGTTATGTGATGTTAGGAGAAGATCCTGGGTGAACCTTGGTGAGCCTCCTAATCTCGGTTAGATTCATAGTGCTTACAAGCTAGACGACAGAGATGGTCATTCTCCTAGGCAATGAAGTGTAAGCAAATGAAAAACATATTAAGGCTATGTGCGCACGTTGCGTACAAGCCATGCAGAAATTTCTGCAGCGATCTGAAGAGCACATGTGCGCTTTAGATCGCTGCAGAAATGTCCGTAGTGAGCGCCGATTCCATGCGCTCTGCCTGCAGCTCCTGCCATAGACAGAGCAGGAGCTGCCGGCAAAGCGCAGGAAAGAAGTGACATGTCACTTCTTTTTGCGCAGCGCTTCGGCAGTAGCTGAAGCGCTGCGCTCTTAGACGCCACGTGCGCACGGCCCCTGCACAATCTCCATAGACTGTGCAGGGGCCACAGGACGCATGCAGTTACGCTGCGCTACAAAGCGCAGCGTAACTGCATGTTTTTACGCAACGTGCGCACATAGCCTAAATATCTCAGGAATGGCTGTAGATTGCAAAAGTCCTTCTTTCTACAAGCACTATCTGACAGTATTCATCTCTAAACTTCGTTAAGGTTCTTACTGAAAGAGCTTGAGCTAAAAGAGGACCGTCTTCTCTCCTGTTTTCCCTTCTTTGCATTCTGCATTAGCCCCTTTCACACATCAGTTTTTTGCCATCAGTCACAATCCCATTTCTCAATGGACCCGTCGCAGATTGGGGCTAAACTGATGCGACGGATCCGACTAGCTGGGGGCTGAATTATAAATTAGAGCATGCTCAATTAAAAAAAAAACGAATCCATCGCCGGATTCATTTGACGGATTACGACGGGTCCTGCGCTTATAGGCTTCCATTCTACCAAATCGTTTTTTTGACGTATACAAAAAATGTTAGTGGCAGTTGTCTCCGTTCGACGTCCAAACATTTTTCGACGGATCCGTCGAACAACAGATGAAACGTGAAGCCATTCATCACAATCCGTTGCTAGTACACGTCGATGAGAAAAAAACGGATCCAGCGGCATCAGTCACCGGATCCGTTTTTTTTTAAATTTGACAGATTATGACTGATTGAAAAAAACTGATGTGTGAAAGGGGCCTTACACTGTTCCACTTTTATTTCTCTTGGAAGTGATTAAATAAGTCAACTTCTTGCTGGTAACAGTAGGGTGTGTATCTATACAATATATAGGTTTTCGCTATTCGCTCTGACCAGTGAGCATCAGGGATTTGGAACATTCAGAAGGGAATGCTAACAACTAGTTGACAATGTATTCATACATTTCCATGAGGAATAACAGAGGAACAGTGGAAAACATGTATTTAAGATGCAATGCTACAGAATTATTTAATTCCATAATGAAGTGAAACATCATAATAATAGTTGTTCAATACTATATTAAACATTTCATAGAATCGCTATTTATGCAGTTATAATATCTGGAATAGATTATCCTGTGATTCATAATCGGGATCTGTGACTCCTACAACGGAAATGCTTGTTTTTTTTTTGCCAAATTGTTTTTTGGGCAAAAAGTAGTTACAGGGATTTTCCGTTTTCCGATAAAGTTCTTTTCAATAAATAGATCTTGGAATTGTAATAATTTTCACAAATGAATATCTGTAAAAAAAAAGAAAAAAGTTCATGTGCTGAGATAATCTTATATATATGCCTCTGCTATGTACTGAGAAATGGCTGCGTCTGACTGTGTAGCGACAGGGTCTGATTATACCACAGCTCCTGGGCAATGGAACATGTAAAAATTAGTGATAAGCGGACTTGCACATAACAGGGACCGTCAGATCTCAGTGATCCAGTTTTTAAAATCCGGTTCCAGGCCAGATTCCCGTCCCCATATATGTCTATGGGGACCAGAATCCGGCGATTAAAAATGTTGGTAGCTAGAATGGATAGGGGGACGGGAGCAAGTGCGCTGTACTTACCAAGGCTTCGGCACAGCTGTACACTGCTTTCAGGCAGCGCATTCACTTCTGGTGCTGCGCATTATGTTCATTGCATATGCGCTGCTTTCCCCGCCCACAGGCATCTGTGATTGGTTACACTCAGACGCGTCCCCACCCTGAGTGACAGCATGTCAGCTGACTGGTTCTAATCACAGGCGCTCTGCACGTCTATATTGGTATAGAAATAAATTAACTATTTGGCATAAAGTCCCCCCATATTATTATACTCAGCACAGATAAAGCATACGACTACAAGCTGCAATCCCCAGGCTTGTGCTTATCTTGATGTGTATCAAAATAGGAGGAACTGCATGCGGCCTTATTTTTTGTTTTTTTTATATTCTATTTTAAATAAATCATTTTAAAAAATGGCGTGCAGTCCCCCCCCCCCCCCCCAATTTTGATACCCAGCCAAAATAAAGCCCCACAGCTGGAGGCTGGTATTTGCAGATTGCCACAGCACCAGGGCAATCCCAATCGGGGTAATATAAGAAGTTAATGGCAGCCCACAGCTGCCACTTAGCCCTAGATTAGTAATGGTTAGGGTCTATGAGATCCCCCCATTACTAATCTGTAAGTAAAAGTAAATAAACACAAACACCGAAAAAATTCTTTATTTGAAATAAAATACAAAAAAATACCGTCTTTCATCACTTTATTAACCCCCAAAACACCCCTGCTGGTACAACGTAATCTACATGAGGTCCCACGACAATTCTAGCTCTGCTACATCTGAAGGCACAGTGCACGATCATGGAGCATGAGAATGCGTGAGCCACAGCGATCAGCGGTGACATCACTCAGGTTAGTCGCAGCTGCAGTCCTCCAACTGTGACTACAGGTAACCTGACCTCAGAGTACCTCAGGTGACCTCATTAAACTCTCCACGTTTTTTTGCCAAGAGATGCGGATTTGGTGCTGAAATTTTTAAACCATATTCCTGCACCTATTCTACACCTACTGGCAAAAAATTGCATCACTACCGCATCATTCCTCATGCAGTTTTTATGCGTTTTTTGCCAGGAAGTGTAGATTGGGTGCATGAATAAAGTGTAAAAATGTAATCACCGAATTAGCATCTCTTGGCCCAAAAATGCAACAAAAACATTTTTTGCCAGGAGGTGCAAATTTGGTGCTGAAATCTGGTGCAGACATTTCAGCACCAAATTTGCACCTCCTGGCAGAAAACTGTGCCGAAATGGCGTGAAAACCTTTTTTGTGCATTTTTGAGCCAATAGATGCAACTTTGGTGATTTTAAATTTTTACACCATATTCCTGTACCCAATCTACACCTTCTGGCAAAAAAAACCGCATCAAAATTGCATGCCGTATGATGCAGTAGTGATGCAGTTTTTTGCCAGGAGTTGTAGATTGGGTATGGTGTAAAATTTTGAGCACCAAATCTGCGTATCTTGGCAAAAAAAAACCCCAAAACATGGTTCTGCCAGGAGATGCAGGTCTGTGAACCCCACTTTACTGAAGTCACCTGAGGTCCGGTTACCTGCGGTCACACTACATTGCATGGGCACGCTTCTTTTAAACATATGTAACTGTGAAACTTATTACTCTAAGATCTATTGAGGATAATGACCTTTAAAATTAACTTTTGTTCTTGGGAAAACCCCTTTAAGGCAGCCCTCAATTCCCAATATTAAATATGGCTATATATTTCTATAGTATAGTAATTATATTTTTTGTGACCCTTCTGGTGCCCTCTTTTCTTCGGAAAGTCTGAACCCCCCCCCGACTGTTCCCTGCTGCCGGATGGACACAGCACCTTGGTCATCACCTATGCTCCATCCCACACCAAAGGAAAGGCAAGAGGTGGCCGGGTTGAAATTTCCACAGCATTTCCTCTGCAGCAGCTATTTTGGAGGGAAATACTAGGCACATTAGGGAAAGTGACTATACATTAGAAATGTATGGTTACACTTAATATGGGGGTGAACGATTCCTTTAATATAGGTGCATTCTCCAGAGCTTTTATGTTTACATTGTCCTGATCATATATACACCACTGTTTTATTTTTATATGTTCTCTACAGATTTTCACCAGATTATTTATCGTCTTTGGGGAAGACAATTGGTAATTTCCACTACACTATTCCAGAATAATTTTGCATAGCAGTTTTATGTGTGCATATATGTGTGTGTGTAGTTGTTTTGGTTTTTTTTTATTTGTGCAGGGGAAGCAATTACCGTCTTAATCTTAGTTTTCTATGCAGAGGATGGTTTTCTTGTTTTATTCCCTCCATTCTCTGCGGTGGATAGTCTTTTTGTTTGATTTCCACTGTCCTATGTAATGGATCATTTTCTTATCTTATTCTCACCTTTCTCTGCAGTGGATGGTCTTGTCTTATTCCCTTTTTCTGCAGTAGATGGGCTTGTTTTCTTATTCTCACCTTTCTCTGCAATGGATCGTCTTATTACAACTGTTTGTTTTTTTTTTTGTTTTTTTTTACAGAGGATGGTCTTCTTGTCCGATTCTCACCTTTCTCTTCAGTGGATGGTTTTCTTGTCCGATTCCCACCTTTTTCTGCAATGGATAGTATTCTTCTCACTTTTTTCTGCAGTGGATTGGCTCTTTACCATATTCTCACCTTTTTTCTACAATAGATTGTTCTCTTATGCCCACTGTTCTCTGCAAAGGATGGTCTTCTTGTCCAATTCCCATGTTTCACTGCAGTAGATGATCTTCTTGTCTTATTCTCACTTTTCTCTGTATTGGAGGATCTTCTTGTCTTATTCTCACCTTTTTCTGCTGTGGTCTTCTTGACTGATTCCCACTGTTTTCTGCAGAGGATGGTCTTTCTGTCTGATTCCTATCTTTCTCTGCAGAGGATGGTCTTTTTCTCCGATTCCCACGTTTTTCAACATTGGATTTTCTTTCTTGTCTTTTTCTCACCTTTTTCTGTAGTGGATGGGTTTCTTGTGTCATTCTCACCTTTGACTGCAATGGATTGTCATCTTATCTTATGCCCACTGTTTTCTGCAGAGGATGGTCTTCCTGTCCAATTCCCATCTTTTTCTGCAGTGGATGGTCTTCTTGTCTTATTCTCACGTTTTTCTGCACTGAATGGGCTTTTTATCTTATTCTCACCTTTCTCTGCAATGGATGGTGTCACAAACCACCGGGGGGGTCACTCAGAAATCCCCCGCGCTGGCTACCAGTACGTCACAATCGGGGGGTAACAAGTGGGGGTCACCCCTCCTTTATACCTCCCGACCGACAGACAGAGCACGTGACGCGCTCTCTAGCGCCCCTCTTATAGTCAGGCCAATTATGGAATTGCCCGACCATAAGCAAGGAGGCCGCTATACTACTTATGCCGATTATTGAAGGGTCCCCGGTGAGAGTAAGGTATATATTCCCCCGACCTCCGCGGGCGGAATATATAAAATCTCCCCGAATCTCACTGGCCTCCCCACAATAATCCTTGGCACAATTCGCTGCCACCAACCGATTTACGGTAACGATTAGCCGAACACACGGACGTGGGATTCAAGATCGAGATAACAGAACAGCCCAAGATTAATTATATAATTTAATCGCCTAAAGCACACTAGAAACTACAATATATACAATAGGGAATCTACAGAATATACATATGTCAGAGTACAGTTACAGATAAAGCATGGTTTACAACAGGTATGCAATTCAATCAGTTACCTTGTGCGTCTGGCCACAGGGGGGCGCTGTAGACCAGGTTTCCAGGAACTCTCTCACAGGTCTGTCCCAACCAGGCCCCCGAGCAGAAGAACGCTGGAAAATGGCCGAAGTAGGGTTATCAACCTGGCCAAATCCAGGTCCCCTCCTACCTTAGTGACCTCACAGGGAAGCACTGCCACTCCCCCTGCATGGATCAGAATTATCCAGCAAAGGGGATATTGGCCATAACTTTGCCTGGGAGCGTCGTAGGCGGACGCCAATGCTCTCATTGTGACAGTTATGAATTTAGCTACAGAACGAGGGGACTCATGACCTGTCTGCCAGTTCCCCATTGGCTGATATCACGCCTGGGGCATTTCCCAATGTCCTGCTCCCATAAAAAGGGGGTGCCGGCATCGTCCACATGCGGAGACACCATTTTTATGGTTGCCATATTTATCGGAAATATGGCTTGCGAGATATGAACCATTTTTTACTGGAGTCGTTCTGTCTGGCTATTTCCATAGCCTTGCTAACTAGCTAGCAGCTCCTACTACAGGGTGACGGCAGGGAGTCATCCTGTGTCCATTGTCCTAGAGCCACCTAATTTCCATATCACAGGACATGGCCATGGATTTGTTGCTAAACCAGTTGTGTGAAGGAAAGGGGGGTTGACACCAGGAGAGGGCTTCCTGACATACTTGAATATCATGATTTATCGTCATATCTCCGGATTTACCTCACACCTCCCCCCTTTTGAGGGCGCTAGGGGGCAGCACACTCCGGTGTTCCCCCGTGCGCCCGTCCGCGACCTCTCCTTGTCGGGACAGCCCGTCTGCGTTACCGTGGTCACGGCCCCTTTTGTGGCGAATGGTGAAGTTGTATTGCTGGAGCGCAAGGCTCCATCGCAACAATCGCCCATTCGTCCCAGAGACGGTGTGCAACCAGCTGAGGGGATTGTGGTCCGTCTCCACGATGAAGTGGCGCCCGTATAGATAGGGTTGCAGACGCTGCAGGGCCCACACTATGGCCAGGCACTCCTTCTCCATCGTGGAATAGGCAACTTCCCTTGGTAACAGCTTCCTGCTCAGGTACAAGACTGGGTGCTCTTGGCTCGCAGAGTCCACCTGGCTGAGCACCGCACCGAGGCCGAAGTCACTGGCGTCGGTCTGTACTACAAACGGCCGCGTGAAGTCGGCTGCCTGTAGCACGGGCGGGCTGGACAGGGCGTCCTTTAGGGCCCGGAAGGCTGTCTCGCAGTCCATTGTCCAATCGACTGCAGAGGGCAGCTTCTTCTTGGTGAGGTCCGTCAAGGGCTTTGCCAGGCTACTATAGCATGGAACAAACCTCCTATAGTACCCAGCGGTCCCCAAGAAGGACATCACCTGCTTCTTGGTCCTGGGGGTGGGCCAGGATGCGATGGCTTCCACCTTCTCAGGCTCGGGCTTCAGGGTTCTCCCACCTACCCGGTGACCGAGGTACTGGACCTCGCTCATGGCCAGCTGACACTTTCCCGGCTTGATGGTCAAACCTGCCCGGTGGATCCGCCTGAGCACCTGTGCTAGATGCTCTAGGTGATCTTCCCAGGTGGGACTGAAGACGGCAATGTCATCCAGGTACGCGGCCGCGTACCCTTCAAGTCCCTTGAGCAGGGTGTTGACCATCCGCTGGAAAGTGGCAGGGGCATTCCTCATCCCGAATGGCATCACCGTGGACTCGTACAGTCCAAATGGGGTAATAAAGGCAGAGCGTTCCCTGGCCTTGCGAGTCAGGGGGATCTGCCAATATCCCCGGCTCAGATCCATGATGGTCAGGTACTGAGCCCCGGCCAACTGATCGAGCAGGTCATCGATGCGTGGCATTGGGTACGCATCGGCGACCGTGACCGCATTGAGCCCCCTGTAGTCCACGCAGAACCGAGTGGTTCGGTCCTTCTTAGGGACGAGGACTACAGGCGAGGCCCAAGCGCTGTTGGATGCCTGGATCACCCCCAGCTCCAGCATCTCGTCAATCTCCTGGCGCATGTGTTGCTGCACCTCCAGGGAGACCCGATATGCTGAACGCCGGATCGGGGGATGATCCCCAGTGTCCACGTGATGGACAGCCAAGTCAGTCCTTCCGGGCTGGTTGGTAAACAACCCCCGGAAGGGGTGTAGGGTGGCCCACAGCTGGGACCGTTGGTCCTCCAAGAGCTGGTGGCCAACCTCCACATCCTCAATGGATCCGCCTGCCCTAACCTTGGCTAGCATATCCAAGAGGGTTTCCGCTTCTCCCTCCTCGGGCAGGTTGCACACGGGGAGCGCACATGCCTCCCGCTCATGATGTGCCTTCATCATGTTCACATGGAAGGGCTTCCGCCTTCCACGGGCAGGGTCCAGGGTGACCAGGTACGTCACAGGGTTGAGCTGCTGGTACACGAGGTATGGGCCTTCCCAGGCTGCCTGAAGCTTGTCCTGTGGTACGGGGACCAGTACCCACACCTCTTGACCCACTTGGTAGGTCCTCTCACAAGCGTTCTGGTCGTACCAACGCTTCTGATCGGCCTGGGCTTGAGCCATATTGTCGTGTACCAGTTGCGTCAAGGCCTGCATTTTGTCCCGGAAGCGCATGACATACTCGATAACCGACACTCCAGGGGCGGCCAAATCCCCTTCCCAAGCCTCTTTCACCAGAGCCAGGGGGCCCCGCACACGTCGCCCGTACAGGAGCTCAAACGGTGAGAATCCTGTTGAGGCCTGTGGAACCTCCCGGTAAGCAAATAACAGGTGTGGGAGATACCGCTCCCAGTCACGCCCATGGGAGTCGACCAACATCTTAAGCATCTGCTTTAAGGTGCCATTGAACCGCTCGCACAGGCCATTAGTCTGTGGATGGTACGGGCTGGCCACCAGATGTCGCACCTGGACTTGCTTACAGAGGGTCTCCATCAGCTGGGACATGAATTGGGTCCCCCGGTCGGTGAGCATTTCCTGGGGAAAACCCACTCGGGAGAAAATCTCCAGCAATGCGGTGGCCACCTTGTCAGCCCGAATGGACGACAAGGCCACTGCTTCTGGGTACCGGGTGGCATAGTCCACTACCGTCAGTATGAAGCGTTTCCCGGAGCTGCTGGGGATGGCCAGCGGGCCGACCAGATCCACAGCCACCCTCCTGAAAGGCTCATCGATGATGGGCAGAGATACCAGTGGGGCTTTGGGGCGTGGCCCCGCCTTCCCCACTCTCTGACAGGTTTCACACGAACGGCAGTAGGCAGCCACATCGGCCCCCATTTTTGGCCAGTAGAAATGCTGGTTTAACCTGGCCTTGGTCTTAGCGATCCCTAGGTGTCCGGCCATCGGAATCTCATGTGCGATCCGCAACAACTCCGTCCGGAACGGATAGGGTACCACCAACTGTCGGTCCCTGGGCCACGCCTCCGGTGAACCCTGCTGGACCGTGGCCCGGTACAGCCGTCCTTGGTCCCAGACCACTCGCTCCGGGTCCGAGTCCGAGGGAGGCTGTGCCGCCTGCTCCTTTAGAGCTTTCAGGCTGTCGTCAGCTTCTAACGCTGCCTGAAACCCCTGACTAGATGTGGCCAGAAAGGGGGGAGGTTGTACTGTTGGATCAGGGCCCGCTTGATGGTGTCGTAGCCCTGATCTGCCTCAGCAGGCAAGTCCCCAAGGACATCGAGGGCCTTACCCCTTAAACGGGGGGTCAGGTATTTGGCCCACTGGTCCTTGTTCAGATGGTGCTGCAAGCAAGTCCGTTCAAAAGCAGTCAAGAAAGAGTCCAAGTCTCCATCCTTCTCCAGCACTGGGAAGTCCTCAACACGGACCTTTGGAAGTTTGGTGTCTGGAAGGTCACGGGTGGCTGATGAGGGCCGGAGCTGAGCTAGCTGCAGCTGGTAGTTACGCTCTGCCTGGCGCTCTTCACGCGCTGCTTGCCGCTCACGCTCTGCCATGAGTTCCTTGTAGCCCTCCCGGTCTCCAGCCTGGCGTAGGGCCATAGCCATTTGAAGAAGGCTATCCGAGCCTCCCAGGCTCGGTGGAATGGCACGTGGTGATCTGCGGCCCGCTGCGGAGCCTGGTGCTTCACTGTCCATTGCAGAGCGGAGGGCTGGCGTCTGGCTCGTTGAGGACCCTTGGGCGAGCTGCTCCTCATCTTGTCCAGCAGTGCCCGGTTGTGCAATGTCCTCTGCAGAGCTGTTTTCTGGCGTCGAGCTCCTGGAGGACTCGTGGGCAACCTCCTCATTGCTGTCCACAGCACCGTCCTCCCTCTCTTCGGCTCCTGCCTTAGCATTGGCCAGTTGCATAGCTCTGCTCCTGGTGCCATCAGCCATTCTTGCAGACCTTTGGTCACTGACACAGAACTGACACCTGATGCCTCCACACACCTTACAGTATCTGCACTCTGACACTCTAGTGTTGAGCTAGTCTGAAGACCCCAGCAGCCACAGCTGCTGCAGGCAGTCTTTAGTGTCTGGGAGTATGGGTCTCACACTCACACACACTATTATCTCGATCCCACTGCTGCCACCAATATGTCACAAACCACCGGGGGGGTCACTCAGAAATCCCCCGCGCTGGCTACCAGTACGTCACAATCGGGGGGTAACAAGTGGGGGTCACCCCTCCTTTATACCTCCCGACCGACAGACAGAGCACGTGACGCGCTCTCTAGCGCCCCTCTTATAGTCAGGCCAATTATGGAATTGCCCGACCATAAGCAAGGAGGCCGCTATACTACTTATGCCGATTATTGAAGGGTCCCCGGTGAGAGTAAGGTATATATTCCCCCGACCTCCGCGGGCGGAATATATAAAATCTCCCCGAATCTCACTGGCCTCCCCACAATAATCCTTGGCACAATTCGCTGCCACCAACCGATTTACGGTAACGATTAGCCGAACACACGGACGTGGGATTCAAGATCGAGATAACAGAACAGCCCAAGATTAATTATATAATTTAATCGCCTAAAGCACACTAGAAACTACAATATATACAATAGGGAATCTACAGAATATACATATGTCAGAGTACAGTTACAGATAAAGCATGGTTTACAACAGGTATGCAATTCAATCAGTTACCTTGTGCGTCTGGCCACAGGGGGGCGCTGTAGACCAGGTTTCCAGGAACTCTCTCACAGGTCTGTCCCAACCAGGCCCCCGAGCAGAAGAACGCTGGAAAATGGCCGAAGTAGGGTTATCAACCTGGCCAAATCCAGGTCCCCTCCTACCTTAGTGACCTCACAGGGAAGCACTGCCACTCCCCCTGCATGGATCAGAATTATCCAGCAAAGGGGATATTGGCCATAACTTTGCCTGGGAGCGTCGTAGGCGGACGCCAATGCTCTCATTGTGACAGTTATGAATTTAGCTACAGAACGAGGGGACTCATGACCTGTCTGCCAGTTCCCCATTGGCTGATATCACGCCTGGGGCATTTCCCAATGTCCTGCTCCCATAAAAAGGGGGTGCCGGCATCGTCCACATGCGGAGACACCATTTTTATGGTTGCCATATTTATCGGAAATATGGCTTGCGAGATATGAACCATTTTTTACTGGAGTCGTTCTGTCTGGCTATTTCCATAGCCTTGCTAACTAGCTAGCAGCTCCTACTACAGGGTGACGGCAGGGAGTCATCCTGTGTCCATTGTCCTAGAGCCACCTAATTTCCATATCACAGGACATGGCCATGGATTTGTTGCTAAACCAGTTGTGTGAAGGAAAGGGGGGTTGACACCAGGAGAGGGCTTCCTGACATACTTGAATATCATGATTTATCGTCATATCTCCGGATTTACCTCACAGATGGTCTTCTTCTCTTATTACCTCCGTTCTCTGCAGAGGATAGTCTTCTTGTTCAATTACGACTTTTCCCTGCAGTGGATGGTCTTATTGTCTTATATACACGTTTCTCTGCAGTGGATGGTCTTTTTGTCCGATTCCCACTTTTCTCTGCAGAGGATGGTTTTCTTGTCTTATTTTAATTTTTCTCTGCAGACAATTGTCTTCTTGACTGATTCCCACTGTTCTCTACAGACGGTGGTCTTCTTGTCCCGATTCTCACCTTTTTCTGCAGAGGATGGTCTTTTTGTCTTGTTCTCACCTTTTTCTGCAGGGATAAACTTCTTGTCCAATTCCCACCTTTCTCTGCAGTGGATGGACTTGTCTTAAGGCCGTTTTACACGCTGTGACATCGCTAGCGATGACCCTAGTGATTGCACCCACCCCCGTCGTGCGTGCGTCACGGGCAAGTCGCTGCCCGTGGCCAACAATATCGCAGGTACGCGTCACATGAACTTACCTTTGTAACCACGTCGCTGTGGCCGGCAAACAACCTCTTTTTTAAGGGGGCGGTTCGTGCGGCGTCACAGCGACGTCACACAGCAGGCCACCAATAGAAGTGGAGGGGCGGAGAGCAGCTGCATTAATGTCACTCCAACCTCGTTGTCAGAGGACGCAGGAACGCTGTTGTTCATCGTTCCCGGGTTTCACACGTAGCGATGTGTGCTGCCTCAGGAACAACGAACAACCTGTGTCCAGAACGAGCAACGATATTTGGAAAATGAACGACGTGTCAACAATCAACGATTTTGTGAGTATTTGGGATCGTTAGCGATCGCTCGTAAGTGTCACACGCAACGACGTTGCTAATGAGGCCAGATGTGCGTCACGAATTCCGTGACCCCAGCGATATCTCGTTAACGATGTCGTTGCGTGTAACAGGGCCTTTAGTCTCACCTTTCTCTGTAGTAGATGGTCTTCTTGTCTTTGTCTGACCTATTTCTGCAGTGGATGACCTTCTTGACTGATTTCCGCTGTTCTTTGCAGAGGATGATCTTTTTGTCAGATTCCCACCTTTCTCTGTATAGCATGGTCTTGTCGTCTTATTTTTACCTTTTTCTGCAGTCAATGGTGTTCTTGACTGATTCCCACTGTTCTCTGCAGAGGATGGTCTTCTTGTCCGATTCCCACCATTTTCTGCAGTGTATGGTCTTCTTGTCTTCGTCTCAACTTTTTCTGCAGTGGATGGGCTTTTTATCATATTCTCATCTTTCTCTGCAATGGATGGTCTTCTTGTCTTACTCCCTCCGTTCTCTTCAAATAAAGCCACAGCCACACCATGATTTACCAGATGCATATACTAACAATGAAAACCATATTGTGTATAAGGAACTGGATGGGGACTGAGGATAAGTCGTAATAATTATAGAACAAGGAAAAAACACACGACCAAAATCCAAAGTGCAAAGGTGATAATCTTTATTGACACAGGGGTAGGTGCGGGGCGGCACGGAACAAGTGAGGGCACGGACTATCAATCACTGACCAAAGCGTACAGACAGTTGTCAAGGATTCTTGAAAACTGACATATTAACCTATCCATAATATAATATAATCATGTATCATCAATCATATATTTAACAAATAACAGGTGATAGGTATATGGTAGATATATAGACACAATTATCAACCAGGCAAAGCTCAGTCACTATGGATTGAGAGGGAACAATTTCCCTCACATCCTATCCATCTGGGTCCCCGATCAAGGCAGGGCAATACCATAACTAAGATAATGGCTGTAACACATTGGAAAATCAGGGAACCAATACTCCAGGACTGATTATAAATATAATAAACCAGTGGCACACTTTACCTGGGAGATAATGGTGGTCAGAGAGAGGTGTCCATGTCCTTCCCGACGGCCGTTTCGGCTATGAAGCCTTCGTCAGGGGGCGTGGACAAGTGAGGGGGAGTGTACGTTTAAAAAGGAGCGTCAACCAATCAACGCCGGTTGATATGACCGTGACGCAGGCAGTATCCAAGGCAGCGCAGGACGCTCCGCGATAACCACGCCGCCTCCCGTCCGTCAGTTCCGGTCACATGACCGCCACGTGTGCGCATCACGTGGCCGCCATGCGAGCAGACATCACACAGGGAGTAAGCGGCGCGGCAGCGCGATGACGTCCATCGCTCCCAGGACGCATGCGCACCATCACCTGAACCAGCGACATGAACAAACAGGATTAACATTGAAGTGTAAAGGATGGAATATCATAAAGGGGGGAGGAAATTATATATAGCCAACGGCTATCACAATACAATTATAAATAAATATATCGTATGTAAAATCAGAGGCTGAAGGTTTATTATATATATGGAATATAAAGCAGCATGTCATGCTACAAATAGCGAGATGGTACATAAAGGATAGCAATGTAATGTATAACTGGAAAAGAGGGCACGATTGGTCATATACACCAAGAGGTAAATAACCTATATACAGTATCTCTCATACACAATGTCCAACATGCCAGATGACATGTATGTCTGCAGAAGGAATAACAGTATTATCACAGATAATTAGTAGTCATTGCTCTTGTTTGGTGTAATCCGATTTCTTCATATAGATGCAGGGACTTCAAAATGATGCAAAATATTCCAACTACCATCCTCAATAACAAATCCTGAAATTGGAATGAAGACGCCTAGGATAGATCAAGGTTACAATAAGTAACAAAATACATTAAAACCAAAACAATACAACACAACAAAAGCCCCCTCATATTTATTGAAAGGAAGACCACGGCTATCACAAAAATGGGGCATAGGAAATATTCTCGTTCAGTCCCAAAGGGTGGAGAGTTTTTAATGTCCAAATCCATCTTGTCTCCATCCTGGCCAGTCTCTGACTAATCTTTCCCCCACGGATGTTAGAGTCAAGGTGGTCAATGCCCCTGACCCGTAATAATGTCGGATCCGATTGGTGGTATTGTCTAAAATGACGTGGGATAGTTTTAAGTGATGGAATATCGGAGCAGTTAGCCGCTGCAACTATCCCATTAACATGCTCCCGAATACGTACTTTAAATTGCCTAGTTGTCAGGCCGACATATATTTTGGGGCATGGGCAGGTGGCATAATAAAAGACCGCCGACGTGGTACAGGAAATGAATTTTTTGATGGAGAAGGTGTGTGCCCCCGTAGAGTCCATAAACGTGTCTGTCCTGTCCACATTCGGACAGGCCACACAACGACCACATGGTGCACAGCCAATGCGAGGGGCCACAGGGCCAAATGGAGACGGCTGAATGCCCTCATCATAATGGCTTGCAACAAGATGGTCGCGGAGATTTTTAGATCTCCGAATACTCAACATTGGCCTATCTGGGATCATCTGAGCCAAAATAGGATCGGCCTGCAGAACTGGCCAAAATTTCTGCAGGCACGATCTCATGGCTGAAAATTGGCCATGGTAGTCGGTGACAAATCTCAGAGTCTCCCGCGATTGAGGTCTCTTGGGGGCATACAACAGGGAGTGACATGTGGAGTGTCTCGCCCTGTTGTAAGCTCTCTTCACACATCGCTTACTGTAACCTCTTGCATAAAATCTATGCTTAAGGTCCAGAGCTCTTTCTTCAAAATCCAAACTCCATGATAAGGGCCACCATGTCAGATGATAAATTCGACATGTCTAAAAAGAATCGGGTGGATCGAAGTCCATCACAATGTTTTATGCTGGTGTAGAGGGATTCTACATCCCCCGTCACCAGCATAGTGTCAACACCAATACTCAGTCCGTCAACCTTCCTGAGGAAATCGCCAGTAGCTATTTGTAGCATGACATGCTGCTTTATATTCCATATATATAATAAACCTTTAGCCTCTGATTTTACATACGATATATTTATTTATAATTGTATTGTGATAGCCGTTGGCTATATATAATTTCCTCCCCCCTTTATGATATTACATCCTTTACACTTCAGTGTTAATCCTGTTTGTTCATGTCGCTGGTTCAGGTGATGGTGCGCATGCGTCCTGGGAGAGATGGACGTCATCGCGCTGCCGCGACGCTTACTCCCTGTGTGACGTCTGCTCGCATGGCGGCCACGTGATGCGCACACGTGGCGGTCATGTGACCGGAACTGTCGGACGGGAGGCGGCGTGGTTGTCGCGGAGCGTCCTGCGCTGCCTTGGATACTGCCTGCGTCACGGTCATATCAACCAGCGTTGATTGGTTGACGCTCCTTTTTAAACGTACACTCCCCCTCACTTGTCCACGCCCCCTGACGAAGGCTTCATAGCCGAAATGGCCGTCGGGAAGGACACGGACACCTCTCTCTGACCACCATTATCTCCCAGGTAAAGTGTGCCACTGGTTTATTATATTTATATATAGTCCTGGAGTATTGGTTCCCTGATTTTCCAATGTGTTACAGCCATTATCTTAGTTATGGTATTGCCCTGCCTTGATCGGGGACCCAGATGGATAGGATGTGAGGGAAATTGTTCCCTCTCAATCCATAGTGACTGAGCTTTGCCTGGTTGATAATTGTGTCTATATATCTACCATATACCTATCACCTGTTATTTGTTAAATATACAGTCAGGGCCAGAAATATTTGGACAGTGACACAAGTTTTGTTATTTTAGCTGTTTACAAAAACATGTTCAGAAATACAATTATATATATAATATGGGCTGAAAGTGCACACTCCCAGCTGCAATATGAGAGTTTTCACATCCAAATCGGAGAAAGGGTTTAGGAATCATAGCTCTGTAATTCATAGCCTCCTCTTTTTCAAGGGACCAAAAGTAATTGGACAAGGGACTCTAAGGGCTGCAATTAACTCTGAAGGCGTCTCCCTCGTTAACCTGTAATCAATGAAGTAGTTAAAAGGTCTGGGGTTGATTACAGGTGTGTGGTTTTGCATTTGGAAGCTGTTGCTGTGACCAGACAACATGCGGTCTAAGGAACTCTCAATTGAGGTGAAGCAGAACATCCTGAGGCTGAAAAAAAAGAAAAAATCCATCAGAGAGATAGCAGACATGCTTGGAGTAGCAAAAGCAACAGTCGGGTACATTCTGAGAAAAAAGGAATTGACTGGTGAGCTTGGGAACTCAAAAAGGCCTGGGCGTCCACGGATGACAACAGTGGTGGATGATCGCCACATACTTTCTTTGGTGAAGAAGAACCCGTTCACAACATCAACTGAAGTCCAGAACACTCTCAGTGAAGTAGGTGTATCTGTCTCTAAGTCAACAGTAAAGAGAAGACTCCATGAAAGTAAATACAAAGGGTTCACATCTAGATGCAAACCATTCATCAATTCCAAAAATAGACAGGCCAGAGTTAAATTTGCTGAAAAACACCTCATGAAGCCAGCTCAGTTCTGGAAAAGTATTCTATGGACAGATGAGACAAAGATCAACCTGTACCAGAATGATGGGAAGAAAAAAGTTTGGAGAAGAAAGGGAACGGCACATGATCCAAGGCACACCACATCCTCTGTAAAACATGGTGGAGGCAACGTGATGGCATGGGCATGCATGGCTTTCAATGGCACTGGGTCACTTGTGTTTATTGATGACATAACAGCAGACAAGAGTAGCCGGATGAATTCTGAAGTGTACCGGGATATACTTTCAGCCCAGATTCAGCCAAATGCCGCAAAGTTGATTGGACGGCGCTTCATAGTACAGATGGACAATGACCCCAAGCATACAGCCAAAGCTACCCAGGAGTTCATGAGTGCTAAAAAGTGGAACATTCTGCAATGGCCAAGTCAATCACCAGATCTTAACCCAATTGAGCATGCATTTCACTTGCTCAAATCCAGACTTAAGACGGAAAGACCCACAAACAAGCAAGACCTGAAGGCTGCGGCTGTAAAGGCCTGGCAAAGCATGAAGAAGGAGGAAACCCAGCGTTTGGTGATGTCCATGGGTTCCAGACTTAAGGCAGTGATTGCCTCCAAAGGATTTGCAACAAAATATTGAAAATAAAAATATTTTGTTTGGGTTTGGTTTATTTGTCCAATTACTTTTGACCTCCTAAAATGTGGAGTGTTTGTAAAGAAATCTGTACAATTCCTACAATTTCTATCAGATATTTTTGTTCAAACCTTCAAATTAAACGTTACAATCTGCACTTGAATTCTGTTGTAGAGGTTTCATTTCAAATCCAATGTGGTGGCATGCAGAGCTCAACTCGCGAAAATTGTGTCACTGTCCAAATATTTCTGGACCTAACTGTATGATTGATGATACATGATTATATTATATTATGGATAGATTAATATGTCAGTTTTCAAGAATCCTTGACAACTGTCTGTACGCTTTGGTCAGTGATTGATAGTCCGTGCCCTCACTTGTTCCGTGCCGCCCCGCACCTACCCCTGTGTCAATAAAGATTATCACCTTTGCACTTTGGATTTTGGTCGTGTGTTTTTTCCTTGTTCCCTCCGTTCTCTGCAGAGGATGGTCTTGTCTTATTCTTACCTTTTTCTGCAGGGATGAACTTCTTGTCTATTTCCCACCTTTCTCTGCTAAGGATGGTCTTCTTACCCGATTCCTACCATTTTCTGCAGAGGAAGGTCTTCTTGTCTTATTCTCACCTTTTTCTCCAGGGATGAACTTCTTGTCCAATTCTCACCTTTCTCTGCAGTGGATGGACTTGTCTTACTCTCACCTTTTGCTGCTGTGGGTGGTCTTCTTGACGGATTCCCACTGTTTTTTGCAGAGGATGATCTTTTTGTCAGATTCCCACCTTTCTCGGCATAGGATGGTCTTCTTGTCCGATTCCCACCTTTTTCTGTAGTGGTTGATCTTCTTGTCTTATTCCTATCATTCTCTGCAGAGGATGGGCTTCTTGTTCAATTCCCACCTTTTTCTGCAGTGGATGGTCTTCTTGTCTTATTCCCACCATTCTCTGCAGAGGATGGGCTTTTTGTCCGATTCCCATTTTTCTCTGCAGTGGTTGGGTTTTCTTGTCTTATTTTCATCTTTCCCTGCAGTCAATGGTCTTATTCACTGATTCCCAATTTTCTCTGCAGAAGATGGCTTTCTTGTCCAATTCCCACTTTTCTCTGCAGAGGATGGTCTTGTCCGATTACCATCTTTCTCTGCAGTGGATGGTCTTCTTGTCCTATTTTCACCTTTTTCTGCAAGGGATGGGCTTCTAGTCTTAATCCCACTGTTCTCAGCAGAAGATGGACTGTTTGTCCAATTCTTACCTTTTTCTGCAGGGGATGGTCTTCTTGTCTTAAGGCCGCTTTACACGCTACAACATCGCTAGCAATTGCTAGCGATGTCGAGCGCTAAAGCACCCGCCCCCATCGTACATGCGATATCGTGTGATCGCTGCCGTAGCGAACATTATCGCTACGGCAGCGTTACACGCACATACCTGCTCTGCGACGTCGCTGTGACCGGCGAACCGCCTCCTTTCTAAGGGGGCGGTTCATTCAGCGTCACAGCGACGTCACAGCAGCGTCACTGAACCGCCGCCCAATAGAAGCGGAGGGGCGGAGATGAGCGGGACGTAACATCCCGCCCACCTTCTTCCTTCCGCATTGCGGGCGGCAGCAGGCAAGGTGAGGTTCCTCGTTCCTGCGGCATCACACATAGCGATGTCTGCTGCCGCAGGAGCGACGAACTACTTCGTACACTGAGCAGCAGTGATATTCGAGAATAGGGGGACATGTCACCGATGAGCGATTTTGACAGTTTTTGCGACGATTCAAAATCGCTCATAGGTGTCATACGCAAAGACATCGCTAAAGCGACCGGATGTGCGTCACAAATTCTGTGACCCCAATGAGATCGCTTGAGCGATGTCGCAGTGTGTAAAGCGGCCTTTATTCTCACCTTTTTATGCAGTGGAGGGGCTTCTTGTCTTATTCTCACCTTTTTCTGCAGGGGATGGTCTTTTTGTCTAAAGGCCGCTTTACACGCTGCGACATCGCTCAAGCGATCTTGTTGGGGTCATGGAATTTGTGACGCACATCCGGACGCTTTAGCAATGTCTTTGCGTGTGACACCTATGAGCGATTTTGGATCGTCGCACAAACGGTCAAAATCGCTCATCGGTGACATGCCCCACTATTCTCGAATATCGCTGCTGATCGGTGTACGAAGTAGTTCGTCGCTCCTGCGGCAGCACACATCGCCATGTGTGATGCTGCAGGAACGAAGAACCTCACCTTACCTGCTGCTGCCCGCAATGCGGAAGGAAGGAGGTGGGCGGGATGTTACGTCCCGCTCATCTCCGCCCCTCCGCTTCTATTGGACAGCGGTTCAGTGACGCTGCTGTGATGTCGCTGTGACGCTAAAGAACTGCCCCCTTAGAAAGGAGGCGGTTCGCCGGTCACAGCGACGTCGCAGAGCAGGTATGTGCCTGTGACGCTGCCGTAGCGATAATGTTCGCCACAGCAGCGATCACACGATAACGCATGTACGATGGGGGCGGGTGATTTAGGGCTCGACATCGCTAGCAATTGGTAGCGATGTCGTAGCGTGTAAAGCAGCCTTTATTCTCACCTTTTTTCTGCACGAGATGGTCTTTTGTCTCATTCTTACCTTTATCTGCAGTGGATGGTGTTTTTGTCTTAATCCCATTGCTCTCTCCAGAGAATGGTCTTTTTGTCGTATTACCACTTTTCTCTGTAGTGGAGGGGCTTCTTGCCTTATTCTCACCTTTCTCTGCAGAGAATTACATTCTTTTATGATCTAAGCTAGTCTTTGCCCCTTGTCTTTTTCATATTTACATGTTTTTCTCAGAAACTTTGTTTCTTTCCAGGTAACATATCTCGTGTGGTTCCTCATGGTCTGTTGGTCTTTTTTCCTTCTTACCCAGTCATGGATAAAAGCCTGGAGTTCTGGAGGGTAAGCATGTCCTTTAGTTGATTTTGTCCCACTCCTTTGTCAGTTTGTGCAGTCATGTTGCCCTGTTTTTGCTTGTCTCCTGTAGGAGCATAGCCTCACTTCACGCATTGAAGATGTAAAACCAATGTTTGTGGAGCCAAGAGGGAAGGGATCATTCACAGAGGTGAGAAACATAAGAATTTTATAGAAAGCCTAAGATTGGAGCAACAACACAGTATCATCAATAAGGGAGCTTTTCAATTTATCACTCACAAGCAAAAATCTCAAAAAAAAAGTTCTGGATTTATGGACTTTCTGAATTATCCATATTTCACTTTTTAACACCATTTTTAATGTGTTTTATTGGATTATATTTCAGTAGATAATATGCCATATTACTGACTATTTTATTAATTTTGTATGTTTGTGTTTTTCTAGATAATTGATGCATTTTATGAGAGAATTCAGGCCCCCAACAGTAGTGGTGCGAGTTTCTTTGCAGTATGTAGGGGCAAGGTGCGTGTTTTAACTGTGTAATGTCTAGTGGCCCTGTACCGTCTGTTATATATTTATATAGTGACTGTCCCTCTCCAGGCTAGTGAAGGCTTAGATTTTGCAGACTGCAATGGCCGAGGTGTGATTATTACTGGCCTTCCTTTTCCTCCACGAATGGACCCTCGGATAATTCTGAAGATGCAGTTTCTGGATGAGATGAGACAGGCAAAAGGTTCTGCTGGAAAGGTACAAATATTTATTAGTATGTTAGTACTTTTTCCTTTTAGCTTGCATGTGTGTTCTCTTGATTGTTCTGTGATACAGATTTAGGCCTAAGACACACGGCATGAAAATCGGACCGAGTGGAATGCGATAAAACATCGCATTCCACTCGGACCAATATTAACCTATGTGCCAGCACCCATGAGTGATTATTTTCTCGGCTCCACTCGGACCGAGAAAACAGTCGCAGCATGCTGCGATTGTAATGCGAGACTCTTTCTCTCGCACCCATTCAAGTCTATGGGGCGAGAGAAAGATCACATTGCACTCGCATTACACCGGTATACCGCGAGTGCAGGGCGAGAATGGCAATAGCTGGCTACGGAGGAGAGAGGGAGAAAAATCCCTCCATCACCTCCTCAGTGCCGGCCCGCCCCTCCTCAGCGCCGGCCCGCCCTTCCTCAGCGCCGGCCCGTCCCCCGCAGCTGAGGTCCGATCGCATGATTAGACCTCAGTCGCAGTGACACTCGCATGACACTCTGCTCTCATTGTGCTGCCAGCGTGAGCCGAATGTCATGCGAGGATCGCATTAGTCCCCGTGTAGCCCCGGCCTTAAAGGAGTTGTTTTAACAAAGCATCCCCTGTGGATATGCATTTTAGGCATATGGACAGATGTAACCTAGGGGTGCAGTAGTAGTAGCTGGCTACGGAGGAGAGAGGAAGATAAATCCCTCCGTCACCTCCTCAGTGCCGGCCCTCCCCTCCTCAGTGCCGGCCCTCCCCTCCTCAGTGCCGGCCCGCCCCTCCTCAGTGCCGGCCCGCCCCTCCTCAGTGCCGGCCCGCCCCTCCTCAGTGCCGGCCCGCCCCTCCTCAGTGCCGGCCCGCCCCTCCTCAGTGCCGGCCCGCCCCTCCTCAGTGCCGGCCCGCCCCTCCTCAGTGCCGGCCCGCCCCTCCTCAGTGCCGGCCCGCCCCTCCTCAGTGCCGGCCCGTCCCCCGCAGCTGAGGTCCGATCGCATGATTGGACCTCAGTCTCAGTGACACTCGCATGACACTCTGCTCTCACTGTGCTGCCAGCGTGAGCCGAATGTCATGCGAGGATCGCATTAGTCCCCGTGTGGCCCCGGCCTTAAAGGAGTTGTTTTAACAAAGCATCCCCTGTGGATATGCATTTTAGGCATATGGACAGATGTAACCTAGGGGTGCAGTAGTAGTAGCTCTGATTCCAGAGGAGGGTGGTTCTGTTACACATTTGTATGGGTTCTTTGGCTTCATGTTACAACATATTGTCATTCTGGCAGGACTAGACACTTTATTTTAACTCCTGACCTGTAATTGTGTGTGAATAGATTACATTGCATTGTTTTTATTCTTTGCCCTAGTTATTCATAAATGTCCACAATTTTAATTTGGTCTACCCCCACAGTTTCTATCTGGACAGGAGTGGTATCGACAACAGGCTTCCCGAGCTGTGAATCAGGCCATAGGCAGAGTAATCCGACATCGGCAAGACTATGGCGCCATCTTTTTGTGTGATCACAGGTAAAATATTCTTGGGCATGTGCACATCAGAAAAAAACAATGTTGCCAATAGTCTTGATTAAAGATAACTTTGTGTACACAGCTCTTGTGCAGGACTATTGGTCAGTTTACATGTAACAACCAGGGGCACTAAACGAGTGCCAATCTTTAAATATTTACCAATCAGCAGTCATTTAAAAGCCTGTTTACATAGGCAGACTGTACTAAAAGCCCCGTCACACACAACGAGATCGCTAACGAGAACGTTGCTGAGTCACAGTTTCTCTGACGCAGTAACGATCTCACCAGTGATCTCGTTATGTGTGACACCTACCAGCGATCAGGCCCCTGCTGTGAGATCGCTAGTCGTTGCCGAATGGTCTGGACCATTTTCTTGAAAGGCGATGTCCTGCTGGGCAGGACGCATCGCTGTGTTTGACGCCTACCAACGACCTCTTAACAGGGTCCCAACGCCCGCCGAGATCGTTCTACAGGTCGCTCATCGTTACTGCATCGTTGGTAAAGTCTGACTGTGACATCTCACCAGCGACCTCCCAGCGACTTACCAGCAATCCTTATCAGGTCGTATCATTGTCGGGAACGCTTGTAAGCCGTTGTGTGTGACTGGGCCTTTAAGGATGCACACAAAATGATCTGTAATAGATCACTCATTGCGCATAGGCTGCCATAGTTCTCAGCAGCATGCATCCTATTTTCACAACATGATGTGTTTCCGAGAACGAGCTTAAAAATCACATCACCTGACAAACGAGCGTTCTGTTTGTTCATTAGGTGATCGGCAGTTTATTTAGACTGCAACATAATTATAAAACGAGCGTTCCTATAAATATGCGCTCACCATCATCTTTCAGTGTAAATGCACTTTAACCCCTTCACAACTATGGACGGATATATCCGTCATGGAGTGTGTCCCATTAAGCCCCGCCCCCTGCCGTGGGCAGGCGGCGGCGGTCGGCACGCATATCAGCTGTTTTCAACAGCTGACATGAGTGCCTGCTAGCCGCGGGTGGAATCGCTTCCACCCGCGGCCATTAACCCCTTAAATCTCGCTGCCAAAGTCTCAGCAAGATCTATATGCGCGCGGCCATGTTTTTTACTTACCGCCGCCCCCACCGAAAGTCACGTGCATGATCACGTGACTATCGGTGGTTGCCATCGTAGCACAGGGTCATGTGATGACGCCTGCAGCTATGAAGTTTCACTTTGGTTTTCCCTCGGCCGCGAGCAGAGAGAAACAGAAAGTGACTGAATCTGCTGTTTACAGCTGCATAGCTGTGATCAGCAGATAGATAAGAGCGATCGGATTGCTGATCGCTATAGCTCCCTAGGGGGACTAGTAAAATAAAAAAAAAAAAGTAAAAAAAAAAGTTTTAAAAAATAAAAAAAAAAAAAAAAAACCTAAATGTTCAAATCACTCCCCTTTCCCCCATTGAAAATTAAAGGGTTAAAAAATAAATAAATATACACATATTTGGTATCGCCGCGTTCAGAAATGCCCGACCTATCAAAATATAAAATCAATTAATCTGATTGCAATTTTTTTGCCACTACGCCGTTTACCAAACGCCAAAATTACGTTTTTTGGTCGCCGCAAGTTTTACGCAAAATGCAATAACAGGCGATCAAAACGTAGCATCTGCGCAAAAATGGTACCATTAGAAACGACAGCTCGAGACGCAAAAAATAAGCCGTCACTGAGCCATAGATCCCAAAAATGAGAATGCTACATGTTTCGGAAAATGGCGCAAAACGTGCGCCACTTTTATTGGACAAACTTGTGCTTTTTTTTTAACCCCTTAGATACAAGTAAACCTATACATGTTTGGTGTCTACAAACTCGCACCGACCTCAGGCATCATACCCACACATCAGTTTTACCATATATTGAACACCGTGAATAAAACATCCCAAAAACTATTGTGCCATCACACTTTTTTTGCAATTTTTCCGCATTTGGAATTTCTTTTTCGCTCCTAATTGGGAGACCCAGACAATTGGGTGTATAGCTATTGCCTCCGGAGGCCACACAAAGTATTACACTTAAAAGTGTAAGGCCCCTCCCCTTCTGGCTATACACCCCCAGTGGGATCACTGGCTCACCAGTTTTGTGCTTTGTGCGAAGGAGGCAACACATCCACGCATAGCTCCACTGTTTAGTCAGCAGCAGCTGCTGACTATGTCGGATGGAAGAAAAGAGGGCCCATACAGGGCTCCCAGCATGCTCCCTTCTCACCCCACTTCATGTCGGAGGTGTTTGTTAAGGTTGAGGTACCCATTGCGGGTACGGAGGCTGGAGCCCACATGCTGCTTCCTTCCCCATCCCTTTTTACAGGGCTCTGGGTGAAGTGGGATTCTATCGGTCTCCAGGCACTGAGACCGTGCTCCATCCACAGCCCCTGGTATCTGCTGGACATAGAGCGGAGTATCTTCAGGGACATGGCCCTGCTACATGGAGGTACTCTGTGTCCCTGTGGGGACCGCGCAGACACACGGCAGCACTGCTGGGTGTGTTAGTGCGCCAGGGACAGCGGCGCTGTCCGCACTAGTGCCATCGCACACCACAGCGTTGCTGGGTGTGTTAGTGTATTGGGTGACTACTGCGCTAACCGCCGCTGCCATTTTTATTTAAGGCGCCGCTGGGATTTGTGGTGCGCCGGGGACTTCCGCGCCGGCCAGCACTGATATGCCGGCCGCGCTTATTAACTCGAGTCCCCGGCTTCTGGGCCTAGTCTCCCTTCGTTACCGCCCACAGGCCTGACAGTCAGGGTAGGGGCGTGACGCTGCATAGCACAGCAGCGCTGAGAGCTGGAGTATGTTTTGCATACTCCACCCCTCTCACTGTGTGCACTGTGAAACCGGATTCCCGCACTTTCTCAGGCACGCCCACGGCTTCCTTCTTTACACAGGACGCCGGCAGCCATTAGTGTCAGTTTCTGTACGATACAGAGACAAGTGTGGAAGACCCTGGCATTCTGATAGTCACACAATCGCTGCAACAGGCGTTAAGCAGCACCTGTGGTGCTAACCCCACTAGTGCAGAAGTGCACTTATAGATATGCTTGTACTATATACATTGCACTGTTTGGTCGCACGTTGTATATACCCTCCTGGATTGTGCGGAGGAGTTATCAGCATATTCTCTGTGTAAAACAAAGGTGCAGAACCACATGTTTTTCTATGCAGCCGGTACAGCATGTACGGCTATACGGCCGGCAGGTTACATAGACCCCCATTATATCCAACTCAGCCGGAGTCTCTGCTAATGGCCAGAGGATGAGGACGGTGTCTGCAGTATTTACTGACAGATTTTCTGAGACTATGGCTATGATACTAGAAGCCTAGCAGTCCGGACATGTCTCTCACAACATGGGCACTGTTGAATCATTGATCCATGGCCCCCCTCAGTGTGAACAACTAACAGCTCCGGGAATGTCACACGCATCCCAGAGTCACGGCTCTGCACAGACGTCAGTCCCAGACAGCCTAAGCGGGCTCACTATGAGCGGCCCTCGGTTTCATCAGGGTCCTAGCAGAAGGACTCTCTGTGTAATGAGGCGGAAGTAGCGGCTCAGGATTCTGATCCTGAGACCGCTCTCAATCTGGATACACCTAATGGTGACGCCATAGTGAATAATCTTATAGCGTCCATCAATAGAATGTTGGTTATTTCTCACCCAGCTCCTCCAGTGGAGGAGTCAGCTTCACGTATTTTTCTGGACCACTCTGCCTTCAGAGAGGCAGTCCAGGAACACCACACTTATCCAGATATGCGCTTCTCCAAACGGCTTAGGATACACGTTATCCCTGCCCCCTGATGTGGTCAAGGACTGGACCCAGTGTCCCAAGCGGCATCCTCCAATCTCCAGGCTTGTAGCTAGATCCATAGTTGCAGTGGGAGATGGAGCTGCACTTAAAGATGCCACTGACAGACAGATGGATCTCTGGTCTAAATCCATCTATGAGACTGTCGGCGCACCGTTGGCTCCAGCATTCTCACCCTTGGGGCACTCCAAGCTATTTCAGCTTGTCTTACACAGATTGACACGGTTACACGTACATCTGTGCCGCAGGTGGCATCCTTAACCTCTCAAATGTCTGCATTTGTTTCTTACGCGATTCAGGTTGCCCTAGACTCTGCGAACCGTACGGCAGTAGCCTCCGCTGCTCCGTGTTTTTAAGCAGAGCCTGTTCTGCTCGTTAAGTGAATGGAAGGCAGATTCTGCTTCCAAAAAAGGTTGCTTAACCAGTTGCCTTTTTCTGCTGACCGACTGTTTGGTGAGCGTTTGGATGTAACCATTAAACAGTCCAGGGGTAAGGATTCATCCTTTCCTCAGCCCGGACACAACAAACCCCAACAGAGCAGGAGGCAGTCGTGGTTTCGGTCTTTTCGAGGCTCGGGCAGGTCCCATTTTTCCTCGTCCAATGTGGACTCAAAAGGATCAGAGGAGCTCAGATTCTTGGCGGGCTCAGTCACGCCCAAAAAAGAGACAGTCTGAAAACCCGCTTCCAAGGCGGCTTCCTCATGACTTGCGGCCTCCTCTCTCCGCATCCTCGGTCGGTAGCAGGCTCACCCGCCTTGGCGATATTTAGCTGCCATAGGTCAATGACCGTTGGGTGTGAGACATTCTGTCTCACGGGTACAGGATAGAGCTCACTTCTCGTCCTCCAACTCGATTCTTCAGAACTTCTCCACCTCCCGGCCGAGCCGCTGCTCTTCTGCAAACAGGGTGCACTCTATAGGCAGAAAGAGTGATGACCCCCGTTCCTCTTCAGGAACAAGGTCACGGTTTTTACCCCAAATTATTTGCGGTGCCTATAAGAACGGGCCGTTCCGTCCCGTTCTGGATCTAAAACTGCTCAGCAAGCTCGTGGACACCAGGCGGTTCCGGATGGAATCCCTCCGCCATGTCATCGCCTCAATGTCCCAAGGAGATTTCCTAGCATCATTAGGCATCAAGGATGCTTATCCACACGTGCCGATTGATCCAGAGCACTAGCGTTTCTACGCTTCGTTATAGGAGACGAACACCTTCTGTTCGTAGCTCTACCTTCCGGCTAGCGACAGTCCCACTGGTCTTCGCCAAGGTCAGGGCAGCAGTAGTCACAGTCCTGCACTCTCAGGGTCACTCTGTGATCCCATATTTAGACGATCTACTTGTCAAGGCACTCTCTTAGGAAACATGCCGACACTGCCCGAACGTTGCGCTGGAGACTCTATAGAGTTTTGGGTGGATCATCAACTTTTTGAAGTCAGATCCGACCCCGACCCTATCGCTAACATATCTAGGCATGGAGTTTCATACTCTCTCAGCGATAGTGAAGCTTCCGCTAGACAAACAGCATTCACTACGGGCTGCAATCTCTTCTTTAAGAACCAGTCGCACACATTGAGACGCCTCATGCACTTCCTACGTAAGATGGTAGCAATGGAGGCAGTTCTTTTCGCGCAGTTTCATCTGCGTCCACTACAATGTGACATTCTCCGCCAATGGGACGGGGAGTCGACCTCCCTCAACAGAGTCGTCTTTCTTTCTCAGGCGGCCAAGGAATCTCTACGGTGGTGGCTTCTTCCCACCTCATGGTCAAAAAGAAGGTCCTTCCTATCCCCATCCTGGGCGATAGTTACGACAGACGCGAGTCTATCAGGGTGGGGAGCAGTTTTTCTCCACCACAGCGCTCAGGGTACGTGGACTCAGCAAGAGTCCACCCTTCAGATCAATGTTCTTGAACACAGAGCAGTGTATCTTGCCCTACAAACCTTCCAACAGCAGCTGGACAGCAAGCAAGTCCGACTTCAGTCGGACAACTCCACAGCGGTGGCATACATCAACCACCAAGGAAGAACGCGCAACCGGCAAGCCTTCCAGGAAGTCCGGCAGGTTCTGATGTGGGTGGAAGACACGGCATCCACCATATCCACAGTTCACATCCCAGGCGTGGAAAACTAGGAAGCTGACTTCCTAAGTCGCCGGGGTGTGGCCGAAAGGGTATGGTCTCTTCACCCGGACGGGTTTCAGGAGATCTGGCGCCGCTGACAGAGGCCGGACGTCGATCTAATGGCGTCACGGCACAACATCAATGTGCCAGCTTCATGGCACGGTTTCACAATCATCGAGCTCTGGCGGCAGACGCCTTAGTTCAGCATTGGTCGCAGTTCCAGCTACCTTATGTGCCACCTCTGGCATTGTTGCCCAGAGTGCTGCGCTAGATCAGGACCGACTGCGGCCGCGCCATCCTCGTCGCTACAGATTGGCCGAGGATGTTGTGGTTCCCGGTTCTGTGGTGCCTCACGGTAGGCTAACCGGGGGCACTACCAGACCAATCAGACTGGCTGTCTCAAGGGCCATTCTTCCATTTGAATTCTACGGCCCTCAACCTGATGGTGTGGCATTGAGTCCTGGAACCTAGTGTCGTCAGGATTACCTCAGGACGTGGTTGCCACCATGAGACAGGCTAGCATACCAACGTCCGCCAAGATTGACCACAGGACGTGGAAGATGGTCTTATCTCGGTGCTCGGCGCAGGGTGTTTCTCCCTGGCCGGTTGCATCGTCTATGTTTCCTTCCTTCCTGCAATCTAGGTTGGAAAAAGGGTTGTCGCTCAGTTCCCTTTAGGGACAAGTCTCAGCGCTATCTGTATTTTTTCAGAAACGACTTCCTCAGGTACGCACGTTCCTACGGGGAGTTTGTCGTCTCAGCACTCCGTACAAGCGGCCGTTAGAGCCCTGGGATCTGAACAAGGTTCTAATTGCTCTCCAGATGCCGCCTTTCGAGCCTTTGAAAGAGGTCTCCCTTCCCGCTTTTCTCGGGAAGTGGCCTTCTAGTAACGGTCTCGTCTCTTAGGAGAGTTTCCGAGCTAGCAACGCTCTCATACAAATCTCCCTTCCTGGTCCTTCACCAGGACAGGGTAGTTCTGCGTCCGATTCCGGAATTTCTCCCTAAGGTGGTATCCCACTTTCATATCAATCAGGATATCACCTCACCTTCTTTGTGTCCTCGTCCAGTCCATCAATTTCAGAAGGATTTGCATCTGTTGGTTCTGGTGAGAGCACTCAGGTTCTACTTCCCGCATGGCGCTCCTGCGCCACCCGGATGCACTCTTTGTCCTTGTCGCTGGTCGGCGTAAACAGTCGCAAGCTTCTGAATCCACCCTGGCTCGGGGGATCGAGGAACCAATTCTTGAAACCTACAGTTCTACTGGGCTTCTGGTTCTCTCAAGGCTGAAGGCCCATTCTACCAGAGCCGTGGGTGCATCCTGGGCATTACGGCACCAGGCTACGGCTCAGCAGGTGTGTCAGGCACCTACCTGATTGAGTCTGCATACTTTTACCAAGCATTTTCAGGTGCATACCTACGCTTCGGCAGACGCCAGCCTAGGTAGATAAGTCCTTCAGGCGGCGATTGCCCACCTGTAGGAAAGGGCTGTTTGACGGCCCTATCACGAGGTATTCTTTTACCCACCCAGGGACTGCTTTTGGACGTCCCAATTGTCTGGGTCTCCCAATTAGGAGCGAAAAAGAAGAAGGGAATTTTGTTTACTTACCGTAAATTCCTTTTCTTCTAGCTCCAATTGGGAGACCCAGCACCCGCCCTGTTTTCTCGGGGTTTTTCTGTTTTTTCGGGTACACATGTTGTTCATGTGGTATGGTTCAGTTCTCCGATGTTTCCTCGGATTGAATTGGTGTTTAAACCAGTTATTGGCTTTCCTCCTTCTTGCTTTGGCACTAAAACTGGTGAGCCAGTGATCCCACTGGGGGTGTATAGCCAGAAGGGGAGGGGCCTTACACTTTTAAGTGTAATACTTTGTGTGGCCTCCGGAGGCAATAGCTATACACCCAATTGTCTGGGTCTCCCAATTGGAGCTAGAAGAAAAGGAATTTACGGTAAGTAAACAAAATTCCCTTCTTTTTTGCTGTTTTCCAGTACACCATATGGTAAAACCTATGGTTTCATTTAAAAGTACAACTTGTCCCGCAAAAAACAAGCCCTCATATGGCAAGATTGACTGAAAAATAAAAACGTTACGGCTCTCGGAAGAAAAGGAGCAAAAAACAAAAACGGAAAGTACCCCGGGGCTGAAGGGGTTAACCCCTTCACGACCTTGGACGGATCTATCCGTCCAGGATCGTGTCGGGTTAAGCCCCGCCCCCTGCCGCGGGCAGGCGGCGTGGATCGGCACACATATCAGCTGTTTTCAACAGCTGACATGTGTGCCTACTGGCCGCGGGTGGAATCGCTTCCACCCGCGGCCATTAACCCCTTAAATCTTGCTGCCAAAGTCTGGCAGCAAGATTTAAATGCGCGCGGCCATGTTTGTTACTCACCGCCGCCCCCACCGGAAGTCACGTGTGTTATCACGTGACTATCGGTGGTTGCCATCGTAGCACAGGGTCATGTGATGACGCCTGCTGCTACGATGTTTCACTTTCATTTTCCCTCGGCCGAGAGCAGAGGGAAAACCAAAGTGACTGAATCTGCTGATTACAGCGGTATAGCTGTGATCAGCAGATAGCGATCAGCAATCGGATTGCTGATCGCTATAGCCCCCTAGGGGGACTAGTAAAATAAAAAAAAAAAAAAAAAAAAAAGTTTTAAAAAATAAAAAAAACAACAAAAAACCTAAAAGTTCAAATCACCCCCCTTTCCCCCCATTGAAAATTAAAGGGTTAAAAAATAAATAAATATACACATATTTGGTATCGCCGCGTTCAGAAATGCCCGATCTATCAAAATATAAAATCAATTAATCTGATTGGTAAACGGCGTAGTCGCAAAAAAATTCCAAACGCCAAAATTACGTTTTTTGGTCGCCGCAAGTTTTACGCAAAATGCAATAACAGGCGATCAAAACGTAGCATCTGCGCACAAATTGTACCATTATAAACGTCAGCTCGAGACGCAAAAAATAAGCCATCACTGAGCCATAGATCCGTAAAAATAAGAACGCTACGTGTTTCGGAAAATGGCGCAAAACGTGCGCCACTTTTATTGGACAAACTTGTGAATTTTTTTTAACCCCTTAGATACAAGTAAACCTATACATGTTTGGTGTCTACAAACTCGCACCGACCTGAGGCATCACATAGATACCTCAGTTTTACCATATAGTGAACACAGTGAATAAAATATCCCAAAAACTATTGTACGATCACACTTTTTTTGCAATTTTTCCGCACTTGGAATTTTTTTGCCGTTTTCCAGTACACTGTATGGTAAAACTTATGGTTTCATTTAAAAGTACAACTCGTCCCGCAAAAAACAAGCCCTCATATGGCAAGATTGATGGAAAAATAAAAATGTTACGCCTCACGGAAGAAGGGGAGCAAAAAACAAAAATGCAAAAACGGAAAGTGCCCGGGGGCTGAAGGGGTTAAAGGAACCTGTCACCACGTTTTTCCCATATAAACTGCAGCCACCACCAGTGAGATTTTATATACAGCATTCTAGAATACTGTATATAAATCCCCAGGCCGATCTGTATAACATAAAAAAGACCTTTTATTATACTCACCTGCGGGGCGGTCCGGTTCGTTGCGCATCGCTGGTCTTGATCTGACGCACACTCTTCTTGCATTTTGTGGATGAAGCATCCTACGTCATCCACACAGTATCCTCCATTGCACTCCTGCGCACATGCACTTCTCCCTTTTCTGGTCAAAGAGCGTCCGTGCATATGCACTACTATACTTTGCTCTGCCCCTGGCTGAGCCTAGAGAAGTGCGCAGGAGTGCAATGGAGGACACTGTGTGTATGACGTAGGACGTGTCATTGACACAAAGCAGGGAGGGAGGACGGCAATCTGAGGAAGGGAGGCTGTGGCGGATCAAGACCAGCAACGCCCATCGGACCAGACTGCCCCGCAGGTGACTGTAGTAAAAGGTTTGTTTTATGTTCTACAGATCGACTTGAGGACTTTAATACAGTATTGTAGAAGGCTGTATATAAGGGCTTACTGGTGGCGGCCGCACTTTATATGGAAAAACCTGATGACAGGTTCCCTTTAAGTAACTCTATTGTTATAGAAGACAAATCTTGTGTAGTCTGAACTTGTAATCATATATTACAATTTTCTTCTGACGGCCATTTAAAGACAAGAGGGTCAGAGGGAGAAAAGTACCACATGGAGTCAAAATTAGACCCCGGATTTCTTTGTAGACTATTAGCATGGAGACTCTATACGAGCTGTATACATAAAATTATATAAGCTTTCTAAATGTAATGCATAGTGTTTTAAGATATATTTAACAGCACGTCTATTTCTCTGACGCCTCATTGGGGGACACAGGACCATGGGTGTTATGCTGCCTATCCATAGGAGGACACTAAGTAGATGCAAAAGCATAGATCCTCCTCTGCAGTACTCACCCCCTGGCCGGGCCAGGCAAGCTCAGTTTCTTCGGCGCTCCATTGGGAGACCCAGACGATTGGGGTGTATAGCTACTGCCTCCGGAGGCCACACAAAGCATTACACTAAAAAGTGTAAGGCCCCTCCCCTTCTGGCTATACACCCCCAGTGGGATCACTGGCTCACCAGTTTTCTGCTTTGTGCGAAGGAGGTCAGACATCCACGCATAGCTCCACTGTTTAGTCAGCAGCAGCTGCTGACTATGTCGGATGGAAGAAAAGTGGGCCCATATGGGGTCCCCAGCATGCTCCCTTCTCACCCCACTTGCGGTTTGTAAGGTTGAGGTACCCATTGCGGGTACGGAGGCTGGAGCCCACATGCTGTTTTCCTTCCCCATCCCCCCTCAGGGCTCTGGGCGAAGTGGGATCTTACCGGTCTCCAGGCACTGAGACCGGGCTCCATCCACAGACCCAGGGAACCTGCTGGATATGGAGCTGAGTATCGTCAGGGACAGGCCTTGCTACATTAAGGTACTCTGTGTCCCCGGGCAAGCGCGCACACACACACCAGCATTGCTGGGAGTGTTAGTGCGCCGGGGGCAACAGCGCGGAGCGCTCGTGCTATTATTCACTACAGCTTTGCTGAGTGACTTTATGTATTGGGAACTGCCGCGCCGGCCGTTGCTGGGTGTTTTTGACATTGTGGCGCGGCTGGGACTTGTGGTGCGCCGGGGACTTCCGCGCTGGCCGTGCACATGGACGGCCGCGCTTATTACTCGAGTCCCCGGCTTTGCGGCCTAGTTTTCGTTTCGTTCCCGCCTCCAGCCCTGCCAGTCAGGGGAGAGGCGGGACGCTGTACAGACAGTCAGCGCCGAGGGCTGGAGTCTGCTTTGCATTCTCCAGCCCCCTTCACTGGACACAGTGGGACGCCAGTTTCCCGCTCTTGTCTGGGGCACGCCCAAGGCCCGCCCCTCGTCACACGAGCTGGAGAAGGACGCCGGCAGCCATTCCTGCACGCAGTCCGAGCTGGGGAACGGAGACATGCTCTGGGCAACAACACACGGCTCTGGCGACCACACACCCGCGTTATAGGCGGGCGGTAAGCAGCACCTGAAGTGCTGACCCCACTAAATACCGAAGTGTCCATTTGTAGTTTATGCTTATATGCTATACACTGCACTGTAGGTCGCTATCTTTGGCTATATGCCCTTCTAGATGGCGAGATAACAGCAGCAAAAAACGCAAGGGTGCTAAGGCACAGGTTTTCTAGGCTGCTTGTATTGCATGGCTGAAGTGTTCATTTGTACTTATGCTTGTATGCTATACATTGCACTGTACGGTCGCTACGCTTGGCTATATTCTCCTAGAGGGCTGGACAACAGCAGCAAAAAAGCATGGGTGCCAAGGCACAGGCTTTATAGGCTGCTTGTACTGCATGTGCTGAAGTGTTCATTTGTATATATGCTTGTATGCTATACATTGCACTGTACGGTCGCTACTCTGGGCTATATTCTCCTAGATGGCTGGACAGCAGCAGCAACAAAGCAAGGGTGCCAAGGCACAGGCTTTCTATGCTGCTTGTATTGCATGTGCTGAGGTGTTTATGCTTGTATGCTATACATTGCATAGATGACTAGAATACAGCAGCAAAAAAGCAACACAGGCTTTCTATGCTGCTTTTCCTGCATGTGATACTGTTCCACCGGCAGGTTCCACTGACCCCCATTGTGTGCAATGCTCCCCTGTAGCACTTGGTCAGCCGGGGTCTCTACTAGAGGTGGCCAAAGGAACCACCTGTGAACCCTGTCCAGGGACAGGGACGGAGATTGTCATGGGATGGAGACTTTGCAGTCCAGACAGGCCATGGGCAATCTTGATTAATGCTCCCTGGCCACCCTCATTTGGAACGCACTCAGTGCTCCGGGGGGGGTCCCAGGCATTCCAGGGTGAAGGCTCTGACACGGACGGCAGTCCCAGACAGCCTAAGCTAGCTCGCTGGTTGCGGCACTCGGCTTCATCACTGGTCAAGGTCCCAGCAGGACGACTCTCTGTATGATGAGGCAGACGTAGCTGATCAGGGCTTTGGTCCTGACACCGCTCTCAATCCGGATACACCGGATGGTGACGCCATAGTGAATGATCTTATAGCGTCCATCAATGGAATGTTGCATATTTCTCCCTCAGCTCCCCCAGTGGAGGAGTCAGCTTCACAGCAGGAGAAATCCTTTTTCAGTACTCATGCATAGATTGAGTACTTTTTCTGGCCACGCTGACTTCAGAGACGCAGTTCAGAAACACCACGCTTACCAGATAAACGTTTTCTC
This sequence comes from Anomaloglossus baeobatrachus, assembly GCF_048569485.1. Classification (NCBI taxonomy): domain Eukaryota; kingdom Metazoa; phylum Chordata; class Amphibia; order Anura; family Aromobatidae; genus Anomaloglossus; species Anomaloglossus baeobatrachus. Next base: position 448,054,667 of record NC_134357.1, on the reverse strand, counting down.
CAAACGTATTAAGGATGCACGTTATCCCTTTACCCTGACGTGGTAAAGCACTGGACCCAGGGTCCAAAGGTGGATCCCCCAATCTCCAGGCTTGCGGCTAGATCCATAGTTGCAGTGGAGATGGGAATTCACTTAAAGATGCCATTGACAGACAGATAGACCTCTGGTTGAAATCTGTCTGTGTAGCTATCAGCGTGTCGGTTGCTCCGGCATTCGCAGCCGTATGGGCACTCTAACCTATTTCAGCTGGTCTTGCGCAGCTGCTCTTGAGCACATGTACATCTGTGCCGCAGGTGGTGTCCTTAACCTCGCAATGTCTGCATTGCGACTTACCCTAGTAATACTGTCCTGGGGGGACAGTCGAGGTTGGTCCTTCCCAGGCTCGGGCAAGTCCCAATGGTCCTCGTCTAAAAGGGCTCAAAAGGCTCAGAGGGGCTCAGATTCCGGCCGGGCTCATTCACGCCCAAGGAAGGCAGCAGGAGGAACCGCTACCAAGGCGGTCTCCTCATGACTTTCAGCTCTCTCTCTCCGCATCCGCGGTTGGTGGCAGAATCTCCCGCTTCTGGGTACATTTAGCTGCCACAGGTCACAGACCGGTGGGTGAGAGACATTGTGTCTCACGTGTACAGGATAGAGCTCTGTTCTCGTCCTCCAGCTCGATTCTTCAGAACTTCCCCCCCCCCCACCGAGCCGATGCTCTTCTGCAGGCAGAAGGAGTGGTAATCCCTGTTCCTCTTCAGGAACAAGACACGGTTTTTTCCTCCAATCTTATTGGGGTGCCAAAAAAGGGTGGCTTTTTCCGTTCCGTTCTGGACCTAAAACTGCTCACCAAGCACGTGAAGGCCAGGCGGTTCCGGATGTAACCCTCCGCTCCGTCATTGCCTCAATGTCTCAAGGAGATTTCCTAGCATCAATAGACATCAGGATGCTTATCTCCACGTGCCGATTGCTCCAGAGCACCAGCGTTTGCTACGTTTCGTTATTGAAGACGAGCATCTTCAGTGCGTACCACTGCCCTTCGGTCTGGCGACAGCCCTACGGGTTTTCACCAAGTTCAGGGCAGCAGTGGGAGCAGTCCTGCACTCTCAGGGTCACTCTGTGATCCTTACTGGACGATCCACTTGTCAAGGCACCCTCTCAAGAGGCATGCCGACACAGCCTGAACGTGGCGCTGGAGACTCTCCAGAGTTTCGGGTGGATCATCAACTTTGCAAGGTTACATCGGGCACCGACCCAATCGCTGACATATCTGGGCACGGAGTTTCACACTCCCTCAGCGATAGTGAACCTTCCGCTGGACAAGCAGCGTTCACTACAGTCGGGGGTGCAGTCTCTCCTTCAAGGCCAGTCACACCCCTTAAGACGCCTCATGCAGAGGCAGTCACTTTCGCGCAGTTTCATCTGCGTCCACTTCAATGGGACATGCTTTGCCAATGGGTTGGGGAGTCGACGTCCCTAGAAAGGAACGTTTCCCTTCTCAGACGGTCAAGGACTCTCTTCAGAGGAGTCCATCCTTCAGATCAATGTTCTGGAAATCTGGGCAGTGCATCTTGCCCTGCAAGCCTTCCAGCAGTGGCTGGAAGGAAAACAGATCCGACTTCAGTCGGACAATTCCACAGCGGTGGCAGACATCGCCCACCAAGGCGGAACACGCATCGCCAAGCCTACCAGGCAATCCGGCGGATTCTGATGTGGGTGGGGGACAGAGCATCCACCATATCCGCAGTTCACATCCCGGGCGTAGAAAATTGGGAAGCAGACTTCCTCAGTCGCCTGGGCATGGACGCAGGGGAATGGCCTCTGCACCCAGTATGGTGTCAGGAAATCTGTAGCCGCTGGGAGATGCCGGACGTCGACCTAATGGCGTCTCGGCACAACAACAAGGTCCCGATTTTCATGGCGCGGTCTCACGAGCAAAGAGCTCTGGCGGCAGGCGCCCTAGTTCAGGATTGGTCGCAGTTCCAGCTACCCTATGTGTTTTCTACTCTGGCACTGTTGCCCAGAGTGCTACGCAAGCTCAGCTCCGCTTGCCGCCGCGCCATCCTCGTCGTCCCAGACTGACCGAGGAGGTCGTGGTCCCGGATCTGTGGCATCTCACGGGCGGCCAACCGTGGGCACTCTCAGACCGGCCAGACTTACTGTCCCAAGGGCCGTTCTTTCCACTGAATTCTACGGCCCTGATCCGGCCTGTGCGGCCATCGAGTCCGAGATCCTAGCGTCTTCAGGATTATCTCAAGACGTCATTGTCACCATGAGACGGGCTAGGAAGCCGACGTCTGCCAAAATCTACCACAAGACGTGGCAGTTATTCTTATCTTGGTGCTCTGCTTAGGGAGTGTCTCCCTGGCCATTTGCATTGTCTCCTTTTTCCCCCCTTCCTGCATCTGGATTGGGAAAAGGTTTGTCGCTCGGTTCCTTTAAAGGACAAGTCGCAGCGCTGTCGGTATTCTTTCAGAAGCGCCTAGTACAACTTCCTCAGGTCGTTCCTGCAGGGGGGTTATCACATTGTCCCTCCGTACAAGAGGCCGTCAGACCCATGGGATCTGCACAGGGTATTACTTGCTCTCTAGGAGCCGCCCTTCGAGCCTCTGAGGGTTGTTTTCACTTTCTCGACTTTCACAGAAAGTGGCCTTTCTGGTAGCGGTCACGTCTTTTCGGAGAGTGTCCGAACTAGCAGCGCGGTCATCCAAAGCTCCCTTCCTGGTGTTCACCAAGATAAGGTAGAGCTGCGTCCGATCCCAGGGTTTCTCCCTAAGGTGGTATTCCCTTTTTATCACAATCAGGATATCTCCTTACCTTCCTGTTATCCATTTCATCGCTATGTAATGGTTTTGCATTGTTGGATCTGGTGTAGAGCACCCAGAATCTACATTCCCGCACGGCGCTCCTGCGCCGCTCGGATGCACTCTTTGTCCTTGTCACTGGTCAGCGCAAGGGATCGCAGGCTGCAACATCCACCCTGGCTCAATGGATCAAGGAACCAATCCTTGAAGCCTACCGTTCTGCTGGGCTTCCGGTTCCATCAGGGCTGAAGGCCCATTTCTACCAGAGCCGTGGATGCGTCCTGGGCATTACGGCACCAGGCTACGGCTCAACAGGTGTGCCAGGCCTGGTCGAGTCTGCACACTTTCACCAAACATTATCAGGTGCATACCTATGCTTCGGCGGACGCCAGCCTAGGTAGAAGAGTCCTGCAGGCGGCAGTTGCCTCCCCGTAGGGGAGGGCTGTCTTGCAGCTCTAACATGAGGTATTTCTTTACCCACCCAGGGACAGCTTTTGGACGTCCCAATCGTCTGGGTCTCCCAATGGAGCGCCGAAGAAGAAGGGAATTTTGTTACTTACCGTAAATTCCTTTTCTTCTAGCTCCTATTGGGAGACCCAGCACCCGCCCTGTTGTCCTTCGGGATTTTTGGTTGTTTTCGGGTACACATGTTGTTCATGTTAAATGGTTTTCAGTTCTCCGATGTTACTTCGGAGTGAATTTGTTTAAACCAGTTATTGGCTTTCCTCCTTCTTGCTTTTGCACTAAAACTGGTGAGCCAGTGATCCCACTGGGGGTGTATAGCCAGAAGGGGAGGGGCCTTACACTTTTTAGTGTAATGCTTTGTGTGGCCTCCGGAGACAGTAGCTATACACCCCAATCGTCTGGGTCTCCCAATAGGAGCTAGAAGAAAAGGAATTTACGGTAAGTAACAAAATTCCCTTCTTTAGCTTGGTGTCTGTAGGAGGCACATCTTCCAAGGTTTCGTTATATTTTGAGGGCGACTGTTTCCTTTTGGGACCGATCTCCCAATACCATCAACGGGCAGGAACGCGGAGTGCTGCCTCCACGTACCCCCTCCTGCGACGCTGGATCCTGGGCTGCATCTCACTGGACGACGGGTCTGATGACACCGATTTTCCAGAGCCCAGGGCAGAAGCACAATTCCTCAGCCCCTCTTTGCAGGCTCTGAGTTGAACACTGCACTGTGTGACCGGATACAGCAGGCTGACTTTGCTATTCCCACTGCCTGGACTGAAGCAGTGTTTAAGGTGAGATCCCCCCTGACTGGTTTCCCAGACAAAGGGAGAAAAGACGGTGCAGAAAGTCCCTTGCTGATTGCAAGGAGGAGAGCCCCAGGGATCCTGAACACACAGCGTTAGTTCTTTCCCTAGCTGCGTGCTGGAGGAGGGGGAAGTCCCTCGCTGTTTGCAGAGAATCTGCACAGATAATTTACCGGTGGCGGGGGGGGGGAGGGCCCAGAGCTCAGGAACTCACACTGTTTATTTGCTCTGTTTATTTGCTCCAGCTGCGGCTCTGATTGCAGAAAGCCGGCAGAGATTATCCATCGGTGACAAGCTGTGTGCTGACTGGAGGGAGATGTCACAGAAGCTCCCTTCCCGCCGTTTTTTTGCTACCAACAGCAGAGGGGCACACTGACTTATTCTTGGCGCTCTTTTAGCGCTAAGCCCCGCCCCCCCGCGGCCGCGATAAGCCCCTTCAGGAAAGCGTGCGAAGACCTCCACACAGAGGTAATAGCTCAAATCAGAGCTTACTCCTTCCTGAGGATGCAGGGCCATCGGCTGATTCTGGTGAGGTACTTGCTTCACTTGTAGCTCTGCTGACCATTGCTCCCCCTCCTGGCATACTCCTATTAGGAACATGCAGAATGCTAAGGGCAGTAAGAGCGCTAAGGCTCACATAGTCTACTATTCAGCCTGCACTGCCTGCCACGCTGAGCTACCACGTAAACACACCTCTTCTCTCTGTGGTTCCTGTGCCCCTATAGCCCCCCAAGACCCCCCCGCCACCACCACTGCAACCGTCAGCCCAGAGCCTAGGGCTCCCAGCCCACCGGAATGGGCACAGTTTCTGTCCCAATCCATGGAAAAACTGTCACAGAACCTGGTTCTGGCTATGCAATGTCATCCTCCACACCCTTCTGGGCCCCTGGACGGAACGCAGCCTGAGGATACCCCTATGGAGGATCCTTCTGAGGTAATCCAGGCACATGCTTCACCGGTTGCAGGGATCAGGAAAAGAGCCGGCCGGGTGTCTCCAGCACTCTCTCATGGTCGCCATGACTCTCCCTCGGGAGCACACATGGCAGGCTCTCCCACACGCTCCACGGCTTCTAAAGAGCTGGAGGAGGGAGAATGCTGTTTGTACCAGGAGGATTCCTTGGTTTCATCCTCCCCAGATGATCAAACTGCAGTAGACTCCCTTATAGCAGCAGCCAACCAAACACTGCATGTGGAGGATCCCCCATCCACTACCACTAATCATGTGGTCTCCTTTAAGAGGGCAAGGAAACCCCAAAAGGTTTTCCCTGATAACCCAGAGTTTCAGGATATCCTCACAAAGCAAAGGGAGAAGCCTGACAGGCGCTTCGGTAACTCAAAACTCATGGAGTCCCGGTACCCTTTCGCCTCACCTGCCCCTAAGGGCTGGGCCGATCCGCCCTCGGTCGACCCCCTCGGTCTCCCGCCTTGCCACAAAGACGCTCCTGTCTTTACCCGATGGTTCTTCCATCAAGGACCCGACAGACAGACAAGTGGAGCACCTCGCCCGCTCTGCTTTTTGAGGCTGCGGGTTCCTCCCTCTCGCCCTCCTTTGCCTCTGTGTGGGTCGCAAAGGCGATCTCGGTCTGGGCAGAATCCCTTAACACTTTGCTTGAGGAATCCCAGTTCCCTCATACCTTCACAGAGGTAACAGCTCAAAATTGCCGCTGCGGCGGAGTACCTCATGCAGGCCTCCATGGACGCTGCTACCTGCGCAGCGTTTGCCGCCTCAAATACTATAGCCATCCGTAGAGCTTGCTGGCTCTGACAATGGCGAGAGGACTCTGCCTCCAAGAAGTCTCTCAAGGGCCTTCCCTTTTTTCCAGACCGATTGTTTTGCGAACGTCTGGACAAGCTCATTTCTGACGCCATGGGAGGAAAGAGTACCTCCTTCCCCCAGCTGAAGTCAAGGACGACCTTCACCAGACGTCCACAGTCCTCGTTCCGCTCCTTCGGAACTCATTGGTTGGTCGACATCCCATGCTGTCCCCGCCGCCAGCCAAAACCCACTTCGTCATGGCAGCTTAGACCGAAACAGTCCAGGACTAGGGAGGCTCGTCCACGACGTTTTCTCCCCTCATGACTCCTTCGGCGCCCCGGAAGACACACTCATTGTAGGAGGTCGACTTCGGCTCTTTTCAACACATCTGGGCTGCCGCCTCAGACGACAAATGGGTGCGACACCTTGTGTCTTCCGGTTACCAGGACCCGACCCCGAGTTGGTTCTTTCTCTCAAACCCCCCAAAGACTCGAAAACGACGCAAAGCTTTTTTCTCAGCAATCCACTCGCTCCAAACAGCAGGAGTGATAATACCTGTCCCGGACGACGTGAAGTTCAGGGGTTTTTATTGCAAGCTCTTTGTGGTCCCCAAAAAGGATGGGTTAGTTCGACTCATCCTGGACCTCAAACACCTGAACAAACATGTGCACGTACGGAGATTCAGAATGGAGTCCCTAAGGTCCATTATTGCATCCATGGTTGAAGGGGAATTCCTCGCCTTAGACATCAAGGACGCGTATCTGCACATACCCATCGCCCCAGATCACCAAAAGTTCCTCCGCTTCGCAGTTCAGGACTCCCACTTTCAATTTGTACCTCTACCCTTCGGCCTTGCCACCGCACCAAGGGTCTTCACCAAAGTCATGGCCGCCGCCATGAGCGTCCTTCACGCCATGGGAGTAGTCGTTCTCCCTTACTTGGACGACCTCCTGATCAAGGTTCCCTCCTTCCGCGACTGCTCAACCAGCGTACAGATCACTGTGGACACCCTATCCCGCTTAGGGTGGCTAGTGAATCTAGACAAATCATCCCCGATCCCATCACGATCCTTCACCTTCCTGGGCATGTCCCTGGACACCCGTCGGGGCTTGATCTATCTCCCCCTGGACAAGGCGATCGCTCTTCAACGAGCGGTACGCTGCCTTCTACGTCCTCCGTCTCGCTCCAATCGATTCAGCATGAAGGTGCTCGGCAGGATGGTGGCGGCTATGGAAGCAGTAACCTTTGCTCAACTGCACCTCCGCCCACTGCAGCTAGCCCTTCTAGCAGCCTGGGACAAGAGCCCATTCTCCCCGGACAGACATCTTCACCTGACGTCTTCAGTCAGGTACGCACTCCGCTGGTGGCTTCGGTCCTCATCCCTATCGAAGGGGAGATCTTTTCTCCCAGCGAACTGGCTGGTCCTGAGCACGGACGCCAGCCTCCTAGGCTGGGGAGCAGTGTACCGGCACCACACTGCTCAAGGACGTTGGACGCCCCAGGAGTCTTCCCTACCCATAAACATCCTGGAAATCTGCGCGATCTCCCTCGCGCTCAGGACATTCTGCCCTCTGCTAGCGGGTCATCAGATTCGAGTCCAATCGGACAATACGACAGCTGTAGCCTACATCAATCGCCAAGGGGTACACCTGCAGCAAGGCAGCTTATCTCGAGGCCCACAGGATCCTCAGCTGGGCCGAATCGACAGGGTCAGTGATATCAGCGGTACACATACCGGGAGTAGAGAACTGGGCAGTAAACTTCTAAGTCGCCAAGGCCTGGCCGCCAGAGAGTGGTCTCTCCACCCAGAAGTGTTCCTACACATCTGCACTCGCTGGGGTACACCAGACGTGGATCCTCAAGGTTGAACGCAAAGGTACCCGCGTTCATAGCCAGGTCACGCGATCCGCAGTCCATCGGCGCGGATGCTCTAGTCTGCTCCTGGCTCCACTTCCGCCTGCCTTACATATTTCCACCCCTACCTCTGCTGCCGCGGGTAATCAGGAAAATCAAGGCAGAGGGAGTCCCGGTGATACTGATAGCACCGGACTGGCCCAGGCGCGCCTGGTACGCCGAATTAGTACAAATGCTCGTAGACGTACCGTGGCGCCTTCCAGACATCCCAGACTTGCTGACACAAGGGCCCATTTCCCATCAGAACTCCAGAGCCCTGAAGCTGACGGCTTGGCCATTGAGACCTAGTTATTAACAAGAGCAGGATTCTCCCCCGCGGTTATCTCCACCATGATCAGCGCCCGAAAGCCTGCTTCATCCCGCATTTACCACCGTACGTGGAAAATCTTCCTTTCATGGTGCAGGGAAACTAACGTCCAGCCTCTGCCTCTGGCCATCCCCAGAATTCTCGATTTTTTTCTGCAGGTTGGCTCTCAGTTCCCTTAAACGACAGGTCTCAGCACTCTCAATCTTCCACCAATGCCGTCTGGCTCAAAAAACGCAGGTCAAGACCTTCCTCCAGGGCGTTTCCCATCTAGTTCCCCCGTACAAACGGCCGCTGGAACCATGGGACCTCAATCTCGTTCTGGACGGTCTCCAGAGGTCCCCCTTTGAACCTCTCAAGGAATCCTCCCTTGCTTTTCTGTCCTGGAAGGTAACGTTCCTGGTGGCAATTACGTCCATCAGACGGGTTTCGGAGCTAGCAGCACTCTCTTGCCGCGAGCCTTTTTCTGATTTTTCACCAGGACAAGGTGGTTCTGCGCCCCCTTCCGGATTTTCTTCCAAAAGTTCCTAACCCGTTTCATTTGAACGAGGACATTGTTCTGCCTTCCTTTTGTCCACACCCAGTTCATAGGGTGGAAAGGTCTCTGCATTCGTTAGACCTCGTCAGAGCTCTCAGATATTACATATCCAGGACAGCCCCCTTAAGGAAAACGGACTCCTTGTTCGTCATTCCTGAGGGGCCTAAAAAGGGACAGGCAACTTCAAAGGCGACTCTGGCTCGCTGGATTCGCTCTGCGATCCAGGAAGTCTACCGCTTGCAACTCAAGCATATTCCTAGTGGGCTACGGGCTCATTCCACGCGAGCAGTTGGCACTTAGTCGGCCATTCGGCATCAGGCTTCAGTGGAACAGGTGTGTAAGGCTGCGACCTGGTCTAGCCTACATACGTTTTCAAAGCATTACAGAGTCCATACCCAGTTTTTAGCTGAGGCAAATCTGGGTAGGACAATTCTGCAAACGGCAGTAGAGCACCTTCTCTCAGTAGGTGCTCCAGACTGTCTGGGACTGGTTCCTAGTCCTTGGATTGCGTTGTCTTGTTTTTATTTTTCCCACCCATGGACTGCTTTAGGACGTCCCATGGTCTTGTGTCCCCCAATGAGGCGTCAGAGAAAAACGGATTTTTGTGTACTCACCGTAAAATCGTTTTCTCTTAGCCATCATTGGGGGACACAGCACCCACCATGTTGCCCTGTTGGGCCTTGGTTCTCTCAGTACCTTATTTGGTTATGACTCTTTTTTTTCTCATGTTCATCTGTTTAGGTAAGTTTTTACTGGCTTTTTCTCCTACTGCTTGTGTACTAAAACTGAGCTTGCCTGGCCGGGCCAGGGGGTGTATACTGCAGAGGAGGAGCTATGCTTTTGCATCTACTTAGTGTCCTCCTATGGATAGGCAGCATAACACCCATGGTCCTGTGTCCCCCAATGATGGCTAAGAGAAAACAATTTTACGGTGAGTACACAAAAATCCGTTTTTCTCAAACACTATTTAGCTATATACAGGGTGCACTATTAAGTTTCTTATGTATCTTCACTGTACATAGCAGGCTTGGCCATACAGAACAAGATAGCGGAGGGCAGATGGACTCATGAGTCTTATCAATATCTTAGGCGCGGCCAGGTGAGGCCACATCACGAGGATCTTAGTTTAGCAATAAATTCCAGGCTTTTTTTTTTTGCGTTATATTATTGATCCTTAATGAACATGTCTAGAATGTCTTATTTCTGATTGTCATAGGAAACTGTCACTAAGGAACCCAAAATCATAGAGGGTCTGCTATGTAGATTGGAAATCAGTCTCTCTATGTATTCATATAAGATTCACACCGATGCCATTATAGAAATGCATAGAGAGACTGGTGTTATAGAAGACGCTGACTAGTCTGACTGCAGGTCATGTGGTGCCAAACCATCTCTGCAATCAGAGATAACGCACCTATTAGGAGAGATAATGGCACTGCGCTTTATTAGGTGTTGATTACTAGAGTTGAGCAGAAAAAAAAAATTGCAGGACCTTGATCCATACGCCACGTCAGTAGTCCACACTTACTACTGCCTGAGATATCCCCACTATGACGCCATGTATGTGTCATGCCACAACATAATGACATGGTGAGCACCTAAGAAGCTGGATGGATGATGCAAATAGTCGAACGTTTGCAGTCAGGCATGTAATCCTTTGTCAGAGGTGTCTGGCAGCAGCTTACTCCACTCTTCATAGACTGCACATGGATGCTGTGCTAAGCATGGGTACGGGGGTGGTCTCAGCCAAATGGGTGTGTAGAAAATACCTGTCTAATATGTATGGGCACCATAAAGGGAATCTGTCACCCCCTTTGACCGTTTAAAGCTATTACTATGGGCATACAGGTAATAGGATGGTGAAAGTAGTCTTACCTGTATGCCTCATTGTAGATGCCTTGTTCCACAAATATTACTTTAGATCGCTATATGCAAATCAGCCTACCAGGCTAGTGGGCGTTGTGCTTAGGCAACTGGGTGGTTGTTTCCCTGTAAGAGATCCCCGCCTTCGTGCTGCATTATTCTTCATGTCACCTCCTCTCAGCGTCATAGTCACAGCTGGCAAATCCAGCACGTGTGCAGTAGAGTGTTCTTAAGCCTGCGTTCATTCATTGCCCATTGAATCTACTTGCGCATGCGCTGGTGAGTCACCTCCACTTCCGTTATTGGTGCGCTGTTCTAAGTTGTCCTCCTGATTTCCTGCCTGCGGGCTGGTAGACAGACGTACACATTGTAACGGGGTACTCACTCAGCTTGTGTCTCAGTTGCATCAAGGTAGGCACTTTGTGTAAAACATCCAGGCAGCTTTATTAACAGTTCACAAAGCATGTCGCCAATACAGAAAATGCAGTTCAATGCAGGAACACAATATACATGGTCCCAAAAACGGCACTTCAGTTTCAGTCCAGTAAAGGCCCTGTCACAAACAGAGATAAATCTGCGGCAGATCTGTGGTTGCAGTGAAGTGGACAATCAGTGCCAGGTTTGTGGCTGTGTACAAATGGAACAATATGTCCATGATTTCACTGCAACCACAGATCTGCCAAAGATTTATCTCTGTGTGTGACGGGGCCTTAAGTCTTAGTACAGACTTTTCACAAGACGTCTTCTCACCTCTGCACGCTGACCCCTGTCAGTATATCGAACCCCCACTCATGGATTCATTCCTGGAGGTTACACAACACCTCAACACACATACCATGTGCCAAACAGACTGACACCATTTTAAACCATGTAGCCTGTCAGCCACATGTCAAACACTCCCATTGGCGGAGGTATGTGGATTGCCAGACCCGCCCATCTCTCTGGCTATTCGGAAGACCTGGCCCAGATTTCCCTAACAAGCCCTGTGGCACTACAAGTGCAAGAGCAGATATCCAGGCTTATACCATTTTCATGGAACACACCCTCCGTCATATTACAACACACATACCTGGGCAATTTTGCAGGCAGGAAGTCGGGAGCTCAACTTAGAACGGCGCATGGATAACGGAAGTGGAGGTGACTCACCAGCGCATGCGCAGTAGATTCAATGGGGATGAATGAACACAGGCTGGAGAACACTCTACTGCGCATGCGTGGGATTTACCAGCTGTGACTGTGATGCTGAGAGGAGGTGATGGGAAGGATAATACAGCACGGAGGAGGGAATCTCTTACAGGGAAGCAACCGCCCAGTCACCGAAGCACAACGCCCAGTAGTCTGGTAGGCTAATTTGCATATAGCGATCTAAAGTAATATTTCTTTCTCGCCTTTTGATTGGGGGACACAGACAGTGGGTATTATGATGTCTCCAGGGGAGGCGTGACACTAGATTTGAAAAAGTGTTAGCTCCTCCTCCCACAGCATATGCCCTAGCTAGGCAGGAAACTAGCTCAGTTTTTTTCTAGTGTCAGCAGGGAGGCTGACATGTCTGGCCTGAGCCCCAGACCAGCTTATTTTTATTTATTTTTTATTTTGTTTTTTCCTATTTTTGATTATGGGGCAATACCAGGGTGCCTGCCACCCTCGTTCCCCCCGCTTACGGGCAGAGGAAACCTGGCGAGCACACTAATTTCGGCTGTCAATCACTCTCTGTCGATTTCTGGTCAGCCTCCGGACCCGACTTCTCAGTCGGCAATCAAGCGGGCCAAGAAGCCTCCTAAGTCCTTTGCCCAGGATCCGGTTTTTCGTCAAATCATATCTAAACGGTGGGATCACCCTGATAGAAGGTTTAATAAAAAAAACCTTCACTTCACTTGTTTATCCCTTTCCATCTGAAATGGTTAAGACCTGGTCAGTACCCCCCGTTGTGGATCCGCCAGTATCCAGGCTGGCTAAACACACGGTTATGTCTTTTTCAGACAACGCGTCTCTCAAGGACTCGTCCGACCGCGCAGTTGATGCTGCGGTCAAATCTATTTTCCAGGCTTCGGGCTCCTCTCTTTGCACCCTGTTTGCCTTGACATGGGTCGCGAGAGCTATGGGTGTGTGGAGTAGAAACCTGCGCAGGATGCTTCGCTCTTGTAATATTCCTCCGGAGGCTTTTGAGATCCTTGATTTGTTCTCTCTAGCCTCTGATTATTTTCTTCACGGCTCCCTAGATGCAGCTAGTTTGTCAGCCCTAACGGCAGCCAATGCTGTCTTTTCCCGCAGAGTCCTGTGGCTAAAGATATGGAATGTGGACAGTGCCTCCAAGAAATCCCTGTCCACACTCCCCTTCCATGGCCTTCGTCTGTTTGGAGAATCCCTGGAGAAGCTCATATCTGAGACGACGGGTGGTAAAAGTACCATTCTACCACAAAAGCGGCCTGTATCCAGGAATTTTAAAAAATCTTCTTGGCGCAGGTAGTCCTTTCGGCCCGCCCCCCAAAAACCATCAACACAAGGATCGTCCCAACGCTCAGATCGAGGTTCCGGTCCCTCATGGGGCTCTTCCTGGCGTTCCCACTCCAAGCAATCTAAACCTAAGGGACCTCGCCCTGTACAGGCCCCCTCAGCATGACGGCAGGTATCCCTCAGATTCGACTCCTGTTGGGAGGGCGGCTTCTGCTTTTTCGGGATATCTGGCTAGACCACACTCACGATGCTTGGGTTCGAGAAATCGTCACCTCAGGTTACAAGATCGATTTCCATTCCCTGCCGGCCAACAGGTTTCTGCGTTCTCATCTTCCAAAGTCCAAAACACAAAGCCAGGCCTTATTTCAGGCCATAGCCTCCTTACAGAAAGCAAACGTTATCATTCCAGTGCCCCTGGAACAGCGCGGCAAAGGTTTCTATTTAAACATTTTTGTCGTTCCCAAAAAAGATGGCTCTGTCCGCCCTATCTTGGACCTCAAAAGGCTGAACAGATCCGTACGGATTATGACCTTCCGAATGGAATCATTGAGAGCAGTACTAGCCGCCATGGAACCGGGAGAATTCCTAGCTTCCATAGACATTCAAGATGCTTATTTACACATTCCCATATGTGTATCTCAATAACGGTTCCTTCGTTTTGCCATAGGACACCGTCATTTCCAATTCAGGGCCCTCCCCTTTGGACTGGCCACTGCGCCTCGGGTCTTCACAAAGGTCATGGCGGCCGTCATGTTCATTTTATACCCCAGAGGCGTCCTGGTCGTTCCCTATTTGGACGACCTACTTGTCAAGGGGAGCTCTCTTCAAGTTTGCTCAGAAAGCGTGCAGATTTGCCTAGACACGCTGTCAAGGCTAGGGTGGCTTTTCAACTTCAACAAGTCATCCCTCATTCCTCATCAGCGCATCACCTTTTTAGGTATGCTGATAGACACGGCTCAGTCCCGGGTTTTTCTTCCAGAAGACAAGAAGTCTTCCCTGATCCGGGCCGCCCAATCCCTCCGCTCCCGCCGTTACACATCCCTTCGGAATGGGATGAGAGTGTTAGGCAAGATGGTAGCAGTCATGGAAGCCGTGTATTTTGCCCAATTCCATCTCCACGCTCTACAACTGGATCTTCTATACTCCTGGGACAAGAATCCAGCTTCCCTAGACCGGTCAGTCTGCCTATCTCAGACTGCGCTCAGCTCCCTCGTCTGGTGGACTCAAGTCTCATCCCTATCTCAAGAGAAGTCCTTCTGCCCTGTCAACTGGCAAGTAGTCACGACAGATGCCAGCCTGATAGGCTGGGGGGCGGTGTTTCTCCGCCACACTGTTCACGGACGCTGGTCTCTCTCCGAGCGCTCCCTTCACATCAACGTTCTAGAGATCAGAGCCATATTTTTGGCTCTTCAGAACTTTTAGCCCTTGCTATTGGGCATCCCTGTTCGGATCCAGTCAGACAATGCCACGGCTGTGGCTTACATCAGCAGTCAGGGAGGAACTCGCAGCAGGGCAGTGATGAAAGAAGTATCCAGGATTCTTCTTTGGGCAGAGATGCACATTCCCATTATTTCAGCTGTCCATATTCCGGGGGTAGACAACTGGGCCGCAGACTTTCTCAGCAGGCAAGGTCTAGCGGCAGGTAAATGGTCCCTCCACGACGAAGTGTTCCATCAGATCACTCTTCGTTGGGGACTCCCAGATGTGGACCTCATGGCGTCTCGGTTGAACGCCAAAATACATCCCTTCATATCCCGGTCGAGAGACCCGCTAGCGCTCGGCTCCGACGCTCTAGTCTTTCCGTGGTCGCAGTTTCGCCTGCCCTACATCTTCCCTCCGTTTCCTCTCATTCCGAGAGTAATCAAGAAAATCAAAGCGGAGGGAATCCCGGTGATCCTCGTGGCCCCGGACTGGCCCAGGAGAGCCTGGTACCCAGAGCTTCTCCAACTTCTCAGCGATACTCCCTGGCGTCTCCCCGACCACCCGGATCTTCTGTTGCAAGGTCCAATATTCCACCAGAATACAGCACAGCTGCATTTGACGGCGTGGCGCTTGAATCGTTGATTCTAGCCAAGTCGGGTCTTTCTTCTAGGATAGTTCATACCATGCTTAATGCTTGGAAGCCCTCTGCCAGTGTTTATCACAGGACCTGGAAGACCTATCTTTCCTGGTGTGACCGTCATAATCGGTCGCCCCTTACCTTTTCAATCCCTAATGTTCTTGCCTTTCTGCAAGACGGTCTGGACTCGGGACTAGCTCTCAGGACCCTTAAAGGACAAATTTCTGCCTTGTCAATATTTTTCCAGAAGCAGCTGGCTTCTCGCCCTCAGGTCCGTACCTTTCTTCAAGGGGTAGCGCATTTGGTCCCTCCTTATCGCCACCCCTTAGATCCCTGGGATCTGAATCTGGTTCTCGGAGCTCTTCAGCTTCCTCCTTTCGAACCTCTGAGAGAAATCTCTCCTCAATGACTGTCTTGGAAAGTTGCCTTTTTAGTCGCTATTACCTCTATCAGGCGAGTGTCCGAACTGGCAGCCCCTTCCTGTCGCTCACCTTACCTGATATTCCATCATGATAAGGTGGTCCTTCGGCCTATCCCCGCCTTTCTTCCGAAGGTCGTATCTTCTTTCCACTTAAACGAGGACATTGTGTTGCCGTCATTCTGCCCGGTCCCGGTCCACTCCTTTTGAAAAAGCCCTTCACACTCTAGATCTCGTCAGGGCTCTGCGGATCTACATCTCCAGAATAGCACCGTTGCACAAGTCCGATGCCCTTTTCGTCCTCTCAGAAGGACACAAAAAGGGCAACCAGGCTTCTAAATCCACGATTTCTCGATGGATCAGGACTGCCATCTGTGAGGCATACAAAGCACGAGGTTTTGTTCCCCCTAAATCGGTGCAGGCCCACTCTACACAAGCAGTGGGTGCTTCCTGGGCTATCCGCCATCAGGCTTCGGCGGCCCAACTTTGCAAGGCCGCTACCTGGTCCAGTGTGCACACGTTTACAAAATTCTACAGAGTGCATACGCATGCCTCTGCGGATGCTGCTCTTGGAAGACAAGTCCTTCAGGCGGCAGTGGCCCATTTATAAGTGGCCACTGCACGGTTTTTGAGAGTGTTTTGATATATGTTCACTGCAGTTGCAGTTGTTAGTCAGCTCTTAGTCTAATGTTATACACTGTTAATAGTTCAGTTCCCACCCAGGGACTGCTTTGGGATGTCCCACTGTCTGTGTCCCCCAATGAAAAGGTGAGAAAGGAAATTACATTTTTGTGTACTCACCATAAAATGTCTTCCTTGGAGCCTTTCATTGGGGGACACAGCTCCCACCCTTGTGGTTTTGGTTGTCCTTCTCCTACTGCTTTTACACCAAACTGAGCTAGTTTCCTGCCTAGCTAGGGTATATGCTGTGGGGGGAGGAGCTAACACTTTTTCAAATCTAGTGTCACGCCTCCCTGGAGACAACATAATACCCACTGTCTGTATCCCCGAATGAAAGGCTCCAAGAAAGACATTTTACGGTGAGTACACAAAAATGTCATTTTGTGGAACAAGGAATCCACTATGAGGCCCTGTGCGCACTGGAAAATGGAATTTTCTCAAGAAAATTCCGCAGGTATTCAAAGATTACCGCACCCGCGGTAAAAAAACGCGGAAAACCGCATGCGGTTTGCTGCGGTTTTACCGCGGTATTGTTCGCGGTATTGCCGCGGTTTTGCCGCATGCGGGTTGGTATGTGCTTTATTGCATTCAATGCAATAAAGCACATTGAAAAAAGAAAAAAAAAAAAGTCATTTCATTCTGAGATAGAGAAATAGACAGAAGAATAGATAAAATAGATAGACAGACAGAGGGATAGATAGATAGAGGGATAGATAGATAGAGGGATAGATAGATAGAGGGATAGATAGATAGAGGGATAGATAGATAGAGGGATAGATAGATAGAGGGATAAATAGATAGAGGGATAGATAGAGAGATAGATAGATAGAGGGATAGATAGATAGAGGGATAGATAGATAGAGGGATAAATAGATAGAGGGATAGATAGAGAGATAGATAGATAGAGGGATAGATAGATTGATAGAGTCCCTGTGAGCACACTGCATTTCTCACGGTCGGCAGTGAATTCACATTACCAGCCGTGGGAAATGCCCTGGAGTTACCTCTGCTGTCTCGCTACGAGGCTGCATTCAGCCTGTGTCTGTGTCAGTCGTGGCTGGATGCAAGCAGCGCAGGACCCCGGAGCTGTGGATTACGCCGGAGCGGTGGATTACGTCGGAGCTTTGTTTCGGGAGGGGTTAATAAAAGGGTGAACGAGGCTTATTTGTCTTTTATTTAAAATAAAGGATTTTTCTGTGTTTTTTCACTTTACTTACGGGTTGATCATGTCAGCTGTCACATAGACGCTGCCATGATCAAGCTTGGAGTTAATGGCGGTGATCCGCCACCATTAACTCCTTTTATTACCCTGACTGCCACTGCATCACGGCAGCAGGAAGAGCCGGGGACACTCCGGTACTGCCGCATAATGCATGCGACAGTCCCGGGGCAGCTGCGGCTGATATTCTCAGCTGCGGGAGGTGAGAGGGAGGCGGGGGACATTAACCCTGCCCCTCGCCCTCCCCAGCCTGAGAATACCGGGCCGCCGCTGTGTGCTTACCTCGGCTGGACGGTAAATATACAGCGGAGCCCACGTGTTTTGTTTTCTATATTTCCGTTTGCTTTCTATGTGTGTTCTATGTCTGTGTGTGTCTGTGATCTGTGTGTGTGTTTACTCTCTGCTCCGCCTCCTCTTCCTGTAATGACATCACTTCCCTGCAAAACCGCAGGCAAGCGATGTACATTACCGGAGGTAAACCGCGAACCGGGAATAACGCAGGAAAACGCAGTGAACCACACAGAATTTGCTGCCTGCGTTATTCCCTGCGGGATTTCACAATTAACATTGGAGTCAATGGCGTGAAATCCCGCAGCGACGTGAGGAAAAGAATTGACATGCAATTGTTTTTGCTGCGGGAATCTGCTGTCAAAATCCACCTAGTGCGCACAGGATTTTTTTTTCCCATAGGTTTTGCTGGTGATTCACTGCAGAGATGTTATGAACATTTTCTGCAGCGAAACATGCAGCAAATCCGCAGAAAATCCGCGGCAAAATCCGGTAAGTGCGCACAGGGCCTGAGGCATACAGGTAAGACTACTTTCACCATCTTATTACCTGTATGCCCATAGTAAGAGCTTAAAACGGTCAAAAGGGGTGACAGATTCCCTGTGTGAATTCGGGCTAAGGCTATGTGCGCACGTTGCGGGCTTGCGTACTAGCCCTGCAGAAATTTCTGCAGCGATCTGAAGAGCACACGTGCGCTTCAAATCGCTGAAGAAAATGTCCGTAGAGAAAAAAAAAAAAAAGCCGATTCCATGCACTCTGCCTGCAGCTCCTGCCATAGACAGAGCAGGAGCTGCCGGCAAAGCGCACGGAAGAAGTGACATGTCACTTCTTGAACGCAGCGCTTCGGGTAGCAGCCGAAGCGCTGCGCTCTAAGACACCACGTGCGCACGGCCCCTGCACAATCGCCATAGACTGTGCAGGGGACGCAGGACGCATGCAGTTACGCTGCGCTACAAAGCGCAGCGTAACTGCATGTATTTACGCAACGTGCGCACATAGCCTAAGAATGCTCACGGGCTGCTCCGTGCACTTGTCATGTACGTCAGCCATGAGCCAGAAGGTTTTACTCACATCAATCCTGACATTCAATAACAATCAGTCTGACGGCTTTTAGGTAGGGAATTCCATTTGTTAATTGCTCACTGCAGGTATCTATCAGAAAAAAGTAAACAGTGGTATAAGATTGTGGGATGATTTGTAGACACTTTAGATGGCGCACCAATAAGTCATTACTATAAAGTTGTCCTCCCTATGTTATATAGACCTGCGGTGATAAATTGAGGGTGGAAAGTATGTAATCTCTCTCCTTACCCTTAAAGGGAATGTGCGAATACCGTGACCTGCTGCTGTTCACATCAGCTGCCAGATACATCATATGAGTAACTTCTGATGTATTTACATGAACTGCAAAAAAGGAAGGTGTTTTCTTTGTGTGTTTTAAAAGGAAGCTGTCGTAACAGCTGACAATACGAGATATTTTTAGATACCTTTGATTAGCTGGGTGCAGCAGTCACCGCTGTGTTGTCCCTTGGGAATTCCTGAATCATTGTGAAGACTAAAATAGAATACAAAGTTTGTCCGCTGCAACAATAGGCCATCGTTGTATGAGTGGTGGGGGTCTGAATTCCAGTGCCCCCACTCTGTATACACAATGACGTCAAATGAGTGTGACTGAGCCCCATTCACTTGCATGGGCAGAGCTGCTCTACCTGGCATAGTGACATTTGCATGGTCACCGCTGTGCTAGGTGCTGCAAAAAAGGGTCCGAGGAGTGGTGGAGGCTGGGGTCCAAACCTTACCAGTAGCCTATTCTGAAGTATTAATTGTTATGATTTGGTAAAGGGGGAATGAGTCACAGTTTTTTGTTTTTGTTTTTTTTTATTAATAATTGTCATTGCTTTATTTTTAAAACAAAATGAAATGTACCATTTTAACATTTATTTATTTATTTTCTGCAGCGGTTGGGGGCTGTTATTTTTGTTTGCTGGTGTGTACGTGACTGGGTAAGATACTTACACACCTCCAATATGGCAGCTTCATTCCATAGGAGACTGCGGTCGGTGTCATACCACATGTCTTATATTGCGGCTGCCTCAGCTGTGATCTGGGCATGTCCCCTGGTCTGTCCAGTTCACAGCTGTAGAACCAGGCGGCATTTTATTGTAGTTCTGTCTGTGCTCAGAACTATAATTTCTTCGGCGCTCTATTGGGAGACCCAGACGATTGGTGTATAGCACTGCCTCCGGAGGCCACACAAAGCAATTACACTAAAAAGTGTAAGGCCCCTCCCCTTCTGGCTATACACCCCCAGTGGGATCACTGGCTCACCAGTTTTCTGCTTTGTGCGAAGGAGGTCAGACATCCACGCATAGCTCCACTGTTTGTAGTCAGCAGTAGCTGCTGGCTATATCGGATGGAAGAAAAGAGGGCCCATATGGGGCCCCCAGCATGCTCCCTTCTCACCCGCGGTGGTGCTTGTAAGGTTGAGGTACCTATTGCTGGTACAGAGGCTGGAGCCCACATGCTGTTTTCCTTCCACATCCCCTGGAGGGCTCTGTGGAAGTGGGATCTTGCCGGCCCCCAAGCCCTGGGGCCGGGCTCCATCCACAGACCCAGAGAACCTGCTGGATTTGGAGCGGGAGTGCCGTTCAGGGACAAGGCCCTGCAACTTTCAGGTACTCTGTGTCCCCGGCAGGCACGGACACTCTCAAGGCTTGCTGAGCGTTATAGTGCGCCGGGGACAGTAGCGCTGTGCGCTGGGGTTAGGTCACTGCAGCTTTGCTGAGTGACGTTACATGTTGGGAACTACTGCGCCGACCGCTCCTGGAGCGGCGGCGCAGCTGCGACTTGTGGTGCGCCGGGGGCTTTGCGCCGACCGCGCTTTTACGGCGGCGGCGCTTCTAACTTTAGCCCCCGGCTTCTGCGGCCTAGCGCCGCTTCGTTCCCGCCCCCACCCTGTCAATCAGGGTAGGGGAGAGACGCTGCTCAATAGGCAGCGCCGAGGGCTGGAGCTTTATTTACATGCTCCAGCCCTCTCACTAGGCACAGTGGGAAGCAGGCTTCCCGCTCTTCGTCTGTATACGCCCAGGGCCCGCCCCCCCTCTCCACAAGGACGCCGGCAGCCATTACACATGCGGTCTGGCTGGGGAAAGGCAGCAGGCTCTGGGAGACCCAGACTAAAGGGATTTCGGCGCCCACACACCCGCTCCTAAGCGGGCGGTAAGCAGCACTTTAGTGCTGGCCCCACTAGTGCCTCAGTGTTATATTAGTGTACTTTTTTCTTGGTACCATATATATATATATAGTTGCACTGTAAGGTCGCTTCTTGGCTGGACACCCTGTACTGCTCTGAGGAGGCAGCAACATGTCATCCGCAAAACGCAAGGGTGCCAAGGCGCGGGCTGTGTACACTGTTTGTACTGCATGTGGGGCTAATCTACCGGCAGGCTCCAATGACTCACATTGTGTGCAATGTTCAGTCCCAGTGGCACTTCGTCAGCCAGAGCCTATGGTGGTGGTAGCCCAGGCAGAGTCGCCTGTGAACCCTGCCCCGGTGACGGGGACAGACTTTGCAGTTTTTGCTGATAAAATGTCTGTGACTATGACAAAAATCCTGGAGACCTTGCAGTCCAGGCCAGTTACTCAGACCATGGACACTGCTGTGTCTATGCTCTCCGGTCCCCCTCAGTTGGAACTAATCCGTGCTCCAAGGGGGTCTCAAGCATCACAGGCTGAAGTCTCTGACTCAGATGACAGTCCCAGGCAGCCTAAGCGAGCTCGCTGGGAAAGACCCTCCACGTCATCACACTGCTCAGGGTCTCAACGAGAAGAGTCTCTCGGTGATGAGACTGAGGACGGTGATCAGGATTCTAATCCTGAGGCCCCTCTCAATCTGGATGCCCCTGATGGTGACGCCATGGTTAATGACCTTATATCGGCAATTAATAGACTGTTGGATATTTCTCCCCCAGCCCCTTCTGCAGAGGAGGCAGCTGCACAGCAGGAGAAGTTCCATTTCCTGTATCCCAAGCGTAAATTAAGTGCTTTTTTGGACCACTCTGACTTCAGAGAATCGATCCAGAAACACGACGCTCATCCAGACAAGCGTTTCTCTAAACGTTCTAAGGATACCCGTTATCCTTTTCCCTCTGAGGTGGCCAAACGCTGGACCCAGTGTCCAAAGGTGGATCCCCCAATTTCCAAGCTTGCGGCTAGATCCATAGTCGCAGTAGAGGATGGCGCTTCACTTAAAGATGCCAACGACAGGCAGATGGACCTTTGGTTGAAATCTGTCTATGAAGCTATCGGCGCGTCGTTTGCTCCAGCATTCGCGGCCGTGTGGGCACTCCAAGCTATTTCAGCTGGTTTAGCACAGGTGGATGCTATCATACATCCAGCAGTGCCGCAAGTGGCGTCCCTAACTTCGCAAATGTCTGCGTTTGCGACCTATGCTATCAATGCTGTCCTAGAATCTACGAGCCGTACCGCTATGGCGTCCGCCAATTCTGTGGTTTTGCGCAGAGCCTTGTGGTTAAAGGACTGGAAAGCAGATGCTGGTTCCAAAAAATGCTTAACCAGCTTGCCATTATCTAGAGACAGACTGTTTGGTGAGCCATTGGCTGAAATCATAAAACAGTCCAAGGGTAAGGACTCTTCCTTACCACAGCCCAGAGCAAGTAAACCTCAACAGAAAAAGTGGCAGTCGAGGTTTCGGTCCTTTCGAGGCTCGGGCAAGGCCCAATTCTCCTCGTCCAAAAGGACTCAGAAAGAACAAGGGAGCTCAGATTCCTGGCGGGCTCACTCACTCCCCAGGAAAGCAAATGGAGGAACCGCTTCCAAAGCGGCTACCTCATGACTTTCGGCCTCCTCCCTCCGCATCCTCGGTCGGTGGCAGGCTCTCCCGCTTTTGCAACATTTGGCTGTCACAGGTCAAAGACCGGTGGGTAACAGACATTTTGTCTCGCGGGTACAGAATCGAGTTCAGTTCTCGGCCTCCACTTCGGTTCTTCAGAACCTCCCCACACCCCAACCGAGCAGATGCCCTGCTGCAGGCGGTGGACTCTCTAAGAGCAGAAGGAGTCGTGATCCCGGTCCCCCCTCAGGAACGGGGGCGAGGATTTTACTCCAATCTCTTTGTGGTTCCAAAAAAGGACGGCTCCTTCCGTCCTGTTCTGGACCTAAAACTGCTCAACAAGCATGTGAACGCCAGGCGGTTCCGGATGGAATCCCTCCGCTCAGTCATTGCCTCAATGTCTCAAGGAGATTTCCTAGCATCAATAGACATCAAAGATGCTTATCTCCACGTGCCGATTGCTACAGAGCACCAACGCTTTCTACGCTTCGTGATAGGAGACGACCATCTTCAGTTCGTAGCTCTGCCATTTGGTCTGGCGACAGCCCCTCGGGTGTTCACCAAGATCATGGCGGCAGTGGTAGCAGTCTTGCACTCTCACGGACACTCTGTGATCCCTTACTTGGACGATCTACTGGTCAAGGCACCCTCTCAAGAGGCATGCCAACTCAGCCTGAATGTTGCACTGGAGACTCTCCAGGCGTTCGGGTGGATCATCAACTTCCCAAAGTCAAATCTGTCACCGACCCAATCACTAACGTATCTTGGCATGGAGTTTCATACTCTCTCAGCGATAGTGAAGCTTCCGCTGGACAAGCAGCGGTCTCTACAAACTGGGGTGCAGGCTCTCCTTCAAAGTCAGTCGCACTCCTTAAGACGCCTCATGCACTTCCTCGGGAAGATGGTGGCGGCAATAGAGGCGGTTCCGTTTGCGCAGTTTCATCTGCGTCCACTTCAATGGGACATTCTCCGCCAATGGGACGGGAAGTCAACATCCCTGGACAGGAAAGTCTCCCTTTCCCAGACGGCCAAGGACTCTCTGCAGTGGTGGCTTCTTCCCACCTCATTATCACAGGGAAGATCCTTCCTACCACCGTCTTGGGCGGTGGTCACGACAGACGCGAGTCTGTCAGGGTGGGGAGCAGTCTTTCTCCACCACAGGGCTCAGGGTACGTGGACTCAGCAGGAGTCCACCCTTCAGATCAATGTTCTGGAAATCAGAGCAGTGTATCTTGCCCTACTAGCCTTCCAGCAGTGGCTGGAAGGAAGGCAGATCCGAATTCAGTCGGACAACTCCACAGCGGTGGCATACATCAACCACCAAGGGGGGACACGCAGTCGGCAAGCCTTCCAGGAAGTCCGGCGGATTCTGATGTGGGTGGAAGCCACAGCCTCCACCATATCCGCAGTTCACATCCCCGGCGTAGAAAACTGAGAAGCAGACTTCCTCAGTCGCCAGGGCATGGACGCAGGGGAATGGTCCCTTCACCCAGACGTGTTTCAGGAAATCTGTCGCCGCTGGGGGGTGCCGGACGTCGACCTAATGGCGTCACGGCACAACAACAAGGTCCCAACCTTCATGGCACGGTCTCGCGATCAAAGAGCGCTGGCGGCAGACGCCCTAGTGCAAGATTGGTCGCAGTTCCGGCTCCCTTATGTGTTTCCACCTCTGGCACTCTTGCCCAGAGTGCTACGCAAGATCAGATCCGATTGCAGCCGCGTCATACTTGTCGCCCCAGACTGGCCGAGGAGGGCGTGGTATCCGGATCTGTGGCAGCTCACGGTCGGCCAACCGTGGGCACTCCCAGACCGACCAGACTTACTGTCCCAAGGGCCGTTTTTCCATCGGAATTCTGCGGCCCTGAACCTGACTGTGTGGCCATTGAGTCCTGGATCCTAGCGTCTTCAGGATTGTCCCAAGGGGTCGTTGCCACCATGAGACAGGCTAGGAAGCCCACGTCCGCTAAGATCTACCACAGAACGTGGAGGATATTCTTATCCTGGTCCTCTGCTCAGGGAGTGTCTCCCTGGCCATTTGCATTGCCTACCTTTCTTTCTTTCCTGCAATCTGGGTTAGAAAAAGGTTTGTCGCTCGGCTCCCTTAAAGGTCAGGTCTCGGCGCTATCCGTCTTTTTTCAGAGGCGTTTGGCACGCCTTCCTAAGGTGCGCACGTTCCTACAGGGGGTTTGCCATATCGTACCCCCGTACAAGCGGCCGTTAGATCCATGGGATCTGAACAGGGTACTAGTTGCCCTCCAGAAGCCGCCCTTCGAGCCTCTGAGGGAGGTTTCACTTTCTAGACTATCACAGAAAGTGGCTTTTCTGGTAGCGATCACATCTCTTCGGAGAGTGTCTGAGCTGGCAGCACTATCATCCAAGGCTCCCTTCCTGGTCTTCCACCAGGACAAGGTTGTGCTGCGCCCCATTCAGGAGTTTCTCCCGAAGGTAGTATCCTCTTTTCATCTTAATCAGGATATCTCTTTCCCTTCGTTTTGTCCTCATGCAGTTCATCGGTATGAGAAGGATTTACATTTGTTAGATCTGGTGAGAGCACTCAGAATCTACATTTCCCGCACGGCGCCCTTGCGCCGTTCGGATGCACTCTTTGTCCTTGTCGCTGGTAAGCGCAAAGGGTCGCAGGCTTCTAAGGCCACCCTGGCTCGATGGATCAAAGAACCAATTCTTGAAGCCTACCGTTCTGCTGGGCTTCCGGTTCCATCAGGGCTGAAGGCCCATTCTACCAGAGCCGTGGGTGCATCCTGGGCATTACGACACCAGGCTACGGCTCAACAGGTGTGCCAGGCAGCTACCTGGTCGAGTCTGCACACTTTCACCAAACATTATCAGGTGCATACCTATGCTTCGGCGGACGCCAGCCTAGGTAGAAGAGTCCTGCAGGCGGCAGTTGCCTCCCCGTAGGGGAGGGCTGTCTTGCAGCTCTAACATGAGGTATTTCTTTACCCACCCAGGGACAGCTTTTGGACGTCCCAATCGTCTGGGTCTCCCAATAGAGCGCCGAAGAAGAAGGGAATTTTGTTACTTACCGTAAATTCCTTTTCTTCTAGCTCTTATTGGGAGACCCAGCACCCGCCCTGTTGTCCTTCGGGATTTTTGGTTTGTTTGCGGGTACACATGTTGTTCATGTGAACGGTTTTCAGTTCTCCGATGTTACTCGGAGAGAATTTGTTTAAACCAGTTATTGGCTTTCCTCCTTCTTGCTTTTGCACTAAAACTGGTGAGCCAGTGATCCCACTGGGGGTGTATAGCCAGAAGGGGAGGGGCCTTACACTTTTTAGTGTAATTGCTTTGTGTGGCCTCCGGAGGCAGTGCTATACACCAATCGTCTGGGTCTCCCAATAAGAGCTAGAAGAAAAGGAATTTACGGTAAGTAACAAAATTCCCTTCTTCCCCCATCACCACTCATGCAGTATTCATCGGCGAGGAGGGACAGGAGCACCAGGGCAGGGGCGGTGAGCACAGGTCAGGCACCCTGTATACACTGCTAGAAATTTCATGCTCTAAACTTTGAGAGGCAATGACTTCTTCCAGTGGTGAGTACAGCTGGGTAGCCTGACATTAGTAGTACAGTGCTCGGCAGCCTGACCTGTGTTTAACACCTCTATCACCGTTGGCGTTCAGATGACAGTAGTGAAGTCCTCACACTACTGTGGTCTGAACTGTGACTCAGCTCTGCTATGTCAATGTAAAGCCTCATTCAAATGTCTATGATGCAGGGATGACTGAATGAGGCTTTATTACTGCTTCTGCAAAGCTGCACCAGGTCCGTGACGCCATCCGGTGGTGAATGCGCGTCACCATATACAATTATTGCTGCAGCTCTGGTGGCTGGACCAGTGTTTACTGCTCTTTAATGTGATCTGAATGCAGTAGGCACAGTAAAAAGATAGCTCCATTCAGATTATAGTAATTGTCCAACTTTGTATCTACTCATATCATGTGCAATTCAGTCTGTCAAGCTATGTAGCTAAGGGTACCGTCACACTTTAGCGACGCACCAGCGATCCCACCAGCGATCTGACCTGGTCAGGATCGCTGGAGCGTTGCTACATGGTGGCTGGTGAGCTGTCAATCAGGCAGATCTCACCAGCGACCAGTGAACAGCCCCCAGCCAGCAGCGACGCGTGGAAGCGACGCTGCACTTGGTAACTAAGGTAAATAACGGGTAACCAAGGGCTTGGTTACCCGATATTTACGTTGGTTACCAGTACACCGCTTAGCGCTGGCTCCCTGCACTCCTAGCCACAGTACACATCGGGTTAATAAGCAAACATTTGCTTATTTACCTGATGTGTAACTCCGGCTACGTGTGCAGGGAGCGGGGAGCCAGCACTGGCAGCCTGAGAGCGGCGGACGCTGGTAACCAAGGTAAATATCGGGTAACCAAGGAAAGGGCTTCCCTTGGTTACCCGATATTTACGTTGGTTACAGCTTACCGCAAGCTGCCAAACGCCGGCTCCTGCTCCCTGCACATTCAGATCGTTGCTCTCTCGCTGTCACACACAGCGATGTGTGCTTCACAGCGGGAGAGCAACGTCCAAAAAATGAACCAGCACTGTGTGTAACGAGCAGCGATTTCACAGCAGGGGCCAGATCGCTGCTCAGTGTCACACACAGCGAGATCGCTAATGAGGTCACTGCTGCGTCACAAAAACCGTGACTCAGCAGCGATCTCGATAGCGATCTCGCTTTGTGTGAAGCACCCCTAATGCCATCATGTGTGATTTAAGCCCGCTGAATCATGTATTTAATCTTATCATGTGTGATATAGTCTGTGTATCTAATCCTTTCATGTGTGATGCTGTTTTCTGAGCCGTGAATCTAATCCTATCATAAGTGATGCAGTCTATGTATATAATTCCATCACGCATGGTAAAATCTCTATAGACATCTATTTAATACCATAATGTGTGATGCAGTCTGCATATCCTTGTATTTAATCCTATTGTGTGATAAGGTCCAGTCACACATAACGAGATCGTGAACGAGATTGCTACTACGTCACAGTCCCGGATCGTTGCTGAGTCGTTGGTGAAATCGTATGTGAGGTGTCACACACACACCGACTTTAGGAACGAGCATGCGACCCGTATAACGATCTTGTAAATCATCGGGACCCTGTCACACAACAGCTGTGGTAACGATTACGATCTCGATTAGGGGCGTAGTGAAACGCAGTGAGCCAAGTAGGCGTGCATTTGCGTTGCCTTTTCGATCCCCCCTCCGCTCTGATTGGTGGCCAATACTGCGTTCTGATTGGGCGGCCGGGCGTCGCCTTTTCCACACCACTCCGCTCCGATTGGTGGTCAATACTGCGTTCTGATTGGGTGGGTGGGCGGTCCTAAAAGGTAACTTTTGTATCGCGTCATCCTTTCACTTCTTTTGAGCTTTGCTTTGAGAATAGAGCCTGCGACTCCACCCTGATTCATTCGTAATTTGTACCCGGTTGCTTGCTTGCTTTTCGGATCGAAGCTGCATCTGCACCCGAATTCATCCCTCCTTCATTCCCGAGTGTTTATCAGCGCTAACCTATCGGTACAGAGGGGGGCGCGGAAACGGTGACGCAACTACACGCTATTGTTCTCAGCGCCAACCAATAGGTGCAGAGGGGGCGTGGAAATGGGGACGCAACTACACGCGTACGTGCCACACTAAAGTTCTAATCTAGGTCGTTAACGAAATCGTAGGTAGGTGTCAAACATACAGATCCATCCTGCCCAGCAGGACTCTGGGCCAAAAATGGCCCAATCTGTTCAGCATCGACCAACGATTTCACAGCAGGGGGCGGATCGTTGGTACGTGTCAAACATGTTAAGATCGCTAGTAAAGTCGTTGTTGCGTCACAGAAACTGTGACGTAGCAACGATCTCGTTCTCGATCTTGTTATGTGTGAAGTGGACTATACTGTTGAACTGTGTATTTACTCTGATCTGAGCGCTGCTGCCAAAATGATATGACTGTTCCTCTCAGATCTCTGGAAAGACCAGTGAGCAGCACAGCCCCAGCTAACAGAATCTGTGCTGCCATCCATTCTAGGTGACAGTGTCCACATTTCAGTATCACGTTGCAGTCACCCAAAAAACTTCTCTGCACTGTGATCCTAAGTATTCTTACCTATACTTTTGCAAATGCCTGGAAGGGTAGGAGTAACATAAGGCACTCGCGAGCAGATCCCACCCACATTTACTACAGTTGTAATGTGAGCTACCTGTAAACTAGGTTTTCATGGCAAATTTCAGCAGTTGCTTCCCCTAGTGCAGGGGTGGGGAACCTTTTTACTGCCGGGGGCCATTTGGAATTTCCTACTAACCTTTGGGGGCCGCACAACATTATCAACTTGAAAAATTTGGTCGAACGATTAATTAACTCACTCTTACTGTGGAGGCAGGAGCTGCTTCTGTTTGGTGTGACTGTGTGTTCGGTGATATTGATCATCTTGTTTCTCACAGCTGCTTTTCCAGGTTTGTCTCGGTCTGGAGATGCTGGGGGCATATAGATCACAGGAGGGGCTGGGGCATATACATCACAGGAGGGGCTGGGGTGCATAAATTACAGGAGACACTGGGAGTACACATCACAGGAGGGGCTGGGGCATATGCATCACAGGAGGGGGCTGGGGCATATACATCAGTAGGGGGGCATGGACAGCCTTGGCTGTGGCACAGACAGCACTAGGTGGCTGCACGGACTGCACTAGGTGGCTGCACGGACTACACTAGGTGGCAGCACGGACTGCACTAGGTGGCAGCACGGACTGCACTAGGTGGCAGCACGGACTGCACTAGGTGGCAGCACGGACTGCACTAGGTGGCAGCACGGACTGCACTAGGTGGCAGCACAGACAGCACTAGGTGGCAGCACAGACAGCACTAGGTGGCAGCACAGACAGCACTAGGTGGCAGCACAGACAGCACTAGGTGGCAGCACAGACAGCACTAGGTGGCATCACTAGGGAGACACAGAGAAGTCTGGGGGAGCATAGACATCAACAGGATGGCACAGACTGGGGGGCATAGAAAGCAGTGGGAGGGTACAGACAGCAGTAGCAAGTTCAGAGCACTGGGGGGTACATAGTACTGAGGGGTGGCACACAGCACTGGGGAGCACGGACAGCATAAGGGGGCACAGACAGCACTAGGTGGCTGCACGGACTGCACTAGGTGGCTGCACGGACTACACTAGGTGGCTGCACGGACTACACTAGGTGGCTGCACGGACTACACTAGGTGGCTGCACGGACTGCACTAGGTGGCAGCACGGACTGCACTAGGTGGCTGCACGGACTACACTAGGTGGCAGCACGGACTGCACTAGGTGGCAGCACGGACTGCACTAGGTGGCAGCACGGACTGCACTAGGTGGCAGCACGGACTGCACTAGGTGGCAGCACGGACTGCACTAGGTGGCAGCACAGACAGCACTAGGTGGCAGCACAGACAGCACTAGGTGGCAGCACAGACAGCACTAGGTGGCAGCACAGACAGCACTAGGTGGCATCACTAGGGAGACACAGAGAAGTCTGGGGGAGCATAGACATCAACAGGATGGCACAGACTGGGGGGCATAGAAAGCAGTGGGAGGGTACAGACAGCAGTAGCAAGTTCAGAGCACTGGGGGGTACATAGTACTGAGGGGTGGCACACAGCACTGGGGAGCACGGACAGCATAAGGGGGCACAGACAGCACTAGGTGGCTGCACGGACTGCACTAGGTGGCTGCACGGACTACACTAGGTGGCTGCACGGACTACACTAGGTGGCTGCACGGACTACACTAGGTGGCTGCACGGACTGCACTAGGTGGCAGCACGGACTGCACTAGGTGGCTGCACGGACTACACTAGGTGGCAGCACGGACTGCACTAGGTGGCAGCACGGACTGCACTAGGTGGCAGCACGGACTGCACTAGGTGGCAGCACGGACTGCACTAGGTGGCAGCACGGACTGCACTAGGTGGCAGCACAGACAGCACTAGGTGGCAGCACAGACAGCACTAGGTGGCAGCACAGACAGCACTAGGTGGCAGCACAGACAGCACTAGGTGGCATCACTAGGGAGACACAGAGAAGTCTGGGGAAGCATAGACATCAACAGGAGGGCACAGACTGGGGGGCATAGAAAGCAGTGGGAGAGTACAGACAGCAGTAGCAAGTTCAGAGCACTGGGGGGTAGATAGTACTGAGGGGTGGCACACACCACTGGGGAGCACGGACAGCATAAGGGGGCACAGACAGCACTGACCGTGGCATGGACAGCACTGGTGGCAGCATGGACAGCATTAGGTGGTGCGGACAGCACTGGGGGGGCATAGACCTCACCCAAGGGGTACAGACATTACTAGGGGAGCACACACAGTACTAAGGGGTACACACTGTACTAGGGGTGTACTCAACATTAGGGGGTACACACTGCAGTAGGGGGTACACACTGCATTAGGGGGTACACACTGCATTAGGGGGTACACACGAGGGAGTACACAGCACTTAGCCGGGGGGGGGGGGTACTCACAGTGAGGGGGAGGAGGAGTCACGCGCAGACAGCAGGTCCGGGAGGCTGGTAAATCTGCTGCAGCTCTTCTGTGACATATCGCAGCGTGCTGCTTACCCCGCCCACCAGAGCAGAGAGCACACTAGCACAGGCCGGGGTTAAGCCTAGAATGTATGGGCTGCAGTCAGGTCCTGGAAGTCAGGATCTGGATAGAGCCCGTACATTCTAGCATCTACCCTCAAGGCATCAGGCAGTGAGATTTAAAGGGCCGGCAGCCGGGAAACGCGGCTGCTGCCAGAGCACAGCGGTCCCTGGGAATGTGCCTGGGGGCCGCATAAAAAGTCGTGACGGGCCGTATACGGCCCGTGGGCCGGAGGTTCCCCACCCCTGCCCTAGTGTATAAAAGTTGACGCTATCAAAACTTTTTAAATAATTTCTCATTTTATACCATTAAAAAGGAAAAAAAAAAAAGAAAAATGTGAAATGTTGATACTTTTATATTTTTTCAGTTCGAAAAAAAGCAGGAAAACTACTTTGTATAAATCATAGAAGAGTTAAAGGGAACCTGTCAAGTGCAATATGCACCCAGAACCACGAGCAGTTCTTGGTGCATATTGCTAATCCCTGCCTAACCGTCCCTGTATACACTAGCATAGATAAAGAGATCTTTAGAAAAAGTATTTCTAAAGATCTTTTATCTTATGTTAATGAGAGAAGGGACTAGTCCCAAGGGCGTTATATCCCCCAACTAGTCCGCCCTCTTATCTTAGCCTGTTAGCACGCCCACAGGGGTGTACTACCATGCTATTCAATGCAGCATCACCAGCGGTGATGTGCGTACCTGTGTCGGCTGTCTACGCTTTCTGAATGCCCGGAACGTCCAGTCATGCGCAGTAGACCTCTCTGAAGCCGGGACGCATACACCCGGCTTCATACTGCGCATGACCGGAAGTGCCCGGTATTCAGAAGCGCGGTCACAGTGAACACAGGTACTCGCGTCACCACATGCTGAATTGAATAGCAAGTTAGTACACCACTGTGGGAGGACTAGTCGGGGGATATAACGCCTTTGGAACTAGTCCCTGGCCTCATTAGTATATCATAAAGGATCTTTAGAAATACTTTTTCTAAGGCCTAAGATACGGCATGAAAATCGGAGCTGGTGGAATGCGATAAAACATCGCATTCCACTCGGATCAATATTACTCTGTGCCAGCACCCATGAGCGATTATTTTCTCAGCCCTAATCATGCTGCGGGTGCAATGCAATCCTGTTTCTCTCGCTCCCATTCAAGTCTATGGGGCGAGAGAAAAATCGTGCTGCACTCGCATTACACCGGTATAATGCGAGTGCAGAGCCAGAATGGCAATAGCTGGCAATGGAGGAGAGAGGGAGATAAATCCCTCCCTACCCTCCGCAGCGTCGGCCCTCCCCTCCTCAGTGTCAGCCCGCCCTCCCGCAGCTGTGGTCCGATTGCACGATTGGACCTCAGTCGCAATGACACTCGCTCCCGCTGTGCTGCAAGCGTGAGCCAAGTGTCATGCGATGATCGCAGTAGTCCCCGTGTGGCCCCTAAAGATCTCTATATCTATGCTAGTGTATGCAGGGACAGTTAGGCAGGGATTAGCAATATGCACCCAGAACTGCTCATGGTTCTGGGTGCATATTGCACTGACAGATTCCCTTTAACACTAGAACTACTGGACTCGTGACACCTATATAAAAATACATGGTGCAAAGTAGTCAAAATGACTACCTCAATAGTTCTAGTGTTAAGTCACAAATGCGTTTCACAGCTATGTCCTTAATCATTGCAAAAAGCTAAATTAACATGTCAATGTTTAAATCACTTGACCCTCAATCTGTTGCAGAAACCACCTTCCCTGAAGTGCCTCTGTTTTGCTAGATCAACCTTAACATTAACCCTTCAAGTACTTATATGTGAAAGTATTTAGTTCCCATGTCCATGCGGTCATACAGGACATAGCTCTGAAACAGTTTGTGACTTTAATCTCCTGTGTGATTTTTATTCTGAGTTGTGTTACTGATTTACAATAAAGTATTTTATTAAGGCATGACTCTTACTTCTGGATCTTATCTCTTACATTCATCTTGATGTTCTCCATGTCTTCTGTGCACAGGATGTCTGACCTTCGTAATTTGGAAATATAGCTGAGCTTACTTTTGTTTTCAATTTCCCTTTAAGTAGCTACAAATTTGTGTCTGGTTTTGGGAAAGCTGAAGGACACTAATTCCACACTATTAACGCCCAAGGCACCATGCTTTTCCAAATCTCTAAACAGTAGTGCTGGAACAGAGGGTTGAAAATTATTGATAACTCCTGTAAGACTAATACTAATATTTGTCACGTCATTTAGAAATGGTTTTAATTCATGAGTAATTATAGAGAATAATAAATCAGCTTTATGTAGCCTGAAAGGGATCTTCTGGTTTCTGAAAACCACTGTCCCCTGGCACAGTTTATTTTAAAGCGAACCTGGTATGCGATTCATGCTGCCCAAGCCAAGGAGGGCAGCATGAATCAGTGCTTGGCTGCACGATTGCTTTGAAGTACAGTGGAACCTCACTTAACGAGTAACCCAATTAACGAGAATTTCGCTTAACAAGCAAAGCTTTCTGTAAATTTGTAACTCGGTTTACAAGAAAGCTTTGCTGTACTAGCAAAATCCTCACCGCACACGCTTCCGGTTCCGTACATCCACCGCGCTCTGACCTGCTCTTGCAGTCCACACAAACACACACAAGCACGTACAAACACACACACACACGAACACGCACGCACACACATACAGTATTATGCTCACCTTACCTTCCGTTCCATCGCCGGTCTCATGGTTCTTGTAGTTCGCCGGCTCATCGCGACGAGGGAGGAATCCTCGCGGTGAACTACAAGACCCAGGAGGCCGGCGATGGAACGGAAGGTAAGGTGAGCATAATATGTGTACCTTCAGTTCCATCGCTGGCCTCCTGGGTCCTGTAGTTCGTCGCTCCAGGATGTGTATCTGCAACCATCGGCGAGGAGGCAGGAACGTCCGCTGTCAGACGCTACTCAAAGGCAGCGCGCTGATCAATCAGCAGCAAGCGGCTCCTGCCTTTGATGTCAGCGCTCTGGCAGCGGAAGTTCCGCCCTCATCATGATGGTAACGCGATACACAGCCCGTACCAGCGAACAACAAGTCCCAGGAGACCGGCGAGGGAACGAAAGGTAAGCTGAGCATAATATGTGCGTGTGCGTGTGTTTGTACGTGTTTGTGTGTGTTTGTGCATGTGTGGAATGGCACAATAGGGGACCAGGATGGGACATTTAACAAGTTGTGGAATGAATTGTCTGCATTGCAATGATTTCCTATGGGAAATCTTGCTTTGCTGAACAAGTAACTTGGTTAACAAGCACAATCCCAGAACGGATTGTTCTCATTAACCAAGGTTCCACTGTTCTTACAGAAAAATTATACTTAGAAAATGTGGCTGGAGTCTATGGGCAGAGATGAGACTAGTGCGCCACCACCCCACTGCCCTGGAGCAGTGTGGAGAGACGAGAGCCAGTGGCCATGCCGGACTAGTCCTGTTTCTACCTACAGAACCTGGCCGGCTTCTCTCCCCTCTGCTCCGGGTGATTCACAGGTCTTTTTGCTTTGGGAGAGACCTGTCAATCACCTGCAGTAGCACTGGGAAGAGCCGGCTGGGGGAGGCACCAGACCTGTCTTTTCTCTGGCTAATGTTTCAGAGAAACATATATAGTAATGCCTTGACTTACGAGTTTAATTCGGTGACTGAGCTCTTAACTGAATTTGCGCTTATGGCAAATTAAATTTCTCCATTTAAAATTAATTGAAATGCTGTTAATCCGTCCCAGCCCCTACTTAAGGCCCCCCCATCCTGGTATAAGGCTCTCATCCTCTTACTGTATATTGAATCCCCAATTTGGTACATGGCACCCATCCTGGTATATATGATTTCCCCATTCTGACACATGGCCTCCCCATCTTGGTATAAGGCCCCCATCCTGGTACTGTATATATTATCCCGCAACCTAGTATATATGAACATATGACCCCTTCCTGGTAAATATGATCCCCTGTCTTAGTACATGATCCCCCATTCTGGTACATTGCCCCCATCCTGATACATATGATTTCCCATCCTGGTACATGGCCCTCATCCTGGTACATGGTCACCCATGCTCGTACATGGACCCCACTATGCTGCACACTTTTATAAAAAAAAAAACAACTATTATATGCACCCTCCCTCCTATCCCCTGCAGCGCCACATACACATCTCATGCAGTCAGCTTATCAGTGTGTGATTGCGCAGTGCTTACACGCTGATCAGCTGACGTCTCTCACACGCTGATCAGCTGACTGCATGAGATGAGAGTGCCGCTCTGCGGGGGATCGGAGGGAGGTTGAATATAATAGTTTTTTTATTTTTGAGTGTGCAGAGTGATGCTGATCCGCTGCCTGCATGACATGAGGACACTGCGGTGTGGGGGATCGGTGGGAGTGTGCGTATAAGCTGTTCGTACCTCACTTTTCTTCTTGCAACATAAAGCAAAAAAGATAGAGCGCTGACTCGTACCTTGAAAAATTCATAACTTGGTGCACTCTTAAGTCAAGGTATTACTGTACCTGTCTGTAATTGTGCAGCCTGACTTTGATTCATTCTACATGCTTTGAGCAGCATAAATCGCCTGAAACTATGATTTACTCACTTTCCCCCAGTCCAATGCTGAATCTGTGCCTCTGATCCCTGTGTCTGCTTTTGTTTTCAGCGCTGCAGCCAGTGACTGAGCTCAGTGTCTCTGCCCGAGTTGATGGCACGAGCTGCTCAGGGCCACTGTTGGCTGCAATGCTATCGATATGACATCAGTGCTGCAGACGCTGGGAGAAGTGTCGGAGACTCAACGATGGACCCAGGATGGGTGAGTAAAGCTTAGTTTATTTTTTATTTTTTTCAAACAAACTGTGGTTAATGAGAGAGGTTTTCTGAAACCAGAACATTTTTTATTCTCCTTCATTGAAACCTTTTGGAAACTGTCTGCAATGCTTTTGTTTCAATTTCTTCCGATCTTTAAAATCTTCTGTGGAATAAGACTTTCCTCCCCATCTATCTGTCCTGATCCACCACATCTCACAGTTGAGGGTCTTCTACAATTTGTATACAGAGTGGACAATCCTCAATGAGTTAAACACCTCCGCAGCAAACATCCCTATTCTGTCCTGTCACTTTCCTCCAATGTATCGGTGCAGGTAAAAATCATATCAGGTTGTAGATTGGATGCAATTGTCACGAATCTTCAGCAGTATGGGTCATGGTGCTTATGTCTGCCTTCTGAATGACGCGTTCACTTCTATTTTTGTAAACTTCCAATTTACTTAGGTTACGTGATGATAAACCACAGAATTACATTTCCTCACACAATGAAGCTTGTGGATTTCTTAAGAAACCCTTATGCTTTATGTGGCTGAGCTTCCCACAGACCTTTTACTTATACTCCATCCTTTAATGGTTTTAGTCGTCTTTCATATTTTTCCCAAAGTCATCCTGACTCATTCAGCTAGTGAAGTAAACGCAGAACTTAGCTGGTCATTTATGCTTACCAGATAGATGACCACATACTGGGTAAGTCAACAACGGCTTCTACCCACGTCCTCAAATATCTCCCACAATGACGGTGTTCAATTCAAGAGTAAAGGCCCAGTCACACTAAACAACATCGCTAGCAACATTGCTGCTAACGAACAACTTTTGTGACGTAACAGCGATGTTGCTAGTGATGTTGCTGTGTGTGACATCCAGCAACAACCTGGCCCCTGCTGTGAGGTCGTTGGTTGTTGCTGAATGTTCTGGGCCATTTTTTAGTTGTTGCTCTCCCGCTGTGAAGCACACATCGCTGTGTGTGACAGCGACAGATCAACAACTAAATGTGCAGGCAGCAGGAGCCGGCTTCTGCGGACTCTGGTAACCACAGTAAACATTGGGTAACCAAGAAGCCCTTACCTTGGTTACCCGATATTTACCTTCGTTTCCAGCGTCCGCCGCTCTCAGCTGTCAGTGCCGGCTCCTGCTCTGTGCACATGTAGCTGGAATACACATCGGGTAATTAACCCCATGTGTACTGTAGCTAGGAGAGCAGGGAGCCAGCGCTAAGCAGTGTGCGCGGCTCCCTGCTCTCTGCACATGTAGCTGCAGTACACATCGGGTAATTAACCCCATGTGTACTGTAGCTAGGAGAGCAGGGAGCCAGCTCTAAGCAGTGTGCGCTTGGTAACCAAGGTAAATATCGGGTTGGTTACCCGATATTTACCTTAGTTACCAAGCGCAGCATCGCTTCCACGCGGCGCTGCTGGCTGGGGGCTGGTCACTGGTTGCTGGTGAGCTCACCAGCAACTCGTGTAGCGACGCTCCAGCGATCCCTGCCAGGTCAGGTTGCTGGTGGGATCGCTGGAGCGTCGCAGTGTGACATCTCACCAGCAACCTCCTAGCAACTTACCAGCGATCCCTATCAGGTTGGATCGTTATTGGGATCGCTGGTAAGTTGTTTAGTGTGACTGGGCCTTAATTCAGTCAGACATGGATGTAGTTTTGGGGGCAGACACTTTGAGGTCATTTGTTGACCACCAAATTACGATTTTAGAGTTTATTCACACACTAGCTGTAGTACCTGGCGTTGCCCGGGATAGTAACTGTCTCTCTCCCAGTGTCTGTCTGTGTGTCGCTGTCTGTCTCTTTCCTTGTCTGTCTGTTTCTATCTCTCTGTCTGTATTTGCATCAGTCTATCTGTCTCAATCTCTCTATCTGTCTGTCTCTCGCTCTCTCTCTGTCTCTTTGCCCGGCTGTCTCTTTGCCCGGCTGTCTCTTTGCCCGGCTGTCTCTTTGCCCGGCTGTCTCTTTCCAGGGCTGTCTCTTTCCAGGGCTGTCTCTTTCCAGGGCTGTCTCTTTCCAGGGCTGTCTCTTTCCAGGGCTGTCTCTTTCCAGGGCTGTCTCTTTCCAGGGCTGTCTCTTTCCAGGGCTGTCTCTTTCCAGGGCTGTCTCTTTCCAGGGCTGTCTCTTTCCAGGGCTGTCTCTTTCCAGGGCTGTCTCTTTCCAGGGCTGTCTCTTTCCAGGGCTGTCTCTTTCCAGGGCTGTCTCTTTCCAGGGCTGTCTCTTTGCCCGGCTGTCTCTTTGCCCGGCTGTCTCTTTGCCCGGCTGTCTCTTTGCCCGGCTGTCTCTTTCCAGGGCTGTCTCTTTCCAGGGCTGTCTCTTTCCAGGGCTGTCTCTTTCCAGGGCTGTCTCTTTCCAGGGCTGTCTCTTTCCAGGGCTGTCTCTTTCCAGGGCTGTCTCTTTCCAGGGCTGTCTCTTTCCAGGGCTGTCTCTTTCCAGGGCTGTCTCTTTCCAGGGCTTTCTCTTTCCAGGGCTGTCTCTTTCCAGGGCTGTCTCTTTGCCCGGCTGTCTCTGCCTGGGTCTGTGTCTCTCTTTATCCATCTCACCACCGACATCTTTTTACCTCACACATAAGCTTCGTATACTAACAGCTTATTTGTTCCTATAGCAACCACTGACCGTTGCTATTTATAGCCTGCAGCTCCCAGCTCCATTCAGTTTAATGGCTACAGGATTTTTGTAGAGTAACTGGAAAGCACGGGGTTAAATTTTCCCACCCAAACATAGTCTATGACGTTCCCTAACTCACATGGGGCGTCTGTGCAAAATTTCGTGATTGTAAATGCGACGGTGCAAATTCCTTTAGCGGACATACTGTACATACACCACACACACACACACACACACACACACACACACACACACACACACACACACTGAGCTTTATATATTAGATTGCTGTTAGCGTTTGTGTGAAGCTTCATTAAGTGTTAAGAAAAGAAAATACCCTTAAATGGGTTGTCTGATTGCAGAACCTGGACCCTAAGATCACTGGAAAACAGCTGATTTTACCATCGGCTGAAGTAGAATATTCAGTCTTTCATGGTGGCCATTTATTCTGGAACCCTTCTCACAATGCCCAATGGATAGCATTGGTCCTGACATTTTCTGCTGTGTTTGTTCCTAATGCAATTTAACCAGCTCCGATATTTGCTGGCATTGACACTGATTATTTTCAGAGGAAACCGAATCGACTTGATTACTACAATAGAGTGAGTAATCATACAAGTAAGATGGCTGCCAGGACCCAGTGCTGGAACATGGACCACATAGTGACAACTTGATGACATTTGTACAGTTACTGCACAGGAAAAGTCAAGGGAAGACTAACGTGGCATTGGGTTTTAATACTGCCGTTACCTTGGTGCTGTGGTGGTCACAATAATTGGCTGATCAGTCATTGGTTGCATATCGCAGCGATGTGCCACCATAACCAGAGGCAATCCTTTGACGGCTAGGGTCAACTGAGAGCTATGAGGTTTTCTGATGGTCGCAAAGTGTCTTTTTCTTTTTTTATTTTGGGGAATCATCGAAGTAGTAGTAAATAGTCCTTGAATTGTTCTATTTTAGTCTTTTCTGGGAAAAAACCTATATGGCCACCAAAACACTGGCTTAAAGCCATCCATACATATTACATGGCTGGCGCATACTCATTCGGTCAACAGCAGCCTTAGCCAATTCTTCCATACACGAGCACTTATTTGGCCGAGCCCTCCATTTGTTCTCTTTATGAAAGCTGCCGACTGACACGTTGGCCAGTGGCTTATTTCTGGCAGCATAAAGTGATCGGCAGTCTGAAATCAGACATGTTCCATTGACATCTTCCCTGACCATCAGACGGCTGGCAACTCCATACACATTAGACCAGGGGTCAGGAACCTATGGCTCGCGAGCCAGATGTGGCTCTTTTGATGGCTGCAGACAAATCTTTAATAAAAAAAATACCGTATTTTCCTGTTTGTAAGACGCACTTTTTCCCCCAAAACTGGGGGAAAAATGGGGTTGCATCTTACAAACCGCATATGGCTTACCGAGGTGGCATTGGTGGTGCAGGGTCGGCAATACTGCGGACTCGTGGGGTGTTGCGGCAGCAATTACGATTCATCTGCCTGCGGACTGCAGACTGCTTTGAATCTCCCGCAGTTGACGAGATCGACGTCAAGAAAATGGCCGCGTGCACAGATAGGACTCTGCAGCCATTTTCTTGATGTCCATTACGTTCATCTGCGCATGCGCCGCGGCCGTTTTCTTGAAGTTGATTTTTTCAACTGCGGGAGATTCAAAGCAGCCTGCTGTCAGATCAATGGCTTCCGCCCCTGTGACACCCCACGAGCCCACAGCAGTATAGCCAACCCTCCGCACACTGACCCTCTTGAGCCGCAACACCCCTTCCTCCATGCCCGCAGCATCGCCAACCCTGCCTCCTGGGACTTTCTGAGCCCCTCCCCCTGGTGAGTATGGCTCTCACGGAAATACATTTTAAAATATGTGACGTTCATGGCTCTCTCAGCCAAAAAGGTTCCCAACCCTTGCATTAGACCGTCAGCTGAATGTGGTGATATTGGTAGACACGCCCAACATTGGTCTCATATTAATAGGCGCCAGTTGGCACAAAGTTTTTAGGGCTACCCAATAGTGATGGGCAAAACCCCTCCGATGATCGGGAACCTCGCCCATACTTTTTGTAGAGTTCGAGTTTGGGGCCGAAGATGACGCGAACTTGCGTCCGAACCCCAAGCTTGCACTCTACAGTTAAGGAATGGGGTAAGGGTGGGGCTGTAAATTAAAGAATATAATTAAAAATGAACATTATAATTACGCTTACCGGTCCCGCAACACGTACTGCAGCTCCGCTCAACCGCTGTCTCCCAGTCGCTTCTGTTTCCAGTTCCGATCTAACTTCCTGTGGGGTTTACTGCACTGCTCGTCACTTGGCAGTCTTCGGCTTTTTTCGGCCGTGTTAGCTTTGACATCAGGGTTCACCCGAGTCCATGGCTTAGCCTTGGACTCGATTGAACTTTGACGATCACTGTCAGCCTGCT
The DNA here is from genome assembly GCF_048569485.1 of Anomaloglossus baeobatrachus. Lineage (NCBI taxonomy): Eukaryota > Metazoa > Chordata > Amphibia > Anura > Aromobatidae > Anomaloglossus > Anomaloglossus baeobatrachus. Next base: position 448,013,781 of record NC_134357.1, on the reverse strand, counting down.
TCTCGCTCTGCACAAACGCTTATCTGTACAGAGTGATGAAGCAGAGCTGACATTGCTCTCCCTGTGGACTACGTCAGACTAAGGATTTTTTCATAATAAAGATTGAGTCTCTAAATGTTTTTTTTTGTTTTATTTCTAATAAACAATAATTTTTATGTGTTGTGTTTTTCTTTTTACTGTTTACTAAAAATTTATGGTGGTCAAGTCTGATTTTGCGTGACACCATGAATTTCGAGCTTAGCACCAGCTGAGAATACAAAGCAGATATTAACCCCTTTATTACCCAGCGTGCCACCACCATCATGGACGAGTGGGGTAAAGCACCTGTAAATGACACTATGAAACAATGCGCCATTTCCAGGGGCGGCGGCAAGCTACAGTTTTTAGCTTGGGGGGCCCAGAACGCTTGGCCCTTACCACGCTGAGAATCCCAGCCCCCAGCTGCCTGGTTTTATCTGACTGGCAATTAATGGGCTTCTCTGTATTTTGATTCTCAGCGCAGATAAAGCGAATTTCTATGGGCTGCCACCCCACACTGCCTGGCTTTACCTTGACTGGCAATCAAAATTCAGAGAAGCCCAATTTTTTTTTATTATTTAAAAAAAAAAAAAAAAACTTGCGTGGCCTCCTGCCATATTTTGATGGCCAGCCAGGTAAAACCAGGCATTTGCAGCCACCAGCCACCCCAGAAAATGGCGCATTCATAGAATCGCTATTTTCTGGTGCTTTACTCGCCTCGTCCAGCGACCCTGATTGCAGCGGCATGCTGGGTAATAAAAGGGTTAGGGCCAAATTAGACATGGCCACTATGAATTTCTAGTAAACAGTAAAAAAAAAAACCACAACACAAAAAAAAAAAAAAATATATATATGACTATAGGGTCAGCCACAACAGGGTCAGCTGTGGACTGCCCTTGTCAGGGCGGGAGTTGTTACGTGGGAAAAAGGGTCAGCTTAATCCCTGACAGGGTCAGCGACCAAGCCACCTCTCCCGTCATCCTGACATACGGATTTCAGCATCACAGGAGAACCTTGACCCCCATTGGGATACAAGATTCGGGTGAGATTGTTCCATTTTTGTGTCAATGACATCTTTGCATGATGAGTCGATGTAATGGTTGCTACATGTAATAATGTTATATTGTCAAAGGCCACCATTTATTGGACTCTGCATTTCAATTTTTACATGCCTAACTAGGTGTCTTTCAGTCTGTTAATCCACAGTGAGTGTACTATAGGCTGTGTAAGTTTTTTCTTATATGCCTAAGTCTATTTGCTATTTGGGGTGTTCCATATAGACCGCTTTGGACTAGCGCGGGTTGTCTATAGCTACTATCCCCCCGCTACCACCCCTTGAAGGGGCACGTATATATGAGATATCCCACCCCCTGTCTCACCTATGGTATGCGATAACAAGGCCGGTTGTTGATTGTCCAGGTCAAGGGCGGAAACTTGATTAAGGGAAAAAGGGCCAGCTTGACCCCTAATAAGGTCAGTGACCAATTCAATTTTCCCCTCGTCCTGACATTTGGACCTCAACAGCATACCAGTACCTCTATCTCAATTGAGACATAAGAATCAGGTGGGATTGTTCTATTCATGTGTCATTAACACCATTGCATAATTCATGGATTTGGTAGATGAGTGGATCTAATGGTTGCTATACATACTATATTCATCAAAAGCTACCATTTACTGGATACCACAATTCATGTTATATGCTGAGTAAGGTGTCCCCCCCCCCTTTTTTTTGTCTACTCAAAGTGTGTGATTTACAGGCTGTGTAGTTTTTTATGCATACCTTAAGAAGTTTACGACAGACCAAATCTGGGGTGCTTGATATAGACCTCATGTAATATTGTAGGTCATTTATATCTATCACCCCCCCAGCGATTATCTGTGGAAGGGACATATGTGTATGGGATATCTCACCTTTCATTTTACCTGTGATATATGATATGGGTGATTGTTAATCATACCCTTTTGAATGATAGTGATGGCGCTATAATCCTCGATTGGCCTCATCATTCTCAGGTCTTTTAAATTGGTGTTTGGATCACGGTTTGTTCACTTTGTAACAGTTATTATTGAATCCGATTAAAAGTTAAGTTTTAAAATTACATGTTGCTATATTCACCCCCCAAGAATATCAGCCCGCAGCTGCCCCGGGACTGTCGCATCCATTATCCGACAGTCCTGGAGTGTCCCCGACTCTTCCAGATTGCCGTGATGCGGTGGCATTCAAGGTAATAATGAGTTAATTGCACCGCATCGCTGCCACTAAGTCCTGGCTTAATCATGTGTGAGACTGTGACCGGGGTTATCTATGACGGCCGGTACGTCTCGCCCCGGTTGTGCTCACTCCATGATAGAAAGTAACTCCACTCCGGGGTTAATGCTGTTTCCCTACAGGCTGAAAGGAGGGTTAAAAGGAAACAGGAACATGGGTGTGGGGCCCTAGTGTGTGAGGGAGTGAACACAACTCCCTGAGTATCTGCCGGAGAAACAAGTGTATGCTGTATTGGACTTGTGGTTTGTGCAATAAACCGTGTGCTGTGACCCTTGGTGCCTAGATCCCGTGTCTTCTGCTACACAGCCGACCACGCTACCTCACATATGGTGGAGAATCGGCGGGCATGCCAGCCCGGTGAGGTGTAGCTTCCATTTCTGGTGACCCGGTAGCACATGTCCTGGATTCAAGCGGCTATACTACAGCCCAAACCCGGCGACGCCATGGAGGACATACTAAAGCAGCTGGTTCAGGCCAATGCACGTCAGCAGCAAGCCTTGCAATTGCAGGAACAAAGACACCAAGAACAGATGGTTCTCCTGGCCAAGTCGATCCGTGGCGGACCGGCAGCAACAACCCCGGGACCGGGTGATGACGGCAGCGTCCGGAAAACGGTGAGACAAGCGTTGCAAAAGATGACCCCGGGGGATGATGTGGAAGCGTTCCTGGCGGTGTTTGAGCGGGTGGCCGAGCGGGAAAAGCTGCCGACCCCCCAGTGGGCTGAGGTATTGTCGCCCTATCTGACGGGGGAGCCCCAAAAAGCATACCTGGACCTCTGTACCGAGGACGCCATAGACTATGCGACCCTGAAAGCCGAAATACTTGCTCGGTTGGGGGTGAATACCTATGTACGGGCTCAGCGGGTAAATCAGTGGTTCTATGAGGAAGCCAAACCCGTACGCTCCCAGGCCTATGATTTATTGCATCTGGTAAAGAAGTGGTTGCAGCCTGACACTCTGAGCCCTGTGCAAATGGTGGAAAGGGTAGTGGTGGATCGCTTTGTGCGTACCTTACCCGTCACCATTCAACGGTGGGTAGGACAGGGCGACCCAAGTACCCTGGACCAATTAGTAGGTCTGGTGGAGCGGCATGTGGCTACGCAGGACTTGATACGGGACACTGAGACTTTGCGTGCCGCCCGTCGGTCCGGCCCCTCCAAGCCTCGGGCCAAGGACCCACCGCTGACACCGGTGCGGGAGTCCGTTACCGACCCGTCTGAGGTCGCGCCCGCCGTCCCTACGGTCCGGAAGGCTATGTACCCTAAACGACAACTCGTCAAGGAGGTATCCTTCCCTATTATATGTTGGCGGTGCCAGCGGGTGGGACATATGGAAGCCCAGTGTCCACTCACCACGGAGCCCATGGATTGTGGGGTCACCCGGCGGGGTTCAATGTATGCTCAGGTGGTGTGTACCGCTGACCTTGTCTCCCCAGAGACTGAGCCCCACTTGTGCCAAATACAGGTGAATGGATGTCCGGTTACAGGCTTGTTGGATTCCGGAAGCCTGGTGACCCTTGTGCGATCAACCCTAAGGGCTAAAGTAAAGGCCACAGGACGTACCGTGGGGGTGGTTTGCATACATGGGGACCGCCGAGACTATCCCACGGGGATTGTCACCATCACAGCACCTTGCGGTCAGGTGCAACATGAGGTGGGACTTATTAACACTCTTCCCTATGACGTGATCCTAGGAAGGGATCTGCCCTGTTTTTGGACTTTATGGAAGGGACCTCCTAAGTCCCCTCAGATATTGGTCAGTCCGGGACCTGAGCCCTACAATCCCGAATCCGGGACGCCTGCCGTAGGGGTCCCCATGATAGGGACAGAATGTGAACCCGATAGGTCGCCCCTAGAGGTATTGGCAGGAGAGGCTGAGACGGTCGAGCCCATCCCGGAGTTGGAGGCGTCCCCGGATACGTTTGGGACAGCCCAACTCCAGGACCCTACATTAATACATGCCCGGAGTCGGGTGACAGTAGTTGACGGGGTGGCACAGCTGCCCGGTGCCCAGGTAAGGTACCCCCATTTCGCTCTTAAGCAGGATTTACTCTACCGGGTAGATGAAATACGGGGCGTGGGGGTAGAGCAGTTGGTGGTGCCCCAGCCGTATCGCTGGCGGGTCCTCGACTTGGCTCATAAACACCTGATGAGTGGCCACCTAGGGGTCAAGAAAACGCAGGAGCGAATATTGCAAAGGTTCTATTGGCCCGGGGTCTTTGGGGAGGTAAAACGGTTCTGCGAAACCTGCCCGGAGTGTCAGCTTACCGCACCCCTGACCCACTTTCGCAGTCCGTTGGTACCGTTACCCATTATAGAAGTCCCTTTTGAACGGATAGGGATGGATCTGGTGGGGCCCCTCGTAAAGTCTGCTCGAGGGCACCAACACATCCTAGTGATCGTTGACCATGCCACCCGGTATCCAGAGGCGATACCTCTCAGACATACTGCGGCGAAGCTTATAGCTCGGGAGTTGTTTGGTGTGTTCTGCCGGGTGGGGTTGCCCAAGGAGATGCTTACGGATCAGGGGACCCCATTCATGTCTAAAGTGACCAAAGAGCTATGCCGGCTACTCCAGATCAAGCAGTTGCGTACGTCTGTGTATCATCCTCAGACGGATGGTTTAGTGGAACGATTCAATAAAACCCTGAAAACCATGCTCAAAAGGGTGATTTCCAAAGACGGGAAAGACTGGGATATGATGCTTCCCTATTTGATGTTTGCCATACGAGAGGTGCCACAGGCATCCACGGGGTTTTCGCCTTTTGAGTTGTTATACGGGCGACATCCCCGGGGATTGTTGGACCTGGCAAAGGAAACATGGGAGCAAGAGCCCACCCCCCATAAAAGTGTGATTGAACACATTTTAGGAATGCAGAACCGCATAAGCGCGGTCATGCCAATTGTGAAGGAGCATTTACAGGAGGCTCAGGCCGCGCAAAGCGGCCGCTACAATAGACAAGCCACCGTGCGGACCTTTAAACCCGGGGATCGGGTGTTGGTATTGATCCCCACGGCGGAGAGTAAATTCCTGGCTCAGTGGCAAGGCCCCTACGAGATAAAGGAAAAAGTCGGGGTGGTCAACTATAAGGTATTGCAGCCCGGTAGGCGGAAACCTGAACAAATATACCATGTCAACCTATTAAAACCTTGGCAGGAACGGGAAAGCCTGATGGTTGCTTTTTCCCCATCTCCCTCCTCTTCGGGTCGTTCAAACCCGGCTCCAGCGACCTCCGGCGAGGACGAACTGGAAGTAAGGATTGGAGAAGCCCTCACCAAGCAACAGAGGCGAGAGGCCAGACGGCTGGTTCAGCAGAACCCCGATGTCTTCTCCGAGCTGCCTGGTAGGACCAGTCTGATACGACATGACATTGTCACCGAGCCTCACCTGAAGGTACGCCTGAAGTCATACCGGGTGCCGGAGGCTCGAAGACAAGCCATATCAGAGGAAGTGAAGACAATGCTACGCCTGGGGGTCATCGAAAAATCCCGGAGTGAATGGGCTAGTCCCATTGTCCTAATACCAAAACCCGATGGCTCCTTAAGGTTCTGCAATGACTTTAGGAGATTGAACGAAATATCCAAGTTCGATCTCTACCCCATGCCCCGGGTGGATGAGCTGATTGATAGGCTGGGACAGGCGCGATATTTCACCACGCTCGACCTGACCAAGGGGTACTGGCAGGTGCCACTGACGGAGTCCGCCAAGGAGAAAACCGCTTTTGTTACGCCGGAGGGTCTCTTCCACTATGTTGTCTTGCCTTTTGGGTTACATGGCGCTCCGGCCACGTTCCAGAGGTTGATGGACTTGGTGCTGGAACCCCACCACGCGTATGCATCAGCGTATCTTGATGACATCATTATTTACAGCTCTGAGTGGCAGACCCACTTGGAACAGGTACAAGCGGTGGTGAACGCGCTCCGAACAGCCGGATTGACAGCCAATCCCAAGAAATGTGCGTTGGGGCTCACGGAAGCCCGCTACTTGGGCTACGTAATAGGCCAAGGAGTGATTAAGCCCCAAATTAACAAGGTTGAGGCGATCCAGAAGTGGCCTAGACCCCTGACCACGAAGCAGGTTAGGGCCTTCCTGGGTATCGTGGGGTACTACAGGAGGTTTGTTAAAGATTTTGCGGGACTATCAGCCCACTTGACGGACCTTCTCAAAGGCAAGAAGTCCGTCATGGTGCGCTGGACTCCGCAGGCCGAGGACTCCTTCCGGGCCCTGAAGGGGGTCCTGTGCGGACAGCCCGTTCTGGTCAACCCTGATTTCCGGAAGGAGTTCATAGTACAGACTGACGCCTCGGAGGTCGGCCTGGGGGCAGTGCTGTCTCAGGTGGTTCAGGGGGAGGAACACCCCGTCACCTTCTTAAGTAGGAAGCTCAACCCTCCCGAGCGGAATTATAGCGTAGTGGAGAAGGAGTGCCTGGCGATCAAGTGGGCCTTGGAGTCCCTACGCTATTACCTGCTGGGACGGCAGTTTCGCTTGGTGACTGACCACTCTCCGCTGGTCTGGATGAGGTCCGCCAAGGAACGGAATGCCCGGGTTACCAGGTGGTTCCTTTCTCTGCAGAACTTCCGTTTTACGGTTGAACACCGGGCCGGTAGGTTGCAGGGCAACGCCGATGCCTTGTCCCGCGGCCCGTGTTTGAGGGCAGGAGTTCAACCCCGCTCGCTTGAACTGAGGGGGGGGTATGTGAGACTGTGACCGGGGTTATCTATGACGGCCGGTACGTCTCGCCCCGGTTGTGCTCACTCCATGATAGAAAGTAACTCCACTCCGGGGTTAATGCTGTTTCCCTACAGGCTGAAAGGAGGGTTAAAAGGAAACAGGAACATGGGCGTGGGGCCCTAGTGTGTGAGGGAGTGAACACAACTCCCTGAGTATCTGCCGGAGAAACAAGTGTATGCTGTATTGGACTTGTGGTTTGTGCAATAAACCGTGTGCTGTGACCCTTGGTGCCTAGATCCCGTGTCTTCTGCTACGCAGCCGACCGCGCTACCTCACACATGGCAGCGTCTATGGGACAGCTTACATGATTAACCCGTAAGTAAAGTGAATAAACACATACACCGAAAAATCCTTTATTTTAAGTAAAACACAAAAAAGCCCCCTCTTTCACCACTTTATTACCCTCCCCAACACACAGCTCCAGCGTAATCCACCGATGTCCCACGACGCTTGCATCCAGCCGCGTCTGACACATACTCAATTCAGCGTCGTAACGAGATTACAGAGATAATTACAGGTCATTTCTCACGGTCGGTAATGTGAACACATTACCGCTCGCGAGAACTGCAGTGTGTCCTCACAAGGACTCTATCTATTGATTGATCTGTCCTCTATCTATCCATTATCGATCTATCTATCCATTTATCTATCTATCTGTCTGTCTATCCATCTATCTATTCATCTATCCATTTTTCTATCTATTCGTCTATCCGTCTATCTCTCTATCTATATCCATTATCTATCTGTCTATCTATCTATCCATTATCTATCTATATCAGAAGGAAATGACTTATTTTTTTTTTTTTTCAATGTGCTTTATTGCATTGAATGCATTAAAACACATGTACCAACCTGCGGAAAAAAACACCAAAACGCAACAAAACACATGCGGATTTCGGTGCGTTTTTTTGCATTTTTTCTCCGTGGGTGTGGAAATCTTTCAGACCCTGAGGAATTTTCTTAAGAAAATTTAATTTTCTAGTGCGCACAGGGCCTAACACTGGTTTCCCAGGAAAACTCATGTTCGGGACCTTTTACACTATGTATTCGGTACGGACACCAAACTTGACAGTTCGGGTTCGCCCATCACTACTACCCAACACTAGTTTTGAGATGTAAAAAACGTTTTATGGCCATTATACAACCAGGAAAGCCCATTTTATGGTGTATGAAGGAAGGAGCAGATCGATCATTATGTAACCTGCTCAAAGTTTCTCACCCTAGTTATTAGCAATGACTTAAAGCAAGACTTCATAAACTCCCACACCCTAGTGAAGTCATTATATAAACATGGTGATCAAGCATGGTATGTCACAGTGGATAAATCACAGAAAAAGTAATTGACATTGCAATATGGGAAAATTATGCATCTACCCAGGATCAACAAAACCACACAATATGAGACAAATCAGCCCTCGTATTATACACTGATGTTGTGCAACGCATGACCTCATGTACATTGTGAGACAATGGATTTGGGATAGTTTATAACATACAGTGGTGTTTGAAAGTATGTGAACCCCTTAGAATTTGTCATATTGCGGATTGGTGTAGTAAATGCTTTAAAGATTTTTTTTAATCTTTTCCAGACTGACTATTCTTTTGAGATCCTCAGAAATCTCTTCTGTTTTTGCCATGATACAATTCCACAAACACGATTGACCGGTTTCTGTTAGGGTACCCCCTCACTCCTGATTGTCAATTGATTGAAAACATCAGGCCCTAATTTTATCATGAAATTATCTGCTAATTGTAAAGGTTTCCATATGTTAGCCACTCACAAACATGTGATGCTGGATAATTTTCTTCAATATAACAAAAAAAAAAAAAAAGACCTAGGCTATCTTTTTCACTCATTTGTTTTATTTGGATCTGTTCATTTACTTTTAGGACTTGTGTACAATCTTGATGTCGTTTTAAGTCAAATTTATGCAGAAATATGGACAATTCTGAAGGTTTCACAAAGTTTTAAACACCACAGTATGTTAAAAACTAAACCAAAAGTACAGCCATCTCAAATGGGGCCATAAATTGGTCAGGATAACAGTTCGCCATGTTCTAAGAATAACCGTCAGATGAAAATGTATCTTCAGTGAATACAGACTTCTCATTACTGACAGAGGGGATGAGAGTTGGTGCTCGTAGAGTTCTATGGAAAGGCCTGTGTGTGGGGCGGCAGGCCTGTGTGTGAGGCGGCAGGCCTGTGTGTGGGGCGGCAGGCCTGTGTGTGGAGCGGCATTCCTGTGTGTGTGGAGCGACATTCCTGTGTGTGTGGAGCGGCATTCCTGTGTGTGTGGAGCGGCATTCCTGTGTGTGTGGAGCGGCATTCCTGTGTGTGTGGAGCGGCATATTCCTGTGTGTGTGGAGCGGCATTCCTGTGTGTGTGGAGCGGCATTCCTGTGTGTGTGGAGCGGCATTCCTGTGTGTGTGGAGCGGCATTCCTGTGTGTGTGGAGCGGCATTCCTGTGTGTGTGGAGCGGCATTCCTGTGTGTGTGGAGCGGCATTCCTGTGTGTGTGGAGCGGCATTCCTGTGTGTGTGGAGCGGCATTCCTGTGTGTGTGGAGCGGCCGGCCTGTGTGTGTGGAGCGGCCGGCCTGTGTGTGTGTGGAGCGGCCGGCCTGTGTGTGAGGAGCGGCCGGCCTGTGTGTGTGTGGAGCGGCCGGCCTATGTGTGTGGAGCGGCATTCCTGTGTGTGGAGCGGCATTCCTGTGTGTGGGCCGGCATTCCTGTGTGCGGGCCGGCCGGCCTGTGTGCGGGGCGGCCGGCCTGTGTGCGGGGCGGCCGGCCTGTGTGCGGGGCGGCCGGCCTGTGTGCGGGGCGGCCGGCCTGTGTGTATGGAGCGGCATTCCTGTGTGTGGAGCGGCATTCCTGTGTGTGGGCCGGCCGGCCTGTGTGTGGGCCGGCCGGCCTGTGTGTGGTCCGGCCGGCCTGTGTGTGGTCCGGCCGGCCTGCGTGTGTGTGGTCCGGCCGGCCTGCGTGTGTGTGGTCCGGCCGGCCTGCGTGTGTGTGGGCCGGCCTGCGTGTGTGTGTGCCGGCCGGCCTGCGTGTGTGTGGGTGGGCCGGCCTGTGGGTGGGCCGGCCTGTGGGTGGGCCGGCCGGCCTGTGGGTGGGCCGGCCGGCCTGTGGGTGGAGCGGCAGGCCTGTGGGTGGACCGGCAGGCCTGTGTCTGCGTCTGCCTTTTGTTCCTTCCTTCTCCCGCTAACTCCACTGTATTTATAAGCTCCAACTGCCATCTATCTCAGTAAGGGTATGTGCACACGCTGCAGATTTTATGCAGAAATTTTCTGCATAAAATCTGCACCTTCTGACAGAAAAACGCACCAAAACATGCATGTATTTTTGGTGGGGGTTTTTTTATATTCCATTTGTTTGTGTGAACTCAATGGCTGGAAGGGCTAAAAAAAAATGCCCCAACAAATGACATGCTGCATAATTTTCTGCAACAAATCTGCAAGGAAAAATAAAAACGAGTGGACAGCACTTCAGAAATCTCATAGACTTTGCTGGCTTCAGGATAGGCATGCAGATTTCTAAACAAATGCATCAAAAACTGCATAAAAAAACAAACGCACCATGTGCACAGGGCGTGATAGTAAAATGTATCTACACTAAATACAGATTTTACCAAGAATTGAGAGTAAAGGTACCATCACACAGAACGAGATCGCTAGCGAGATCGCAGCTGAGTCACGGTTTCTGTGACGCAGTAGCGATCCCGTTAGCGATCTCGTTATGTGTGACATCTACCAGCGATCAGGCCCCTGCTGTGAGATCTTTAGTCGGTGCAGGCCATTTTCTTCAAAGGTGATGTCCTGCTGGACAGGACACCGCTGTGTTTTACACTGTGTGACAGGGTCACAGTGACTGCTGAGATTGTTATACAGGTCGCTACTGCGACCTGTATTGTTCCTGCATTGCTGGTAAGATCTGACTGTGTGACATCTCACCAGCGACCTCCCAGCTACTTACCTGCGATCCCTATCAGGTCGCATCGTTTTCGGGATCGCTGATAAGTCGTTGTGTGTGACTGGGCCTTAAATGATCAGTCCAGGAGGAGAAAGAAGCAGATTTGTCTGATTTAGATATCTTAGAAAGTGACTTATTGATTTATTAAAGATAAAGTAAATCAATATTTACTCTGAAGGTAGGGTTATGGTCACGGATTGTATGTCCAGGACGTAGCTCTACTAATGTCTGCCATATTGGCTCTCTTGGGGCTGCCCTTCCTGTCACCAGGTCACACAGAGGCTCCATTCCTCTCTCAAGTCTATCTGGGAGGAATTTGTAATGAAAGACTTTTGTTTTTCTCTGTCAGATTTGTTGTGTGGATATGTTTTTGTTCCATGTTTTAATGTGTCAGACCAAAAGATTATACAAAATGTATGATCTGTTTTGGTAGAAAGTGTGTTTTGTTTTTTTTTTGTTTTTAATAGTTCAGTAGTGATATTGGTGTAGGTGGAGGTAGCTAACTTCTTCCCCCTGACTTGGACTACTGGAGTTGCATCCTGGGGCACAGATGTGGGATTTATAGAAAACACATGAGGCAGTTTTATTACAAATCTTTTGTATACTTGAGAATTATTATGTATAGTCTTGCTTTCTGGCTCATCTATAATGCACATTTTTTTGTTTCTTAATTTACAGGTTTAGTAACAGCGATTCTCGGGCTCAGCTCCCCTCCTGGGTCCGACCTTACACACATGTCTATGATAATTTTGGTCATATAATACGTGATGTATCTCAATTCTTCCGAGTGGCACAGAAAATTGTGAGTATTGATATCAATGCAGCTGATGCAAAGGTCGATACTTCTTCTTATCCTCTTATCTATGCTGTTGTGATGTGTCCATCGCGAACTATCCAACACAAAGATCCAGCTCCCTGCTGTGACTGACAGGAGCCGGATCACCAGTGGAGCCTCTAAATTCTCTTAACAGCTCTCACTGGGCATAAAATTTGGGTATTTGGTGGGCGGAACCCTGCCCACCTGAACAAAACCCCACCCAGTCAGCAATTTAATTGGCCCGTTGTGAGTGGAGGGGTTTAACAGTGGGGTGGGCATGGTTTCGGCGCCGTTAACACAAGCTTAAATATGTGTTTACCTGTGGTGGAAACATATTTCAATAGGGATCCATTTAGGTTAGCGGAGCCATGGGAACCGGATCGCCAAAAAGAGCCGGACTGCCCATCTCTACTGTGCTGGTTGGCAGATTTTTTTTTCCCTCCTATTTATGCTTAATGAGTAGGCGGCTCTCCCACATGTGATGTCACAGCTTTTAACCAATCTAATATCGCCAATGTGATGCTTCTCCTACACTTGTTGCTGTTTTACTGAACAACAGTGTGAGATCCTGCAGCTGCATCCCCCTCCTCCTCCCTGTTTTACACAAGTTGGATTTTTGAGAAATGAGGAGGTTTTTAATAACATGCAGACATCTAGGACAATATAGAAAATCCTTACCTTTGTTAAAATGGACAATTCTCATTATTAGACACAGTAGGATGGCTAGCTCATTCTTTGGCCTGTTGGCTGGTGAGCCAAGTTATTGGCTTCCTAGCCATGTAGACCCAACATTTGCAATTCTGTAAAGTCTGGAGTTTTTCCACCCCCATTTATAAATGTAATTGTTTTTGCAGATGCCGCCTCCTCTTCAAAAAGCCACGCTGAAAGACAAGGGCACTTGTGTGTCAGCCTCCGATTCCCCTTCTCACTCTCAGTCTTCAAATTTTGCTTCTAGAATACGTGAAAACCTGAAAAAAGCTAAATCTCTAGACTCTCATGTACCCAGCTTGAAAAGGAAAAGAGATGGAGGTCAGTATGTGCCCTGTAAGTTATCATTACAGCCGTAGCTATCTAGGAGTTCCACCGATAACGGTCCATAAATTACCTAGTGGTCCCCAAGAGGGATATCTTGTTTGAGGAAAATTAAAGGATTTGTCCAAGAATAGATAAAAAGGTATCACCTTGGCACCCCCCTTTTATCCACAGGCTACACCTTGTGTTATTATTTTGACCCATATGCTTGACTGACAATTAGGCCTCGCTCCCCCTTGGGTATAAATTGGACTAGTGCAATGCCAGAAAAAATCAGATTGCACTATCACCAATGTTATTTAATGAGGCAGTGTTCATCTGTGAGTTTTTCCTCTACTGTAATCATTCTATCTATTCTATTCTATCTATCTATTCTATGGGCGGCATGGTGGCTCAGTGGTTAGCAGTACTGGGGTCCTGGGTTCAGTTCCCACCAAGGTCAACATTTGCAAGGAGTTTGTATGTTCTCCCCGTGATTGTGTGGGTTTTTTCCGGGTTCTCTGGTTTCTTCCCACACTCTAAAGACATACAGATAGGGAATTTAGATTGTGAGCCTCAATGGGGACAGTATGACCAATGTATGTAAAGTGCTGTGAAATTAACAGTGCTATATAAATGAATAAATATTATTATTATGTATTATTCTATCTATTTTATCATTTCTATGCTATCTATTCTATGCTATCTATGCTATCTATTCTATGCTATCTATGTTATCTATGCTATCTATTCTATGCTATCTATTCTATCTAGTCTACGCTATCTATTCTATGCTATCTATTATATCTATTCATGCTATCTATCTATGCTATCTATATCTATCTATTCTATCTACCGTGTTTTTCCAAAAATAAGACACTGTCTTATATTTTTTTTGCCCCCCAAAAAAGCGCTAGGGCTTATTTTTGGAGGAGGTCTTATTCTTGGAGAAACACGGTTGGGGGTAAGTTTACCCCCCAAAAAAGCAGACCCCCCCACTTCCCAGGAGACTCCTCACCAGACCAGGACGTCTGCGTGGCTCCCAGGTCCTCCTGTGATCTCCTGTCGGTGCTGCACACCGTCCTACCCTGCTGCTAGCTGACACGCTGACACACAGAAGATCTCAGACACACACAGCAGATCACAGATATACACAGCAGATCACACAAAGCAGATGGCATATAACTGAATAGGATAACTGAAGTGAGCACTAATATATATATTATGAGTGCAAGCCAAAAAATACATACTATACAAAGGATAAGGCTGCACATCAAACATAGATAATGGTATAATGCCTCAAGCATATGGAAAAATATTGGAATATACAATGAAAAATACTACTTGCTAATTTGAACATGTGAATAATGAATTGCATACTTGCCATGAATATTAGGAAAAAGGAGATATTTAGCAATCGCATTGATCAATGTAACTGAGCCCCAAGACCTCGTCAAGGTATATCTCTATATTGGGGTCCCTAGCTCTGTGACCCTAACTGTGTGTCATCTCATTGCAATTAAAAACTGCTGTGGGTGGAGAGGGGTAACTAAGGACTTTCTTATATAGGAGATGGAAAAAACATGGCCGAAAGGGGCGGAGCTGTGTTCACATTCAGAAAAAAACTACATATAACTGAATAGGATAACTGACACATAGCTCCGCCCCTTTCGGCCATGTTTTTTCCATCTTCTATATAAGAAAGTCCTTAGTTACCCCTCTCCACCCACAGCAGTTTTTAATTGCAATGAGATGACACACAGTTAGGGTCACAGAGCTAGGGACCCCAATATAGAGATATACCTTGACGAGGTCTTGGGGCTCAGTTACATTGATCAATGCGATTGCTAAATATCTCCTTTTTCCTAATATTCATGGCAAGTATGCAATTCATTATTCACATGTTCAAATTAGCAAGTAGCATTTTTCATTGTATATTCCAATATTTTTCCATATGCTTGAGGCATTATACCATTATCTATGTTTGATGTGCAGCCTTATCCTTTGTATAATACAAAGCAGATGGCAGGCACACACAGCCGATCACAGATACACACAGCCGATCACAGATACACACAGCCGATCACAGATACACACAGCCGATCACAGATACACACAGCCGATCACAGATACACACAGCAGATCACACACAGCAGATCGCAGGCACACACAGCCGATCACAGATACACACACAGCAGATCGCAGATATACACAGCAGATCACACACAGCAGATCGCAGACACACACAGCCGATCACAGATACACACAGCCGATCACAGATACACACAGCCGATCACAGATACACACACAGCAGATCGCAGATATACACAGCAGATCACACACAGCAGATCGCAGGCACGCACAGCCATCACAGATACACACATCCGATCGCAGACACACACAGCCGATCACAGATACACACAGCAGATCGCAGGCACGCACATCCGATCGCAGGCACGCACATCCGATCGCAGGCACGCACATCCGATCGCAGGCACACACAGCCGATCACAGGCACACACAGCCGATCACAGATACACACATCCGAACGCAGACACACACAGCCGATCGAAGAAAAACACAGCCGATTGCAGACACACACACACACACACATCACATCACTTCACATCACATCACATCACATCCAGCACTTACGGCAGCAGAGAATGAGAGCAAGTCACGGGCCCGGCCGCAGGTCCTGTTCATCGCGTTGCACCGCACTGCCTCTCGGGATTCTCCCAGCGAGAAGAGATCGGTGTCACTGGATGAGGTGAGTGTGTATGCGATCCGATGTGTGTGCGATCCGATGTTTGTGTGTGTGTGTGTGTGTGTGTGATTTGTTGTTTGCGTGTGAGCCGATGTTTGTGTGTGCGATCTGACTGTGTGTGCGATCCGATGTTTGTGTGTGAGATCTGATTGTGTGTGTGTGTGTGTGTGTGTGTGAGCTGATGTGTGCGGGTGTGTGATCACTGCAGTTCCTGCTGCTCGGCGTCTGGTGAGTGTGATTGCCGGGTGCCGCTGTGTATAATGAAGTGTCCTGCAGTATCTGTATCTTTTTTTAGCTGCACGGACACTTCATTATTGATCCGGGACTAGGGCTTATTTTCGGGGGAGGGCTTATATTTAAGCCTTTCTCCGAAAATGCTGAAAATCCATGCTAGGGCTTATTTTTGGGGGAGGTCTTATTTTTGGAAAAACACGGTATCTAGGCTCTATCTCTCTCGCTGAATTCTATTGCCAATTGATTTTACTTTTTTACATGTATAGCTTCCTTTCTGAACCGTAACTAGAACTTATTTTTGGATTAGGGCTTATATTTAGACCATGCTCAAAAAATAACCCCCTATAAAATCATTCTAGGTTGTATTTTCAGAGTAGGTCTTATTTTACCTCTATCTAGCTATCTATAGTATCTAGCTATCTATAGTATCTAGCTATCTATAGTATCTAGCTATCTGTCCTATAGATCTATCTATTGATTTATTATCTATTAGATATCTAATATTTTTCTATAATCTATCTTTATATAAGATTTCTACATGACAACTAGTTAAAAATTCCCCTCCCAAAAAAACGTACTCTCGCACGACATACCTATGACAGTCGTCCCACTTTTTTGGATGACTATCAGAGTGATTATTTCTATGCTACAGGGCATAAGGCCTTAGACATAGTCACAGTCCATGAGATACGTACAAGAGGGCACTGTCTCTTGGATAGAAAACAAAGGAATTGCTGCATTTACAAAGGTTGCAACCCCTAATGGCTATCATTACAGTGTCCAAAATGGCTATCATCAACCTTTCCTTAGACTATGACTTGGTTAATAAATCAGCATTATTTTGTGGGCACACCTACCCTTTTCTTCCTTCTACATAACCACTTTTTTTTTTAATCATCCCACATCTATTTCTATAAATATTTTAAAACCTATATGTGTGTGTCATGATAGGGGGTGGAATGGAGACCCAAGCTGACTTTTGTGACAGCTATGAAGAAAATACTGAAGTCACTTCTCGACGCCCAGCTGGATTACTGGATGCATTGGATCACAGCGAGAAGAGATTGCAAGGAGAGCAATGCTCTGATAAGGTGACCATACAGACTGTCTTGGCATCATTAGTTTGTGTTTGCTTTTTGTCATTATACCTAACTTTTCTCCCTGTTACAGATAACTCGTCTTTCGACTTTGGCTTTACAATATGACAAAAAGCTGAGTGAAGAGCAGAGAGGAGGCAAGAAAAAGATAAAGATCGTCGAGAACCGGGTATATATCATATATCATATCATTTAATCTGTTTTATGTTTGTGAATCTCTTATATGAGTGAAGACATAATATGAAGTTTTAACAGAGTACAACAATAGTGATGACTCTCGCCCAGAGCATGGTTCCCCCACACACAGTATGACGCCTTTTCCACAATCCTTTACATAGGATGCCCCCACAGTTCTCCCATATACATTGAGACTCCCACAGTAACTCCCCTCTTACGCAGTATGAGGACCCCACAGCCCCCACACACAGTATGATGTGCCAACAGCTTGTGAGTTGGGGTAAACTCTTAACTTTGTGCACGCCGATACAGTTAAGATTGGCGGTAGCTTTGGGTAGGCGCCACTGTATCAGTAGTCCTGGGGTGAGCACCTCCCTTGGTAGCTACATTACCACATAGGGGGTAAAGAAAAGGCATGTTGTCTCTGTATTCCTACTGTTGTAATCATCATGGTGTGAGATTAAGTTATAATGCTACTCAACATTTATGGATTAGTCCGCTTGGTAATCCAAAAATATATGCTGCGCATATTTTAGAGCAGGGGTGGGCAATTAATTTTCCCATGGGGCCGCATGAGAAATTGGGATGGTTTTAGAGGGCCGGACTAATATAATTAACTCAGTTTTACCCAATACTGTATATAGCATATATACTATCCCTTCATATACAAACAGTAAGTTACGGACCGTGTGACCCCTCGTGGCCCTGCACGCACACATGTCCTTTTTTTCTCTGGCAGCACGGGTGTCACACGGATCGCACACTGATGTGATCTGTGTGACATCAGTGTGACAAATACCAGAGAAAACACGGGTCTTTTTAATAAAAAGATTTTCTATATTTACCTCTCTCCAGCGCTGCTGTCTCTGGCTCTGCTGCCTCCCGCTCCTTATCGCTGGTAATTATACTCACTGAATATTCACTGCAGTGAGCAGCTGGAAGCAGGGACAGCGCTGGGGACCGCATTGCTGGGTGAGTATACAGGTGTGTGTGACTGTAAGTGATGTATACCGGGTTTGACTCCCCCCACCTGTCCGCACTTTTATTCATAATAAAAATAAATAGACCTAATTGATCGCCTTCTGTTCCTCTTGTTTGTTCAGGTGTGTGTGTATGTTGAGAACCTGGAAGCCGGAGCATCTCGGGGACTCGTCACAGTTCCCAATGAACTCTGATGAACCCATGAAGCTGTAGCGTGGGTGTCGCAGGATGGTCATCAAAGTTCATTGGAAACTCTGATGACCTCCTGGAGGTCACTGTGCTTGTAGAATACTCACCTGTCCCTGCGGTGATGTCCTCAACGGTGCTGTGCCCGGTGCTGTCATCGCGATGCTCCGGCTTCCAGGTCCTGAGTGCGGTGAATAATCAATGAATGAGCAGTGGTCAGGAGCGGGAGGCAGCAGAGCTGAAGAAAGCAGGTAAATATGGAAAATCTTTTTATTTCACAGACTCGTGTTTTCTCCGGTACCTGTCACACGTATGCAAACAGGTACCGGAGAAACGCAATCAGGCCCTGTAATGGCGGTATGGCGCTGCAGGGGGCGGGGAGAGAGCACGTGGTACCCGATGTAACTCCAGTACCACTCGCAGTTACGGGCTTTTCTCTCTGCACGCACACACACGTACATACACACACGCACACGCTATATACATATATACACAAACAATCCCCATATACTACATCACTACACCCCCATATACACCTGTAATATACATCACTGCACCCCCATATACACCTGTAATATACATCACTGCACCCCCATATACACCTGTAATATACATCACTGCACCCCTATATACACCTGTAATATACATCACTACACCCCCATATACACCTGTAATATACATCACTGCACCCCCATATATACCTGTAATATACATCACTACACCCCTATATACACCTGTAATATACATCACTGCACCCCCATATATACCTGTAATATACATCACTACACCCCTATATACACCTGTAATATACATCACTGCACCCCCATATACACCTGTAATATACATCACTGCACCCCCATATACACCTGTAATATACATCACTACACCCCTATATACACCTGTAATATACATCACTACACCCCTATATACACTTGTAATATACATCACTACACCCCCATATATACCTGTAATATACATCACTACACCCCCATATACACCTGTAATATACATCACTACACCCCTATATACACTTGTAATATACATCACTACACCCCTATATACACTTGTAATATACATCACTACACCCCTATATACACTTGTAATATACATCACTACACCCCCATATATACCTGTAATATACATCACTACACCCCCATATACACCTGTAATATACATCACTACACCCCTATATACACTTGTAATATACATCACTACACCCCTATATACACTTGTAATATACATCACTACATCCACATATACATCACTAGACCCCTATATACTACACCTGTAAAACTACATTGCCATATACTACATTACTACACCCAAATATAACTCACCAGTTACCCCCCCTCCCCTCCACTCCCCCCATTGTCCCCTCAGGTTACTAGTCACCACTCACCTATCCCTCCTCAGACACCTCCGTACAGGCTCCCGCTGACATCCTTCTGCTCTTGTACGGCCCCCCGCTGAGCTGCTTCCTCTCTCCATAGAGGTTCCGGCTGCTGCATCTTCTTCTCCTGCCGGGGCGGGAACTTTTCAAATGACACACACGCGCGCCGTACTGACGACATCAGGGCGCGCGCGTGTGTGTCACAGAGAAAGTGCCGGCAGGAAACAGAGGACAGATTCCTGCGCTCCGCTGCTGCACTGTGCGGTGCTGCAGTATCTGTCCTCTGTTCCCTGCCGGCACGCAGCGTGTGATGAGGGCAATCTGACCACGGGCCGCCCGGAGCCTGGAGCTCCAGACAACAGGTCAGATTGCCCTCATCAGTGACCGGCCAGCAAGGACGCCCGAAGCCAGGCGGGCCGGTCACAGAGAGTAGGCGGGCCGGATGTGGCCCGCGGGCCGCCCCTTGCCCAGGTCTGTTTTAGAGGGTGGTCACCTTAAGGAATTTTTCCAACTGCAGACAGAATTCGGCCTTCCTCTTACTAAACGTTTACAGTTAAGATATGCGTATTATGCTGAATGGCTCATCCTTAGTGAGAGTGTTTCTTGAAATTTCATTTTTCCCAGAATCGCACAGACAAGAGGAGGGTCAAGTAGGTTGCTATCTACTGTATATAATGACGTACTAAATTTGGTATTAACGCTTCATCCAGTAAATTATAAAGCACAATGGGAAGGGGTATTTGGTCCTATCGAAGATAATCTGTGGGCTGAAATCCTGGAAAGGGTTCCCGACCTGTCACTGAGTGAACCCCATACATTGTCCCACTTATATGTGATCCATCAAAAATATCATACCTTGCAGTTTTTATATGATATAGGTCTCTGACCCACCCCTCTATGTAATAGGTGCAATATACAAAATGCAAACCTAATCCATACGATGTGGTGCTGCCCGAACTTTGAACAATTCTGGAAAGACGTAATAACACTATTATAAGGTCTATTTGATTGAAATAGAAGTAACTCCACTTGTCTACATTCTGGGATATGTTGAAGACCTCACCACTGATGACTTTGGCAAGACTGCTGTCTCTAAAATGTTGTATATGGCTAGGAAACTAATAGTACAGTACTGGTCATATACCGACATCAGCTGTTAGTCTTTGATTTGCCGGCAGCTGCCATTTGGTCTTGCTGTGCTGAGAGCTCCTCTACGCAGCGACGGCAATACATTCATCTGAAACAAAGCACTGACAGCAGCGGCCCCCTGCACCAGCCACGATCATCACGAGTCTGCGGGCTACAAGAAGGAGCCGCATGCGACCCGCATGTTTGAGGCCTCTGGTCTACACCGTACACACTCATGTATGAGGATTTGTCAATATTCTTATTTTTGTACAAATCCTTTCCCTGTGTAATCTTAAGATGACCCTGGAATAGGTGGTGACACATAACAATGCTATCAGTCAGTTTTAGTAGCCATAAAGTAGTTAAACGTTAAAACTTAAACTCCTATGTCTGATTAGTTATGGAATTGTATGGCGCCAGTGGAGGGGTGTGGTTGGAAGGAAAAGGAACAGGGAAGGAAAAAATAGAGAATTTGCCTGTTGTGTAGGGTGATTCGCTCCCATTATTGAGAAGAGCTGGTGAACCCCACCCTGTAGAGCAGGCTGACCTTGTGTCACAGGATTTCCTCAAATCTTGCCAAAACATTTGGATACCCATGGCAACTAGGAGGACCTCTAGCTTGCCAGGATTCAGGTAGTTATTGAGGAAGACATCTCCCCAAAATCTTTCTTCTCCCTCACCAGTCATGATGTGATGGTTTTAGCAGTCAAGGAAAGACTGTGTTCACCCCCAATTCATAAAGCTGTTTTCAAAACTTTTCTTGCATGAAACTGCTTGAAATGTTGCCCCTTTTTTTGTCTGCTCACAAAGTTTTTCTAAGATTTTCAACTTTTGTTGTTTTGACGCCAGCGCCTCCAACTCTGTGAAATGTGGGTGGAACTCCAATAGGGAATTGGTGAAGGGTGTTCGAAAAACTTGGCAGAATTTAGTCCACAATTATGACAGAAATACACTACAGTCCTTAACTGGAACAACATTGCTGGTGGAACGCTCAGCAGTTAAAAGATGCTCTAAATTCATTAAGAGGCACATCTTATGCCAGCGCAAAGTTCATGAAGACTGGTGTAGAAAATGCAAGAGCTGTGCAGGGATAACATATTTCTGGGGTTGGGGTACAGAAGGTATGGAGACAGAAAATGGAGGTGGCAGGACAGGAGGTGCATCGCCTTTAACAAGTGATATACTGTAAAGTGATTAGCTTGGAGACCGATAATCTACTTCTTAGCGTGGTATTCTCCTTTCGCAGAGTCTGGAAGACAGCTCACCATCAAGCAAGAAGATGAGCAGTGCGTCGATGTTCATGCAGTCTGTAAAGCAGTGTCTCAGTCAGGAGAGCTACAGCCTATTCATGGACGCTTTAACAGAGTACAAGAAAAGTGATGACTTGAAGAGCCTTGTTGCAAAATTGTGCAGCTTCTTCTGCCAAGACCCTGAGAAGCATGTGCTGCTGAGAGGTGAGGTCCTATAATAACCGGTGATGGTATAGTGCATGGGTCTCATCAAAATTTAGCTTAACCCCTTCCAGAAATTCGCTGTAAAAATGCATGGAATTGGTTGAGCGATCTTAGCTTGTGGCAGCGACCGCCTGTGTTATACATCTACCTGCATCTCCTGTGATTGGGGAACCGGCGAATCTCTGCCGTTTAACCCCTTTGATGCTGCAGCTTGCAGGTGGTTAAATTGAGAGGGTTTCTGTAAGGGTACTTTCACACTTGCGTTTTTTTCCTTCCGTCACAATCCACCATTTTGGAAAACAGCGGAATCTGTTAATGGATTCCGCTGTTTCCCATAGACTTGTATGGATGACGGATTGTGCCAAAAGGACCTGCGTTGCTTCCGCTGGGCGACGCTCCATTGCTTCCTCCCAGCGGGAGGAACGCAGCATGTAACTTTTTTTGAGCAGCGGAATCCTCAGGATTTCACTGCGCATGCTCTCTCTGGCTCCCTGCACCCGTAACCAAGGTAAATATCGGGTAACCAAGCAAAGTGCTTTGCCTAGTTATACCTGATATTTACCCTGGGTACGTGTGCAGTGAGCCTGACACTTCCCCGCTTGGCTCCACCCCCTCCCACACTCCACTCCGCATGTATACGCGCACACACACACACACTCACCTGTCCTCAGCGCCAGGGCCCCGCTCGGCTCCACGCACTCCGCCCCCGCACACATTCTCGGCGGCCGAGCGATCAGCTGATCACCCGGCGGCCGGCTACTGGGAGCGATCAGCTGATCACCCGGTGGCCGGCTACTGGGAGCGATCAGCTGATCGTTCACAATAGTCTGCCGCCGGTAAACTGTAAAAAAAAAAAAAAATCAAAACGGATTACGTTGTTTTGCAGCATCCGTTGTGCCACAATATGCAACACATCCGTTGCATCCGTCACACAACGCAATGCAACGGATACCGTTCAACGCAAGTGTGAAACTAGCGGATGATTTCCTCAGTACACAACATTGTTGGTTATAAGTGACTTAGGCACAAAATGTATAATTGTTGGAGGAAGGTTGAGCTAGATGGACCTAGGTACTCCTATCATTAGGACTTAGGCCCGTTTCACACGTCAGTGAAAAACACTGATGTTCTTCACTGACGTGTAAAACACGCACATGTCCTTCCGTGTGCCGTGAATCACGGCACACGTGGGTTGTCTAAGTGCAATCCGGGCTCCGTTCTCCGTGGTCCGTGATTGCACATAGAGATTAACTCACCTGTGCCCGCTCCCGCTTTCCATGGTGCTGAATGCTCCCGCGGTGCAGCATCCGGCCGGCGCTGACCCCCGCAGCAGCTGCTTCCGGGTCGGCTGTGTCGTGCATTTATGAATATGCACGACAGTAATGAGCTGGCTCAGAAGCAGGAGGCAGAACAGGCTGCAGAGAGCGCCGCCGAAGCCGGGTGAGTAAAAATTATTTTTATTTTATATGCACGTTTTTTTCTGGCACGTGTTTCACGGATCACACCACTGCGTGGTCCGTGGGACATCAGTGATGCCAGAAAAAAATGGACATGTCTCCGTGCAGCAATCACGGACACGCAGGTACACCGCACAGAGACAAGGTCAGTGAAAAATCACTGATGTGTGAGCAGACCCATTGATTATTATGGGTCTGCGTATGTCAGTGATTCTGGTACGTAGAAAAAAAAAAAAGCACAAACGTACCAGAATCACTGACGTGTGAAACAGGCCTTAGGCTGAGTTCAGTTAGCCATTGTAATAAACCAGACCAGTCGATTCTGCAAATTGCGGACGTATCTCCCTGTGCTTGTTCTCATCACGGATAGGGGCAGGAATGTCTGCTATTTTATACAAATGAACAAGACTAGTGCATGCTGCAAACTCTTTGAAGGTCCATATGGAAAATCGCCCATGTGCACTGGCACATATGCTATCATGGGAAGGATGTTGTTGTTTGTGGCACACAAGCGAAGCAGACTGCTGAAAACATGGCCGTCTGAACAAGGCCTTTATATTGTTACATCATACAGGTGATTAAAAGATTGCATGTTGAAGAACCTTATGAGAACAAAAAAAAGTTTAAAAAAAAATGTCAAAAATATTAAAAAAAGCAAAACACATAAAGGTTAAAGGGTCCCCCCCCCCCTATTCCAATGTGTTACATATAAAATGTAAATAAATGAACACAAACAAAATCAACATACATTGCCTGTCCCCAAAAAGAAAGCCCTCGCATAGACATGGCGAAGGAAAAATTGCTGTGTCTTGGAATATGGTGACATACAGTATTATACTGATTTCTACCACATACTGAATGCTGGAAAAATAGCACCCAAAATGTAATTTCACCCCACAAATATTTTTTGTTTTAGGCATCAATTGGTGCCAATAAAAAAAAATACAACTTGTGCTGCCAAAATAAACAAGCTCAAAATAAAGCTTATTAGGCTACATGCGCACGCTGCTTTTTTTCCTGCTTTTTTGCTGCTTTTTTGGCTGCAGTTTTGTTGTCAGAACTTTCTGACATTTGACTTCCCAGCAAAGTCTGAGAAGTCAAATTTGTCATGCGCAAGTTGCAGTTTATTTGTCAGCGTTTTATTTGTCAAAGGTTTGTGACAAATAAAATGCAGCATGTTCATTCTTCCTGCGTTTTTGTCAACATTTGTCACAAAAACGCAGGGTGTGAAAAACGCACCGAAAACGCACCAAAAACGCACCGAAAATTACATGCGTTTTTTGTGACATTTCAAGGCTCTCTCTGACAAGGTGCAGTTTTGGCTGCAGTTTTGGCTGCAGTTTGTGAACACAAAAAGATGCAGCGTGCGCATGTAACCTAAGATGTGTAGGATGCGCTACATGATGTCCTGGTTAATCAGTCATGTCCATTGTGATTCGTTATACTGACGTCTTAACGTTTTAGAGGCCACTTTATAGTTGTTTAGTTATTAAAAATGGGGAAGTGTCTGTGATATTTAAAGCCAGTTCCTGTTTGGCTTTAGTCTTCCAGTTCTTGAAATACAGCCCGCAGAATAAACAATGGAGGTTTGCTTTCTGGTTGCCATGGACATGGCCAGGGTGTTATATAAGATATATTAATATATAGATCTAATATTAAAGGGAACCTAACCGCAGATGCATGCTACCCTGTCTGGGTGTAGTGTGTATCAGGCACTGGCTGTATGATTTCAGCAGTTCTGTTTAACTGTGAAATGCAGCAGCATGTCAGACAAAGAAGGGAATTTTGTTTACTTACCGTAAATTCCTTTTCTTCTAGCTCCAATTGGGAGACCCAGACAATTGGGGTGTATAGCTATTGCCTCCGGAGGCCACACAAAGTATTACACTTAAAAGTGTAAGGCCCCTCCCCTTCTGGCTATACACCCCCAGTGGGATCACTGGCTCACCAGTTTTAGTGCCAAAGCAAGAAGGAGGAAAGCCAATAACTGGTTGAAAGACCAGTTCAATCCGAGGAAACATCGGAGAACTGAACCATACCACATGAACAACATGTGTACCCGAAAAAACAGAAAAACCCCGAGAAAACAGGGCGGGTGCTGGGTCTCCCAATTGGAGCTAGAAGAAAAGGAATTTACGGTAAGTAAACAAAATTCCCTTCTTCTTTTTCGCTCCTAATTGGGAGACCCAGACAATTGGGACGTCCAAAAGCAGTCCCTGGGTGGGTAAAAGAATACCTCGTGATAGGGCCGTCAAACAGCCCTTTCCTACAGGTGGGCAATCGCCGCCTGAAGGACTTATCTACCTAGGCTGGCGTCTGCCGAAGCGTAGGTATGCACCTGAAAATGCTTGGTAAAAGTATGCAGACTCAATCAGGTAGGTGCCTGACACACCTGCTGAGCCGTAGCCTGGTGCCGTAATGCCCAGGATGCACCCACGGCTCTGGTAGAATGGGCCTTCAGCCTTGAGAGAACCAGAAGCCCAGTAGAACTGTAGGTTTCAAGAATTGGTTCCTCGATCCCCCGAGCCAGGGTGGATTCAGAAGCTTGCGACTGTTTACGCCGACCAGCGACAAGGACAAAGAGTGCATCCGGGTGGCGCAGGAGCGCCATGCGGGAAGTAGAACCTGAGTGCTCTCACCAGAACCAACAGATGCAAATCCTTCTGAAATTGATGGACTGGACGAGGACACAAAGAAGGTGAGGTGATATCCTGATTGATATGAAAGTGGGATACCACCTTAGGGAGAAATTCCGGAATCGGACGCAGAACTACCCTGTCCTGGTGAAGGACCAGGAAGGGAGATTTGTATGAGAGCGTTGCTAGCTCGGAAACTCTCCTAAGAGACGAGACCGTTACTAGAAGGCCACTTCCCGAGAAAAGCGGGAAGGGAGACCTCTTTCAAAGGCTCGAAAGGCGGCATCTGGAGAGCAATTAGAACCTTGTTCAGATCCCAGGGCTCTAACGGCCGCTTGTACGGAGTGCTGAGACGACAAACTCCCCGTAGGAACGTGCGTACCTGAGGAAGTCGTTTCTGAAAAAATACAGATAGCGCTGAGACTTGTCCCTAAAGGGAACTGAGCGACAACCCTTTTTCCAACCTAGATTGCAGGAAGGAAGGAAACATAGACGATGCAACCGGCCAGGGAGAAACACCCTGCGCCGAGCACCGAGATAAGAATATCTTCCACGTCCTGTGGTCAATCTTGGCGGACGTTGGTATGCAAGCCTGTCTCATGGTGGCAACCACGTCCTGAGGTAATCCTGACGACACTAGGTTCCAGGACTCAATGCCACACCATCAGGTTGAGGCCCGTAGAATTCAAATGGAAGAATGGCCCTTGAGACAGCCAGTCTGATTGGTCTGGTAGTGCCCCCGGTTAGCCTACCGTGAGGCACCACAGAACCGGGAACCACAACATCCTCGGCCAATCTGTAGCGACGAGGATGGCGCGGCCGCAGTCGGTCCTGATCTAGCGCAGCACTCTGGGCAACAATGCCAGAGGTGGCACATAAGGTAGCTGGAACTGCGACCAATGCTGAACTAAGGCGTCTGCCGCCAGAGCTCGATGATTGTGAAACCGTGCCATGAAGCTGGCACATTGTTGTTGTGCCGTGACGCCATTAGATCGACGTCCGGCCTCTGTCAGCGGCGCCAGATCTCCTGAAACCCGTCCGGGTGAAGAGACCATACCCTTTCGGCCACACCCCGGCGACTTAGGAAGTCAGCTTCCTAGTTTTCCACGCCTGGGATGTGAACTGTGGATATGGTGGATGCCGTGTCTTCCACCCACATCAGAACCTGCCGGACTTCCTGGAAGGCTTGCCGGTTGCGCGTTCTTCCTTGGTGGTTGATGTATGCCACCGCTGTGGAGTTGTCCGACTGAAGTCGGATTTGCTTGCTGTCCAGCTGCTGTTGGAAGGTTTGTAGGGCAAGATACACTGCTCTGTGTTCAAGAACATTGATCTGAAGGGTGGACTCTTGCTGAGTCCACGTACCCTGAGCGCTGTGGTGGAGAAAAACTGCTCCCCACCCTGATAGACTCGCGTCTGTCGTAACTATCGCCCAGGATGGGGATAGGAAGGACCTTCTTTTTGACCATGAGGTGGGAAGAAGCCACCACCGTAGAGATTCCTTGGCCGCCTGAGAAAGAAAGACGACTCTGTTGAGGGAGGTCGACTCCCCGTCCCATTGGCGGAGAATGTCACATTGTAGTGGACGCAGATGAAACTGCGCGAAAAGAACTGCCTCCATTGCTACCATCTTACGTAGGAAGTGCATGAGGCGTCTCAATGTATGCGACTGGTTCTTAAAGAAGAGATTGCAGCCCGTAGTGAATGCTGTTTGTCTAGCGGAAGCTTCACTATCGCTGAGAGAGTATGAAACTCCATGCCTAGATATGTTAGCGATAGGGTCGGGGTCGGATCTGACTTCAAAAAGTTGATGATCCACCCAAAACTCTAGAGAGTCTCCAGCGCAACGTTCGGGCAGTGTCGGCATGTTTCCTAAGAGAGTGCCTTGACAAGTAGATCGTCTAAATATGGGATCACAGAGTGACCCTGAGAGTGCAGGACTGTGACTACTGCTGCCCTGACCTTGGCGAAGACCAGTGGGACTGTCGCTAGCCGGAAGGTAGAGCTACGAACAGAAGGTGTTCGTCTCCTATAACGAAGCGTAGAAACGCTAGTGCTCTGGATCAATCGGCACGTGTGGACAAGCATCCTTGATGCCTAATGATGCTAGGAAATCTCCTTGGGACATTGAGGCGATGACATGGCGGAGGGATTTCATCCGGAACCGCCTGGTGTCCACGAGCTTGCTGAGCAGTTTTAGATCCAGAACGGGACGGAACGGCCCGTTCTTATAGGCACCGCAAATAATTTGGGGTAAAAACCGTGACCTTGTTCCTGAAGAGGAACGGGGGTCATCACTCTTTCTGCCTATAGAGTGCACCCTGTTTGCAGAAGAGCAGCGGCTCGGCCGGGAGGTGGAGAAGTTCTGAAGAATCGAGTTGGAGGACGAGAAGTGAGCTCTATCCTGTACCCGTGAGACAGAATGTCTCACACCCAACGGTCATTGACCTATGGCAGCTAAATATCGCCAAGGCGGGTGAGCCTGCTACCGACCGAGGATGCGGAGAGAGGAGGCCGCAAGTCATGAGGAAGCCGCCTTGGAAGCGGGTTTTCAGACTGTCTCTTTTTTGGGCGTGACTGAGCCCGCCAAGAATCTGAGCTCCTCTGATCCTTTTGAGTCCACATTGGACGAGGAAAAATGGGACCTGCCCGAGCCTCGAAAAGACCGAAACCACGACTGCCTCCTGCTCTGTTGGGGTTTGTTGTGTCCGGGCTGAGGAAAGGATGAATCCTTACCCCTGGACTGTTTAATGGTTACATCCAAACGCTCACCAAACAGTCGGTCAGCAGAAAAAGGCAACTGGTTAAGCAACCTTTTTTGGAAGCAGAATCTGCCTTCCATTCACTTAACGAGCAGACCAGGCTCTGCTTAAAAACACGGAGCAGCGTAGGCTACTGCCGTACGGTTCGCAGAGTCTAGGGCAACCTGAATCGCGTAAGAAACAAATGCAGACATTTGAGAGGTTAAGGATGCCACCTGCGGCACAGATGTACGTGTAACCGTGTCAATCTGTGTAAGACAAGCTGAAATAGCTTGGAGTGCCCCAAGGGTGAGAATGCTGGAGCCAACGGTGCGCCGACAGTCTCATAGATGGATTTAGACCAGAGATCCATCTGTCTGTCAGTGGCATCTTTAAGTGCAGCTCCATCTCCCACTGCAACTATGGATCTAGCTACAAGCCTGGAGATTGGAGGATGCCGCTTGGGACACTGGGTCCAGTCCTTGACCACGTCAGGGGGCAGGGATAACGTGTATCCTAAGCCGTTTGGAGAAGCGCATATCTGGATAAGTGTGGTGTTCCTGGACTGCCTCTCTGAAGGCAGAGTGGTCCAGAAAAATACGTGAAGCTGACTCCTCCACTGGAGGAGCTGTGAGAAATAACCAACATTCTATTGATGGACGCTATAAGATTATTCACTATGGCGTCACCATTAGGTGTATCCAGATTGAGAGCGGTCTCAGGATCAGAATCCTGAGCCGCTACTTCCGCCTCATTACACAGAGAGTCCTTCTGCTAGGACCCTGATGAAACCGAGGGCCGCTCATAGTGAGCCCGCTTAGGCTGTTGGGACTGACGTCTGTGCAGAGCCGTGACTCTGGGATGCGTGTGACATTCCCGGAGCTGTTAGTTGTTCACACTGAGGGGGGCCATGGATCAATGATTCAACAGTGCCCATGTTGTGAGAGACATGTCCGGACTGCTAGGCTTCTAGTATCATAGCCATAGTCTCAGAAAATCTGTCAGTAAATACTGCAGACACCGTCCTCATCCTCTGGCCATTAGCAGAGACTCCGGCTGAGTTGGATATAATGGGGGTCTATGTAACCTGCCGGTCGTATAGCCGTACATGCTGTACCGGCTGCATAGAAAAACATGTGGTTCTGCACCTTTGTTTTACACAGAGAATATGCTGATAACTCCTCCGCACAATCCAGGAGGGTATATACAACGTGCGACCAAACAGTGCAATGTATATAGTACAAGCATATCTATAAGTGCACTTCTGCACTAGTGGGGTTAGCACCACAGGTGCTGCTTAACGCCTGTTGCAGCGATTGTGTGACTATCAGAATGCCAGGGTCTTCCACACTTGTCTCTGTATCGTACAGAAACTGACACTAATGGCTGCCGGCGTCCTTGTAGAGAAGGAAGCCGTGGGCGTGCCTGAGAAAGTGCGGGAATCCGGTTTCACAGTGCACACAGTGAGAGGGGTGGAGTATGCAAAACATACTCCAGCTCTCAGCGCTGCTGTGCTATGCAGCGTCACGCCCCTACCCTGACTGTCAGGCCTGTGGGCGGTAACGAAGGGAGACTAGGCCCAGAAGCCGGGGACTCGAGTTAATAAGCGCGGCCGGCATATCAGTGCTGGCCGGCGCGGAAGTCCCCGGCGCACCACAAATCCCAGCGGCGCCTTAAATAAAAGTGGCAGCGGCGGTTAGCGCAGTAGTCACCCAATACACTAACACACCCAGCAACGCTGTGGTGTGCGATGGCACTAGTGCGGACAGCGCCGCTGTCCCTGGCGCACTAACACACCCAGCAGTGCTGCCGTGTGTCTGCGCGGTCCCCACAGGGACACAGAGTACCTCCATGTAGCAGGGCCATGTCCCTGAAGATACTCCGCTCCATGTCCAGCAGATACCAGGGGCTGTGGATGGAGCACGGTCTCAGTGCCTGGAGACCGATAGAATCCCACTTCACCCAGAGCCCTGTAAAAAGGGATGGGGAAGGAAGCAGCATGTGGGCTCCAGCCTCCGTACCCGCAATGGGTACCTCAACCTTAACAAACACCTCCGACATGAAGTGGGGTGAGAAGGGAGCATGCTGGGAGCCCTGTATGGGCCCTCTTTTCTTCCATCCGACATAGTCAGCAGCTGCTGCTGACTAAACAGTGGAGCTATGCGTGGATGTGTTGCCTCCTTCGCACAAAGCACAAAACTGGTGAGCCAGTGATCCCACTGGGGGTGTATAGCCAGAAGGGGAGGGGCCTTACACTTTTAAGTGTAATACTTTGTGTGGCCTCCGGAGGCAATAGCTATACACCCCAATTGTCTGGGTCTCCCAATTAGGAGCGAAAAAGAAAACATCATTTTAACGTTATAAAGCCGCTTCGACCAAGTCACATGGGAGTCGAGTTGGACAGGCGGCTCTTTGGTGACATTCCCCCATCCCACCTTCTGCTGCCGGTAACTCACAAGCCTCCTCACTATACATGGGAACGCAGGGATACACTTGTCACTCGTGCAGCAGGCAGGAAGACGCCGCTGGGGACCCGTCTGTCTGTCCTGCGTCTTGGTCCTGGCAGCTTTTCAAATGTGTTTTTCTTTGAAACGCTGCTACGTTACAAACCTAAGAAATTGACCACCACTCAAAAAAGAGCTTATGGGATCACAAATACCTATGTAGTTCACAGTGAACCAACAAAACCTATAAAGGTTACATAACAGTCAAACATACATGGCTGAAATCAAGCAACCAGTATCTGAATCATGCTGCCCGCGGATTAGGCAATATGTATCTTGTGTCTGCTTCCCTTTAATATGTAAATAATGTATTAAACGTCTGAGGTGAAAGAGTGTGTTCAATAGTGATGATTATGAAATGAATGCACTAAGCTTGGCGTACAAATCGAATAGAATAAATGTATAAAGTGCATTAAAGAAATTAGAATATTGTGTTCATTGTGATAATACACATTGCATAAGAGAGTCCTCCCCTTCTTGGATATCCTAGTGCATTCTGGAGCCCCCCCGGTATCTTAATAAGATGAGAGCTGTACCTTCCTCATGTATGGGTTGGGGGCAGGGGTTTAACTCTGCGTGTCGGAGCCCTTGCTTTACTGCTGGTGCGTAGATGCGCTGGTGTGCACTATTGACAGTGACGTAACCCACTGCTCTACGCGCTCTCTCTGGTTTCCATGAATGTCATTGGCCAGAGTGCCCAATGACATCAAGCACACCACCGCAAATTAAGCCTCTTACAGGTATCACCAGTAGGTGCTCTGTCAACAACCCGTGCACAGATAAACTAGCAATAAACCAAGGGATCCGCCACAGTTGGCACTCAGAGAGAAATTCGCTCCCCCTTCAAACTATACAGGGGCAAGGTACAGCTTTCAACTTAAGATACTAGGGGCCTCTGTCTGCCTTAGGATATTGTACACCAAATGTAGTGGCAGTCATTTAATTTAATCATCACTCTCAAACACACTCTGCGAACCCCCCCCCCCCTTTTGATCGCTCGTTTGTTTAATACATCATTTACTGTCCTTCTCTTACCAGACTGACACAGAGTCTGTTTTCTACCAGCTGCTCCTATCACTGTTTTAGGGTAAGTGCGCACGTTGCGTTTTGTAATTGTCAAAAAAAATGCATCATCTGGCAGACTTTGACAACTGTAAACACTGCGTTTGACAAAAAAAAAATGCATCCAAAACGCATGCATTTTGGATGCATTTTGCATGCATTTTACATGCGTTTTGGATGTATTTCTAACAGTGCGGTCACACAGCAATTCAGCTCTGCTACATGCCCGCTGACAGCAGACACAGACAGAGCCGCGCGATGAGAATGAACTCGGATGAACTTCACCCGACTTCATTGTCATCCCATGGTTCTGTCTCTGTGTGCGGTCATGAACTCAGATGAACCTCTAAGGTCAGTGCCAATACACAGGGGTCCGCAGCAGTGATGTCAGAACTTCACCCGAGTTCACTGTTAGCGCACGGCTCTGTCTCTGTGTCGCAGCCTGATTTGCGATCACAGGTGAAGGACTCACCTGTGAATGCAAATCACCTGAGTGACTGAAGTGAGCCACGCGATCAGCTCTGCTGTCACTCAGGATACCCGCAGCAACAACTGAAGTCCTCCACCTAAGAGCTGTGGCTGCTGATAACCTGAGTGACGTCATCACTGATAGCACGACTCACTTCAGTTGCTGCGTGGAGCTCACAGCTAGCAGTCGTGCTCTATGGCCGCTTACTGTCACCTTCCGATGTAGCAGAGCTGAAAACGTCGTGGGACCTCGTGTGACTACGTCGGACCTGGATGGGTGTTTGGGGATTAATAAAGTGGTGAAAGAAGGTGTTTTTTTGTCTTTTATTCCAAATAAAGGATTTTTCTTCGGCGCTCTATTGGGAGACCCAGACGATTGGGTGTATAGCACTGCCTCCGGAGGCCACACAAAGCAATTACACTAAAAAGTGTAAGGCCCCTCCCCTTCTGGCTATACACCCCCAGTGGGATCACTGGCTCACCAGTTTTCTGCTTTGTGCGAAGGAGGTCAGACATCCACGCATAGCTCCACTGTTTGTAGTCAGCAGTAGCTGCTGGCTATATCGGATGGAAGAAAAGAGGGCCCATATGGGGCCCCCAGCATGCTCCCTTCTCACCCGCGGTGGTGCTTGTAAGGTTGAGGTACCTATTGCTGGTACAGAGGCTGGAGCCCACATGCTGTTTTCCTTCCACATCCCCTGGAGGGCTCTGTGGAAGTGGGATCTTGCCGGTCCCCAAGCCCTGGGGCCGGGCTCCATCCACAGACCCAGAGAACCTGCTGGATTTGGAGCGGGAGTGCCGTTCAGGGACAAGGCCCTGCAACTTTCAGGTACTCTGTGTCCCCGGCAGGCACGGACACTCTCAAGGCTTGCTGAGCGTTATAGTGCGCCGGGGACAGTAGCGCTGTGCGCTGGGGTTAGGTCACTGCAGCTTTGCTGAGTGACGTTACATGTTGGGAACTACTGCGCCGACCGCTCCTGGAGCGGCGGCGCAGCTGCGACTTGTGGTGCGCCGGGGACTTTGCGCCGACCGCGCTTTTACGGCGGCGGCGCTTCTAACTTTAGCCCCCGGCTTCTGCGGCCTAGCGCCGCTTCGTTCCCGCCCCCACCCTGTCAATCAGGGTAGGGGAGAGACGCTGCTCAATAGGCAGCGCCGAGGGCTGGAGCTTTATTTACATGCTCCAGCCCTCTCACTAGGCACAGTGGGAAGCAGGCTTCCCGCTCTTCGTCTGTATACGCCCAGGGCCCGCCCCCCCTCTCCACAAGGACGCCGGCAGCCATTACACATGCGGTCTGGCTGGGGAAAGGCAGCAGGCTCTGGGAGACCCAGACTAAAGGGATTTCGGCGCCCACACACCCGCTCCTAAGCGGGCGGTAAGCAGCACTTTAGTGCTGGCCCCACTAGTGCCTCAGTGTTATATTAGTGTACTTTTTTCTTGGTACCATATATATATATAGTTGCACTGTAAGGTCGCTTCTTGGCTGCACACCCTGTACTGCTCTGAGGAGGCAGCAACATGTCATCCGCAAAACGCAAGGGTGCCAAGGCACAGGCTGTGTACACTGTTTGTACTGCATGTGGGGCTAATCTACCAGCAGGCTCCAACGACTCTCATTGTGTGCAATGTTCAGTCCCAGTGGCACTTCGTCAGCCAGAGCCTATGGTGGTAGTGGCCCAGGCAGAGACGCCTGTGAACCCTGCCCCGGTGACGGGGACAGACTTTGCAGCTTTTGCTGATAAAATGTCTGTGACTATGACAAAAATCCTGGAGACCTTGCAGTCCAGGCCAGTTACTCAGACCATGGACACTGCTGTGTCTATGCTCTCCGGTCCCCCTCAGTTGGAACTAATCCGTGCTCCAAGGGGGTCTCAAGCATCACAGGCTGAAGTCTCTGACTCAGATGACAGTCCCAGGCAGCCTAAGCGAGCTCGCTGGGAAAGACCCTCCACGTCATCACACTGCTCAGGGTCTCAACGAGAAGAGTCTCTCTGTGATGAGACTGAGGACGGTGATCAGGATTCTAATCCTGAGGCCCCTCTCAATCTGGATGCCCCTGATGGTGACGCCATGGTTAATGACCTTATATCGGCAATTAATAGACTGTTGGATATTTCTCCCCCAGCCCCTTCTGCAGAGGAGGCAGCTGCACAGCAGGAGAAGTTCCATTTCCTGTATCCCAAGCGTAAATTAAGTGCTTTTTTGGACCACTCTGACTTCAGAGAATCGATCCAGAAACACGACGCTCATCCAGACAAGCGTTTCTCTAAACGTTCTAAAGATACCCGTTATCCTTTTCCCTCTGAGGTGGCCAAACGCTGGACCCAGTGTCCAAAGGTGGATCCCCCAATTTCCAAGCTTGCGGCTAGATCCATAGTCGCAGTAGAGGATGGCGCTTCACTTAAAGATGCCAACGACAGACAGATGGACCTTTGGTTGAAATCTGTCTATGAAGCTATCGGCGCGTCGTTTGCTCCAGCATTCGCGGCCGTGTGGGCACTCCAAGCTATTTCAGCTGGTTTAGCACAGGTGGATGCTATCATGCATCCAGCAGTGCCGCAAGTGGCGTCCCTAACTTCGCAAATGTCTGCGTTTGCGACCTATGCTATCAATGCTGTCCTAGAATCTACGAGCCGTACCGCTATGGCGTCCGCCAATTCTGTGGTTTTGCGCAGAGCCTTGTGGTTAAAGGACTGGAAAGCAGATGCTGGTTCCAAAAAATGCTTAACCAGCTTGCCATTATCTAGAGACAGACTGTTTGGTGAGCCATTGGCTGAAATCATAAAACAGTCCAAGGGTAAGGACTCTTCCTTACCACAGCCCAGAGCAAGTAAACCTCAACAGAAAAAGTGGCAGTCGAGGTTTCGGTCCTTTCGAGGCTCGGGCAAGGCCCAATTCTCCTCGTCCAAAAGGACTCAGAAAGAACAAGGGAGCTCAGATTCCTGGCGGGCTCACTCACGCCCCAGGAAAGCAAATGGAGGAACCGCTTCCAAAGCGGCTACCTCATGACTTTCGGCCTCCTCCCTCCGCATCCTCGGTCGGTGGCAGGCTCTCCCGCTTTTGCGACATTTGGCTGTCACAGGTCAAAGACCGGTGGGTAACAGACATTTTGTCTCGCGGGTACAGAATCGAGTTCAGTTCTCGGCCTCCACTTCGGTTCTTTAGAACCTCCCCACACCCCAACCGAGCAGATGCCCTGCTGCAGGCGGTGGACTCTCTAAGAGCAGAAGGAGTCGTGATCCCTGTCCCCCCTCAGGAACGGGGGCGAGGATTTTACTCCAATCTCTTTGTGGTGCCAAAAAAGGACGGCTCCTTCCGTCCTGTTCTGGACCTAAAACTGCTCAACAAGCATGTGAACGCCAGGCGGTTCCGGATGGAATCCCTCCGCTCAGTCATTGCCTCAATGTCTCAAGGAGATTTCCTAGCATCAATAGACATCAAAGATGCTTATCTCCACGTGCCGATTGCTACAGAGCACCAACGCTTTCTACGCTTCGTGATAGGAGACGACCATCTTCAGTTCGTAGCTCTGCCATTTGGTCTGGCGACAGCCCCTCGGGTGTTCACCAAGATCATGGCGGCAGTGGTAGCAGTCTTGCACTCTCACGGACACTCTGTGATCCCTTACTTGGACGATCTACTGGTCAAGGCACCCTCTCAAGAGGCATGCCAACTCAGCCTGAATGTTGCACTGGAGACTCTCCAGGCGTTCGGGTGGATCATCAACTTCCCAAAGTCAAATCTGTCACCGACCCAATCACTAACGTATCTTGGCATGGAGTTTCATACTCTCTCAGCGATAGTGAAGCTTCCGCTGGACAAGCAGCGGTCTCTACAAACTGGGGTGCAGGCTCTCCTTCAAAGTCAGTCGCACTCCTTAAGACGCCTCATGCACTTCCTCGGGAAGATGGTGGCGGCAATAGAGGCGGTTCCGTTTGCGCAGTTTCATCTGCGTCCACTTCAATGGGACATTCTCCGCCAATGGGACGGGAAGTCAACATCCCTGGACAGGAAAGTCTCCCTTTCCCAGACGGCCAAAGACTCTCTGCAGTAGTGGCTTCTTCCCACCTCATTATCACAGGGAAGATCCTTCCTACCACCGTCTTGGGCGGTGGTCACGACAGACGCGAGTCTGTCAGGGTGGGGAGCAGTCTTTCTCCACCACAGGGCTCAGGGTACGTGGACTCAGCAGGAGTCCACCCTTCAGATCAATGTTCTGGAAATCAGAGCAGTGTATCTTGCCCTACTAGCCTTCCAGCAGTGGCTGGAAGGAAGGCAGATCCGAATTCAGTCGGACAACTCCACAGCGGTGGCATACATCAACCACCAAGGGGGGACACGCAGTCGGCAAGCCTTCCAGGAAGTCCGGCGGATTCTGATGTGGGTGGAAGCCACAGCCTCCACCATATCCGCAGTTCACATCCCCGGCGTAGAAAACTGGGAAGCAGACTTCCTCAGTCGCCAGGGCATGGACGCAGGGAAATGGTCCCTTCACCCAGACGTGTTTCAGGAATTCTGTCGCCGCTGGGGGGTGCCGGACGTCGACCTAATGGCGTCACGGCACAACAACAAGGTCCCAACCTTCATGGCACGGTCTCGCGATCAAAGAGCGCTGGCGGCAGACGCCCTAGTGCAAGATTGGTCGCAGTTCCGGCTCCCTTATGTGTTTCCACCTCTGGCACTCTTGCCCAGAGTGCTACGCAAGATCAGATCCGATTGCAGCCGCGTCATACTTGTCGCCCCAGACTGGCCGAGGAGGGCGTGGTATCCGGATCTGTGGCAGCTCACGGTCGGCCAACCGTGGGCACTCCCAGACCGACCAGACTTACTGTCCCAAGGGCCGTTTTTCCATCGGAATTCTGCGGCCCTGAACCTGACTGTGTGGCCATTGAGTCCTGGATCCTAGCGTCTTCAGGATTGTCCCAAGGGGTCGTTGCCACCATGAGACAGGCTAGGAAGCCCACGTCCGCTAAGATCTACCACAGAACGTGGAGGATATTCTTATCCTGGTCCTCTGCTCAGGGAGTGTCTCCCTGGCCATTTGCATTGCCTACCTTTCTTTCTTTCCTGCAATCTGGGTTAGAAAAAGGTTTGTCGCTCGGCTCCCTTAAAGGTCAGGTCTCGGCGCTATCCGTCTTTTTTCAGAGGCGTTTGGCACGCCTTCCTAAGGTGCGCACGTTCCTACAGGGGGTTTGCCATATCGTACCCCCGTACAAGCGGCCGTTAGATCCATGGGATCTGAACAGGGTACTAGTTGCCCTCCAGAAGCCGCCCTTCGAGCCTCTGAGGGAGGTTTCACTTTCTAGACTATCACAGAAAGTGGCTTTTCTGGTAGCGATCACATCTCTTCGGAGAGTGTCTGAGCTGGCAGCACTATCATCCAAGGCTCCCTTCCTGGTCTTCCACCAGGACAAGGTTGTGCTGCGCCCCATTCAGGAGTTTCTCCCGAAGGTGGTATCCTCTTTTCATCTTAATCAGGATATCTCTTTGCCTTCGTTTTGTCCTCATGCAGTTCATCGGTATGAGAAGGATTTACATTTGTTAGATCTGGTGAGAGCACTCAGAATCTACATTTCCCGCACGGCGCCCTTGCGCCGTTCGGATGCACTCTTTGTCCTTGTCGCTGGTAAGCGCAAAGGGTCGCAGGCTTCTAAGGCCACCCTGGCTCGATGGATCAAAGAACCAATTCTTGAAGCCTACCGTTCTGCTGGGCTTCCGGTTCCATCAGGGCTGAAGGCCCATTCTACCAGAGCCGTGGGTGCATCCTGGGCATTACGACACCAGGCTACGGCTCAACAGGTGTGCCAGGCAGCTACCTGGTCGAGTCTGCACACTTTCACCAAACATTATCAGGTGCATACCTATGCTTCGGCGGACGCCAGCCTAGGTAGAAGAGTCCTGCAGGCGGCAGTTGCCTCCCCGTAGGGGAGGGCTGTCTTGCAGCTCTAACATGAGGTATTTCTTTACCCACCCAGGGACAGCTTTTGGACGTCCCAATCGTCTGGGTCTCCCAATAGAGCGCCGAAGAAGAAGGGAATTTTGTTACTTACCGTAAATTCCTTTTCTTCTAGCTCTTATTGGGAGACCCAGCACCCGCCCTGTTGTCCTTCGGGATTTTTGGTTTGTTTGCGGGTACACATGTTGTTCATGTTGAACGGTTTTCAGTTCTCCGATGTTACTCGGAGAGAATTTGTTTAAACCAGTTATTGGCTTTCCTCCTTCTTGCTTTTGCACTAAAACTGGTGAGCCAGTGATCCCACTGGGGGTGTATAGCCAGAAGGGGAGGGGCCTTACACTTTTTAGTGTAATTGCTTTGTGTGGCCTCCGGAGGCAGTGCTATACACCCAATCGTCTGGGTCTCCCAATAAGAGCTAGAAGAAAAGGAATTTACGGTAAGTAACAAAATTCCCTTCTTTGGGTGTATGTGTTTATTTTCTTTAACTTACAGGTTAATCATGGAAGGTGTCTCATAGACGCCTGCCATGATTAACCTAGGACTTAGTGGAAGCTATGGTCTGCCATTAACTCCTTATTA
This sequence comes from Anomaloglossus baeobatrachus, assembly GCF_048569485.1. Taxonomy (NCBI): domain Eukaryota; kingdom Metazoa; phylum Chordata; class Amphibia; order Anura; family Aromobatidae; genus Anomaloglossus; species Anomaloglossus baeobatrachus. The sequence goes on along the minus strand of NC_134357.1, from coordinate 447,974,154 downwards.
CCCCGATTGCCACCGCACCAGGGTAATTAGGGAAGAGTCGGGTAAGGTCCCAGGACTGTCACATCTAATAGATGTGGCAATTCCGGGCGGTTGCTGGCTGATATTTTTAGGCTGGGGGCAGCCTACAAATGATAGGCCTCCCAGTCTGAGAATACCAGCCCCCAGCTGTGTGGATTTATCTTGGCTGTGTATCAATTGGGAGGGACCGCACGTCGCTTATTTTATTTATTTATTTATTTTACTGCACGATATAGACCCGCCCACCGGTGGCTGTGATTGGTTGCAGTGAGACAGCTGTAACTCAGCGTGGAGTCTTGTCTGAATGCAACCAATCATAGGCGCCGGTGGGCGGGCGAAGCAGTGAATACGAGATGGCCTAAGGAGCGGCCGACATTTTCAAAAGCTGGAGAAGCCGCCGGAGCTTTGTGACAGCTGTGCAGCGCCAGTGGTCAGTGAGTATGAAGGAGTGGGAGAGTGAGGGAGAGACCGACAGAGAGAGAGAGAGAGACCTGCGTTTTGGTTGTCAAAAAAAGCATGCAGAACGCAACAGAAATGCAGTGCAAGTGCACAGCTAAACATTTTGGTTGCGTTTTGACACACCTCATTCATTTCAATGGGTGGAAAATGCAACCAAAACTCTCTGAAAAAGTGGCATGCTGCTTTTTTTTAGGCATCGATTTTGTCAAATATTTGGCATCCAAAACGCTGCCTAAAAAAAAGCAACGTGCGCATGGAATTTGCCGACTTCTCATAGACTTTGCTGGGGAAGCACAACGCATGAATTTTGACAATGACACTGCAGTTTTAAACGCAACCAAAACGCAGGAAAAAACGCAACGTGCGCACAAAGCCTTACTCTACTCCTTCCTACAAGTGAAGTACCGGTGTATTTTTCATTTTTATATTAGTCCTTTTAATTTGTTTTTGGATGTAGCCATGGCAACCTGAATGAACCCCTGCCCCCCAATTCTTTACACTGAAGGCTACATTCACAAAATGAAAAAATGGGAAAAATAAAAATGCTTTGTGTTACAAATTAACTTTTTCTATTTTGTTTTATGACTGGATGGATTTAGGTATGAAAATATTTTTACTCCTAAAAAATAAATCATTTAACAATTATAATTTTTCTAATACCCTAATGGCAAATATTCCTACCAGTGTGTCTCTGGGCACCAGCTATGAGCTGCCCCTTCACAGTACTATTCCTATTCATTCAGCGCCAGCGATGTGCTGCTTCTCCCCTTATTTCTCCCATTCACCTGGCACCTAACTATACCCGGCCCCTTCTATTATTAACCCCTATTATTTATTTTTTTAGGATTTTACCAGTTCATTAGACCCCACCATAAGAAAGAGTTTGATTCAGTGTGCAAGGAGTTAACAGGACTTGGATGTGGATTCAAACCAGAGCACAGTATACCGCGGGATGAGCGGGAAAAGGGTCAGATTTCTGCTTTATTCATTTATTTATTTATAGTATAATAATAAATCTCCTTCAGTCTTGTGAATTTCCTTGTTTATGGCTCTTAACAGCACAAGCTACGTCTGACTCCAAAGTGACCTTCTCTGAGAGTTCGTCTGAGCACCTGAACCACGGAGGAGGGCACTTAAGTGCTGAAGCACTGAAAGGTATGAGTGTGAGGTCACAGCTTGGAGTAATAGTCACTTTCTGTATTTGTAATTTGTTAAAATGGTTTTACAATAATACTGATCCACAGCGGGTGCAGGGCTAAGTAAATGTCCAGCCATCCCTTCAGATTTTATCATTCCACCCATAACCTGGAGATGTTGAGGTGCTGTAACTCTTTAAATTAGTTTTAGGGATGGGGGTATCCAGTGGTCCGAGAAATATAAATAGCATATCCTAGTGATTTGTGAGCATTTAGTATGGAGGGTTTCTCTAGTTTAACCAGGGGACTCTTGACTATAAGCAGATCACAAAGTCTTTCCCCGGCTGGGGCTCCCATCGCTGTAACCTGTGGGGAATCTTTGTTTAATTTTTCTGCAACGCCACCACAGGAGAAATAAAGCATTACACTGTACCAAGTAAAATCTGTATGTGTAATGCACGACAGGTCTCTTCTTGAATGGAGATGCTCCACTTCGGCCAAGAAATGAATGTCGTGAACAAAGCATCCCCTTTAGTAACCCAGAATTCTATAGTAGGGTGTATAAAAATTGGTTTTCAAATAAGGACAATCCCCTTCAATTGTTCATGGCCTTGTACGCCATCATAAGGGAATAAATTAATGTCTTCCTGTACCAGCTAGCACTGCTAAAACCCAGATCCCTGATAAGTAATGCTTTAAGGATTATTTGCATCTTAGCAAGGTATCACCTATCCATAGAATAGGACCTAACTTGCTGATCACTGGAGATCTTACCTTTTAGGACTCCTCCCTGATCCCTAAAATGTGGCTATGAAAAGCCCCATTAGAATGGAATGAGGGTCATGCTTCAATACACCACTCATTGTCATGGATAGTGCTCAGCTGTCTCCGGGAGTGCCATAGGCCGTCACGTGGTGCCAAGCATTCTAATGGGGCATTTCTGTGGGGATCCCTGTTGTCCCATTCACATATAATGTTGGGGTGAACTCTTAACCAGAGGTCACTTGTTGCCTACTCCCTGGCCTAATTGGTGTGAATCAAGTGCATGCATAAGGAAATCACGTAAGAAACAGTCGGATGTAAAATCTTTTCTTGATCACAGTAAAAATGGCACCGAAGAGACAGAGAAGAAACATGCGGCCTTTTATATAGGCTAGGGCGTAACATGTTCGGATATGCCCATTTAGTGGGACAGTTCATGGGTTAGCCAATGGGCAGATCCGTATTGATGCTGATGGGCGGTTCTAAGACCATCATCATCTGTGGGTTGGTCCTCTAGGTTGGCCAGTGGGTCTTTTCCTTATATGATGGTCTTCTTACATCTGGACATTCCTTGCATTCCAGGCAAGATGTGGAGAACAGGAAATGGCAGCCATCTTTAAATCTGTGTCATGTGTATGATCTGAAACCTGAATTATGTAAGGCAAATCGACATACTTCCCACAACCCCCTATGTCAAGAGGTTAATTAAGTATTTGATGGAAAGGTCCTCCTCAACACTATGAGTTATGGATTCACTTGGCTATTTACATAGTTCTGGCAACAAAAGACAGGTATAATCTCAGCCATGAATAGAACTTTAACCCCTTCACGACCGCGGGCCGTAAAATTACGTCCTATTTTACCGTGACTTAACGACCAGGGACGTAATTTTACGGCCTAAACTTCATTTGATTGCCGTGGCCATAGCAACGGCTTTCAAATGATGTCCCCTGCTGTTTCTTACAGCAGGGGACCTTTGCTCAACCCCAGGGGGGGTGGCATCGCCACCCCCCATAGGCGATCGATGTGATTGGCTGTTCAAATCGGAACCGCCAATCACATTGATCACGCTGTCTTCGGCAAAAAAAAATGCCAAAAATAGCGTGATCTTGTAAAATCCAGCTAGGACCGGAGCTGCAGCAGCTCCGATCATTGGCTGGAAGCAAGCAGACACCGTGGCCCCCCCCTGCAGCACTGATTGGAGCGATCGTGCAATGACGCGCAATCGCTCCAATCAGTGTGCAGTGGGGCGGTCTGATCTGCCGGTGGCCGCCCTCCCCAGGCCTGTGCTGGTCTGGGGACCCTCCCCCAACATGTCTGCGGCGTGCAGCACTGGCTGGTACTAGTGGTACCACGCCACTGCTGCTGCTGCCGCTTCTGTCACGTCACGTCGCAGGAGCGGTGAGTATTGTGCTCACCTTGCAGCCCCTGCGCGTGCCCCCCTGCGATCTGCCCCCCCCCGACATCCCGATCTGCCCCCCTGACATCCCGATCTGCCCCCCGCCATCTCTATTCTGCAGCTCCTCCGGTATCCCTCCTCCCCTGCTCTCTTGCAGCCCCTGCGCGCTCTTGTGATTTGCTCCTGCGCGCTCCCGTAATGGCCCCTGCCCGTGCCCCCGTAATGGCCCCTGCCCGTGCCCCCCCTGCGATCTGCCCCCCCGCCATCCCGATCTTCCCCCCCGCCATCCCGATCTGCCCCCCCACATCCCGATCTGCCCCCCCAGACATCCCGGTCTGCCCCCAGACATCCCGGTCTGCCCCCAGACATCCCGGTCTGCCCCCAGACATCCCGGTCTGCCCCCAGCATTCCCGATCTGCCTCCAGCATTCCCGATCTGCCCCCAGCATTCCCGATCTGCCCCCAGCATTCCCGATCTGCCCCCAGCATTCCCGATCTGCCCCCAGCATTCCCGATCTGCCCCCAGCATTCCCGATCTGCCCCCAGCATTCCCGATCTGCCCCCAGCATTCCCGATCTGCCCCCAGACATCCCAGTCTGCCGGCCTCCCCCGTGATCTCTATAATGCAGCTCCGACGGTATCCCCCTCCTCTGCTCTCCCCCTCCCCCTCTGCTGTCCCCCTCTGCTGTCCCTCTCCCCCTCTGCTCTCCCCCTCCCCCTCTGCTGTCCCCCCGACGTCCTCTTACCTGTCTTCACCGGCCGATCACATCTGCCTCCATCGCTGGGTCCTTCTTCCTGGGTCTTCTGCTGAGCTGTCCAACTTCCTGCCTGCTGGCTGCAGCAAAGCTGTTCCTCCTGCAAATCCTCTGGGTAATGTGAGTATAACTTTTTTTTTTTTTTCTTTTTTTTCCTCTATCCCCTGTCAATTCTTACACCTCATGCGTCCGTGCGTCCCGCCGAGCGCTGATCAGGGATGCAGATAACGTATCTGCATCCGTGGTCCGTTTTCGGCGGGACTTTTTTTCCCGTATTCCCGACGCTTTTTGTATTGCATCTGTCCGTGCGTCCCGCCGAGCGCTGATCAGGGATGCACATAACGGATCGGCATCCCTGCTCAATTTTTGGCGTGACAAAAAGCATCGGGGATACGGAAAAAAAAGTCACGCCAAAAATTGAGCAGGGATGCCGATCCGTTATGTGCATCCCTGATCAGCGCTCGGCGGGACGCACGGACTGATGCAATACAAAAAGCGTCGGGGATACGGAAAAAAAAGTATCGCATCTGTCCGTGCGTCCCGCTGAGCGCGGATCAACATCCCTGCTCAATTTTTGGCGTGACTTTTTTTTTTCGTATCCCCAGCGCTTTTTGTATCTCATCCGACCGTGCCTCCTGCAGCGGCCGATCAGTGCACTGCGTCTGTGCGTTTGAAAAGTCAAATGGCGTTCCTTGTCTTCTGAGCCCCGCCATGCGCCCAAACAATTGATTTCCACCACATATGAGGTATCTGCGTACTCGGGAAAAATTGCACCATACGTTTTATGGTGCATGTTTTCCTGATACCGTTGTAAAAAAGAGAAAAAAAAAAACTACCTTGTTGCTGCAAAAATTTAAAAAAATTTTTTTTAAAAAAAATAAATAATTTTCACGGTTCAACGTTATCAACTTTCAGTGGAGCCCCTGGGGGTACAAGGGGCTCACTAAACATCTAGATAAATTCCTTGAGGGGGTCTAGTTCCAAAATGGGGTAATTTGTGGGGGAGCTCCACTGTTTAGGCACCATGGGGGGGGGTCTAAAAACGTGACATGGCGTCCGCTAATGATTCCAATCAATTTTGCTGTCAAATCGTGCCCTTCTCTTCTGAGCCCCGCAATGCGCCCAACAATTACTTTCCACCACATATGAGGTATCTGCGTACTCAGGAGAAAATGGACAATACATTTTATGTTGCATTTTTTCCCGATACCCTTGTGAAAAAAAAAAGCTACCTAGTTGAAGCAACAGTTTTGTGGTAAAAAAATGTTTTTTTCTTTTCACGGCTCAACGTTATAAACTTCTGTGAAGCCCCCAGGTGTTCAAAGTGCTCATCAAACATCTAGAAAAAATATTTGAGGGCTCTAATTTCCAAAATGGGGTCACTTGTGGGGGAGCTCCATTGTTTAGGCACCTCAGGGGGTCTTCAAACCTGACATGGCGTCCGCTAATGAGTGCAGCTAATTTTGCATTCAAATGGCGCTCCTTGCCTTCCGAGCACTGCCGTGTGTCCAAACATTTGATTTCCACCACATATGAGGTATCTGCGTACTCAGGAGAAAATGGACAATACATTTTATGTTGCATTTTTTCCCGATACCCTTGTGAAAAAAAAAGCTACCTAGTTGAAGCAACAGTTTTGTGGTAAAAAAAATTTTTTTTCTTTTCACGGCTCAACGTTATAAACTTCTGTGAAGCCCCCAGGTGTTCAAAGTGCTCATCAAACATCTAGAAAAAATATTTGAGGGCTCTAATTTCCAAAATGGGGTCACTTGTGGGGGAGCTCCATTGTTTAGGCACCTCAGGGGGTCTTCAAACCCGACATGGCGTCCGCTAATTAGTGCAGCTAATTTTGCGTTCAAAAATTCAAATGGCGCTCCTTGCCTTCCGAGCACTGCCAGGTGTCCAAACATTTGAGTTCCACCACATATGAGGTATCTGCGTACTCAGGAGAAAATGGACAATACATTTTATGTTGCATTTTTTCCCGATACCCTTGTGAAAAAAAAAGCTACCTAGTTAAAGCAACAGTTTTGTGGTAAAAAAAAATTTTTTTCTTTTCACGGCTCAACGTTATAAACTTCTGTGAAGCCCCCAGGTGTTCAAAGTGCTCATCAAACATCTAGAAAAAATATTTGAGGGCTCTAGTTTCCAAAATGGGGTCACTTGTGGGGGAGCTCCATTGTTTAGGCACCTCAGGGGGTCTTCAAACCCGACATGGCGTCCGCTAATTAGTGCAGCTAATTTTGCGTTCAAAAATTCAAATGGCGCTCCTTGCCTTCCGAGCACTGCCGTGTGTCCAAACATTTGAGTGCCACCACATATGAGGTATCTGCGTACTCAGGAGAAAATGGACAATACATTTTATGTTGCATTTTTTCCCGATACCCTTGTGAAAAAAAAAGCTACCTAGTTGAAGCAACAGTTTTGTGGTAAAAAATTTTTTTTTTCTTTTCACGGCTCAACGTTATAAACTTCTGTGAAGCCCCCAGGTGTTCAAAGTGCTCATCAAACATCTAGAAAAAATAGTTGAGGGCTCTAGTTTCCAAAATGGGGTCACTTATGGGGGAGCTCCATTGTTTAGGCACCTCAGGGGGTCTTCAAACCCGACATGGCGTCCGCTAATGAGTGCAGCTAATTTTGTGTTCAAAAATTCAAATGGCGCTCCTTGCCTTTCGACCTCTGCCGTGCACCCAAACAATTGATTTTTACCCCATATGGGGTATCAGCGTACTCAGGAGAAAATGCACAATAAATTGTAGGGTGCACTTTCTCTTTTCTCCCTTGTAAAAATGAAAATTTTATGGCTAAAGTAACATTTTTGTGTTAAAAAGTAAAATTTTCATTTTTTCCTTCCACATTGCTTTGGTTCCTGTGACGCACCTAAAGGGTTAATAAACTTCTTGGATGTGGTTTTGAGCAGTATGAGGGGTGCAGTTTTTAGAATGGGGTCACTTTTGGGTATTTTCTGTCACCTCGGCCTCTCAAAGGCACTTCAAATGTGATGTGGTCCCTAAAAAAAATATTTTGTAAATTTTGTTGGAAAAATTAGAAATTGCTGATGAACTTTGACCCCTTCTAACTTCCTAACGAAAAAAAAATTTCTTTCGAAAATTGCGCTGGTGTAAAGTTGACAAGTGGGAAATGTTATTTAGTAACTATTTTGTGTGACATATCTCTCAGATTTATGGGCATAAATTTTCAAAGTTTGAAAATTGCGAAATTTTCCAAATTTTCGCACAATTTCCTAAATTTTCACAAATAAACGCAAAAAGTATCGGCCTAAATTTACCACTGACATGAAGTACAATATGTCACGAAAAAACAATCTCAGAATCGCCAGGATCCGTTGAAGCGTTCCAGAGTTATAACCTGTCAAAGTGACACTGGTCAGAATTGCAAAAAATGGCCTGGTCATTAGGGTGTTTTAGTGGCCGGGGGTGAAGGGGTTAAAGGGAACCTGTCACATTGTCCATCCAGTCTCATCTGTGGACAGTATCATAGAGAAGGAGACGCTGAGCAGAATTATACGTAGGTTTGATGGAAAAGATTCATTATAACTGGTGTTTGTCAGTTTGAGTCCAGTGGGCAGACCTACTCTATGATTGACAGCTATCTCTTCTTGCACTGGTAGACGGAGAATACTATCAATCACTAGTAGGCCCGCCCACTGGACTCTTATAGACAAGCAATGGTGAGTTCAGTGAATACATTTCAAGTTTTATTGAAACATTTCACACAAAACTGAATATGAATCTGATCAGCTCCTTCTGCTATAACATCCTGCCTGCAGATCAGAGACCATTTTCAACATAACAGGTTCTCTTAAAAGAACAGGCTAGTTGGGGAAATGCGGTGTGGCAAGAACAAAAAATGTGCTTTTTCCAGGTGTGTTTATCTTTGAGTGCAGCTCCTTCAGGATTTCTCATTGTGTTTGTCTGTCTGTCTGGTTTGTGTCTAGATCTTATCTCACAACTCCATAAACTGTGTTTTTATATGAAGTGATCACGCAGTGTTGACATTTATATCCTGTGCTATGTGATCTAATCTCTGACGAAAGAGAAGTATATTCACCTTAAATGGTGATCAGGTAATATGCAGAAACAGTAAGCATGAACAATAGTGGAAAAACAATGATGATCTGCCAGATAGTCGGAGTGGAATTACAAAATCTGCCAAATAGCAGTAGGGATATGCCAGATAGTGAAAAAAGTAATAGGGTAAATTTAGTAGAGAAACTGTAGGGCTCTGCCAAGTAATAGTAGAAGAAAAACAATATGCAACCAATAGGAATCTCCCAGATAATAGAAGGGAAAATGCAATAAGTATCTATCAGATAAGGCTAAATTCACACATCCAGAGTACGGACTGCGATGCAGACCGGCCGTGGACCTCGTACCTGAAATCGTCAGCAGAGTTCATAACAGTATACAGTACAGATTTACCATATAACATAATGGTGCATCTGGACTGGTCATCTCTGCCCATTAGCGAGCTCCATATACAAGTTGGTCGGCGCTCACTTACTGGTCTATTTACAGAGACCGACGATTACTGCTGAGGACACAAAAATCGGCAATACTCTCATTCTGCCTCCATACAACATCGTTCTATCGGCAGCATGTCCCTAGTGTATACGGAGTGATGCGCTACCAGTGATAGGGATTTTTATACCAGCATAACCTGTCCAATGCCCCGACAAACAATTGCCCACCAAGATGGGTTTTTTCGTTTGTTTTTTTAATCAGATCATTTTTATGAAGAAAATAACAGAATAACATTTGTACAGAAAAAAGATCAGTAGAATAGAGATCTTCAATGTTACATGGTCTCATTATATAGCACTGTTACATGTAAAATACAGCAAAGTTGTCACCTCTTCCAGGGATTCAGTTTTGTAATTCAAACAAACCGACACCCCCCCCCCAATAATATTCCAGAGAAATCTGTATTCATACTCTTCTTTATGATGTATATACATTGAAATATCCTCCATTCAGGTAAAATAGTTTGTGTAATGACGACCATTCTTGTATCATGATACACCACCAGTGTCCATGCAGCAGTACTCCATGTCAAGCAGCAGCTGCTAAAGCAAACAAGATTTTAGGGTGTATAAAAAGAGAGATTAGATCGCATGATCCCAACGCATTGTTACCCTCTATAAATCACTTGTAAGGTCACATCTGGAATATGGGATCCAGTTTTGGGCTCCACATTTTAAAAAGGACATTCAGAAGTTAGAGTCAGTTCAAAGGCGAGCAACTAGACTACTACAAGGAATGGAAGCCTCCCATATGATGACAGGTTGAAAAAGTTAGATCTGTTTAGCTTAGAAAAAAGACGTCTCAGAGGAGATCTCATTTATATGTATAAATACATGTGTGGTCAATATAAAGGACTGGCACATGACTTATTCCTCCCAAAGACAATACTAAGGGTCATGGGACATTCCCTGCGAGTGGAAAAAAGCAATTCCGGCAGCTAAATAGGAAAGGGTTCTTTACAGTTAGAGCAGTCAGACTGTGGAATGCCCTACCACAAGAGGTAGTAATGGCAGAAACTATAACAGCTTTTAAAAAAGGGCTGGATGATTTCCTCATTACACAACATTGTTGGTTATAAGTGACTTAGGGACAAAATGTAGAATTGATGGAGGAAGGTTGAACCTTCCTAGGTCTTTTTTCAACCTATGTAACTATGTAAGTCATAAAGTGCCATATACTATCTACGCCTGGAACATTCAACCAGGGTCCCCAGATGTTGTGAAATTTCTTGAATGTCTTTCTCTTTCTATATACACTTTTGTTCAACCAAATAATATTCTTTAGATTATTTATTAACTGTCGGTGGTTCAACTTCCAACCAATGTTGTGTAATATGTTTGTGTGCCTGATACAATGTTGGCAAAAGTCCAGAAGCCATCGTGGATTGAGAATCTTTCGATTCTTCCAAATACCCCAATATGCAGATTTGCTCGGATTTGTACATCAAATACCTTTTTTATTAAAGATAGTGTTTTTCCACTAAGAGCCCAATCTATTGCACTCCTAGAATATGTGCATCAAATGCACATCTCCTGTTCCACATCTTGGGACAATCTGCATTTGCATGTACCCCAATTCTATAGAGGAAGCTGGGTGTTCTATAAACTCCATGAATGAGGTATATCTGCGAGAGCCTCTGTGATTCACATGGGGACAATCTAGGATTGAGTTCCAACACCACCTTCCATTGTTCTTCTGTAATCGGCCCCACATTTGCTTCCCATTTTAATTTAGCGATCAAGGGATGGTCTTCCTTGTAAAGGCCGCTTTACACACTGCGATATCGGTACCGATACCGACAGCGTGCGTACCCGCCCCCATCGGTTGTGCAACACGGGCCAATCGCTGCTCGTGTCGCACAGTATCGCCCGGACCCATCACACGGACTTACCTTCCCTGCGACGTCGCTGTGACCGGTGAACCACCTCCTTTCTAAGGGGGCGGTTCGTTCAGCGTCACTGAACCGCCGCCCAATGGAAGCCGAGGGGCGGAGATGAGCGGGACGTAACATCCCGCCCACCTCCTTCCTTCTGCATTGTGGCCGGGACGCAGGTAAGGTGAGGTTCCTCGTTCCTGTGGTGTCACACGGAGCGATGTGTGCTGCCGCAGGAACAAGGAACAACTTCGTTACTACTGCTGCAGTAACGATATTTGAGAATGGACCCCCATGTCACCAATGAGCGATTTTTCACGTTTTTGCAACTATGCAAAATCGCTCATAGGTGTCACACGCAACGGCATCGCTAAAGCGACCGGATGTGCGTCACAAAATCCGTGACCCCAAAGAGATCACTTGAGCGATTTCGTAGCGTGTAAAGCCCCCTTAAGACTGTAAAAGTTGTTGATAAACTTTTGAAGTTAAACCGGTTGTATATTTTGCCGTTGATATTGAGTCTGCCTGGTACTCTATCGCTAAACTGAGTCTGATTTGCGTGTCGTAGGCTATGTGCGCACGTTACGTACAGTCACTGCAGAATTTTCTGCAGCGATCTGAAGAGCACACGTGCTCTTCAAATCGCTGCAGAAAATGTCCGTAGTGGAAAAAAAAAAAAGCCGATTCCATGCGCTCTGCCTGCAGCTCCTGCCATAGACAGAGCAGGAGCTGCCGGCAAAGCGCACGGAAGAAGTGACATGTCACTTCTTAGAACGCGCGCTTCGGGCAGCAGCCGAAGCGCTGCGCTCTAAAACGCCACGTGCGCACGGCCCCTGCACAATCTCCATAGATTATGCAGGGGACGCAGGACGCATGCAGTTACGCTGTGCTACAAAGCGCAGCGTAACTGCATGTAATTACGCAACGTGCGCACATAGCCTAAGTTGTAGGTATTGAAAGAAGAAACTATGAGGCAATCCAAACTCTTCTTGTAGTTCATGAAAGCATTGAAGTGTTCCATGTTCTACTAACTGATCTAAAGTCCGAATTCCCCTTGATTCCCAACCTCCGAAACCAGTCAATTTGTCAAACTCCACCAGTTGTTGATTATACCATAATAGGGTAAAATTAGAGTATTTCAGTAATTCCTAACTGTCTCTTCCCCCTATCTCACCCCATACATCAGTGCTAAGGTCGGTCTCTCTATGTGCACTTAGTGCCCATCTCCAGCACGTATATGAGCGGCACCCATTTTTTTGTCTTGTAGGATGAGACTGACATTTGTGCCCATGCTTTTTTTTTTTTTTTTCTTCTTAGGCTGCTTTCACACTACGTTTTTTTTAACATGCGTCATGAACGTTTTTTTAACGCAAAAACGGATCCAGTGCAAATGCGTTTTCATTTCAATGCATTTGCAATGGACACGCGTCAACATGCGTTCACATGCTGTTTAGTCAGGATCCAGCGACTTGCAGTTTTTTAACTTTTTTCAAAAACGCTACTTGTAGCGTTTTTGAGCTGCGTCCAAATACTGCAAATCGCTGGATCCTGACTAGACTGCACGCAAACGCATGTGAACGGTGGTATACTGATAAAACAGGATCCTGTTTGGCCAGAAACCAGCCTGGCGTGATCACAGTCTCTCTCACAGTCAGTCAGTGTCTCTCTCTCTCTCTCTCTCTCTCTCCCCCCCTCTCTATTCTCTCCTCTCTATTCTCTCCTCTCTTCTCTCTCCTCTCCCTCTCTCCTCTTTTCTCTCCCCTCTCCCCCTCTCTCTCTCCTCTCTTCTCTCTCCTCTCTTTGCCTCTCTCCTCTCCCCTCCTCTCTCTCTCCTCTCTTCTCTCACTCTCTTCTTCCACTCTCTCTCTCCTCTTGTTTCTCCTCCCTTCTCTCTCCTCTCTCTTCTCCTCTCTGCTCTCTCCTATCTTCTCTCTCTCCTCTCCTCTCCTCTCTGCTCTCTTCCCTCTCCTCTCTTCTCTCTCCTCCTGTCTGCTCTCTCCTATCTCCTCTTCTCTCCTCTCTTGTCCTCTCCTCTCTTCTCCTCTCTCCTCTCCTCTTTCTTCTATCTTCTCTCTCCTCTCTTCTCTTTCCTCTCTTCTCCTCTCTCCTCTCCTCTCTCCTCTCCTCTCTTCTCTCTCCTCGTCTCTCCTCTCTTCTCTCTCATTTATTTTCCTCTCTCCTTTCTCTCTCCTCTCTTTTCCTCTCTGCTCTCTTCTCTCTGCTCTTCCCTCTCCTCCCTTCTCTCTCCTCTGTCTTCTCTTTTCCTCTCTCTCTTCTTCTCTCTCCTCTCTCCTATCTCCTCTCTTTTCTCTTCTCCTCCTCTCTCCTCCTCTCTCCTCTCCTCTCCTCTTCTCTCTTCTTTATCCTCTCTGCTCTCTTCTCCTCTCTACTCTCTTCTCTCTTCTCTCCTCTTCTCTTCTCTCTCCTCTCTTCTCCTCTCTCCTCCTATACTTTCTCCTCTCGTCTCTCTTCTCCTCCTCTCCTCCTCTCTTTTCCTCTCTCCTTTCTCTTTTGACCCCAAGCTGGGTCTGAATTTCCAGTCTGTCACGTTCAGTTCCTCTCACTCCCGATCACGTGACTCCAATGCCCGCCCATAAACTTCAAGTTGCAGGATCCAGTAAAATAACACTTGCGTTTGCATGCGTTTTTCTTTGCAAAAACAGGATCCGCTTTTGCAGCAAAAAAACGTTCATGAGGTATGTTAAAAAAACGTAGTGTGAAAGCAGCCTTAGGCTGCTTTCACACTACGTTTTTTTTAACATGCGTTATGAAAATTTTTTTGGTGGCAAAACCTGATGAAAAGTAGGATGTGATCGCACATGACAGCGCCACATACAACTCCTAATTGCCTGACACTAGAGTCAGCTTAACTCCTGACCTCACAGCCCGCACATGCTGCAATGGATGCACGTTAACAGCAGTCACTGCCTGCTGCCGATCACTTGTGACCGTGTGCGGGCTGTGAGGTCAGGAGTTCAACTAAGTTCAGATCAGCTGACTCCAGTGCCGAACGATTACTTGTTTTGTGTCCCCCTGCATCCATCACTGCGTGTGTGGGCTGCGATGGATGCAGGAGACACAGAACAAGTAATAGGCTGGCACTGGAGTCAGCTGATCTGACCTCAGCTGAACTCCACCGTCCGCACACGCTGTGATGGATGCAGGGGGACACAGATGAAGTAATCGGCCGGCACTGCAGTCAGCTAATCTGAACTCAGCTGAACTCCACAGCCTGCACATGCTGCGATGGATGCAGGAGACACAGAACAAGTAATAGGCTGGCACTGGAGTCAGCTGATCTGAACTCAGCTGAACTCCACAGCCCACACATGCTGCAATGGATGCAAGGGACACAGAACAAGTAATCGGCCATCACTGAAGTCAGCTGATCTGATTTCTTGTTCAGCTGACTGTGAGATCAGGAGTTCAGCTGAGTTCAGATCAGCTGACTCCAGTGCCGGCGGATTGCTTGTTCTGTGTCCCGCTGCATCCATCACAGTGGCCATAAAAAACACTGCAAAACCGCATCAAGAACGCCATAAAAACCGCACCAAAACTGCAGAAGACTGCCAGGAGAATTTCTGCCACAAGATCAGATTTTGGTCAGGAAAAAAAAAATGCTGTAGAAACGCCCTGTGTGAACATAGCCTTATGAACACTCATTCACAGATTATCTACTCCTCTAATGCACAATTTGGGTTAACAGTAGCTGGGGAAATAATAGGGATATTTGGCAGATAATAACTGTGGTTAAAGCAATAGTGATGCTCTACCAAAAAAAAAATTTAATGGGGAAACAATAGGGTTCTGGCAGTTATTAGTAGTAGAGACACGATACTGATCTATGTGCTCTATCAGGAAATAGTAATGGGGAAATACCATGGATCTGTCATTAACAAGTACAGGAGCGGAAAATCATAGTAAAATCTCTAGCTTGTTGTGAGCTGTAACTTCTTGTGAGTAAAGGCCCCCGTACACATTAGACTAAGGTTGGTCAATCCCCCCTCTTTCTAATATCGGGGAGGAGGGGGCTGTCTGTCTGTCTATGTATAGACCTCCTTCTGACTATTGGGGGAGATACAGATCCAGCTTGTTGAATTTCAGTGGCCAAGCCTTGTCTCTTCCTGGAAATAAGGAGTTCCCTGAAGAATCTGAAAGTGGCTCTTTCATAGAAAAGGAGCACATGCCTGTGTTGAGCATTGTCGTTCTCTTAAAATATCAAGCAGCTGTAAAGAGAATATCACCTGTAAAAATCCATAATACAGGTATGAATAATTAATCAATATTATCAATACAACTTTATAGCATTCAGATATCAATTGTCTGATGCAGAGCTCCAAATCCCCTGCATACACAGAGCTGTACAATTAAATTCTGTCTACCTGCAGCCACCACTAGAGGGAGCTCAGGAGTTTATTGCATACTGTTAAAAGGATTGTGCAGACAGCAGATATGATGAGACGCTGCTGTTTGATGGGTGCTGCAATTATTGGCATGAGCATCATACACTGTTCCTATTGTAATTATTAAAGATTTTGTCTGGTCTTGTGGTGAAAGTTGCAGTCAATATGTGACTACAGACTTTTTAATCCTTAAAGCACGTGCACCTTATGCTGTCAGGATTTTCCGATGCCGTGCCCAAAACTAATTGGTTACATGGCGGCAAGCATACGATTTGCACACATGCAAGTGAATTGAGTGAGGCGAGGTGCGTCTAGTCGGAATGTGTCACACTCGGAGTGGGAGAAGTCCGATTACACGGCATGACAGTTGCGCACAGACCTACGGATATCTGGTGCACTACAAAAAACACCACGTACAGAGGTGGACACTTTAATAATGGTGGGCCCTGGCACTAGGAAGGGGGAAGATGGGACACCTCCTGCACTCACCTGCAGCTGTACCCTGCACTCCCAAGCTAGCCATGTACAAGTTCTTTCCACCTATTGCCGAGCAGGATACCTTGAACCCCATTTACCCTGCAATTAACCCTGGCTAGTGAACTGACCAGTGAGGAACACTAGCCCCACCGCTGCACTGATACAACACAAAGGGTAGGAAGGAAAAAGGATAGAAACACCAACTACACTGCTGCAGCCAGACTCCGAGGCAGTAGACGGATGGGCTCAGGTCAGAACCCCAACTGCTCCTTCCACCTAGGTGGCCAGGGCTGAATGGATTCTATCAAGGGCAAAGGTTGATGGGAATTGCCACTATTTGAAGATGGCGGGCGTGGTCACAGAGCGGCTACATCTGACATGGACTGCAAGAAATCTACTTGTAACAAAACTGACATTAACTACACTAAGAACAAGGAAACACATTTCATCTCCAGAGTCTCACAAGGCTAAGTAGGACTCAGGGCCCAAACCTGTAAGAAGTGTCCTAATAATGGAAGATGTCCATGACAATGTGTTGGGAATTTTGTAAAACACATACTTGTGGTCACATGATCACCCGGTCTCCGCAGCAACACCAGAGAATCCTGACAGCGTGCTGAGCGCACTGAAAGGATTCATAAGTCTGCAGTTACATAAAGTCTGACAAGACAACTCCTTTTATATGGCCTCCATGTCCAATGTCGGATTGCGTGAGTAAGTATGATTGCATTGAACAGTATATCTTAGGAGACTTGCATGTAAATTTTTTTTTACGTCTCTATTGCTCTATTTACATATGAATGCAAATGACGTCCATTGTAAATACAGTGGGCGAAGTATCGCAGATGCTAAAATAAGAAAACGGGAAGTAATTGTATTACATAGATGACGTTTATTGGCTGCCATCTTTATATTTTTACTGTCCTTTTGGAGGAAATGTATTTGCATCTCTCATGTTTTCAGTTTCTTTATGTCCCAAGTCAAAAAATAAATAAATCACGTGACTAGATGAAAGGCTGCCATTGTAATGAAGGTAATTTACCGTATCTGGTCGCTGCTTCTCCTTCCCTCTGGATGAGGAACTGTCTGAGCCATATGACTGTCCCCTCCAGCAGGAATGTGCACGTGCCGCAATGACAGATTGGGTTAGCTTCTAATACTGGGAAGTTGTGTCATTGTGAATTAGCAGATTTATCTTCTGTAAATTATTAATTCTTTGGTTTCTGTTTTTCGTTTTCAGCCAAATTGCTATTTCCTCCTTATAATTATGGTAGATTGACACAGAAAATTCCTTTACTCTAGTGTCTAAGGTCAGAAATATAGGATTACAAAATGGTTATAGAAAAGCATTAAAAATACTGGCTGAAGAGAAGTATGCTTTGTGTATAGGTACAGACGGCAATTTTGGTGTAATATATGGACAGACCTGATCAGCCATAGCGAGACCTGCTCGGACGTCCCAGCTTTTCACATAGGGGGCTGAGCAGGATACCTTTTTCCTATGGCACCCCACCGCCATTTGTCGGGAGACACCAATACACATTAGGCTACTTTCACACTTGCGTTGAACGGCATCCGTTGCATTGTGTTGTGTGACGGATGCAATGGATGCGTTGCATATAGTGGCACAACAGATGCAACGGATCATACAAAATAATGCAATCCGTTATAGTTTTCTTTTTCGCTCCTAATTGGGAGACCCAGACAGTGGGTGTATAGCTACTGCCTCTGGAGGCCGCACAAAGAACTACACTTAAAAGTGTAAGGCCCCTCCCCTTCTGGCTATACACCCTCCCGTAGGAGTACGGATTCCTCAGTTTTAGCTTTGTGCGCAGGAGGTCAGACACGCACGCATAGCTCCATTGTTTTTAGTCAGCAGCAGCTGCTGACTATGTCGGATGGAAGAAAAGAGGGCCCATACAGGGCTCCCAGCATGCTCCCTTCTCACCCCACTGTATGTCGGAGGTGTTTGTAAGGTTGAGGTACCCATTGCGGGTACGGCGGCAGGAGCCCACATGCTGATTCCTTCCCCATCCCTTTTTACAGGGCTCTGGGTGAAGTGGGATTTACTGGTCTCCAGGCACTGAGACCGTGCTCCATCTACAGCCCCTGGAGAAGATGCTGGATGGAGCGGAGTACATCAGGGACATGGCCCTGCTTCCTCAAGGTACTCTGTGTCCCCGTGCATTTCGCGCTCACACCGCAGCATGCTGGGTGTTGTAGTGCGCCGGGGACATCAGCGCTGCGGCGCTTGTGCCATGGCCTCATTCAGCTTCGCTGAAGCAGGCACACTTCTGGGAATCGGTCGCGCCGGCCGCTGGGACTGCGGCGCGGCTGGCACTTGTGGTGCGCCGGGGACTTCAGCGCGGGCCGCGCTTTTACGGCGGCCGCGCTGATAACTCGAGTCCCCGGCTTTTGCGGCCTGCTTCCGTTCGTTCCCGCCCCCAGACCTGCCAGTCAGGAGAGGGGCGGGACGCTGGTCAGTGCATCAGCGCCGAGGGCTGGAGTCGTTTTTACATACTCCAGCCCTCACAATCGGCACAGAGGGGACACTGTTTCCCGCACTTTTGTTTAGGAACTCCCACGGACCGCCCCTCTCCACAGACGCCGGCAGCCATTCCTGCTGACACGCTGAGCTGCAGAGGGGAGCCGGGGAGACCCAGACAAGGAATTCTGCGCCTCTTACCCGCTATTCAGCGGGCGGTAAGCAGCCCTCAGGGCTCACCCCCTCTTGTGCCAGTAGTATTCTTAGTATTTTGTTTCTACAAATACTTTGTATTGCATAGCGCTGGTCGCCCTTTGGCTATAGACTCTCTCACATTGCAGAGAGCCAGCAGCATGTCGTCCGTAAAACGCAAGGGTGCCAAGGCACAGACATTATATGCTTCCTGCACCGCATGTGGGACTTTTCTACCGGCAGGCTCCACGGACCCCCATTGTGTGCAGTGCTCGGCCCCTGCGGCGCTTGCACAGTCGGGACCTCTGCTGGACGTGACCCAGGGTGTACCACCTGTGAATGCTGTCCAGGTGACAGGAACTGAGTTTGCAGCTTTTGCTGACAGAATGTCTCTCACTATGTCACAAATTCTTGACACATTGCGAGCTAGGCCTGTACTTCAGGCCACGGACACTGTGCAATCATTGCCCCCTGGTCCCCCTCAGCTGAATTACCTCCAAGCTCCGGGACGGGCACATACACCTCAGGGTGAAGACTCTGACTCGGACGATGGCCCCGGGCAGCCTAAGCGGGCTCGCTATGACGGGCCTTCACATTCATCTCAATGGTCAGGATCCCAGCGAGATGAATCTATGGGTGATGAGGCGGACGTAACTGATCAGGATTCTGATCCTGGGACCGCTCTCAATCTAGATACACCAGATGGCGACGCCATAGTTAATGATCTTATATTTAACATCAATAAGATGTTAAATATTTCCCCACCAGCTCCTCTTGTAGAGGAGTCAGCTTCGCAGCACGAGAGAATCCATTTCAGATACCCTAAGCGTACATTAAGCACTTTTCTGGACCACGCTGACTTTAGAGACGCAATCCAGAAACCCCACGCTTATCCTGAAAGGCGTTTTTCTAAACGGCTTAAAGATACACGCTATCCTTTTCCCCCTGAGGTGGTCAAGGGTTGGACCCAGTGTCCAAAAGTGGATCCTCCAATTTCCAGGCTTGCAGCTAGATCCTTGGTTGCAGTTGAAGATGGAGCGGCACTTAAAGATGCCACTGACAGGCAGATGGAGCTCTGGCTGAAATCCATCTATGAAGCGATTGGAGCGTCGTTAGCGCCATCTTTTGCGGCCGTATGGGCACTCCAAGCTATCTCAGCCGGGCTTGCGCGAGTTGACTCAGTCACACGTGCATTTGCCCCGCAGGTAGCACCATTGACCTCGCAAATGGCGGCATTCGCGTCGTACGCGATTAATGCTGTTCTTGACGCTACAAGCCGCACGGCAGTGGCGTCAGCCAACTCCGTTGTTTTGCGTAGGGCCCTGTGGTTGAGACATTGGAAAGCAGATTCTCATTCCAAGAAGTGCTTAACCAATTTGCCTTTTTCTCGTGACCGATTGTTTGGAGAGCGTTTGGATGAAATCATCAAACACTCCAAGGGTAAGGACTCATCCTTACCGCAACACAGACAAAACAAACCCCAACAGAGGAAGGGTCAGTCTGGTTATCGGTCCTTTCGAGGACCGGGCAGGTCCCAATTCGCCTCGTCAAAAAAGACTCAAAAAGACCAGAGACGCTCAGATTCTTGGAGGTCTCAGTCACGCCCAAAAGGGACAGCCGGAGGAACCGTTGCCAAGACGGCGTCCTCCTGACTTGCAGTCTCCGATTCCCACACCCGCGGTCGGTGGGAGGCTTTCCCACTTTGGCGACATTTGGCTG
Organism: Anomaloglossus baeobatrachus; assembly: GCF_048569485.1. Lineage (NCBI taxonomy): Eukaryota > Metazoa > Chordata > Amphibia > Anura > Aromobatidae > Anomaloglossus > Anomaloglossus baeobatrachus. Next base: position 447,953,933 of record NC_134357.1, on the reverse strand, counting down.
TCACGCGTCAAAGACCGTTGGGTGAGGGATATTCTGTCTCACGGGTACAGGATAGAGTTCAGTTCTCGTCCGCCAACTCGTTTCTTCAGAACTTCTCCACCACCAGACCGAGCCGATGCTCTGTTGCAGGCGGTGGCCGCTCTAAAGGCGGAAGGAGTGGTGACCTCCGTCCCTCTTCAGGAACAAGGTCACGGTTTTTACTCCAATCTGTTTGTGGTCCCAAAAAAGGACGGATCGTATCGACCCGTCCTGGATCTAAAGTTGCTCAACAGACACGTAAAAGTCAGGAGGTTCCGGATGGAATCCCTACGCTCCGTCATAGCCTCAATGTCTCAAGGAGATTTTCTAGCATCAATAGATATCAAAGATGCGTATCTCCACGTGCCGATTGCACCAGAGCATCAGCGTTTCCTACGCTTCGTCATACACGACGAACACCTGCAGTTCGTAGCGTTACCTTTCGGTCTGGCAACAGCCCCCCGGGTCTTCACCAAAGTCATGGCAGCAGTAGTAGCTGTTCTGCACTCGCAGGGTCACTTGGTCATCCCGTATCTAGACGACCTGCTTATAAAGGCACCCTCTCAAGAGGCATGCCAGCACAGTCTGAAGGTGGCACTAGACACTCTCCAGAGTTTCGGGTGGATTATCAACTTTCCAAAGTCTCATCTAACCCCGACCCAATCTCTGACTTATCTTGGCATGGAGTTCCATACTCTCTCAGCGATAGTGAAGCTTCCACTGGACAAGCAGTGCTCGCTACGGACTGGAGTGCAATCTCTCCTTCAGAGCCAGTCGCACTCACTGAGGCGCCTCATGCATTTCCTAGGAAAGATGGTAGCAGCAATGGAGGCAGTCCCGTTCGCGCAGTTTCATCTGCGCCCTCTACAATGGGACATTCTACGCCAATGGGATGGGAAATCGACGTCCCTCGACAGGACTGTCTCCCTCTCTCAGACTGCCAAGGACTCTCTGCGTTGGTGGCTTCTCCCCACCTCATTGTCACAGGGAAAGTCGTTCCTTCCCCCGTCCTGGGCAGTGGTCACGACGGATGCGAGCCTATCAGGGTGGGGAGCGGTTTTTCTCCACCACAGGGCTCAGGGGACGTGGACTCAGGAAGAGTCCACCCTGCAGATCAATGTTCTGGAAATCAGAGCAATCTATCTTGCCCTGCGAGCCTTCCAACAATGGCTGGAAGGCAAGCAGATTCGGATTCAGTCGGACAATTCCACGGCGGTGGCGTACATCAACCACCAAGGGGGAACACGCAGTCGCCAAGCTTTTCAAGAAGTCCAGCGGATTTTGACGTGGGTGGAAAGCAGAGCGTCCACCATATCCGCAGTTCACATCCCAGGCGTGGAAAACTGGGAAGCAGACTTTCTCAGTCGCCAGGGCATGGACGCAGGAGAATGGTCCCTTCACCCGGACGTGTTTCAGCAGATCTGTTGCCGCTGGGGGACGCCGGACGTCGATCTGATGGCGTCACGGCACAACAACAAGGTCCCAGTTTTCATGGCACGGTCTCACGATCACCGAGCACTGGCGGCAGACGCCTTGGTTCAGGATTGGTCGCAATTCCGACTCCCCTATGTGTTCCCACCTCTAGCATTGTTACCCAGAGTTCTCCGGAAAATCAGGTCCGACTGCCATCGAGCCATACTCGTCGCTCCAGATTGGCCAAGAAGGTCTTGGTACCCGGATCTGTGGCATCTCACGGTAGGCCAACCGTGGACACTACCAGACCGTCCAGATTTGCTGTCTCAAGGGCCGTTTTTCCATCTGAATTCTGCGGCCCTGAACCTGACTGTGTGGCCATTGAGTCCTGGATCCTAGCGGCCTCAGGTTTATCTCATGAAGTTGTTGCCACAATGAGACAGGCTAGAAAACCATCCTCAGCTAAGATCTATCACAGGACGTGGAAGATATTCTTAGCGTGGTGCTTGGCTCAAGGGTTTTCTCCCTGGCCATTTGCATTGCCAATTTTTCTTTCCTTCCTGCAGTCTGGGTTGGAAAAAGGTTTGTCGCTTAGCTCTCTTAAGGGTCAAGTCTCTGCGCTATCCGTATTCTTTCAGAAGCGCTTGGCACGGCTTTCTAAAGTACGCACGTTTCTCCAAGGAGTTCGTCATATCGTTCCTCCTTACAGACGGCCATTGGAACCCTGGGATCTGAACAAGGTTCTCATTGCTCTCCAGAAGCCGCCTTTCGAGCCTTTGAAAGAGGTTTCCCTTTCTCGGCTTTCACAAAAGGTAGTTTTTCTTGTGGCGGTCACGTCTCTTCGAAGAGTGTCCGAGCTAGCGGCGTTATCTTGCAAATCTCCCTTCCTGGTGTTTCACCAAGACAAGGTAGTACTGCGTCCAATTCCAGAGTTTTCTCCCAAGGTGGTTTCTTCCTTTCATCTCAATCAGGATATCACTTTGCCATCTTTGTGTCCGCATCCAGTTCACCAATTTGAAAAGGGTTTACATCTGTTGGACCTGGTGAGAGCACTCAGGATTTACATTTCTCACACGGCGTCTCTACGCCGTTCTGATGCGCTCTTTGTCCTAGTCGCTGGTCAGCATAAGGGATCGCAAGCTTCCAAATCCACCCTGGCGCGGTGGATCAAGGAACCAATTCTTCACACATACCGTTCTGCTGGGCTTCCGATTCCATCTGGACTGAAGGCCCATTCTACCAGAGCCGTGGGTGCGTCCTGGGCATTGCGGCATCAGGCTACGGCTCAGCAAGTGTGCCAGGCGGCTACCTGGTCGAGTCTGCACACGTTTACCAAACACTATCAAGTGCATACCTACGCTTCGGCAGATGCCAGCCTAGGTAGACAGGTCCTTCAGGCGGCGGTGGCCCACCTGTAGGAAGAGGCTGTCTGACAGCCCGTTCATGTGGTATCTTTTTACCCACCCAGGGACTGCTTTTGGACGTCCCACTGTCTGGGTCTCCCAATTAGGAGCGAAAAAGAAGAAGGGAATTTTGTTTACTTACCGTAAATTCCTTTTCTTCTAGCTCCAATTGGGAGACCCAGCACCCGCCCTATTTGTTCTTAGGGTTTCGTTTTTCGGGTGCACATGTTGTTCATGTTGTTTCTTAAGTTCTCCGATCTTGTTATCGGATTGAATTTGTTTTTGAAACTGTTATTGGCTTTCCTCCTTCTTGCTTTGGTACTAAAACTGAGGAATCCGTACTCCTACGGGAGGGTGTATAGCCAGAAGGGGAGGGGCCTTACACTTTTAAGTGTAGTTCTTTGTGCGGCCTCCAGAGGCAGTAGCTATACACCCACTGTCTGGGTCTCCCAATTGGAGCTAGAAGAAAAGGAATTTACGGTAAGTAAACAAAATTCCCTTCTTTTTTTTTTTTCTTGACTTTACAAATCTGGGCATGCTCAGTTGTGTAAAGATGGTTGCGTTAACGGAATCCGTCAAATGACGGATTCTAACAGAATCCGCCACCATAGGCGTCCATTATAAAAACAATAGACGCCAACGGAATCCTGCAGGTTGCGTTTTTTTGACACTCCGTCAAGCGCAGAAAAACGCTACAGGCAGCGTTCCATCCGCCAGGCGGATGCAACGCAGCGTCTGCTGATGAATGCAACGCAAGGCCATCCGTTGCTATTCGTAGCTAATAGAAGTCTATGAGGAATAACACTGTTTCCTGCAACGGTTACCATAATTCCTCAAAGCGGCGGATAGCAACGGATGCTGTTCAACGCAAGTGTGAAAGCAGCCTTAGTTGGTCCATTCAAAATCAGCAGGTTCGGACAACTTTCATTCATATGGCTTGTTTAGCAGCACGTGACTAGGCAAGGTTTTAATCTCCAAATGTTGTTTCACTGAAAGCAATCTGAGTTATCGAAACACAAATTGAATTCGAAAGTAGTAACATATTGTAAAAACGCAGCAATAATTTTCAGAAATGTCTCTGGTGCGATTTTATGGCTCAGGTACAAGGTTCATTGCAATGTATCAAAGTTTTTTTGTATTTTTTTTTTCTTTGAAATAATCCCTGCAGAACCAGTTTTCAGCCTCTGGATGTAAACCGTGTATGTTGTTATTCACTGACAGCAAGAAGATACAGTTGAAACCAGAAGTTTACATACACTATATTAAAAGACACATCTGCATGTTTTTCTCACTATCTGACATGAAATCAGAATACATTTTTCCCATTTTAGGTCAATTAGGAACCAAAATTATATCTGCCAAATGACAGAATAATGAGAGAGAATGTTTTAGGCATTTTTATTACTTACTGCAAAGTCAAACGTTTACATACACTAAAGGCTGCTTTACACACAGCGGCATCGCTAGCGATGTCGCTCGTGAAAGCACCCGCCCCCCTTGTTTGTGCGTCACGGGCAAATCGCTGCCCGTGGCGCACAATATCGCTTGGCCCCGTCACATGGACTTACCTTCCTAGCGACATCGCTGTGGCCGGCAAACAGCCTCTTTTCTAAGGGGGCGGTTCGTGCGGCGTCACAGCGATGTCACACGGCAGGCGTCCAATAGAAGCAGAAGGGCAGAGAGCAGCCGCATGAAAGACACGTCCACCTCGTTGCTGGAGGACGCAGGTACGGTGTTGTTCGTCGTTCCTGGGGTGTCACACATAGCGATGTGTGCTGCCTCAGGAACGACGAACAACCTGCGTCCAGAACGACCAACGAGATTTTGAAAACGAATGACGTGTTGTGAGTATTTTTGATCGTTAACACTCGCTCGTAGGTGTTACACGCAACGAGTCCTGATGTGCGTCACGAATTCCGTGACCCCAATGACATCTCGTTAGCGATGTCGTTTCGTGTAAATGGGCCTTAAGAATACTGTGCCTTTAAATAATATGGGTCAGCCCATATGATGAGGTCCTTAAAAGCTTCTGATAGGTTTATTGGCAACATGTGAATTAATTAGAGACACACCTGCGAATGTATTTTAATTCACACCTGAAACACACTGCTTCTTTGTGTATCATCATGGGAAAGTCAAAAGAAATCAGCCAAGAACTCAGGAAGAGAATTGTGAACTTGCACAAGTCTGGTTCATCCTTGGGTGCAATTTCCAGATACCTAAAGGTGCCTCATTCATCTCTACAAACAATTATACGCAAGTACAAACAAGATGAGAATGTCCAGCCATTATACCACTCAGGAAGGAGACGGGTTCTGTGTACCAGAGATGAAAGTGCTTTGGTCAGACATGTGCATATCAACCCTGAGATGAAAAGCAAAAGACCTTGTGAAGATGTTGGCGGAAGCTGGTAAGATTGTCATTATCCACAGAGAAACAAGTACTGTATCAACATGGACTGAAAGGCCACTCTGCCACGAAGAAGCCATTACTCCAACATAAAAAGCCTGATTAAAGAGGTTGTCCACTACTTTGACATTGATGGCCTATACTTAGGATAGGTCATTAATGTCTGATCGTCCGGGGTCCAACACACCGCAACTCCACCGATTAGCTGATTTTGGTCCCAGCTGCAGCAGCAGGTAGCCAGAAATGCTCAGTTCCAGCGCTGCTCCGTTTTCTGATAGCAGTTGCTGCCGGGTACTGCACATCCCCCTCCCATATTTAATCAGTAGGAGGTGCATGTGCAGTTCGCAGCCACTATCAGAATATCAGAAGACGGAGCAGCTCTGGAACTGAGCATTTCTGTCCGCCTGCTGCCGGGACCAAAAACAGCTGATCAGCGGGGGTGCGACGTGTTGGACCTCGATCGATCAGACATTAATGACCTATAGCAAAAGCAAACAAAATCCAGTCCAGCTCAACTCCGCCTGACATCCAAGTGTTGATCACGGAAACCGGTCCTGCCTCGGCCGTTTTAAACATCCAAAAAGGAGAAAGTTGTAGAGATGGGTTTTCAAAGGCCGCGCCAATGCCCAAAGGACGATGGAAGTATAAGATTAATGTTGCTTTATTTCTTCGGCGCTCCATTGGGAGACCCAGACGATTGGGTGTATAGCTACTGCCTCCGGAGGCCACACAAAGTATTACACTAAAAAGTGTAAGGCCCCTCCCCTTCTGCATATACACCCCCCGTGGATCACGGGCTGCTTCAGTTTTCATGCTTTGTGCGAAGGAGGTCAGACATCCACGCATAGCTCCACTGTTTTTAGTCAGCAGCAGCTGCTGACTAGGTCGGTTGGAAGAAAAGTGGGCCCATATGGGGCCCCCAGCATGCTCCCTTCTCACCCCACTTTTGTCGGCGGTGTTTGTTAAGGTTGAGGTACCCATTGCGGGTACGGAGGCTGTAGCCCACATGCTGTTTTCCTTCCCCATCCCCCCTCGGGGCTCTGGGTGAAGTGGGATCTTACCGGTCTCCAGGCACTGAGACCGGGCTCCATCCACAGACCCGGAGATCCTGCTGGATATGGAGCTGGGTATCGTCAGGGACAGGGCCCTGCTACATTAAGGTACTCTGTGTCCCCGTACACATCGCGCACACACACACCAGCATTGCTGGGAGTGCTAGTGCGCCGGGGACAACAGCGCGGAGCGCTTGTGCTATTATTCACTGCAGCTTAGCTGAGTGAATTTATGTGTTAGAAACTGCCGCGCCGGCCGCTGCGGGGTGTTTTACACTGTGGCGCGGCTGGGACTTGTGGTGCGCCGGGGACTTCCGCGCTGGCCGTGCACATAGGACGGCCGCGCTTATTACTCGAGTCCCCGGCTTTGCGGCCTAGTTTTCGCTTCGTTCCCGCCCCCAGCCCTGCCAGTCAGGGGAGGGGCGGGACGCTGTACAGACAGCGCCGAGAGCTGGAGTCTGCTTTGCATTCTCCAGCCCCCTTCACTGGACACAGTGGGACGCCAGTTTCCCGCTCTTGTCTGGGGCACGCCCACGGCCCGCCCCTCTTCACAAGACGCCGGCAGCCATTCCTGCACGCAGTCTGGGCTGGAGAAGGGAGACAAGCTCTGGGCAACCAGTCACAGGATTCGGGCGACCACACACCCGCCTTTGTGCGGGCGGTAAGCAGCACCTGAAGTGCTGACCCCACTAATGCCATTTGTACTTTATGCCTAGATGGCTAGACTACAGCAGCAAAAAGCAAGGGTGCTAAGGCACAGGCTTTCTAGGCTGCTTGTATTGCATGTGCTGAAGTGTTCATTTGTACTTTATGCTGGTATGCTATACACTGCACTGTACGGTCGCTATTCTTGGCTATATACTCCTAGATGGCTGGACAACAGCAGCAAAAAAGCAAGGGTGCTAAGGCACAGGCTTTCTATGCTGCTTGTACTGCATGTGCTGAAGTGTTCATTTGTACTTTATGCTTGTATGCTATACATTGCACTGTACGGTCGCTATTCTTGGCTATATGCTTCTAGATGGCTAGACAACAGCAGCAAAAAAGAAAGGGTGCCAAGGCACAGGCTTTCTATGCTGCTTGTACTGCATGTGATACTGTTCCACACGGCAGGTTCCACTGTCCCCATTGTGTGCAATGCTCCCCTGTAGCACTTGGTCAGCCGGGGTCTCTGCTAGAGGTGGCCAAAGGAACCACCTGTGAACCCTGTCCAGGGACAGGGACGGAGTTGCAGTTTCGGCTGATAGGTCTGTGACTGTGACTAACATCTTAGAGACTTTGCAGTCCAGACGGACCATGGGCAATGTTGATACAATGCTCCCTGGCCGCCCTCATTTGGAACAAATCAGTGCTCCGGGGGGGTCCCATGCATCCCAGGGCGCAGGCTCTGACACGGACGACAGTCCCAGACAGTCTAAGCGAGCTCGCTGGGAGCGGCACTCGGCTTCATCACTGGTTAGGGTCCCAGCAGGACTCTCTGTATGATGAGGCAGACGTAGCTGATCAGGACTCTGATCCTGAGACCGCTCTCAATCCGGATACTCCGGATGGTGACGCCATAGTGAATGATCTTCTAGCGTCCATCAAGGGAATGTTGGATATTTCTCCCTCAGCTCCTCCGGTGGAGGAGTCAGCTTCACAGCAGGAGAAATCCCTTTTCAGTATCTCAAGCGTATATTGAGTACTTTTCTGGCCACTCTGACTTCAGAGAAGCAGTCCGGAAACACCACACTTATCCAGATAAGCGTTCTCCAATCGTATTAAGGATACACGTTATCCTTTTTTCTCCCTGACGTGGTCAAGCGCTGGACCCAGTGTCCAAAGGTGGATCCCCCAATCTCCAGGCTTGCGGCTAGATCCATAGTTGCAGTGGAAGATGGGACTTCACTTAAAGATGCCATTGACAGACAGATGGTCCTCTGGTTGAATTCTGTCTATGAAGCTATCGGCGTGTCGGTTGCTCCGGCATTCGCAGCCGTATGGGCATTCCAAGCTTTTTCAGCTGGTCTTGCGCACGTGGACACTGTCACATGTACATCTGTGCCGCAGATGGCGTCCTTAACCTCGCAATGTCTGCATTGCGACTTACGCTATTAATGCTGTCCTGCACTCTACGAGCCGTACGTCAGTGGCGTCCGCCAATTCCGTGGTTTTACGCAGAGCCTTGTGGTTGAGGGAATGGAAAGCAGATTCTGCTTCCAAAAAAGTGCTTAACCAGTTTGCCATTATCTGGTGACAGACTGTTTGGTGAGCGATTGGATGAAATCATTAAACAGTCCAAGGGTAAGGACTCTTCCTTACACCAGCCCAGATCAAACAACAACAGAGGAAGGGACAGTCGAGGTTTCGGTCCTTCCCAGGCTCGGGCAGGTCCCAATTGTCCTCGTCCAAAAGGACTCAAAAAGCTCAGAGAGGCGCAGATTCCTGGCAGGCTCAATCACGCCCAAGGAAGGCAGCCGGAGGAACCGCTACCAAGGCGGTTTCCTCATGACGTTCAGCTCTCTCTCTCCGCATCCGCGGTCGGTGGCAGACTCTCCCGCTTTGGCGACATTTAGCTGCCACAGGTCAAAGACCGGTGGGTGAGAGACATTTTGTCTCACGTGTACAGGATAGAGTTCTGTTCTCGTCCTCCGACTAGATTTTCAGAACTTCCTCACCTCCCGACCGAGCCGATGCTCTTCTGCAGGCAGAAGGAGTGGTAATCCCTGTTCCTCCTCAGGAACAAGATACTCCAATCCGGTTGTGGTACCAAAAAACGACGGCTCTTCCGTTCCGTTTTGGACCTAAACCTGCTCAACAAGCACGTGAAAACCAGGCGGTTCCGGATGGAATCCCTCCGCTCCGTCATTGCCTCAATGTCTCAAGGAGATTTCCTAGCGTCAATAGACATCAGGATGCTTATCTCCACGTGCCGATTGCTCCAGAGCACCGGTGTTGGCTACGATTCGTTATTGAAGACGAGCATCTTCAGTTCGTAGCCCTGCCCTTCGGTCTGGCGACAGCCCCACGGCTTTTCACAAGTTCATGGCAGCAGTGGGAGTAGTCCTGCACTCTCAGGGTCACTCTGTGATCCCTTACTTGGACGATCTACTTGTCAAGGCACCCTCTCAAGAGGCATGCCAACACAGCCTGAACGTGGCGCTGGAGACTCTCCAGAGTTTCGGGTGGATCATAAACTTTTCAAAGTTAAATCTGACACCGACCCAATCGCTGACATATCTTGGCATGGAGCTTCACACTCTCTCAGCGATAGTGCAGCTCCCGCTGGACATACAGCGTTCACTACAGACGGGGGTGCAGTCTCTCCTTCAAGGCCAGTCACACCCCTTAAGACGCCTCATGCAGAGGCAGTCCTTTTCGCGCAGTTTCATCTGCGTCCACTTCTATAGGACATTCTTCGCCAATGGGATGGGAAGTCAACGTCCCTAGACAGGAACGTACCCCTTTCTCAGACGGGCAAGGACTCTCTTCAGAGGAGTCCACCCTTCAGATCAATGTTCTGGAAATCTGGGCAGGGTATCTTGCCCTGCAAGCCTTCCAGCAGAGGCTGGAAGGCAAACAGATCCGAATTCAGTCGGACAACTTCACAGCGGTGGCATACATCAACCACCAAGGCGGAACACGCAGTCGGCAAGCCTCCCAGGCAGTCCGGCGGATTCTGATGTGGGTGGAAGACAGAGCATACACCATATCCGCAGTTCACATCCCGGGCGTAGAAAACTGGGAAGCAGACTTCCTCAGTCGCCAGGGCATGGACGCAGGGGAATGGTCTCTGCACCCGGACGGGTCTCAAGAAATCTGTAGCCGCTGGAGGAGGCCGGACGTCGACCTAATGGCGTCTCGGCACAACAACAAGGGCCCGATTTTCATGGCGCGGTCTCACGATCAAAGAGCTCTGGCGGCAGGCGCCTTAGTTCAGGATTGGTCGCAGTTCCAGCTACCCTATGTGTTTCCCCCTCTGACACTGTTGCCCAGAGGGCTACGCAAGATCAGCTCCGATTGACGCCGCGCCATCCTCGTCGCCCCAGACTGGCCGAGGAGGTCGTGGTACCTGCATCTGTGGCATCTCACGGTCGGCCAACCGTGGGCACTACCAGACCTGCCAGACTTACTGTCCCAAGGGCCGTTTTTTCCATCTGAATTCTACAGCCCTGAACCTGACTGTGTGGCCATTGAGTCCTGGATCCTAGCGTCTTCAGGATTATCTCAAGACGTCATTGTCACCATGAGACGGGCTAGGAAGCCGACGTCTGCCAAGATCCACCACAAGACGTGGAAGATATTCTTATCTTAGTGATCTGCTCAGGGAGTGTCTCCCTGGACATTTGCATTGCCTACTTTTCCTTCCTTCCTGCAATCTGGTTTGGGAAAAGGTTTGTCGCTCGGCTCTCTTAACGGACGAGTCCCAGCGCTGTCTGTATTCTTTCAGAAGCGCATAGTACGACTTCCTCAGGTACGCACGTTCCTGCAGGGGGTTTGTCACATTGTCCCTCCGTACAAGAGGCCGTTAGACCCATGGGATCTGAACAGGGTACTATTTGCTCTCCAGGAGCCGCCCTTTGAGCCTCTGAGGGATGTTTTCACTTTCTCGACTTTCACAGAAAGTGGCCTTTTTGGTAGCGGTCACGTCTCTTCAGAGAGTGTCCGAGCTAGCAGCGCGGTCATCCAAAGCTCCCTTCCTGGTGTTTCACCAAGACAAGGTAGTGCTGCGCCTGATTCCGGGGTTTCTCCCTAAGTTGGTATCCCCCTTTTCATCTCAGTCAGGATATCTCCTTACCTTCCTTTTGTCCTCATCCACTTCATCGATATGAATTGGATTTGCATTTGTTGGATCTGATGAGAGCGCTCAGAATCTACATTTCCCGCACGGCGCCCCTGCGCCGCTCGGATGCACTCTTTGTACTTGTCGCTGGTCAGCGCAAAGGGTCGCAGGCTTCCAAATCCACCCTGGCTCGATGGATCAAGGAACCAATTCTTGAAGCCTACCGTTCTGCTGGGCTTCCGGTTCCATCAGGGCTGAAGGCCCATTCTACCAGAGCCGTGGGTGCGTCCTGGACATTACGGCACCAGGCTACGGCTCAGCAGGTGTGCCAGGCGGCTACCTGGGCGAGTCTGCACACCTTCACCAAGCGTTATCGGTGCATGCCTACGCTTAGGCGGATGCCAGCCTAAGTAGAAGAGTCCTGCAGGCGGCGGTTGCCTCCATGTAGGGAAGGGCTGTTTTTACAGTCCAAACTTGAGGTATTAATTTACCCACCCAGGGACTGCTTTTGGACGTCCCAATCGTCTGGGTCTCCCAATGGAGCGCCGAAGAAGAAGGGAATTTTGTTACTTACCGTAAATTCCTTTTCTTCTAGCTCCAATTGGGAGACCCAGCACCCGCCCCTGTTCCTTCGGGATTTTTGGTTGTTCGGGTACACATGTTGTTCATGTTGAATGGTTTCAGTTCTCCGATGTTCCTTCGGATTGAATTGTTTAACCAGTTATTGGCTTTCCTCCTTCTTGCTTTTGCACTAAAACTGAAGCAGCCCGTGATCCACGGGGGGTGTATATGCAGAAGGGGAGGGGCCTTACACTTTTTAGTGTAATACTTTGTGTGGCCTCCGGAGGCAGTAGCTATACACCCAATCGTCTGGGTCTCCCAATTGGAGCTAGAAGAAAAGGAATTTACGGTAAGTAACAAAATTCCCTTCTTTCATGCTCAGGTCAACGCATTTCAGGTGACTCAGCTCCCTTCATCAGGACAAACAGGCAAAAGAACATCAAATCTCATGTTCTTTTGCCTGTTTGTCCTGATGAAGGGAGCTGAGTCTCCTGAAACGCGTTGACCTGAGCATGAAAATAAAGCAACATTAATCTTATACTTCCATCGTCTTTTGGTCATTGGCGCGGCCTTTGAAAACCCATCTCTACAACTTTCTGCTATCAGCCAATGTGGGGACTGCTGCCGTGACCTGGAGTTACATGCTTATATAGGAGTTGTGACTGTCACAACTTCCATTGGTGAGTTGAACCACGTCATTTAACCCCCCCCCCTTTTCATATTGGGGTAAGACCCTATTGGGCTTCTTTTTCCACAGTTCTCTATAAACATCCAAAAAGAAAAAATATTCCGGCTCCAAACAATGGATTCCTTTTATTTTTCTTTTGAAGTGCAATACAAGCACAAAGGCAATGATACCAGCAATGTCAATAGTATCATTGCCTTTGTGTCTTTACTGCACTTCAAAATAAAAATAAAATGTATCCATTGTTTGGAGTCGGAATATATTTTCTTATTGATGACCTATCCTAAGGATAGGCCATCAATGTCAAAGTAGTGGACAACCCCTTTAATATTTGGAAGTGCACACAGGAACAAAGACCTTAATTTTTGGAGACTTGTCCTATTGTCTGACAAAACTAAAATGTAATTGTTGAGCCATAATGACCATCGTTACATTTGGAGGAAAAGGAGAGAAGCTTTGAAGCTTAAGAACACCATCTCAGTTGTGAAACACGGGGGTGCCAGCATCATGTTGTGGGGTTGTTTTGCTGTAGGAGGGACTGCTGCACTTCACAAAATTGGCAATATGGGGAAAGAAAATTATGTGGCAAAACTGAAGCAACATCTCAAGACATCAGCCAGGGACTTAAAGCTTGGACGGAAATGGGTCTTCCAAATAGTCAATGACTTGAAGCATACTGCCAAACTGGTCACCAAGTGGCTTAAGGAGAACAAAGTCAATGTTTTGGAGTGGCCATCACAAAGCCCTGATCTTAATTTTATTGAAAATTTACGGGCAAAGCTGAAAAGGCCGATGCAAGCAAGACTACCTACATACATGGCTCAGTTATACAAGTTCTGTCAGGAGGAATGGGCCCACGTTCCTACTAGCTATGGTGAGAAGCTTGTGGAAAGAGATCCAAAACTTTTGACCCAAGTGATACAGTTTAAAGGCAATGGTACCAAATACTAATGAAATGTATGTACATTTTTGACTTTGCAGAAAGTAATAAAAATGCCCTAAAACTCTCTCTGTCATTATTCTGGCATTTGGCAAATATAAATAATTTTGGTTTTTAATTGACCTAAAACAGGAAAGGTTTATTCTGATTTCATGTCAGATAGTGAGAAAAACATACAGATGTGTCTTTTTAGATAGTGGATGGAAAATTCTTGAAAATGTGGCAGAATAAAAATGCCAAGTATATTAGAAGGTTAAGGAAGATCGGATGACAAACTTTCTAAAAGGATTTATCTGTAGTCCTAATGACACTATTCAAGTTTCTGGTGGAAGTGTAATATTGAGGCTACTATATTTAGCCTATACATAGACAGGGAACACACTGTGGTTGTTCCATGCACCGTTTCTGTGCGTCACATGACTTTGTGTGGTTTTTTTCCCGCCTTGCTTTAAGGCTTAAAGAGTAGCTTTATGTCATGAGTCATGAGACCGCGCTTTGTTTTCCTTCCCAGACGTATTGAAACAAGATCGGTTTGCAGTCATGCATTAGAATACATGACTTTGATGCGGTGAATAGACTCAGTTGCCATTTATAATAAAGCCTCAGTAAACATCTGTGAGTAAAAGGTTTAGTCTTTTTAATTTTGCTTATTTTTAGTTTTAGAGAATCAGGTGATTGCGGTCAGTTTGCACACACAACAGTTCTATTAAAATGTCACTGACATCACTGCAGGGATTTTCCAGGGCTACCCATAACCCTTAGGCCAAGTTCACACATCGCCTATTTGTGGAGCGCACCTCAAATTCACAGCATTTTGCAGCACAATGCAAGTCAAATGAGATCTTCAAAATCCAATTCTTGTATTTGTAGAAAAAAATCTGCACGACAATGAAATCATGGCAGCATGTTCATTCTCCTACTGATTTTCTTTGAGGATTTTAGCCTATATAATACTTAGTAATGATGTAGCTGAAATCCACAGCAAACTCCGCTATGAGATTTGCAAATGACACATATGGATTATAAATTCAGATTTATGACCAAATCCAAAGTGGAAATTTTCCATAATGTGTGAATATGACCTTAGGGTTTGGCCACTAGCAAACTCTCCCATCTCCGCATTCACATTCATGCATAATTCGCAGAACCTTCATGCATTGTTATGGAGGAAAAGGGAAAAAGCTGGTGAAGAGCGCCATTGGCCTCAGCTTTCTCTGAGAACAACGAAAGGGTTGAATATCCCCAATTAGTTTTTTCTCCCAATTAGTGATGAGCGTGCTCTACCATTTCCAGTTGCTCTGTACTCGTAATGAGCAGTTGGATGTTCGGATGGACGCAATTCAAACACCCGAGTATAATGGAAGTCAATGGGCAACTCAAGCATTTTTATGGGAAATCTTCTGGAAAAATGCTTGAGTCCCCTATTGACTTCCATTATACTCGGGTGCCCATCCAAGCATCCACCTGTTTGTTACTAGAGTTGAGCAAGTGCCTAACTATTCGTACTCGCTATATTCATAACGAGTCCTGTCTAATACTGTCATATTCATTCCGAATAGCTCATGCAATGCAGGTCAATGGGGAAAAACTCGCAAAGTAACGATTAACCCAAAAGCCGTACTTTTTGTACAAGTAGTGAATAGTGCGGAATTCGGGTTACTCGTTACATTGCATGTATTCCCCATTGACTTGCATTGCACATACTTTTCGGAATGAATACACGAGTATTAGACAGTACTTGTTATGTGTATAGCGAGTACGAATAGTTAGGTACTCACTCAACTCTACTCGTTACGAGTGCCGAGCACCCGAGCATGGTAGTGCTCGCTCATCACTGGTAACAATATGTCATCTGGCTGGGGTGAGTCAGAAGACCCCTGTATACATTAGATGGATGTCGAGTCTCTTCCAAAATAAACATTGACATAAACGTTGATGTCCTATAGGTCATTATTTGTCTTACCGATTGGCAGAATAAAAAGGCCCCCATTCATTGCTTAATAAAAAACAGCAACTCATCCATAAGCATGACTGTGCCTGATACTGCTTGCCATTCCAATTCAGATTAATAGGTGCAGTACCAGGCACAGCCACACATATATGTACGGCGCTGTGACTGTGTAAACAATAAAGTGGATACGGAGCTGACAGTAATGTGTACATCTTGCTGGTGATCGCCTTGTTGCAGGATGTTCACGGTGAGGGTGAGGACATTATTCTGGCCATAGTGGACAGAACACAAATAGCTGCCAAGTAAAAGTACAAGGAAATTTATGGTTAACCACTGCTTCCTCCAGTGAAATCACATATTTGCCGACAACCACTCCACAGTGATCAGCTGATCGTCAAGGAGATTAAATAAGTCTCCATTCACCTGTCCAGTTGCTTGATCCGTTATGGAGTAAAAACAAATTTACTCTTTGGTTTCCATTAGCTTTTGTTCTATTAATAACACCTTCAGTCTTCTGGGCATGCTCAGTGCTTTACAGATGGATTCTATAACTGAAGACTTAAATGCCTAAAAAGAGCAATCCAGTTTTTTCTTTTTTTTGTCTGGATGGAAAAAAATAGCGCAGCTCACATTAATTATTTAATCCAACTAAAACACGGATTGCAGCTGGAATGCAATAAAACAGAAGTCATTTTAGTCGCCATTCAAGGAAATGGATTCTCCACTGCATCATTTTATTTGTGTTTATCATTCCAAAATGGATCTGAAAATTGAAATGACTATGGGACATGTGAACATTTCTTCCTCTGCTGGAGGAATGGCTATGTGCTATTTCTAACAAAAAGCCCAAAGTGGTGAACCCTGTAAAGAGCACCTTATTTTACTTCTGGAAAATTTAAGTAGAGGAAGACAAAAAAAATGGGTGCTTGGCTATGTTATTGACCTGCGCAAACGTGCTTTTGCACCTCTCCGAATATCCTATTTATATTCCTTTGTTATATTTAGCCATCCAAGCTTTTTTAATCACTTAATAGCGCCAAAAGCTTGAGGCACTTACCCTGCCATGCTATGTTCACCCAGATGGCTGATCAGTCGTTTCTGATTGTGGTGAACTCTGACAAGATCTTAATCCGCTGCTTTATTTGTGGCGGCCATTGTTCCCCTCTGCCCGCGTTGCTGGTGAGTGCTCATCAGATATTTGGCTCCTCAGTCACCCGACTTTGGACTTCTAACCGACCAGAGCCAGCTTATACCCATTTGGATCTTATTTCATTGGCTGCTGCTGGGAGTGGTGAGTTCTGGCTAGGCTTAAGTCCTGCTGTGTTCACGGCTGCTATCATTTCCTGCTGTGGCTGGTCACCCCAATGTGGATGGATCTAGGGGGAAAACTACTGGAGACTATTCTAGACTAGTCTATTCTAGTCTAAGACTATGTCCAGTCCTTAGCGGCACATTGCCTTATCTCTCCTGGCTGGCTGGAGCCAGCGGTGGGTGTCAAGCTCTCATTTTTCTTCTTGTACTTCAGCATGAGACACTGGCACCATTTTCCTTTTTTTTTCATGCTGGGATAATTTATGTAATCCTAGACTGGACATAGCAACATCTGGGGAGCTCCATGAATATGTTCTTCCCTATGACTCTGCAGGAAGTTCCTTCACGTGTAGCCTTTAATAAGCTGACTTCGTACTAATCCTTATATAATTAATATGGGCCATTATCAATAAGGACTCTTCCTGCTGTGGCTTGTCATTACCTACTGTATTAGGAAGGAGTGACACAACCACAATATGGTTGTTTTCCTCATCATTTTACTTTACTACCTTCCTTTTGTACCTGCTGTAATGAGCCACAAAAAGAACCTCATTACATCAATTAGACTTAAGGATTTGCAAGAGGTGAATCCGCCGAGAGTCTTTGTACACTACGAAGGGCTGGTACTAGACCTACAGAACATCATAGGGGTCTATGACTGATGATAATGGAAGAGAGGCTGGCTGGCTGGTCTCCCCGAGATCAGTGATTGTTTTGTCTTGGTGGTCTACTAGGCATTGCTCCCACCTGGCCAGAATCCTACTCCACACTGATGAGGGGCAGCAATACCCCGAAACAGCTGTCTGTGGATGGATACCTTGCCTTGGTATTTCCCTTGTCATATCTTTAAACTTGTCAAAGAGTTGGATATTGACTAAAAGGGCCACTTCATATGGTGGTTTCCTAAAAGGAGCCACTCCTTGGCTAGGTCCTTCCCGGAGGGATATCTGGCTGGTTTCTGTGTCAGGACTCCTGGCAGAGGCTCCCCGGACTTTTTTGATTTGCATACCTTCCTTTTTGTGCCTGCTGTAATGAGCCACAAAAAGAACCTCATTACATCAGTTAGACTTAAGGATTTGCAAGAGGTGAATCCACCGAGAGTCTTTGTACACTACGAAGGGGTGGTACTAGACCTACAGAACATTGTTGGGGTCTATGACTGATGATTATGGAAGAGAGGAGGATGAAATGTCCCGACGCCAGGTCTCAAACCTTCTTCTACAGGCCATCACATTATGTAAAAGTCACTGATTGCTAAGGGTGTTGCATTTGGAGGACAAAGTATTACCTGTAGCTATTAAGATGGCAGACAGTTGACACCTAACGACAAAAGTTGGATGACTTGTGCTGAAACAACATCCACATTACCAGGCTGCCTGAACTTCTCCTCTTCTGTGGTTGTGGAGGGAGATATCAGGGTTCCAGCTAATCCTCCTCCTTTTGGGGCACCTCAGAGTCCTTTCTTTGCTTGCCTAATAAATTGTTAAAACAGGGATACTACTCTTTGTCTTTCCAGACAGAAAGGCCTCTTAAATGTAATAATGCATAATAATGCTTAAGTCTCCATCTTTCCAGACTTCTCCATAAAATTCCAGAAACAATGGGCTCAATTTATAGATGTGAAGGAATAAAAAAAGTTGAAAGACAGAAGCATCACTTCTTTGATGGTATACCCCGCTTCGTATCATCCATCACGAGTCCTCAACATTTTTCAATACACCAAGTGAGGCTACAATTTCACCACGTACTAAGCAGAGAATGATATTTTATCTTATTATTTCCTTGCTATCGCCAAGAACATTAACAGAATTGTCTTGAACCATAAATGGAGCTGTTGTTCACGTCTTTAATAAGATCAATACCAACTACTGAGCTAGGTTGAGGTATTCCCCGAAGGGTGTTACACGGGGAATCTCTTTACCCTATCTCTGACATAGACAATCAGTGTTGAGCTTTGTTTTTTATGCTCCTGGAACAAAAAGCGAGTCAAGGTATTTTCCAAGACTAAACAAGGTCAGCCTCACATATTAGGTCACTTAGATCTTACCTTAGATCAATGTTTTTCAACTCCAGTTCTCAAGACCCAACAACAGATCATGTTTTCAGGTTTTCCTCAATATTAGGCAGGGGATAATTCCATCACCTGTGCAACATTAAGGAAATCCTGAAAACCCGATGGGGATGGGTAAGTTATCCTTATGGCGGCACGCTGATACATCTCGCTTTCAGATTTTGGTAGTGAGCTGTAAGGGGTTAATAGGCGTGGGTGGAACATGATTCCACTCGCGCCTGGCAGGCACACATCTCAGCTATTGAAATCAGCTGAGATGTGTGCAGAGCGCCACGGCAACCCGCGGGTATTATCCTCACACGATCCATGACGTACCCATGTGTCATGAAGAAGTTAACTAGAGCTGATGGAAGAAAAATAAGAGCAGATTTAGAAGCAGCGATAAAAACTGACCTAATACAGGTTAAATATATCAAGCCCCAATTTTCTTGTTTCCCAGTGTTCTGTACGGAAGATTTTAACTTAGTCATGGTTTAGAGATATTCCGGGTTGAGATGAAAACACCCATAGATACTCCTGTGCCTACCACCATTTCAAAGTTCATGGATGATAACGACTGGATAGATTTATGACGCCTTCATCATTCTAATTGTCAAGGATATACTTGTCATTCTTCTACCAAACAAACCTTATCTTGCTTAGACTATATATTTGGATCTAGCAGCGGGCCATTTTGGTGGATACTATAGAACACAATGAAAGAGGCATTTCTGATACCTCTTCAAAGCCTAAAGGGGTTTGCAACACCCGGCACCCTCGCTGATCAGTTGTTACCAGTTGTAATAAGTTCTTGGATGCTACCAGAACACAGCAGCTCTGTGAACACAATAGTGGCCACAAACACTAGAGATCCACCTCCTTTTCAAATGCAATCTGCACCCAAAAAAATGTGTGAAAAACAATGCAAAAGTGCAGTATTTTTACAGACCATTTTGGCTCACAATAAAAAACTGCAAAAATGCTGCATGTGAACTTAACTTAATATAATTGAATGTCTTCATTATTTAACAGACTTACAATTAACCCTTGCTCATGGCTTCTCAGGGGAATCTCTAAGATGCTTATATCACCTTGGATGAGGTGAGTGCTGTTATATGGGATATGGCCTCATATCATGACGAGCTATCCTTGGAGTTATATGTCAGATATCAAAATGTTCTAGGACCCCAACGTCTTGATGTTTTCACACAAGCCATATCCAAAGAAACTTTTCTGAAGAAAAAACCATTCCATTGTAGCTCTCACATGCCTTTATACTTAGAAAATGTTGATTACAAAATTGTGACTACAATGCTTAATAAGGTGATTTTGGACTTGATATACCAAGACCAGACTGACTTTATGCCAGGTAACAGCAGTTCCATAAATATTAAAAGTTCAATCAATTTCCCAATATAGTATCACAATACTAAACAACTGGGCCCTGGCATCCCTAGACGCTATTAAGACATTCGACTTGGTAGAATCGCCATTTTTTTTCCTTGCCTTCAGATATTTGCTTTTATTTCAGGGTTTTATAAAGGGATCCACTTATTTTTATGCAACTCTAATGCGGGCGTCACACGGTACGATATATCTGGCGATATGTCGTCGGGGTCACGTCGTTAGTGACGCACATCCGGCATCGTCCGAGATATCGTACCGTGTGACACCTATGAACGAGCAGAAATACTCACCTTTTCATTCATCGTTGACACGTTCATTTTCATAATCTCGTTCCTCCTTCCGTGCTTCGCTTGTTCGACGCTCCTGTGGCAGCACACATCGCTCCGTGTGACACCCCGGGAGCGACGAACACAGCTTACCTGCGCACCGCCGGCAATGCGGAAGGAAGGAGGTGGGCGGGATGTTTACGTCCCACTCATCTGCTCCCCTCCGCTTCTATTGGCCGGCTGCCGTGTGACGACGCTGTGACGACGAACGTCCCTCCCCCTTCAGGAAGAGGATGTTCGCCGCCCACAGCGAGGTCTTTCGGGAGGTAAGTGCGTGTGACGGGGGGTTAACGACTTTGTCCGTGATGCACAAACGACAAGGGCGGGTTTGATCGCTTATGCGATCGCACGATTTATCGGCCCGTGTGACGTCCGCATAAGAGTAAAGCTTCTGGTGACATCCCATCCTCCACCTCCTCATTAAAATTAGGGACCAGTAGCAATCCCTGGCCCTATTTGCTTTGACCATTGAAGTCTTAGCAATAAGAATTTGATTAAAGCACCACTCCAGCATTTTGTATATTTAATTTCACCTCTGGAGTGGTGCTTTAAATGTAAGTCCCCTGCTACCTGTCTTATATTCATTTGCCACTGTCTTTATCTGTTTCCATTGTCACTCCGGTTGGCTCCCTCAGTTTGTGACCTGCCGACTGCTCCTTGTTCTGGCTCTCATAGAGTTTGATTGAGAGCTTGTGATGTAACTTCTAATAATCAGTAAAACCAGGCACTCCAGTTGAAAAAATCTGATTTCTTTGTCGCTCCATTGGGAGACCAGACAATTGGGTGTATAGCTTCTGCCTCCGGAGGCCACACAAAGTATTACACTTAAAAGTGTAAACCCCTCCCCTCTGCTATACACCCTCCCGTGCATCACGGGCTCCTCAGTTTTCATGCTTTGTGCGAAGGAGGCTGACATCCACGCATAGCTCCACATCTTAGTCAGCAGCAGCTGCTGACTAGGTCGGATGGAAGAAAAGAGGGCCCATATTGGGCCCCCAGCATGCTCCCTTCTCACCCCACTCTGGTCGGCGGTGTTGTTAAGGTTGAGGTACTCATTGCGAGTACATAGGCAGGAGCCACATGCTGTTTTCCTTCCCCATCCCTATAGGGCTCTGGGTGAAGTGGGATCCTAATCGGTCTCCAGGCACTGAGACCGTGCTCCCTCCGCAGCCCCTGGGGAATCTGCTGGATAGGAGCCGAGTATCATCAGGGACAAGGCCCTGCTACTGTGAGGTACTCTGTGTCCCCGTGGGGACCGCGCATGGAGCGCTTGTGCCATACACACTGCAGCACTGCTGGGTGTGTTAGTGCGCCGGGGACTACCGCGCCGGCCGCGCTTATATGCCGGCCGCGCTTATAACTTTAGTCCCCGGCTTTTGCGGCCTAGTTTCGCTTATTCCCGCCCACAGGCCTGCCAGTCAGGGGAAGGGCGGGACGCTGCACAAGACGTCAGTGCTGAGGGCAGGAGCATACTCTGTATCCTCCTCCCCCCTCACTCAGCACAGTGGGGCACTAGATTCCCGCACTTTCTAGGGCACGCCCACGGCCTCCTCCTCCCCACAGAACGCCGGCAGCCATTCCTGTCAGCAATTCTGACGCTGGAGAGGAGAGACAACACTGGAAGGCCTAGGCAGGGATTCTGGTGATCACACAACCGCTTGGGCGGTCGGTAAGCAGCACCTGAGGTTCTGGCCCCACTGAGTGCCGAAGTGTAATATATATATATATATATGCTTGTATGCTTGATTTACACTGTATGGTCGCACTGTGCATTTTTGGCTACTACTGGAGAAGCCGTACAGTCCAGGCTGGTGATTCAGCCCGGGCACTGTTCAATCATTAAACCGCCCCCGGACCTGCCACTCAGGGGGAAGGGCGACACAGTCGGGCTGACGCCGACAGTGAGGGCCGGAGCACACTTCGCTGTCCTCCGCCCCCCTCACTAAGCACGCTGATCCCCGCAAGTTACTCAGTGTCCCCTTGGGGACGGTGCAGAGAGCACCTTGGCCTCAGACTTGGCGACGACCGCGCCTGCTTGCCGGCCGCGGTCTGTAACTTTAGCTCCCGGCTTTTGCGGCCTAGCGCCTTAAACTCCCGTCCCTGGCCCTGCCAGTCAGGGGGAAGGGCGGGACGGTCAGTCGGAGGCTAGCAGTGAGGGCTGGAGCACACTTGGTGTCCTCCGCCCCCCTCACTTTTCACTCAGGGTACCAGAAGGGGTTATGCCACGGCTCCCCCCTCCACTGTATACGCCGACAGCCATATTTTCAGCAGCACATACTGCTTCAGGGTCGGTTCACCAGGGGGTTTCTTCTCGATGCTGGGCCCCCTAGAGTGATGAACTGTATATGTGATGAACTGTATATATGAATATATAATGTTTGTATGCAGTTTCACAGTTCGGCTGTACATATGTATTCTCAGTGGTCACTGTGAACATTGCTCGGGCCATGTGGCACTCGCTCAGCCGGAGACGGGGGCACTGGTTGAGCTCCGCCGGCGTTCCCTGTCCAGGCGGCAGGGACAGAGTTGCAGTTTTTGCTGAGAAACTCTCTGGGCCATTTTCACTATCCATGTCTCAGGCTATGGACAAATGGTCGGCTAAGAGACTAGGAGTTTGCAGTCCAGACCGGCCCCTTACACAGGCCCCGGGCACTGCGGGATCGCCCCAGGCCTCTATCGGTCTGCGACGAAGCGTGTTCCTGGGGTGGCCTCTAGTTATTACGTGGTGAACTCCAGCACGAACCGCAGTCCCAGTCCGGCTAAGCAGCCTTGCTTGGAATCTTCCCCGACTTCTCCAAGGGTCTCAGCTTGAGGACCCTCTAGAGGATGGGGCGGAGGTCGCAACCCAGGACTCTGTCCGGACGTGGCTCTTAAGGCTTCACAGATACTGTCCAGAAGCACACCTTCCCGGACAAGCGTTTTACTGAACGCCTTATAACACACGTTGTCCCTTCCCCTCTGACGTTGTTAAGGCTTGGGCTCAGTGTCATAAGGTGCCCTCCAGCCTCTTGACTGGCGGCTAGATCAGTAGTAGCAGTGGCTGGCGAGTCCACGCTCAAGAATGCCACGGACAGACAGATAGAACTCCTAATGAGATCCATCTATGAAGCCATAGGCGCGTCCGTTGCCCCAGCCTTTGCAGGGGTGGGCACTCCAGGCTATCTCAGCTGCTCTGTCTGAGATCAATGCGGTCTTCCGGTGCTCCGCAATTAGCGTCTTTGACGTTTCAGGCGGTGGTATTTTCATCATCCGCCGTGCACAGAGAACCTTTTCTGCATCCAGGTCAGGGGAGTGGTCCCCACATGGCCAAGACCGATGTAGGAGGCATTCTGTCTTACGGTCACAGGATAGAGCTCAGTTCTCGTCCTCCGACTCGTTGCTTCAGAGCATCTCCGTCCCCCGAGCGAGCCGAGGCACGTTTCCAGGCGGTGAACACTCCAAAAGCAGGAGGAGTTGCGATCCTCGTTCCCCTTCAAGAACGTAGTCGCGGCTTTTTACTCCAGCTTGTTCGTGGTACCAGATAGGACAGATCACTCCGGCCCGTTCTGGACTTCACACTGCTCAACGGACAGGGAACCTGACGGTTCCGGATGGAATTTCTCCGCTTGCCATCGCCCTTGATGGCCCAAGGAGGCTTCTTAGCGTCAATCGACATCAGGGATACTTATCTCCACGTGCCGATTGTACCAGAATATCAGCGCTTCCTGCGCTGCGCCTAGCGGTCCTATCATCTCAGGCAATGTACTGGTCAAGGCCCCCTCTCGGGTGGCATGGCATCACAGCCTGAACATTGTTCATACTCTATCAGCGATAGTGAAGCTTCCGCTGGACAAACAGCGTTCACTACAGACAGGGGTGCAACCGCTCCTTCGAGCCCAGTCACACCCTTTGAGGCGCCTCATGCATTTCCTAGAGAAGTTGGTGGCAGCAATGGAGGCAGCTCCGTTTGCGCAGATTCATCTGCGCCCACTTCAATGGGACTTTCTCCACAAATGGGACAGCGTCCCTCGACAGGAACGTTGCTCCTTCTCGGGCAGCCAAGGCCTCCCTTCAGTGGCGGCTTCTTCCCACTTCTTCTCGAAGGAAAAGTCCTTCCTGCCCACATCCTGGGCTGTGGTCACGGCGGACGCGAGTCTGTCAGGGGGTCTTCCTCCGCCACAGGGCTCAGGGTACATGTACTCAGCAGAGTCCTCCCTACAGATCAATGTTCTGGAGGGAAGGGCAGTGTCTAGCCCTATAAGCGTTCCAGCCATGGCTGGAAGATAGGCAGATCCGAATTCAGTCGGACTACGCCACGGCGGTGGCATACATCAACCGCCAAGGCGGCACAAGCAGTCGGCAAGCCTTCCAGCAAGTCCGGCGGATTCTGCTGTGGGTGGAAGCCACAGCCTCCACCATCTCCGCAGCTCACATCCCGGGCGTAGAAAACTGGGAAGCAGACTTTCTCAGTCGCCAGGGCATGGACACAGGGAATGGTCTCTTCGACCGGACGTGTTTCAGAGATTTGTTGCCGCTGGGGAAGCTGGACGTCGACCTATTGACGTCCCGGCACAACAACAAGGTCCCGGCATTCATGATCACAGAGCTCTGGCGGCAGACGCATTAGTTCAGGATTGGTCGCAGTTTCCACTGCCTCACGTATTTCCCCCTCTGGCGATGCTGCCCAGAGTGTTACGCAAGATCAGATCCGACTGCCGCCGCGCCATCCTCGCTGGCCGAGGAGGTCGTGGTACCCGGACCTGTGGCATCTCACGGTAGGCTAACCGTGGACACTACCAGACCGGCCAGACTTGCTGTCTCAAGGGCCGTTTTTTCCATCTGAATTCTGCGGCCCTCAACCTGACTGCGTAGCCATTGAATCCTGGATCCTAGCGTCTTCAGAGTTATCTCAAGAGGTCATTGCCACTATGAGACAGGCCAGGAAACCAACGTCCGCCAAGATCTACCACAGGACGTGGAAGATTTTCTTATCCTGGTGCTCTGATCAGAGTTTTACTCTCTGGCCATTCACCTTGCCCACTTTCTGTCCTTCCTTCAATCCGGAATGGAAAAGGGGTTGTCTCTCCTTACAAGCGTCGGCTAGAACCCTGGGATCGGAACAGGGTGATACCGGCTCTTCGGAAACCACCCTTCGAGCCAATGAGGGATATTCTCTTTCACGCCTTTCGCAGAAGGTGGTCTTCCTAGTGGCAGTCACGGCACTCCGCTGAGTGTCTGACATAGCAGCGCTGTCATGCAAAGCCCCCCTTCCTGGTGTTTCACCAGGACAAGGTGGTTCTGCGTCCAGTTCCGGAATTTCCCCCGAAGGTGGTATCCTCTGTTCATCTCAATCAGGATATCTTCTTACCTTCTTTTTGTCCTCATCCGGTTCACCAACGTGAAAAGGATTGGCACTTGTTAGGTCTGGTGAGAGCACTCAGACTCTACATTTCCCGTACGGCGCCCCTGCGCCGCTCGGATGCACTCTTTGTCCTTGTCGCTGGCCAGCGTAAAGGGTCACAAGCTCCCAAGTCAACTTGGCTCGGTGGATCAAGGAACCAATTCTTGAAGCCTACCGTTCTGCTGGGCTTCCGGTTCCTTCGGGGCTGAAGGCCCATTCTGCCAGAGCCGTGGGTGCGTCCTGGGCGTTGCTGCACCAGGCTACGGCTCAGCAGGTGTGTCAGACGACTGCCTGGTTGAGTCTGCACGCTTTCACGAAGCACTATCTAGTGCATACCTACGCTCGGCAGATGCCAGCTTAGGTAGGCGAGTCCTTCAGGTGGCGGTTGCCCACCTGTAGGAAGGAGCCGTTTTACGGCTCTTTTTACCGAGGTATTCTTTTACCCACCCAGGGACTGCTTTTGGACGTCCCAATTGTCTGGGTCTCCCAATGGAGCGACAAAGAAGAAGGGAATTTTGTTTACTTACCGTAAATTCCTTTTCTTCTAGCTCCAATTGGGAGACCCAGCACCCGCCCCTGTTCCCTTCGGGCTGTTAGTTCTTTGTGTACACATATTGTTCAGATTGAATTGTTCTTGGTTATGGTTTCAGTTCTCCGAACATCCTTCGGATTGAAGTTACCTTAGACCAATTTATAAGTTTCCTCCTTCCTGCTTTTGCACCAAAACTGAGGAGCCCGTGATGCACGGGAGGGTGTATAGCAGAGGGGAGGGGTTTACACATTTAAGTGTAATACTTTGTGTGGCCTCCGGAGGCAGAAGCTATACACCCAATTGTCTGGGTCTCCCAATTGGAGCTAGAAGAAAAGGAATTTACGGTAAGTAAACAAAATTCCCTTCATTTATTTTATATTTTCAATCCAGTTGTGAAGACGTTTCGGTCAATTTATTGACCCTCTTCAATTCAGACAGCGGTGGACACCACTCTGTATATTGCAGCTCCAAATCAAGCAATCATTAATCTCCAGCACGTGAATTGAAGAAGGTCAATAAATTTACCAAAACGTCTTCACAACTGGATTGAAAATATAAAATAACTATTCTCAGATTTTTTTAATTGGAGTGCCTGGTTTTAGTGATTATTATTATGGCTTTGGAACCTACCTGCGCATCCACAAATAGCCAGAAGTGACGTATTTTTTGTACACAATGTGATGTAACTTCTGACTTACGAACAATTAAACGTTTTGGGCAGACGATGCTGAAATGATAATGATAAGGATAAGGCAAGGGGCAGGGGAATTAGATTTAAAGCACTACTCCAGCACTGGAAAAAAAATCCCACTGGAGTGGTGATGCTTTTGAAGGCAAACCTATTGTTGACCAAGCTGAAAATATTGGTCTTTATGTAGATGACATGATTATTTTTTTTCATGTGTCTGGTCAGTGAGGCTCTCCCTCTTGTTATTTCAATCCTTTATGTGCTCAGCAGATATTGTGACAAGATATGGCACAAATCAAGGCTAATGCCTCCAGCTCATGCTGCATTCAGATGAGCTCTCAACATAGTATATTATTACTATAGTAGATGATTTCAAGATTTAGGGATAATTATTTCTAAAACCCAGTGGTAATAAACTTTCTTTTATATTTTCCATTTACTTGATTATGCTACATCCCAATTTAACTTACGGTATGTGGCAAACTAACATAATCAGTACCGAGGAAGTATAAATCTGATCAAAATCATATTACTTCCGACGTTCTGTTGCGCCCTGCAGCATAAAATCTTTTTTTAAGTCACTTTACTCCCTGTTATTCTCACAAATATGGGGAAATTCAAGACCTGAGCTCAGGTTGGCCACCCTTCAGAGACCCAGCAGTGGTGGACTGCGAATACAACATGTCTATGTTTTTTTGATACAGGTAAAATATATCTTTGTACCGTGTTAGCCAGTAGAGATAAAAAGTCTCGAAAGCTTGCTATTATTACCATCTTTTCAGTTAGCCATTAAAAGGTATCAACCACTGAGGACTTCTGTTCTTTTAAACAATTTTTTTATGTTTTTTTGGAATCTTTTGGTCCATCATCCTCCTTTAAATTATTGACTTTGCATAAACTATCTCCTCTAATATGGAGACAGGTTAAACGGGGGGCTAGCCGAGATGCCTTCGTGGCAAACCCATTTTTCCCTACCTTAGTAATCCATCTATTCGCTCTTTTCTGGGCCTCTAATAATGTACTTTCATTGGGAGATGTCTTGATCAAACACCAAGGAAACTCTCAATTGGTTTCTGAGAGAAAATAAAGCTTCTCGATTGGCCCAGCCAATCACATGCCGTAAATCTAATAGAAAATTTATGGAAGGAACTAAAGCTCCGAGTTCATTGAAGGAGCCCACGGGATCATCACGATTTGAAGAGTGTTTGTGTGGAAGAATGGTCCAAAATTACACCTGAGCAGTACAGGCGACTAGTTTCTCCATATAGGAGGTGTTTTGAAGCGGTCATCACCAACAAAGGCTTTTGTACAAAGTATTAATTAAGTTTCAGTAAGTATGTTCACTACTCATTCCCTGTGTCCTTTCTAATTATTGCCTCGGTTGCCAACCGTCCAGAAATTCCCAGATAGTCCATAAAAAGAGGACATTTGTTTGCCCTCTCTGATAAAAAAAAAAATGAAGTTGTCCGTGATTTTATTTAAGCTTATAAAACTTATACAGATTATTTTGACGGTAGTTATCATTTTATAGTTGACAGTGAATGCAGCTGATGTCTTCATAATAGAATTAAGGGCTGCAGCCAAGGATCAATTATAATGACTTAGTGTGGTTTTTACAATGTGTTCGTAAAAAAAATTATCTGTCCGTGATTTTTTGATAACCTGTACAGAAAAAAAAGGCAAGTAGGCATCCCTAATTATTACACATAAGTTATGGACATCTATGGTTTGATTTCTTTACCTGTGTGGATTGGATAGGTTGTTGCTGACATCTGGTGAGAAATTCATGTCAATAGCAACTACGAGAGAATGGCCAGATTATTACAATCTCGTGTTCCCTCTGCTATTTCAGCGTGGAGAAAGGCTATGACGGTATCTGATTAATGATTGAAAGCACCGTCACATTTTGTGTAATGCTCCATTAAGAAATGTGAGATATATTGTGTAACCTTCTCTGCATCCACTTTACTTTTTTTTTTTATAAGTGTTTAACATTGGCAGGTAAGCAACAGTGCAAATATTGGATGTCATTATTTCCACTGATCTTTCAAGGGCACTTAGCATTTTTGGTGCATTGAATCCTGGAAAAGCTGAGTGATAGTAAACATGGCGGCCATTACAGCTCCGACACCCTGCTTTCCAGAAAACGTATCTACTTATCTACAGTAATGACAGCGGTGACTGATCCGTACACAATAAGGCAGGTTTTCTGTTCAGTGCACTAGGAAAGCTGAGTGACCGCCATAGTTGTGGTCTCAATGGTTGTAATTGACCATTCCCGATGCCTGGAAAGTTGGGTGATTGTTTTTGTTAGAGTGGTCATGGTGGTTACCTAGATTTTCCAAGAAAAGGAATAAAAAGTAAGAGGTGGCAGACCTAGGAAACAAGGTTTAGACCTGCCTTCTTAATCATTTCTGAATTAATAACTTTTTCATTTTTTTTTCTCCAGCAAGTAATTACAGCCTGGCTCCACCACCCCTGAACAAGGAGCAGCAGATGCAAGTATCTACGTACCTGAAGCAGGTGAAGGAAGCCTTGGGCCCGTCTAACTTTCAGCGCTTCTCGGCATCCCTCTCTTCCTATAAGAAGACTGATAACTATGACGCTATGGTGTGCGAGGTGGCAGCGCTGCTGACCGAGAGCCCAGAGCATTACAGGTTACTTAGAGGTGAGGAGACCAGACCTGTAAAGGGGGCAAATTGTGATGAATACACCAAACAATCGCTTGTATGGCTACTCCATCATTTGGTGATTTTACGGTAATTTGCAAGTTCTCATCTGTTGACCGATACATTTCAGTTTGTCTTTTTGGATCCTGAATCTGAATTTTTCCTGATGCCAACTTACTATAGAAAACCCAGGTCACACATGAAGGAATTAATGGTAAAGATAAGAACATTCATATGTTTCAGGACCTCTTTGAGTAAAAGTAGTAGTTTCAGGCAGTGCAATATCGTACACATGAGCTTCAGTCATCCACTTCACATCAATGACGTATGGGAGAAATACAAGCGCTAATATTAAAAGGAAATATCAGAATTCAGTGGACCCAAATCATCAAATATACTTGTACCTCAGTCAGGGACAATTTAGGGAGTATCACCAGCACTTCTTTGAGAATCCTCAAAAGTCGCATGATCTTCTTCCATTTTTCCCTTACCCTTCAGTTAGTCACACGGGTCCATGGGACCCCAGTTTTCATATTGAAAAATAAACAAATATATATATAAGAAGTATTTTGTACTTTATTTAGGAACTTAAAGGGGTTGTCTACTATTAAAACAACCCCTTCTGATTCCACATGTTTTCCGCAAGTAAAATAAAAATGGTCTACCTCCCGTACCAGCGCCATTCCAGAGGTGCCGCGGTTCACGTTCCCGGGGCTCACGTGACCTCAATCGAGCGCCACATCCAATTAGTACCAGCTCCTGACCCTCCACCTTCGGACCAAACAAGTTAATCAACATGAAGTGAACGCTATGGGAACGTCAACTGCGGCACCGCTGGAAGTTCGCCATTACAGGAAGCAAGTATAGGCTTATTTATTTTACCTGGGGAAATCGTTGAATCAGAAGGGGTTTTCCTAGTAGTGTTTAACCCCTTCAAGGTACAACATCTTGGCTAAATGATTATATAAAATTTATTGTAATCAACAAAATGTAACTATCTACTTATGTACCATGTAGAAATAAGTTATTATTTGGCACAAAAATCACACATCTTCTTACTGTACTCATTACACATTTGTTTCTAGGAAGCTACTGAAACAGACGGTTACCTACCTTCCATACTTGTGGAAACATAACAAAAACAAACTCACTTGGGGTCCAATGGACCAAACGCAACTAATCAAATGTTAAAGGAAACCTATTTAATTAATAGGGGTCTTACGCTGGGCACCCTCCCTGATCAAAGGCGCCATGTTGTTCTTTGGCTCTGTTCACCTGCATACTATTGATATTACAGCATGGTAATATGCTCCGGCGCCCATTGCTGCTGCTACTATTTATTTGATGGGCAGGTGAAATAGGGCCCTACACTGCCGAGCACTGCAGCTACTCAAGCAGCTGGTCAGCGGGAATGCCAAGAGATGGTCCTACACCAGGACCTACACCAATGGGATCATGATGGCCTATTTGAAAGATAAATTCCGACCCTCTTTATTTTTTCTAGAATTTTACAGGTTTATCAGGGTTCCTCATAAGAAGAAGTTTAATCAGCTATGTGAAGAATTAACTGGAGAAGGCTGCATCAATAGAAAACCTGAAAATCAGGCTTCTTGTAGTGATCTAAAGCCACCAGTACCTTCTGCAGAAAGCGGCAACAGCAGTGAGCAAGGCAGACCAGAGGGGCCAAACGACCAATGCGGAGATGGACCAAGTGACCTGTCAGAAGGTGGGTATGTTTTTAGAGAAGGGTTGTATCACTGATATGATGTGGGCAGGAGTAAGAGCAGCTGCAGCCATATTATTATCTATATCGGGAGTTGCAGAAGCCAGTATCCCTCATATGACCATCACTTCTTTTTCACATTTTCCTTATATTTCTAGTCACCAGAAAACCAGAAATGCAAAATGGAGTCAATGGGACACAGATAAGGATTAGATCCGCTTCACCTCTGCCTCCTTTTGCGCCAGAGTCAGGTGGGTACTAGTCCGGCTATGGTTATAGACCTGTAGTCTAAAATCCCAGCAACATTAGATATATCTCTCTGATACTGCAGAGACCAATGGAAACAGTGCATGTTAGATGCCGTTCCATGATCCATATTATAAAATGTTTTGTCTGCTTCTTTCTAACATACCTTTGTATTCAGCTTCTATGATAGTATATGGGATAATCGTCCTGGTCCACACACTTTCATTTTACCTGCACTGATACATTGTAGAAAACTATCAGAACAACAGAGCATTGTGTTACTGATGTGTTTAAAGGGAACCTTCCACATCCAGAAACGCTATTTACCTGCAGATATTGAGTTACCTACACATAAATAGCATTTAAATCATGTATAGCCGGTTTACGCATACAGTGGCAACAGGGAGACAATAGTTATATTCTCCTTGCAGTTGTTCTTTTCCTGTCATCGGGGCAGAGCATGGAGCAGTTATAGTCATCACCCATAATGCAGTGAATGCGCTGTAATCAAAGTGTCGGGTATTGATTACAGTGCACTCACTGTTTCGTTTAACAGCTCCCTGCACCTCTTCAATGACTAGAAGCGAGCAGCTACAAGAAAAATATAACTTCATTTTCTCCCTATAGCTACTGCTCCAGTGAGTTGGCTACACAGGATTTAAATGTTATTTACGTGCGGGTTACCCCAATATATCTGCAGGTAAATAATGTGACAACTTCCTTTTAACGCCTTCATTACATTTGACATAAGTTTACGTCATGGTCGAGAAGAGGTTCCTCGCAAAATTACGTATATGTATGTCATGGCGATCGAGCAGGAACAGGGCTGTGCCCACATGATCACGACCAGAAGCTCGTTGTAAGTTATAGTCCCTGCGCTGCCCCTGGCTGTTTAACCCTCTGCATGCCGCAATCAATAGCAATCGCAGCATTTAGGAGGCTGGGAGAGGGAGTGCACTACATCTCTCACCTGGATGGGACCCCCGTGACGTGATCACAGGTTGGCGATCGTTGCCATGGCAACCCAAGGTCGTCACAACGACCTTCGGATCAGCCATCTATGGCAAGTCTGTTAGACCATGCCAGGAGCATAATCTAAGAGGCTTCTGTCAGTGCAGAACTGACAGATATAATGTATTGCTATGATTGACCATGGCAATACATTATACCTGTGATCAGACTAATAAAAGTTAATGTCCCATATAGTAACTAAGTAAAAAAAATGTGTAAAAGTCAGAAAATAAGGAACAAAAAAAATGAAAAGAAAAAAAATGTAAAAATATTTAATAATCAGAAAATAAAGAAAAAAAATTATACCAATAAATACATATATTCAAGTAAAAATAAACATAAAAAGTACACATGTGGTATTGCCGTGTCTGGTACAATACGATCTATAAAATTGTCACACTATTTAACCCCTTCCGTAAACACTGTAAAAAAAAAAGCAGCGTATGCTATGTCTTTTTATACTACAGCTGACAAAAAAGTGGAATAAAATTCGATCAAAAAGCCGTATGTAAATAAAAATTGTAACGCTGAAAACATCATCTTGTCCCACACAAAAAAAAAGCCGCCATTCAGCTCCATCAGCAAAAAAATAAACAAGCTTCAGCTCTCAGACTAAGCAGTGCAAAAAAATTTTTTTGTATAAAATAGTTTTTTATGGTGTAAAAGCGGCAAAACATAAAAAAAACTATATAATTGTGGTATTGCTGTAATTATGCTGACCTGAAGTATAAAGCTCTTATCACTTTTATGACACAGTGAATGAAGTAAAAAATAATAATTCCTGAATTGCTGTTTCTTCTTCATTCTCCCTCACATAAAGTGGAATAGAAAGCGATCAAAAAATATTATATGGGCCAAAATGGTACCAATGAAAACTCCAACTCATCCCAAAGAAAACAGGCCCTAACTGACTGTCGGCAGAAAAAAAAAACTATAACCTTCAAAATTTAATGATGCAATAAAGCTTTATTGTAGAAAGCGTTGTTGCAGCCAAACTTAAAATAAACAATATGAATCTGGTATCACTGTAATTGTACTGATCTGAGGAATAAAGACTCCTAATCACTTATACCACAAGGTGAACAGCTTAAAAATAGTGATAAAGCCAATTCATCAAGTGCTGATGATTTGTTCATTCTGCGTCCCATAAATCACAGTACGGCGTGACTCACATTTACCCTGAACTCTATGCTTACACCGGAGACTATGTGTAAGTCTCTGAAAAATGTGATTCAGATAAAATTTCCAACTGAAAATCCACTGTAATGAGGCAGAGGGAGTCACTTTAAACTCCCTTCTGGCCTGTGGTTCGATGGTGTCCATATTTTTAGGCAAAAGTGTGGTCATCAACAGTTTTGTTCACTTTTGGAAAGAAGGATACCGCTGAACGAAGGTCAAACTGAGTCTAAACAGTGTCCAGAGTACCGTATTTTTCGGACTATAAGACGCACCGGACCATAAGACGCACCCTGGTTTTAGAGGAGGAAGATAGGAAAATAAAATTTTAAGCAAAAAATGTGGTCATGACACACTGTTATGGGGGCGAGGATCTGCTGCCTACACTGTTATGGGGGTAATGTCCCCAAATTCTCTGCTAAGGTACCCCATCCTGGTAATGATCCTCCTGCCTTGTATATGTACCCCATCCTGGTATATACCCTTATCCTGCTATATACCCCCATCCTGCTATACACCCCCATCCTGCTATATACTGCCATCCTGCTATATGCTCCCCATCCTGATATATACTGCCATCCTGGTATATACCCTTATCCTGCTATATACCCCCATCCTGCTATATACTGGCATCCTGCTATATGCCCTTATCTTGCTATATACCCCCATCCATCCTGCTATATACCCCCATCCATCCTGCTATATGGCCCCATCCTGCTATATGGCATGTATCCTGTATCACACAAAAAAATAAACGTTTATACTCACCTTTCCTCGCTCCATGCAGCATCGCTCCTCCCCCTGTCTGTGGCAGCAGCATCACTGCTGTTGTGTGGAACCGTCACTGTTCCTCTGCCGCATCGCTCGTCCTGCTGTCTGCCGGTCAGCTGACCTGCGTGACTAGCGGCGCGCACAGCGATGACGTCATCTCTGTGCTCACCGCTCGCTACACAGATCAGCTGGCCGGCAGACAGAAGGAGATCACGGTGCTGCAGGGGAACGGTGACTGGTGAGTGTACCGTACTTACTCACTGCCCCCCGCGTTGATGATGATGTGCAGGGGGCAGTGAATACAGCCGCGCATGATCACTCCAGGCTGTCGGGGGTGATCACGGCCGGCTGTTTAATATGCGCGCACCCGTGATGGGCGTGCACATGTAATAAGCGGGTCCTCGTGGTCACGGCAGGCTGCTACAGCCTGCTCGTGCCGCCGATGACCCGCTCCACCGCAGCACCCTCATTCCCAGCCACAGCCCTATATTCAGACCATAAGATGCACCCCCTACTGTCCCCCAACATTTGGGGGAAAAAAAGTGCATCTTATGGTTCGAAAAATACGGTAATTCTGCTGCTACATTATAGTGAATGAATCCGGCGGGGGTTCTCCTGAATCACTTATTTTAGAGATGTAGATGGAAACCCCGATGCAAATGCTCAGCATAGACCACAGGATAAATATGAACTGATACAAAATGTTCTGTACCCCAAATTGTCACCAATAGTATTCAACTCAACTAACAAAAAAAAAAGTCCCACTCAGGTCCATCATCTGTTAACGGAAATGTCAGGGGCTTCCACGTTACTGGTAGCACAAAGATTCTGGAAAAGCACTATGGCACTATGGCTCCTCCCAAAAGAAAGCCAGCAAAATCTGCGCTCCCAAATCCAAATGTTCCCCCGCCCCTTTGAGCACCACAATGTGCCTAAACCACAGTTAAATTCCTCATGTTTGACATTGTTATAGTGAGGAGAGCCCGCTTTATTTACGGGGTGTATGTCTCCAGAAGGACGATCAATGTATGGGCACAAAATGTACTGGACATGACAAGGGCTTATTTGCCATTTTTAATTTTGCAATATTCACTGCGTTTGACTCCATGGGTTTTTTCCAGAGACTGAATCGTCACTACACCTGTAGATTAACTGCCACAGGGGTATAATTTCCAATATGTGGTCATTTGAGTGGGTTTCTACTGTTCTGGCATTTAGGGGCTCTGTGTATGGAACATGAAAACTATTTAAGGAAAACCTGTGCTTCAAAAATCAAATGGCGCTCCTTTCCTCCTTGTATTGCAGCCAGACAGTACGTACTGTACAGTTACTGTGGGGTATTGCCACTTTCAGGAGAAATTGTGCAACACATTATGGTACCTTTTTACATATCCCACTTGTGAAAATTGAAAATCTGGGGTTAAAACAACCTTTTAGTGGTAGAAATGTAATTATGTTTCCTTCACCGTTCAACAGTGTAATATTTTGTAGCATGCCTGTGGTGTCAGTATGCTCACTGCACCACTAGATGAATTCATTGATGTGTGCAGTTTGTAAAATGGGTTCATTTATGGAGGTTCTGCTTTTCTGGTATTTCAGGGGCTCTGGCAATGTGACTTGGCACCCTCACACCATTCCAACTAGAGTGGAACCTTGGTTAACGAGAACAATCCGTTCTGGGAGTGTGCTTGTTAACCAAGTTACTCGTTCAGCAAAGCAAGATTTCCTATAGGAAATCATTGCAATGCAGACAATTCGTTAACATGTTAAATGTCCCATCCTGGTCCCCTATTGTGCCAATCCACACACGTACAAACACATTATGCTCACCTTACCTTCCGTTCCATCGCCGGCCTCCTGGAACTTGCTGTTCGCTAGTACGGGCTGTGTATCAGGTTACCATCACGACGAGGGAGGAGCTTCCGCGGCCAGAGCGCTGACGAATGCAGGAGCCACTTCCCTCTGATTGGTCAGCGCGCTGCCTTTGAGTAGCGGCTGACAGGGGAAGTTCCTGCCTTGTCGCAATGCTTGCCGATACACATCCTGGAGCGGCGAACTACAAGACCCAGGAGGCCGGCGATGGAACGGAAGGTACACATATTATGCTTACCTTACCTTCTGTTCCATCGCCAGCCTCCTGGGTCTTGTAGTTCGCCGCGAAGATTCCTCCCTCGTCACGATGTACCGGCGAACTACAAGAACCATGAGGCCGGCAATGGAACGGAAGGTAAGGTGAGCATAATACTGTATGTATGTGCGTGCGTGCGTGTTTGTTTGTGTGTGTGTTTTCTGCGTCCTTGTGTGTGTGTTTGTGTGGACTGCAAGAGTGAGTCAGAGCGTGGTGGATGTACGGAACCAGAAGTGTGTGCGGTGAGGATTTTGCTCGTACAGCAAAGCTTTCTCGTAAACTGACTTACAAATTTACAGAAAGCCTTGCATGTTAAGCGAAATTCTCGTTAAGTGGGATACTCATTAAGCGAGGTTCCACTGTAAATCTGAACTCAAATATGGTGTTCCTTTCCTTCTCAGCTTTGCACTGTGCCTCATAAAGTAGTTTTCTACCACATGTGGGGTGTTTGTGAACTCTAGAGTAAATTGACCATACAATTTGTTACACAATTTCCCCAATTACCCTTTTTGAAATGTAAAACTTTGGGGCCAAAGCAACATTTTAGTGGAAAAGATGGTAATTTTTTTATTTTTCCCGTCGCCATGACAGCGCCACCAGAGTGTTAGGTCCGCCCCTCATTTGGATAGGAAACCCACTAAAATAAAAGGGCGGCACCTCTCCACTGCATCAGTTCGGTTTCCTGTCCCAGGATGGGATACCCAGAAGTGCTGTGGCGCTGCCACAGTGAAGGGGGGCTCATTGTACGGCCCAAGTTCACTTGGTCATCCTACTGAAGCTGGGGTGGATTATCAACTTCGACAAGACTAAATCCTCTCACCAGATAGGCTAGAGAGTCCAGGATCAGGCCGAGAAAGACCTAACGGTGCTTTCTGCCCCAAGAGAAGGTGGCCTCGGTGACAGCAAAAGTACGCACGGCCATCTCTACTCCAGAGGCCATGTTATTGTTGGGATCTCTGGTAGCTTGTATTCCGGCTGTCCCTTGGCACAACTACATAACCAGGCACTTCAGAGGTAGGTCTTGCTAGCGCAGCAACAGTTAGGAGAGTGTTTGGACAGGCATATAATACTCTCTTCTTAGGTCTGTCATTCTCTCAGGTTCTGGATCTGCAGCCACCAACGATTGGTTGGTGTTCCTTGGGCACTCCCAGTTTCAGATACTATTTCTACCGATGTCAGCGTATTCGGCTGGGGGGCTCACCTACAGGGCCATATAGCTCAAGAGCGATGGAGTCCCTTGGAAGGCCAGGGTTCTTCAAATTTCAGGAAACTTTGCGCCATAGGGAAAGCTCTTCACGCCTTTCTTTCTCTGCTAGCACATCACCATATACGGATTCTGTCAGACAATAGGGTAGCGGTGTTCTACATAAATCACCAGGGAGGTACACGGTCAACCACTCTAATGGGGCTTGCCCATCACATCTTCTCCTTGGCTCAAGTCCACCTATCATCACTCTTCACATCAGGGGGGTGGACAATACGGTGCCCGATTTCCTGTGTCGCAGTTGCGTCCGTCAAGGGGAATAGTGCCTTCACCCAGACGTCTTCAGGAGCATAGTATGCCTTTGAGGATCTCCGGTTCTGGATCTATTTGCTACTAGGGCCAATAAGAAAGTAACCAGGTTTTGCTCCCTGAATCCCAACAACAGGCCTTGGGCGGTAGATGCCTTTCAGATCCCTTGGCATTCAGGTCTCATCTACGCCTTTCCTCCCCTGATCTTAGTCCCGGCGGTGTTGAGGAAGGTCAGAGAGAATATGGGGCTCGTATCATCCTAATCGCCCCCTTCTGACCCAGGAGGCCTTGGTTCTATTGGCTCCAGAGACGGTCGGTGGCAGATCCCTGGATACTGCCTGAGAGACTGGATCTTCTCTCCCATGGCCCTCTGCTTCATCCTCAGGTTTCAGGCCTCCATCCTACAGCCTGGAGTTTGAGAGGCAATTGTTAGAGAGTAGGGTTTTTCCTCGAACCTGGTTTCCACTCTCTTACGAAGTAGGAAACCCTCCACCAATAGGATTTACTACAGGGTGTGGAGGAAGTTTCTCTCCTCTACAGGTAGGTCCCCAGGGGGAGAAGCTCCTGTCCATGCGACTCTGGAGTTTCTTCAGGACGGTCTGGAGTTGGGGTTGTCAATAAGCACCTTAAAAGTACAAGTGTCAGCTTTAGGGGCTCTGTACAATTGCAATTTGGCGGGGAATAGATTAGTTAAGTGATTCATTTCTTCCTGTCACAGGCAGACCCCTGTCCCCTGCTTAGCTTTCCCCTCTTGGGATCTTAATTTGGTTTTATATGCACTAATGGGGGTCTCCTTTGAGCCAATTGCCCACTCCTTCGTTCAGTTTCTCACGCTCAAGGTGGCTCTCCTGATTGCACTGACCTCAGCCCGTAGGGTTGGTGACCGTCAGGCCCTCTCAATTAGCCCTCCATATACCCAGATTAGGGATGATAGTCATTCTGTGCACAGACCCTGCCTTTTTGCCAAGGGTGGCAGGAACTTTCCACTGTCCGCAGGAGATCATCCTTCCCAATCCACAGAACCCAAAGGAGGAGAAGTTTCATTCACTAGATGTTAGAAGGGCTCTTCTTCATTATGTGGAGATCACGGCACCCTAGAGGAAAAGTCTGGCGCTCTTTGTTTATTTCCAGGGTTCGAGAAAAGGCTGTTCAGCTTCAAAGGCATCTATTGCTAGATGGGTCAAAGCGGCTGTTAGAGAAGCGTATGTAGCTCAGGGTAGTACAGTGCCACAGGGTGTTATGGTACAATCTACCAGGTCTGTCTCAACTTCCTGGGCGGAATGTGCGGATGTACCTCTAGATAAATTTGCAGGGCAGCCACTTGTTCTTCTCCGACCACCTTTTTTAGGCACTACCGGCTAGATCTGTCAGCCACGTCTGAGATGACTTTTGGTAGAAGGGTTCTACAGGCTGTGGTCCCTCCCTAATGGTGTTATCTTTCGAATCTCTCTGGTGACGCTGTCGTGTTGGCAGGAAAAATCATGATTACTTGCCGGTAATGATTTTTTTCCCGAGCTACGACAATGCCAGTATTTCCCACCTCCTTTTTTCCTTTTCACTCACATTTCTGACTTCCACGATTAGTGGGTGTGATCCTTGGTGTTGGATTAACCCTTGTTTTGTTTTGTTTTTTTCTGGTACTCCTGTCTGTGCTCTGTAACCTAACTTATGTGGTGGAGAGGTGCCGCCCTTTTATTTTAGTGGGTTTCCTGTCCAAATGAGGGGCGGATCTATCTCTCTGGTGGCGCTGTCGTGGCTCTGGTAAAAAACATTACTGGCAAGTACTCATGATTTTCCCATCACAATTTACACAATACATACATACATACATACATATGTACATACAATTCCTCAAATCACCTGAGGGTTAAAATAGCTCACTTACACACCCAGATGACTTCCTTGAAAGATGTAGTTTCCAGAAGGGTTTATATGCGGGGTTTCTGCTGTTTCGGAAAGTCAGGGGATCTTCAAATGTGCAACATAAAAGGAAAAGTCCAGCTCACTGCATTGTGACAAGCCCTCTTGTTAGGAGCACGGATCCGCTTTGTCAAAACATCTAAACATGATGAGAAGGAAACCCAAGTCCAGCTTCACTAATTTTAGGCTTCTTTTAATAATTTTAATAATAAAGAAGCCTAAAGTAATTGACGCTGGACTTTGGATTATCTTCAAATGTGACATGATGTTCGCAATTTATTCCAGTGGCACTTCAAAATTCAAATAACGCTCCTTCCCTTCTGAGCCCTGCCATGTGCCCAAACAGTAGTTTTACATTACGCATGGGGTATCTGTGTACTTAGGAGGGATTGCATAACAAATTGTTTGGTCCTTTTTCGCCTGTCACCCTTGTGAAAATGAAAAATTTGGGGCTAAGCCAACTTCTTTTGTGGTGAAAATGTATTTGTTCATTTTCACACCTCTACATTATAAACTTCTGTGAAGCCCCCGGGGGTTCAACGTGCTTACCACACCACACATCTAGATAAATTCCTTGTGGGGTCTAGTTTCCAAAATGGGGTCACTTCTGGAGGAGCTCCACTGTTTAGGCACATAAGGGGCTCTCCAAACGCGACATGGCGTCTGCTAATGATTCCAGCAGATTTTGCTTTCCAAACGTCAAGTGGCGCTCCTTTCCTTCCAAGTCCTGCTGTGCTCCCAAACAGTAGTAGTATTCTATTAATCCCATCCACTGTGCTGGAACTGTACAACTCAGCGTTTTGAATGCAGCGAAAACACACTGCATTGAAAACGCTGCAAACACTTATCGTGTGGACGTACGCTTACAGTAGTATATGACGTTTATTTTGTTTTTGTTATTTGAAGACAGAGGCTCTTCCTCATGTTTGTCATCTATTACCTAAATGCCTAATTCTTATCGATAGGACATAGAGTGCAGCTCCAGCTCTCAATGCCCAGAGCCTGTTCAACCCATTTAAAGGTGTATAATACTGTCTACTTTTGGCTCGAATCATTCAGAAGAGACAAGGCGAAGATACAGTAGTCCGACACTAAGACTTCAGAATTTGTATAGTAAAAAGACGCAATGATACTTTATTCAATCTATATAAAGTTAAAAAATCCAAACCATTAAATACAGGACATCCTGGCAAAGCTTCTAACACTGGCCTATGTGTTTCCAACCGTCATGTGTGAACAGTTTTTGTCATGACATATCAGTAAGCCTAAACTAAGGACTAAGTTCACACAGGAGTTTGAGTGCCGGATTGATGCATCTGCCCTTTGTTTTATGGGAATGCACTCTGTGGATGGCAGCTCGGATTCTTAGAACCGCACGTGGTGCTCAGATAAGTCAACGTTGTATAGAGCGGCGTATGAGGTGAGCTCAATTTGTGTGTAAAATAAATAAATGTGTGTGTATGTATGTATGTATGTAATGTATGTATGTATATATATATATATATATATATATATATATATATATATATATATATATATATATATATATAGTACAGACCAAAACAAAGGTTTGGACACACTTCCTCATTCAAAGAGTTTTCTTTATTTTCATGACTCTAAAAATTGTAGATTCACATTGAAGGCATTAAAACTATGAATTAAAACATGTGGAATGAAATACTTAAGGTGTGAAACAACTAAAATATGTCTTATATTCTAGGTTCTTCAAAGTAGCCACCATTTGCTTTCATTACTACTTTGCACACTCTTGGCATTCTCTTGATGAGCTTCAAGAAGTAGTCACCGGAAATGGTTTTCCAACAGTCTTGAAGGAGTTCCCAGAGATGCTTAGCACTTGTTGGCCCTTTTGCCTTCACTTTGCGGTCCAGCTCACCCCAAACCATCTCAATTGGGTTTAGGTCTGGTGACTGCGGAGGCCAGGTCATCTGGCGTAACACCCCATCATTCTCCTTCTTAGTCAAATAGCCCTTACACAGCCTGGAGCTGTGTTTGGGGTCATTGTCCTGTTGAAAAATAAATTATGGTCCAACTAAACGCAAACCGGATGGAGTAGCACGCCGTTGCAAGATGCTGTGGTAGGCATGCTGGTTCTGTATGCCTTCAATTTTGAATAAATCCCCAACAGTGTCACCAGCAAAGCACCCCAACACCATCACACATCCTCCTCCATGCTTCACGGTGGGAACCAGGCATGTAGAGTCCATCCGTTCACCTTTTCTACAAAGACACGGTGGTTGGATCCAAAGATCTCAAATTTGGACCAAAGCACAGATCTCCACTGGTCTAATGTCCATTCATTGTGTTATTTAGCCCAAACAAGTCTCTTCTGCTTGTTGCCTGCCCTTAGCAGTGGTTTCCTAGCAGCTTTTTACCATGAAGGCCTGCTGCACAAAGTCTCCTCTTAACAGTTGTTCTAGAGATAAGAAGGTGTGTCCAAACTTTTGGTCTGTACTGTGTATGTGTGTGTGTGTGTGTGTATATGTATATATATATATATATATATATATATAAAAATAAGATACATATACAATAATATACATACATGTATGCATGTATATATTATATATATATTAGAGTTGAAATGCCACCAAGGACAACATCTGTAAGGAGGTTTGTATGTTCTCCCCGTGTTTGCGTGGGTTTGGTCCAGGTTCTCCAGTTTCCTCCCACATTCCAAAGACATGTATATATGAAGAAAAAAACTTCAGCCTACCGTAATGCCATGGGAATTGAGTCCTGTACAGAAGTGGTGCATGGATATTGTCTAGATCAGTGTATTCAGAAAGGTGAAGCTATTGAAAAAGGAAGGAAGATCCAGCGTTCACAGAGAATACCGCAAGGAAAAATATTTTTTTCTATTCTATAACAATCTGAAATGTATTAATCCATTTTAAAATATAAATAGAAAAATACACAGTGCAGACAAACATAGCGGTGCCTGACGCGTTGCAGACTTAATAAATATAGTCCTAGTCCTTATTCATATGGAACACTTCACCGATTTGTAAGTAAATATTTAAGTGCTATTGATATGAATTTCTCACCGGATGTCAGTAACAACTCATCCAATCCAGACAGGCAAAGAAATCAAACCATAGATGTCCATAAATTAGTTTATGTACAATAATGAAAAATGACACAGAGAAAAAGTATTGAACACATAAAGAGCGGTGTAAAAAGCCATGGAAAGACACAATACTGGCAGAAATCTAACAGTAATTAGAAAGTAATGCAGACACTTCTATATATTATATCATTTTTATTTTTTTTTATTTATTTTAGTTTTTTGGATCTGCCAGCAGAGGTGGGTTCACTCCGAGCTCTAGTTTTAATCTTTCCAGGTCGTCCATAGGAGTTTGTGTGTCTGGACCTCCATTTGTGGACTTTGTGTTATTCATTACCCTTGGTGACGTCGGGGCACTACATGCCCTGGTCTGCGATTCACTAGAAGTTCTCTAGAAACTCATGTCAGCTTATAATGACTGAAGAACGGCGTCCGTTGCAACCAATAGCTGAGGGTTGGACAGATTCTAGGGAAATTAATAAGAAACTTGCTGGAACACTTTGTCATTAGTTAACTACACTTCCTTCTATTTGGCTGCTTCTCGTAGATGTGTCAGTTTAAAAGAGAAAATACTCTACATTAAGTTTCCATATACATTTCCTCATATGTTCATCAAGATAATTGCTTGATTTGCTTACAAAAGTCTGACAGTCTTTCAAAATGTCTTTCAGCCATCTTGATGGCAGTGGGTGACACACTGATGGCAT
Organism: Anomaloglossus baeobatrachus; assembly: GCF_048569485.1. Classification (NCBI taxonomy): domain Eukaryota; kingdom Metazoa; phylum Chordata; class Amphibia; order Anura; family Aromobatidae; genus Anomaloglossus; species Anomaloglossus baeobatrachus. Next base: position 447,910,096 of record NC_134357.1, on the reverse strand, counting down.
CTATTATCGCTATCATATATGTCTGCATGGGTCTACACAAAGTCTCTGTGACAGCAAGGCACACTAAAGCTTTTTTCTCAATACAGAGCTCCAAATTCTCTGCGCAGTTACATAATATCCTGTTTGCAGCCACCACTAGAGGGAGCTCACTGGATACTGATTTATTAACGGCTTCAATGTACAACTCTGGCAAAAATTGAGACCACTGCACAGTTTTATAAAAATCGGCTTCTCTACATGTCTAACAGCCATTCCATTCCAGTGTCAGTTGAATTCCAACCAGAGTACACCTCATTCTACTTAATATGCTTCTGATTAGGTGATCACCTGAACCAAATCTTATGTAACGAGGTAAAGTATAAAAAACACTGCTGTGGTCTTCACAATCATCTTGCGATAGGACAAGCTGGATGGCAAAACAAGTGCTAGAAATATCTCAAAAGTAATAGGAATGAAAAATTAACTTTTAACCATGCCCAAGTAGTTGAAAAGAAAAGTCTTGAGTGAGGAAAAGAAGGATTTCTGGTTTTACTAGCAGAGGGATACAGTGAGCGTCATGTTGCCTCCATCCTTAAAATTTCTAAGACTGCAATCCATAACAACAAGGTCAAGCAGCAGACATTGCGGACACCAAAGCTACAGACCAGCAGAGGGTGAAAGCGACTCTCTACTGACTGGGATGAACGTCATCTTATTCGAATGTCACTTAGCAACCGCAGGATGACATCAAGTGACCTACAAAAGGAATGGCAAATGGCAGCTGGGGTGAAGTGCACGGCAAGAACAGCTCGTGACAGGTTCCTTGAGGCAGGGCTCAAGTCATGTAAAGCTAGAAAAAAGCCTTTCATCAATGAGGAGCAAAGGAAAGCCAGGCTGAAGTTTGGTAAAGAACATAAGGATTGGACCATAGAGGACTGGAGTAAGCTAATCTTCTCTGATGAGTCTAATTTTCAGCTTTGTCCAACACCTGGTCGTCTAATGGTTAGACGGAGACCTGGAGAGGCGTACAAGCAACAGTGTCTTGCACCCACTGTGAAATTTGGTGGAGGACCGGTGATGCTTCAGCAAGGCTGGAATTGGGCAGATGAAACTTTGCTAAGGACGTATGACTCAAGCCACATACAAGGTTATCAGGGAAAAACAGTTGCTTCATTCTGCTCAGGCAATGTTCCCCAACTCTGAGGACTGTTTTTTCCAGCAGGACAATGTGCCATGCCACACAGCTTGGTCAATTAATGTTTGGATGAAGGACCACCACATGAAAACCCTGTTATGGCCAGCCCAATCTCCAGACCTGAGCCCCATTGAAAACCTCTGGAATGTAATCAAGAGGAAGATGGATAGTTAAAAGCCATTAGACAAAGAACTGCTTAAATTTTTGCACCAGGAGTGGCATAAGGTCACCCAAAAGCAGTGTGAAAGACTGGTGGAAAGCATGCCAAGACGCATGAAAGCTGTGATAAAAATCATGGTTATTCCACAAAATATTGATTTCTGAACTCTACCTGAGGTAAAACATTATTAGTATTGTTGTTTCTAAATGATTATCAACTTGTTTTCTTTGCATTATTTGAGATCTGAAAGCAATGCATTGTTTTGTTATTTTGACCATTTCTCATTTTCAGAAAATAAATACAAAATGTATTGCTTGGAAATTCGGAGTCATGTTGTCAGTAGTTTATAGAATAAAAGAACACTTTACATTTTACTCAAAAATATACCTATAAAGGCAAAAACCAGAAAAAACTGTCAATTTTGCAGTAGTCTCCTAATTTTTGCCAGAGCTGTGTAAGCAATGTGCAGTTTGCTCCTAAGCTCCCTCTAACGGTGGCTGCAGATAGTTTTAACCTAACTATGTAGCACTGTCTACTCAAAGGATTCGGAGCTCTATGCAAGAACTTAAGCTCCTCCTATAAAAAAAAACTATTAAGACATTAACCAGCAGTGGATTTAGGGCCTACACAATAGAACAATATGGTGCTTATAAATGGCTTTTACTTTATAAAGGAGCTTAAATAATAGTTCCTTAAAGAGACTGTTTTATATGTAGTATTTATAACCTTTTGGCAATTTTTTCCCCATATCTTGATCTTTCATAAAGAAAAAAAAAATTGTAATCTTGAAATATTCACATCAACTATGTCAGATTCATACTTCCTGTTCTTTCAGGAAGAGTTTTCAGCAGGCTCATAATCATCAGAGGCAGGAATACAATGACTGATAACACTTTTATATACAGCTGATTCTAATGATCCATGAATCATAATAGCTGATGTCACAGCTGACCCTTCCATTACAATCATCTTTGCATAGGCTCATTAGATACTGCACTACAAAAGATAAGGCTGGAGTCTCTTCATTGTCGCTAATATACATGAAATAACCGGACGTGAGAGTCTAAAATAGTCGCAGTAGCAAGATTTGTAATGTTTAATAAAGATATAGGGGAAAAAATTGAAAAAAATGTTTAGAATATACAATTAACGCAAAATCCTAATTTAAACACTAGGTTATTTTCTGATGACACATTTTTCTTTACTACCGTATATATTTGGAATCTGTGGGGTATTTCCATTTATAATATTGCTGACAAATTCCCCTGTTAGTCTGATGACTAGCCTATAAAAAGTAGGATTATTTTTATACTTACTGTTATCCTGTATATGCATTCCAGTAATACGTAAGCATCTTAAGATGTTACCAGGAATATGTATATTGGGGATTTCAGGTAGCAGTTTTATTATTCATAGTTTGTTTCTAATAGTTGTCATCTAAGGGGTACTTTGCACGCTGCGACAACGCTAGCCGATTGTAGTGATGCCGAGCACGATAGTCCCCGCCCCCGTCGCAGATGCGATATCTTGTGATAGCTGCCGTAGCGAACATTATCGCTAAGGCAGCTTCACGCGCACTTACCTGTCCTGCGACGTCGCTCTGGCTGGCGACCCGCCTCCTTCCTAAGGGGGTGGGTCGTGCGGCGTCACAGCGACGTCACACGGCAGGCGGCCAATAGAAGTGGAGGGGCGGAGATGAGCGGGACGTAAACATCCCGCACACCTCCTTCCTTCTGCATAGCCGGTGGAGGCAGGTAAGGAGAGTTCCTCGTTCCTGCGGCTTCATACACAGCGATGTGTGCTGCCGCAGGAACGAGGAACAACATCGTACCTGTCGCTGCAGTGAAATTATGGAAATGACCGACACTACACAGATCACCGATTTTCGACACTTTTGCGATCATTTATCTGTGCTTCTAGGCTTTACACGTTGCGACGTCTTTACCGGCGCCGCTTGTGCGTCACTTTAGATTTGACCCCGACGAGATCGCAGTAGCGATGTCGCAACATGCAGAGTACCCCTAAAATGCCAACAGCTATAGCAACCAATCAAATTGGTCTCTGGCCTGGTTTGGATTTCCGTTGCTCTGACTTTCGGCATGATCAACTTTTCAGCTACAGTAGCCGAAAAAATCCAGCACTGCAGATCACAGGAGTCTGCCATCAGTTGGAATCTGCAATGTCTATTCATGTAAAAAAAGGCACTGATGGTCTGCAGAAAATGGTCTAAATCTGCCTTTTCTTTTGACATGCAAATTCTGTACGGTTTGACCAATTCTAGAAAGGTACCTGGAATAAACCCCAGAATTCTTGCTCCTGTAGTTCAAGAAATAGTTTTTTTTTACTACATTACTTTTTTTTACTATTACTATAGTATCTGAGTAGGTAACAGTAGTATGAGAAAAACAAGAAGCGGTCTAATCCCTCCATAGTTCTTTGAATGCTAGAGGATTTTAACTTTTTTTTTCCAACATTTGCTGTAAGCTTAAATAGAGTAGACTATAACGACCTTATATTAGGTAATTAAATATATAACATATTAGGAGTGATACAAACCTAATGCAGTGTGGTATGGAAGACCCTGCAGAACTGTCATAGTACCTGAGTAGGTAACAGTAGTATGAGAGAAACAAGAAGAGGTCTAATAGCACAAAACATTTGCTGTAAGCTTCAATAGGGCAGACTTTAAGGACCTTCTATTAGGTAATTACATATATAACTTATTAGGCGTGATAGAAACCTAATGCAGTGTGGTATGGAAGGACCTGCACAGCTGTCATAGTATCTGAGTAGGTAACAGTAGTATGAGAAAAAACAAAAAAGGGGTCTAATGCCACAGAACATTTGCTGTAAGCTTCAATAGGGCAGACTAAAAGGACCTTTTATTAGGTGATTACATATATAACTTATTAGGAGTGTCACAAACCCAATGCAGTGTGGTATGGAAGGCCCTGCAGAACTGTCATAGTACCTGAGTACTATGTACCACAGAACAGTTGCAGATTTCAGTGCTGAGGTTTGCAAAGCAGGATAACAACCCGTATGCATATTAGAAATTGCATTTTTGGCTGGGGTTCAGAACAGTTCATATTTAAAATATTACTGCCTGTTTTGATATATTTTATGGGCCACTGGTTTTTGAGTGACTGGTATTTCATTATCCATGGACCCCTGAAGCTAGCTGAGCGTGGGTGAACCCTCTGCCAAGGAGAACCTCAATGATGTTAAAGGGAACCTGTCATCAGAAATTTCGCCCAAAAGCTAAAAGATTCCCCCTCTGCAGCTCCTGGGCTGCATTCTAGGAAGGTCCCTGTTATTATTGTGCCCCATGTGAGACCAAAATAAAGCCTTTATAAAGTTCTACCTTTTTGTATGCAGCTTCTGTAAATCTGTCACGGGGGCGGGCTCTCTGCCGTCCGTTATTCTGCCTCCTGGTCCTGTATGCCGCCCCCATCGCTCCTTTCCATATCTGATGCACCGCCCACTGCTCCAGCCATCCCCACGCATGCCCAGTGCCAGTCTCACAGGACTGAGCAGTGTGACCGCTGGTGACGTGTGCGCAGGCAAGTGATTATGGACGGGACTGTGACTGTTATCAGCAAGTACCCGGCCATAATCTCGTGAGCGCGCAAACCTCTCCAGCGGTCACACTGAGCTCAGTGTAGATGCTAGACTGTATGGGCTGCTTCCAGGGATGACGTCCCTTTGTCATGTGATAGGGGCGTGTTCGAAATACTATCACATGACAAAGGGACGTCATCCCTGGAAGCAGCCCATACAGTCTAGCATCTACACTGAGCTCAGTGTGAATGCTGGAGAGGTTTGCGCGCTCACGAGATTATGGGCGGATACTTGCTGATAACAGTCACAGTCCCGTCCATAATCACTTGCCTGCGCACACGTCACCAGCGGTCACACTGCTCAGTCCTGTGAGACTGGCACTGGGCATGCGTGGGGATGGCTGGAGCAGTGGGCGGTGCATCAGATATGGAAAGGAGCGATGGGGGCGGCATACAGGACCAGGAGGCAGAATAACGGACGGCAGAGAGCCCGCCCCCGTGTCAGATTTACAGAAGCTGCATACAAAAAGGTAGAACTTTATAAAGGCTTTATTTTGGTCTCACATGGGGCACAATAATAACAGGGACCTTCCTAGAATGCAGCCCAGGAGCTGCAGAGGGGGAATCTTTTAGGTTTTGGGCGAAATTTCTGATGACAGGTTCCCTTTAACTTTTCCCTATATGTATTAATGCCATATGTGGAAAGGGGGGTTGCTGTCCCTTTAAAAGATCTAAATTGGAATTTTCCTCAATAGTGTAGTTGAAGCAATGCTGGAGAATCTACTGGGGATGTTTTTAAGTGTTGTAATAACAAATGAATGAATGAATTGAGAAATCTTTGTCCTTGTTGAGAAATATTTGTTTTTGACTTGTTTCCTCCCTTAAAAAAAAAGAAAAACAAAACCCACGAGTTTTCTAGCGGGGAGCCTTCTTGGAAGCCTGGTGATACCCTACTGTGGAACTGTGGAGGAATGCCAGTAAGGAGTCGGGCAGACACCAGACACCGGGAAAGATGACTGGGCAGAAAGCAGAAGTGTCCTCATTAGTGATCGCTGAGCGTTACATAAACCTACAAAAAAAACCAGCTTGGAATTCAGTGGCTTACTTCCTCGGTACTAGATACGTGATTCAAAGGAAATCCGCAGGCTTATTACCAAGACATGCTCCGGCCCAAAACCTTTGAGTCATCCTCATCTGTTTTTAGGAAAACTAATTGTAGAAAAGTCACAGAAAGGGAGATAACAGTATAGTGTGGTATTCAATAAAAATAATGAACAGCCACCATATTGATTAGTCCTGTTTAAAATGTAGAAAAGATAGAGTCAAATTTTTAGAGGACAAAGGATCTATATAACAGATGGGGGAGTATATCACTGTGACAGGTGCCCTTTAAAAATAATTAGGACTTTCTTCCCCTTTTTTCTTTGTCCTCCAGAGGGTCCAACCTGTCCCCACTGCAAAATGAAAGGGTCTGTGCCTTTTAAATGCACATCATGTGACTTCTTCTGTTGCAAAGCATGCTGGGATCAGCTCCTAAAGGTTCGTTGACTTTAATGGGTGAACGTGCAGCATGTCAATATTTAGGACTAGGTAGTCCATGTTTCGTGCATGGATTTGTTGACTTAATTTAATAATTTTTTATTTTTTTTTTACAGAAGAGCAAATTGTGTCCCAACTGCAAAAGTAGCATCAAGAGGCATCAATTGGGACAGATGTTCTTCATGGCGCCATCTTGAGGTCAAAGACCGTGTTACAGTGGAAAATGGACTTAACCGCACATTATGCACTTATCCTGGTCCAGCAGAAGAGCATATAGCATAAAGGAAGTTGACCTCACCTCTATATGTATATATATATATATATATATATATATATATATATATATATATATATATATATATATATATATATTACAGTCATTTCAAACAGTGCCCATAAAGTTGCCTTAAAACACACCAGACACTTATAGATGAATTCCTCATCAGCAGGGTTAATTATACTGTTAGCAGACATTATTATTCTGAAAAGACGTGAAACAGCGCCACACCCATATACAGGTTGTGTGTGTTATTACATCTCTGCTGACCTGCAATACCACAGACAACCTGTAGACAGCTATGGCACTGTTTGAAGAATGACATACCTATACATCTGGAATATTCTATTGGATGCCACATTAAATGAATTAGTTGTTTTTGTTACCTTAATGAGGTTAAACTAGCGGTTAAGTGACGATGATTCTTTACTCAGATTTCCCGTCACCTGTTTAGAAACTTTCACTACTTGATTTCCCAAAGGACGCGGTCCGGGTTCATTGACCTGGCAAGATGAGGATTTGACCTATACCCATTAAGTAGATTTTGTTGTACTATTTTGTAATAAATTATTTGGTAAACGTTTCAAATTCAATTAAGCAAATGCCATTTGTATGGGGGGGTGTTAAAGGGACAGTGCACTTTTAGGCTATTTTTTTTTTCTTGGGGGGGCAGACCATTACACAGTTAAAATATGCTTTGTAAATACTTTGAAGAAACCATTATGGAAGGCAAAATCCCTTCAGCAATCAATAAGAAAGGTGCTCCGGCATCCAGGTATCATAAAACACAAATTTATTTGAAAAAAATTATAAAATCACAAAAGGGTTCCTCCAAAGTACAGATGTATAACCATGTAGTACAATTGTATCAAATGCATTAATGCGTTTCAACTGGTGCCCTTAGTCATTATACATTCATACTATCATTAAGGGCACTAGTCCGTGTCACTATTTATACAATTGTACTAAATGTATTTTAATCTGTTTATTTGGAGGAAGCTTTTTGTGATTTTATATTTTTTAGGAATAAATTTGTGTTTTATGATACCTGAATGTCGGAGCACCTTACTTAAAGATTGATATTACTACAGACTTTCAGCTTCTGACTCCAAGCATGGTCTCATAGTCGGGTGAGCTGAATAATTATTGCCTTTTTCCTGCTGATAATGGTTTCTTCTGCAGTCACCTCTAAGGCTATGTGCGCATGCTGCAGTTTTGTGTTGTCACAGAAAAACGCACTTTCTGGCCGAAAAACGCCAGAAAATGCATTTAAACAAAACACATTTTTGTGCGTTTTTGTTCCAATCATTGGGCTGCAATTAACCCCTTATTACCCGATTGCCACCGCACCAGGGCAATCTGAAAGAGCTGGGTACAGCTCTGGGATTGTTGCATCTAATGGATCCTGCAATCCTGGGCGGCTGCAGGCTGTTATTTTTAGGCTGGGAGGGTCCAATAACCATGGGTCTCCCGATCCTGAGAATACTAGCCTCCAGCTGTCGGTTTTATCTTGGTGGGGTATCAAAATTGGGGGGGGGACCGCATGCCGGTTTTTTAAATTATTTATTTAAATAATGAAAAAAAGCTGCATGTAGTTCCTGTTATTTTGATACACAGCAAACCTAAGCGCATGGCAGGGGGCTGCAGCCTGTAGCTGTGGGCTTTATCTGTGCTGGGTATCAATAGATGGGGTTACCCTATGCCAATTTTTTTATTTATTTTTATACCACGATAGACCCGCAGACAGGTTCTGTGATTGGAAACAGTCAGACACGCTCGCCACTCAAGTTGGGGGCTCGGTTTGACTGCAGCCAAACACAGACGCCAGAGGGCGGGGGAAGCAGTGAATATGCATGAGGCTAATGAGCGGCCCCGGAAGTAGAATGAGAGGCGTGGGAGCAGTTACAGCCACGCCGGAGACTAGGTAAGTATAACGCACTTGCTGCTATCTCCCTTTCCCTTCTACCACCATTTTTAAGCTCCGGATTCTGTCCTCCATAGACTTAAATGGGGACCAGCATCCGGCTATATACCTGGGATCAATTCTGGGCCAGAACTGTTTTTCGTTAGGTTTTTTTTTTTTTTAACCCAGTTAGGTTCCCCCTATTACAGGTATCTGCGAGTCCTCCCATTCCTCACATCACTACTAAAAATGCTGGTCAAAAACGCACAAAGAATTGGGTGCTGAAACAAGTAGCAGCATTTTAAAAGTGTAAGGAAAAGAGAAGCAATGTGCGCACAGCATTTCTGAATTCTGATAGACTTTGCTGGGAAAGGAAAACAACAAACTGCACCAAAAAAAGCGCAGCATGTGCACGGGGCCTAAAGCTGCAATCACAATTCTTATAAATTCATATGAACTTTCTTGAAAATAAGGGCAGATAATAACTGGACAGATGTTACATAACAGATGTCTTTGGTCTCCCCAAATAACCTTCTACATTCATCTCAGATAAATGTGCACAAACCATCTTTAGGATAGTAGAGATAAGGGGCTTCCCAAATCCTCTGGTGTTTGGGCCCCCATACACAGTAGACTTAAGTCTGCTGAATTTGCCAATGTCGTAATTTTCGGCCAACAGTAATCATTCAGCCGATAGCCATCTAGTGTGTATGACCGGCTTTAGAGTCTTTAGAGTGCTTTACTCGCTGCGACATCGCTAGCGATCTCGTTAGCGATGTGACATGCCAGATCGCACATAGGGCGTTTTATAGCGCCGGTCACATGTGCGATCTGGCATGTTACATCGCTAACGAGATCTCTAGCGATGTCGCAGCGAGTAAAGCACCCTTTTCTGTCCCACTTATGTTATGGTTTGGATGTGATTAGACTATTGAGATATAATGCAAGGTATGAGAAGTGAAGAATTAAGTCAATCTTTTAAAAAGGCTGCTCAGAATTCGTAGACTGTCCGCATCTCACCTCGCCACAGAAACATCATCACTCATGTCCATGGCCTGAGCTGATGTGTCATACAAAACTATGGAAAAGAATGGCAATGCTTCAGGAAAAAAAAGCAATACTGTTTAAAGTTGGCAAAGTTTCTCTCCTAATATATTTCGCAACAATATAATGCATGAATCATACATAGAGCACAAGAGATTGTGTAATTCACATTGTTATTAGTGTCTCTACAAAAAGAATAATGACTTAATAAACTCCACGTGAAGTGATTCACCCAATGTCAACATTGAAACGTGTGTAATATATGATGCGAAGTAATTCAGGGAAATATAATAGCTACGGTATATTCTTGTACAGAGAGGCAGCAGTATTATAGTAATGTTGTTCTATATGGGGCAGTACTATAGTATATTTTTGTACATAGTGGACAGTATTGCAGTAGTTATATTCTTGTACATAAGCAGTATTATAGCAGTTTTTTAGTTGTACATAAGAGATTGTATTATATTACTTATATTCTTGTACATAGGGGCAGTATCCTCGTAGTTATATTGTAGGGTGGCACGGTAGCTCAGTGGTTAGCACTGCAGCGCTGGGGTCCTGGGTTCATTTCCCACTAAGAACAACATCTGCAAGGAGTTTGTATGTTCTCCCCGTGTTTGTGAGGGGTTCCTACTGTTTCCTCACACACTCCAAAGACATACCTGTACAGAATTTGGATTTTGAGCCTCAATGGGGACAATGTTGCTGATGTATATAAAGCGCTATGGAATTATTAGTGCTATATAAATAAACATTATTATTACATTCTACATTATAGTACATAGGGTGCAGTATTATAGTAGTTATATTCTTGTACATAGGGAACAGTATTATAGAAGTTATACTCTTGTACATAGGCGCAGTAGTAAAGTAACTATATTATTGTATATATGGGACAATATTATGGTAGTTGTAATCTTGTACATAGGAAGCCGTATTATAGTAGTTATATTCTTGTATATAGGGGCAGTATTATAGTAGTTATATTCTTGTATATAGGGGCAGTATTATAGTAGTTATATTCTTGTACATAAGGGGCAGTATTATAGTAGTAGTTATATTCTTGTACATAAGGGGCAGTATTATAGTAGCTATATTGTTGTAGATAGGGGGTAGTATTATAGTAGTTATATTCTTGTACATGGGAGCAGTATTATAGTAGTTATTTTCTTGTACATACAGTGAAGGAAATAATTATTTGATCCCTTGCTGATTTTTTAAGTTTGCCCACTGACAAAGACATGAACAGTCTACATTTTAAGGGTAGGTTAATTTTTTTTTTTTTCTGTAAATAATTTTATTGGGTTTAAGAAAACGTAAACAAAGCATTGCTTATAACACGAATAAGATGTAATCAAACAAAAGTCAAGGTTGATCCAAATATGTGGATCAAGCATGTAGCACTGTATTGTAAGAGAACTTTTATCAGGCAGGATAAGAATGGTCACATAAGAGACCATAACAGATAATGCAGTTAAAACAAGACAATTCAGGTTATACCGTATCATGGTATGTCAACTCAAAGCAGTATTACGGAAACTATTTTAACTATAAAGACTGAGTGAAGGTTAGAAAGAGAGACGAAGGAGGAAAAAGATAGGTATAGGAAAGAGAGGAGGGTATGAGAGGAGGGGGGGGGAGATATGGATAGATAGGTAGGAGAAGGTTGGGTGTCCAAAGAATTCCGGCGTCAGGTAAACAAATCCTCTTAGAGATTTCAAATATCAACTAAAGGAACCCAAGGAAGGAAAGACCCGTGTAAAGCCCCTTATCTGAGCCAAGACGTAAATCTCGGAGTCTCCCGGAAAAGGAGCCAGGAAGACCATGTGCCAGCATGTTTATCCCATTTGTCCCCATCATCTGCCATCAAGGACTCCATACGCTCCAATCTATTCATCTCCTCCAAAAATTCCCTTACAGAGGGGGTTGAAGTTGTCTTCCAATGTCTTGGAATAATCATACGAGCAGCAATGAGAAAAAAGCGTAGGACACCTCTTTTGGTCACAGAGACAGATCCAGGGATTAGGGACAGTAAAGCTATTTGAGGAGTAGGAATTACCCGTATACCCGACAGTTGAAAGTATATTTCAAAAATGGAATCCCAGAATGACCTCATCAAGGAGCAATCCCACCATATATGTTTCATAGTACCAATTTCGTCTCCGCATCTCCAGCAGGTATCTGGTACTGTGGGGTAGATCTTATGCAATATGTCAGGGCATCTGTACCAGCGTGTAAGAATTTTAAAATTTTTCTCCTGTGCACTACAGGAAATGGACATTTTATGAGAGAGTGTAAAGATTTTGAGATGATCTTGTTCCGACAACGTGATCTGAAGCTCTCTCTGCCAGGCCTCCAAATACGTTGGGGCACCTTTATATTGGGCTGTACATAAGAGATTGTAGATCAATGCGATGGCATGTTGCGGCGCGGCATTTAATGAAATTAGGGTCTCAAAGTGTGTAGATTTGGATAATAGTGCATTTCCCGGGAATTTCCTTTTTATAAATGTGGTCAGTTGAGTATATTCCAACCAGGATAGTCTCCTCCCCGAGCATGACTCCTGCAAAGCTTCAAAAGACGCCGTTCCAGATAGCTTCCTAGCAACCTGTCCCAGGGTAACTCCGTCTGTTGAGTCCCAACATAAGAAGGTAGATCTCTCCGACGCAGGGGGGAAGTCGAGATTATTAAAGAGTGAGCTCATACTCCCCGGTCTATGGGATAAGTTTAACGTCTCCAGATGCCTGTCCCAAAAAAGCATGAGCGCCTGAGTCAGAGGTTGAAATCCCGAAACCGCCGGTCTCAGTTGAAGGGGGGCCCATAGAAGCCATGCCAGAGGGAACGGGGAGAGATGGGACTCAACGCCCACCCACTGTTTATTGAGATCGTTAAATCTCCAATTCAAGACCCTCGTGAGGAGGACACGCTGGTAATACTTTTCAAAATCAGGTAAACCAGCGCCTCCCCTGGATTTGGGTCTCACCAGTGTGGCGTATCGAATCCGAGGTCTCCCCGTCCCCCAGACGAATCTGCTACATGCCCTCTGGATTTGTCTGAAATATTGTTTAGTAACTTTGATCGGGACTGTTTGGAATAAGTAAAGGAACCTCGGGAGTATGTCCATCTTGAGGGCATTGATCCGGCCAAACCAGGAAAGTCCCCGATTATATCTATTTAGATCAGCAAGAGTTCTAGTAAGCAATGGGGAGTAATTAGCCATAAACAACTCATCTGGATTGGCCGAAACAGATATCCCAAGATACTTGATAGATTGGATCTCCCACTTAAATGGAAAGGCGGATTTCAGTCTATTGACTTGTGTGGTAGGGAGAGTAATATTAAGGGCCTCTGTCTTTGAGTAGTTTACTTTGAAGTTAGAAACTATGCCAAAACGTTGGAATTCCTGGATGAAAATTGGAAAGGCGATTTCCGGGTTTGTTAGATATAGAAGGAGGTCATCAGCGTATAAGGCAAGTTTATAATCTTTCTGACCTACATCAAAGCCCTTTATATCGGGGGAGTTTCGAAGGGATATAGGTAAATGCTCCATGGCTATTACATATAGAAGGGGTGAAAGGGGGCACCCCTGTCTAGTGCCATTAGATATTTGCAGGGGAGAAGATAGAGTATTGTTGGCTCGAACTCATGCTGAGGGCTTATGATACAGGGCAAAAATTCTCTCTAACATAGTTTGGCCGATTCCCAGCTGCCTCAGGGAGGAGCGTAGAAAGGTCCAGTTGAGACGATCGAATGCCTTCTCGGCATCGATCGATAAAGGCAGGCTGGAGTACCTTGTCTGTACATATGTGAGGTCAAAAGTTTTAATAGTATTTTCTTCATCGTTCCTTATGGGAGACCCAGACCATGGGTGTATAGCTACTGCCTCCGGAGGACACACAAAGTACTACACTCAAAACGTGTAGCTCCTCCCTCCGGGCTATATACACCCCCTGGATGACAATCTAACCAGTTCAATGCTTTGTGTTTCAGGAGGTCACACACACACATGCATTCTCTGATTTTTCATTTTTAAGATTTTGTTTTTAAAGATATGGAAGAAAAGCGGGTCCAATCTGGACTCCCGGCATGTCCCTTCACACCCCACTGTGTCGGCGGTGCTGTTAAGGTTGACTTTACAAGGCTGGAGCCTTCACATGCCGCGTTCCTTCAACATCCTTTTCAGGCTCTGGTTTGAAGTGGGAGCCGTCTCGGTCCTCTCTGCTGTGCAGGAGACCGGTCTCCATCCGCAGCCCTGTCAGGTTCCTGCTGGACGGAGCGTTTGACCTTCCCTCAGGGACATGGCCCTGCGTCTCAAAAGCTAAGTATTGAGACGTTTTTCAGGGGTCCCGGGTACTTTTATTGAGGGGAGAGTATGTTTTTTGTCTTTTACTGTAATTCCGGCCGGTTCTCGGTGTTTTTCCGGAGAACCGCACCGGGGGTGCCTGCTCGTCGGCCGCATGTTAAAATCTAGGCCCCGGCTTCAGTTTGGGCCTAGTTTCGGTTTCGGCTTCCCTGCATGTCATTCATGCAGATGCATAGCGTGGCGCCGCCCACCGGCCGGCCAGCAGAGGGGAGGACACTCCTCTCTGAGGAGATGTTCCCTCCCCTGTATCTCTCCTTGGCCCTCCGGTTTCCCGCTCTTGGGCTTCTCCCCGCCCCCCTCCTCCTTCCAGCGCCATTTTCTCAGCGTTCTTACACTGATCGGCGCTGGATGCTGCAGCTGCTGCTTTTTAGGAAGGCTGACGCTTCACTGGGGGTCTGAGCTGTGGAATCCGGAGGGCACACAGAGAGCGGTCTGGTAAGCCATAACCTCTGGTTGTGGGCTTTTTATTATACACTCTCAGGGCATTCTACAGGAGTGTATTCTTGCTGCAGAGCCTCCACCTCAGCAGCATGTCTGTCACTAGGAGCAAGGCTGCAAAGCTGTACGCTATATGCACTGCATGTAAGCTCATTCTGCCAGAGCCAAGCACATTTCCACATTGTGATGCCTGCTCTAATATGGTGGTCCCTCAGCCTGGAGCCTCCTCAGGGGTTCCTCCGGCCGCTCCAGCCCCGGTGACTGATCCCCCGGCTTGGGTAGCATCTTTTTCCAGAGCTATTTCCCAGTCTTTTGCCGACTCTATGGGACAACTGTCCCGGACACTGCTGACCATGCATCAGCCCCCTTCTCAGGGCGCCTCTGCTGCTCCGAGCTCTGCAGAGCCCTCAGAGCATGTTCTAGGACCCCGACCTCCTAAACGGAGACGTAGGGACCCTTCTCCTTCCTCGTCCCACGGCTCTGATTCACGGGCCGAGGTGCAGGGCGAGGAGGATACTTTTACTGTGGGTTCAGACGCTAGCTCTAGGTACCCCATTGCCTTGTCTGAGGATGATGCGGATGTTAGTGACTTGATTGCGTCCATTAACTCCGTTCTGAACCTCACTCCACCAGTGTCAGAGGAACAAGCCTCTCTGGTAGAGATACATCAGTTTGCCTCACCTAAGAAAGCTCGGAGTACGTTTTTTAACCACTCCAGTTTTCAGGCCACTGTCACCAAACCCAGGGCCTGTCCTGACAAACGCTTTCCAAAGCGTAGTTCTGATGACCGTTTTCCCTTTCCACCAGATGTGGTGAAGGAGTGGGCTCAGTCCCCAAAGGTAGACCCTCCGGTGTCTAGAATCTCAGCCCGCACAGTCGTAGCGGTGGCCGATGGCACCTCTCTTAAGGATCCCACTGACCGCCAGGTTGACCTTCTGGCCAAGTCTGTATATGAGGCGGCAGGAGCCTCCTTCTCCCCGTCTTTTGCGGCAGTGTGGGCTCTTAAGGCAGTTTCTGCCTCTCTGGCGGAGATACATTCCCTCACCAGGGACTCTATGCCTGAGATGGAGGCCTTAACTTCTCAGGCTTCGGCTTTTTCATCCTACGCCATGTCTGCCATTCTGGAGGCTTCTCACCGCACGCGGTGGCCTCCGCTAACTCTCTCGCGATCCGCAGGATCTTGTGGCTTCGAGAGTGGAAAGCAGACGCTTCTTCTAAGAAGTACCTTGCGGGCCTCCCTTTTGCTGGGTCCCGGCTGTTTGGTGAACAACTGGATGAAATAATTAAGGAAGCTACTGGAGGGAAGAGTACTTCCTTGCCACAAGCTAAAGCCAAGAGACCTGTCCAGGGCAGGAACCAATCGAGGTTTCGTTCCTTTCGTTCCTCTAACTGGTCATCCTCTAAGCCCTCAGCCTCGTCCACTACCGCAGCCAAGGATCGTAAACCCATCTGGCGCGCGAAGCCGCGTCCTCAGAAGTCCGGAGGAGCCGCTGCCACTAAGGCAGCCCCCTCTTGACTATCTGGCTGCGCCAGCAACGTCCTTGGTCGGTGGCAGGCTCTCCCACTTTGGCGACGTGTGGTTTCAACACGTCTCCGATCACTGGGTGCGGGATATCATCTCCCACGGCTACAGGATAGAATTTTCTTCCAGCCCGCCAAACAGATTTTTTCTGTCCACCTCCCCCTGCTCCAAAGCCGCCGCCTTCTCTCAGGCCGTGGCATCCCTGCAGGCCAACGGTGTTATTGTTCCGGTTCCCGCTCGGGAACGGTTTAGAGGTTTCTACTCCAACCTCTTTCTAGTCCCCAAGAAGGACGGTTCCTTCCGGCCCATCCTGGATCTCAAGCTTCTCAACAAGCATGTTCAGGTGCGGCGTTTTCGCATGGAATCTCTGAGATCGGTCATTGCATCAATGACCCAAGGAGATTTTCTGGCATCCATCGACATCAGAGATGCCTATCTGCATGTGCCTATCGCGGTTTCACACCAGTGTTGGCTCCGCTTTGCAATCGGAGAGGAACATTTCCAATTTGTGGCTCTCCCCTTCGGGTTAGCCACGGCCCCTCGTGTTTTCACCAAGGTTATGGCAGCAGTGGTTGCGGTCCTGCATCTTCAGGGGTTGGCAGTAATCCCCTACCTGGACGACCTTCTAGTCAAGGCCTCATCCAGGGCAGACTGCCAGCGGAGTGTCTCGCTCACTCTCGCCACGCTTGTTCAGTTTGGGTGGCTTGTCAACCTGCCCAAGTCCACTCTGACCCCGACCCAGGGACTTCTGTACCTAGGGATGCAATTCGAGACTCTGCCGGCACTTGTGAAGTTGCCCTTGGTCAAACAGCAGTCCCTTCAGCTAGCGGTGCGCTCTCTGCTGAGGCACCGCCGTCATTCCATCAGACACCTCATGCAGGTGCTGGGTCAGATGGTGGCGTCAATTGAAGCGGTTCCATTTGCACAGTTCCATCTGCGTCCCCTGCAGTTGGACATTCTCCGCTGTTGGAACAAGCGGACCTCTTCCCTGCACAAGCTAGTGGCTCTGTCGCCACAGACCAGGAGCTCTCTTCAGTGGTGGCTTCGGCCCCTCTCTCTGTCACAGGGACGCTCCTTCCTGACTCCGTCCTGGGTGATTCTCACCACGGATGCCAGCCTCTCCGGTTGGGGAGCAGTGTTTCTCCATCACCGAGCACAGGGCACTTGGACTCCGTCCAAATCAGCCCTCCCGATCAATGTGCTGGAGATCAGAGCTGTGTTTCTAGCTCTCCTAGCCTTGCACCACCTGTTGGCGGGCAGGCACATTCGAGTCCAGTCGGACAACGCGACAGCGGTTGCCTACATCAATCACCAGGGCGGAGCTCGCAGCCGCCTGGCGATGTTGGAGGTTCAACGAATCTTCCAGTGGACGGAGGACTCCAAGTCCACCATATCAGCAGTCCACATCCCAGGCGTAGAAAACTGGGAGGCCGATTATCTCAGCCGTCAAACCGTGGACAGCGGCGAGTGGGCCCTGCACCCGGCAGTGTTCAGGTCAATCTGCCGCAAGTGGGGTACTCCGGAAGTGGATCTAATGGCATCCCGGCACAACAACAAGGTTCCGGTTTACGTGGCTCGCTCCCACGATCCTCAGGCCTTCGCAGCGGACGCGCTGGTTCAGGATTGGTCCCAGTTACGTCTGGCCTACGTGTTTCCCCCTCTAGCTCTCTTGCCCAGGGTTCTGCGCAAGATCAGAATGGAGGGCCGTCGGGTCACAATCATTGCTCCGGACTGGCCCAGGCGAGCTTGGTACCCAGACCTGCTCCGCCTGTCTGTAGAGGTGCCGTGGCATCTCCCAGACCGCCCAGACCTTCTCTCTCAAGGTCCGTTTTTCCGCCAGAATTCTGCGGCTCTCAGATTGACTGCGTGGCTCTTGAGTCCTGGATCCTGACGGCTTCAGGTATTCCCTCTGAGGTCATCTCCACTATGACTCAGGCTCGAAAGTCTTCTTCGGCCATGATTTATCACAGGACTTGGAGGATCTTCCTGTCCTGGTGTCGCTCTTCCGACCATGCTCCTTGGCCGTTCTCCTTGCCGACCATCCTGTCTTTTCTACAGTCTGGTCTACAGCTAGGACTGTCCCTCAATTCCCTCAAAGGACAGGTGTCGGCTCTGTCGGTATTATTCCAGCGGCGTATCGCCTGACTGGCTCAGGTGCGCACCTTCATGCAGGGCGCAGCTCACATCATTCCTCCTTACCGGCGGCCTTTGGATCCCTGGGACCTTAATCTGGTCCTCACGGCCTTACAGAAACCCCCCTTTGAGCCTCTTAGGGAGGTTCCCTTGTTTAGACTTTCACAGAAAGTTGTTTTTCTAGTAGCCATAACTTCTCTCAGGAGAGTTTCTGATTTGGCTGCGCTCTCTTCGAATTCCCCTTTTTGGTGTTTCACCAAGACAAGGTGGTTCTTCGTCCGACTCCGGACTTTCTCCCTAAGGTGGTGTCTTCTTTCCACCTTAACCAGGACATTTCATTGCCCTCTCTTTGTCCGGCCCCTGTGCATCGCTTTGAGAAGGCGTTGCACACCTTGGATTTGGTGCGGGCGCTCCGAATCTATGTGTCACGCACCGCCATTTTTAGGCGGTGCACCTCACTTTTTGTGCTAACCACGGGTCAGCGCAAGGGTCTCTCTGCTTCTAAACCGACCCTAGCTCGTTGGATTAGGTCGGCTATCGCCGATGCCTACCAGTGTTCTCAGGTGCCTCCCCCGCCGGGGATTAAGGCGCACTCGACCAGAGCCGTCGGTGCCTCCTGGGCTTTCAGGCACCAGGCTACGGCTCAGCAGGTTTGTCAGGCTGCCACTTGGTCCAGTCTGCACACTTTTTCGATGCACTACCAAGTGCATGCTCATGCTTCGGCAGATGCGAGCTTGGGCAGACGCATCCTTCAGGCGGCTGTCGCCCATTTGTGAAGTTAGGTTTTGCCTACTTCTCAGTTTGGTTTATTTCCCACCCATGGACTGCTTTGGAACGTCCCATGGTCTGGGTCTCCCATAAGGAACGATGAAGAAAAAGAGAATTTTGTTTACTTACCGTAAATTCTTTTTCTTATAGTTCCGACATGGGAGACCCAGCACCCTCCCTGTTGCCTGTTGGCAGTTTTTGTTCCGTGTGTTTTCACTGGCTGTTGTTGTAGACAGAGTTCCGGTTTTTCCGAGTTTTACTCTATCTCTACTTATGGGTGGATGTCCTCCTTCAGCTTTTGCACTGAACTGGTTAGATTGTCATCCAGGGGGTGTATATAGCCCGGAGGGAGGAGCTACACGTTTTGAGTGTAGTACTTTGTGTGTCCTCCGGAGGCAGTAGCTATACACCCATGGTCTGGGTCTCCCATGTCGGAACTATAAGAAAAAGAATTTACGGTAAGTAAACAAAATTCTCTTTATCGCGCGCCTCTCTACCTCGGACAAATCCAGTTTGGTCAGTATGGATTGAGGCAGGCAACAGCGGGGACAACCGGTTAGCTATTAATTTGGCGAAGATCTTGACATCTACTCCTATAAGAGAGAGAGGGCGGTTGTTGGAGCATAAAGACGGGTCCTTCCCAGGCTTGGGAATCACCGTTATGGTAGCCGCAAGGGTTTGCGTGGCGAAGGGGCAAGCTGAGGATATGGAGTTAAAGGTCTTAGTCAGGAAGGGCGTCAGTTCCAAAGCAAATTGCTTATAGAAGTTGGCCAGGAATCCATCCGGACCGGGGCTCTTACCATTGGCCAGACTCTTAATAACCTCAGTGACCTCTTGTTCGCTAAAAGGGTCATCTAGCATGAGAGAGTCCACATGGTTCAATGGGGGGAGAGGGGTACCATCAACATAGTTGTCCACTTTCGCTTGGAAATTTGTTGGGGACATGTCCGCCACTGGGCCACCTAGGTTGTATAACCCATGAAAATAATCTCAGAATACATCCGCTATTTCATGAGGTTTGTGTGCTGAATGTCCAAATGGTGATTTAATGGTAGGGATAAATGTAGAGGGAAGGCGAGGATTAAGAAATCTAGCCAGAGCTCTGCCTGGCTTGTTAGAGAATTCGTACATAAATTTCCTACCTCTATCTCGATGACGGGCAGACGCTGCATCTAAGAGGGCTCCCAAGTCTAGTCTAGCCTTGAGCAAGTCTGTTAAAATCTGAGGGTCATGAGTCCGTTTATGTGTCTGTTCTAGGTGTTGAATGGAAGTCAGTAATCTGTCTATTGCGCAGGCTCTATCTCTTTTAAGTCTGGTTCCCTGTTGAATAAAGGTCCCCCGAATCATCCCCTTCAGGGTCTCCCATTGGAGAGGTAAGGGTGTTAGGTCATTGGCATGAAATTCGAAGAAGTCTGTGATGGTCTTCCTGATGGCTAACTGACACGTCTGATCTTTTAATAAGTGTGGGTTTAAAGACCATAACCATTCCCCGGGGCGTAGGTCTGTCAAAAGGAGAGAAAGTGACACCGAGGCATGATCGGACCATACCACATAGGGTCTATAGTACAGGCCGGGTCATGTGAGAGTAGGTGGTGACTAATACAAAAAAGGTCTATTCTACTGTACATATCATGGACAGGAGAATAGAAAGTGTAGTCCCGTGTTTTAGGGTGTAGGGTACGCCAGACGTCGATGAGCCTCAAGTCTAGTAATTTACTTCTGAGACCTCGCAGTTTCACTGCAGGAACAGAAGACCTACCCGAGGAGGAGTCAACAGCCCAATCAAAGATGAGATTGAAATCTCCTCCAAGAATCAGGGAGCCTTCAGCGAATTCAGAGAGAGTGTTCAGGTATTTTTGGCAAATCCTGGCCGGGTCCTGGTTGGGGAGATAAAGATTAGCAATGGTAAATAACTTGGTACATATCTTAAGTTTGATAAAAATGAATCGCCCCTCTGGGTCAGGCTTAACTGATAAAACCTGAGCTGGGAGAGATTTATGTAGAGCGATGCTAACTCCCTTGGATTTTGCGACTGAATTGGTACTATGAAACCAGGAAGTATAATATCTATGCTTAAATGCGGGAATGTGGTCTGTTTTAAAATGGGTCTCCTGAAGCAGTAGAATATGGATTCTTTTTTTATGTATGTTATAGAGGATCTTGGATCTCTTCTCTGGTACATTAAATCTTCTAACATATAGAGAGCATAAGTTGAGGTTCGCCATCGTAGAAGCACTATCCTCTGGTCACCCAAGGGAAAAGTGAGAAGATGGGGAGGGAGAAGAAAGAAACTAAGATTAAAGAAAAGAAAGCAGAGAAAGTAGTAGAACGGAAAAAGAGATCAGAATAATAAAGACTAATATCAAAACTTGTCTTTACTTAGCCTCTTGAGTCCTAGCTCAAAAGGCAATCAAAACTGAGAGAATTCTCGTAACCAGTGTTCTAGGAACACACCCTAATGTGTGAGGTGACTGAAAACTATGTCGCCTGAGAAACGGCTGCTACACCACCTAACTAGATAATACCGAAAAAGGGCAGAAAAAAAAAAAAAGAAAAATCACATATGTTCATTCACACGACCAAAATAGAAGTAGCATATATAACAGCTAACAACTCAGGCTCAGTAAATTAATCACATCAACAAAGTGGGGTGGGGGGGTAGGGGGAGAGGAAAAGAGGAGGGGGAGGGGGGAGAGACAGAGAAAAAAAAAAAGGGGGGGGGCAGATATTGGGCAATATTGGTTAGGTATCAGAGTAGGCCATGATAACCCTAACTCCTCTCTCAAACAACACTTATCACCCAGAAGTCCCGAGAGTTCAAGTCTCCGCCGATGAGGTTCTCGGCGACTTCTGAGGTCTTTGTCGCTGAGTACGGTGTTGATCAAAGGGGAAGGAACCGCCACGATGGGCCACTCTCTGGGGTGGAGGTGTAGTATATGGCCAGTCCAGTAACTTTATCCCAGGGAGATCCAGAGCCGACAGAAAATCTGGCAGGTCAGCCGGAGATCTCAAGATGATCAGATTGGGACCCGTCCTGACTTGTAGTTGAAAAGGATAGCCCCAGGAATAAGCAATATTGTTGTTGCGTAGAACCTTCAGCAGGGGTCTCAGGGCTCTTCTTTTTGCAAGTGTGGATCGGGAAAGATCCGCTAGAAGTTGGATGGGAGTTCCTTTAAAATCAAGGGTACCTTTATCTCTTGCTTTTCTCATAATATGCTCCTTGATCTGGAAGAAGTATACCCTGCAAATAATGTCCCTTGGCCTCTCTGGATCCAGGTTTCTGGGCCCCAGTGCCCGGTGTGCTCTGTCCATTTCAATGTGTGTTTCAAGGGGACGTTCCAACAAGGAGTTAAACATCCTCTGCAGTGTAGAGATCAGATCCTGAGGCCCAACTGACTCTGGTAAACCACGAATTCGTATATTATTTCGTCTGTTGCGGTTTTCAGCATCTTCCATCATGTCAAACAAGAGGTGGATCTGTTGAGCCTGCTGATCTATAAGCTGCTGTTGTGAACTTTGCTGAGAGTATAAATCCTGGGTGGACGATTCAATGGCCCGCACGGAGTTAGTCATTAGTCAGTGATGACATATCCTCCTTCAAGGAGCAAATTTCCGTTTTACAAACAGCCTCCAGGCGGGCAATGTATCCCTCCATATCCATTTTGGTTGGCATAGCATTGATTTGGTCTCTTAGAGCTGACATTTCTGAGCCTTGTTCATCCCCATAATGTTGCAGGGGTGTAGCTGTATTCTCCCTTCCACGGCAGGGGAGGGCAAGCAAGCTCTGCTCAATGGCCTCTCCTGAGCCAGCTGCTGGGGTATGTGAGTGTTGTGGGGCAGGGAACGACCGCGGGGTGCTTGGTGTGCTGGAGCAGTCAGGGAGGGAGGCAGAAGATCCCCTGCCCTGTGAGGACCCAGAGGGAGAAGCGCGCCCTGCAGCCATATTCCCACTGCTCACCCCTCCCCCATCATCCACCACAGGCCGGTCTCCGGCGTCTCTCCCAGGAGTCATTCCTCCAGAAGTCTGCGGTGCCGGGTCAGTCCGTAACTTTCCACCCGGCTGTTGTGCAGAGCGGGCGGTGGAAGCAGGAGAGCGCTCAGGCTGTGTCAGCCGGGTCGCAGCAACACGTGTCCCGGTCGCCATTACAGGCCTGGGAGGACGCTGGGACTCGGTCAGGAATGGCACGATACCTTGCCCCCCGCGGCTGGAAGTCCCACTGGCAGGTGTCTGCGACCTGAGACCCGCTTTCCCTCTCATCTGGCTCCGGTAAGCTTCTTTAATCGCTGGTGGATGGTGGTGTTTGCAGCCGTTGGTGAGGAGCTCTTACAGTGTGCTTCCTGTCGGCTCCATGTCCAGGCCACGCCCAGGGTAGGTTAATTTTAACAGTAAGAGATAGAATATTAAAAATAAAGTTCAGAAAATCACATTGTATAAATTATCTAAATGTAGTTGCATTTTGCAGAGAGAAATAAGTATTTGATCCCCTACCAACCATTAAGAGTTCTGGCTCCTACAAACACTTAGACGCTCCTAATCAACTCATTACCTGCATTAAAGACGGCTGTCTTAAATTGTCATCTGTATAAAAGACTCCTGTCCACACTCAATTAGTCAGACTCTAACCTCTACAACATGGGCATGACCAAAGAGCTTTCTAAGGATGTCAGGGACAAGATCATAGACCTGCACAAGGCTGGAATGGGCTCCAAAACCAGAAGTAAGACGCTGGGTGAGAAGGAGACAACTGTTGGTGCAATAGTAAGAAAATGGAAGAAATACAAAATGAGTGTCAATCGACATCGATCTGGAGCACCATGCAAAATCTCCCCTTGTGGGGTATCCAGGTTCATGAGGACGGTGAGAGATCAGCCTAAAACTACATGGGGAAACTTGTTAATGATCTCAAGGCAGCTGGGACCACTGTCACCAAGAAAAGCATTGGTAACACATTACGCCGTAATGGCTTAAAATCCTGCAGTGCCCACAAAGTGCCACTGCTCAAGAAGGCACATGTACAGGCCCGTCTGAAGTTTGTCAATGAACATCTGGATGATTCTGAGAGGGATTGGGAGAAGGTGCCGTGGTCAGATGAGACAAAAATTGAGCTCTTTGGCCTTAACTCAACTTGCCGTGTTTGAAGGAAGAGAAATGCTGCCTGTGACCTAAAGAACACCGTCCCCACTGTCAAGCATGGAGGTGGAAACATTATGTTTTGGGGGTGTTTATCTGGTAAGGTCACAGGACTAGTTCACCGCATCAATGGGACAATGAATGGAGTCATGTATATTAAAATCCTGAGTGACAACCTCCTTCCCTCCACCAGGACATTAAAAGTGAGTCGTGACTGGGTCTTCCAGCACGACAATAACCCAAAACATACAGCCAAGGCAACAAAGGAGTGGCTCAAAAAGAAGCACATTAAGGTCATGGAGTGGCAGTATTATAGTAGTTATATTTTTGTACTTAGGGGGCAGTATTATAGTAGTTATATTCTTGTGCATAGGAGGCAGTATTATAGTAGATATATTCTTGTACATAGGAGGCAGTAATATAGTAGTTATATTCTTGTACATAGGAGGCAGTATTATAGTAGTTATATTCTTGTACATAGGGGCAATATTATAGTAGTTATATTCTTGTACATAGGAGGCAGTATTATAATAGTTATATTCTTGTACATAGGGTCAGTATTATAGTAGTTATATTTTTGTACATAGGGAGCAGTATTATAGTAGTTATATTCTTGTACATAGGGGCAGTATTATAGTAGTTATATTCTTGCACATAGGCGGTAGTATTATAATAGTTATATTCTTGTACATAAGGGCAGTATTATAGTAGTTATATTCTTGTACATAGGGGCAGTATAATAGTAGTTATATTATTGTACATGGAGGCAGTATTATAGTAGTTAAATTCTTGTACATAGGGATCAGTATTATAGTAGTTATATTCTTGTACATAGGGGCAGTATTTTATAGTAGTTATATTCTTGTACATAGGGGCAGTATTATAGTAGTTATATTCTTGTACATTGGGGCAGTATTATAGTAGTTATATTCTTGTACATTGGGGCAGTATTATAGTAGTTATATTCTTATACATAGGGGGCAGTATTATAGTAGTTATATTCTTGTACATAGGGGCAGTATTATAGTAGTTATATTCTTGTACATAGGGGCAGTATTATAGTAGTTATATTCTTGTACATAGGGGCAGTATTATAGTAGTTATATTCTAGTACATATGGGCCAGTATTATAGTAAATATAGTCTTGTACATAGGGGCAGTATTATAGTAGTTATATCCTTGTACATAGACAGTATCATCGCAGGTATGTACTTGTACATGAAAAGGATAATGAAAGTGAAAAAGGTAGAAAATATTTTTCGCTAACACTTAATAATGTAATTAGTAGGTATGCATTACCTAGAGTTTAGGACGACCACTGGATATCCAGAAACAAGTGACACTTTTACCTTTAACAAAGGAACTCTACTACATGGGCCCAGGTTTAATAGCATTACTGGAACAAAAATCACAAAAGACAAAAATGAAAAAATTCCCAGAATTAACATGTATTTTTCCTACTGTTAACTGATAGTGGCTAGCATGTAATAGTTGTCATCAAGAACTATGGAAAAAAAAAAAAGATCTGTAACTCCAAAAAAGGCACAAACTTTACTCCTGGGCTGTTTCTAGTTTTTAAAGGGAACCTGTCACCAGATTTCAAGATACCATTATTGGACTCTGTGGATTTTCCCATCGGTTGGACCCCTCTAATGATCAAAATAGTATTATCTATCCCATGATCGCTTGTTAACTTTCAGTCTTCTGATTAACCCTTTAACAAAAATATAAATAAAACATATATATTATTTTATGGACCAAATTTCACCAAAATCCCTCTACATCTCCATCATGTACAAAGCTCAGTACTGAAAATACCTTGCATCAGAATCCACAATACTAATATAAAATTAGAAATTTTTGGTATATTACATTTTGATAGAATTTATTTTATTAGCTTGATATGTAAGTTGGGGTTTATATCTTTTTATTGAAATGTATTAAAAATATTATTTATTGAAGGTATCATGTTTGTATTGAATGTTGGTGTTAATTATGAAATTTGAGAATGACCTTCTTGGTGATACACTTTCTTTCTATATAGTCTATATAAACGGTTCACCAGAATATATGCTTTTTATGATAGAAGCAATGAGGGTACATGTGTGGCGCCCCTGACCTGGTCAGGCACCACTGAGTACTGCACCCATGCTGGGGACAGTACAATACAGGTAATCCAGAAGGCTGACCGAGGTGTGACTACACAGGCGCATAGTGATCAGGTCTCACACATGTACCTTTGAGAGGACCCCTGGGGATCCCAGGAGGGGGAAAAGCCTTCACCTCCACTGGAATAGTGGAGGGGGCCAAAAGCCTCCATCTCCTCTCAAGGGGTGTGGTAAGAGAGCCTGGTTGCTAGGTGGCGTAGGCAAGAACAGGAGAGGAGGAGCAGTGAGCCGGTTCAGTGCAGAGTCCAGGGAGCTCCGAGGAGAGCAGACCCCTACCCCTGGGGCTGTTGCAGTCTGACAGCGTCCGCGCAGTGGCTACCGACGGGGGAGAACGGTCACCTAGGAGTGCGACCCGAAAGCCATCTCCAGCTAAAGAGAGGGCACAGAGTGGGAAGTAAGGAGACTGCTAGGGAGTACCAGGCCCAAACGGGCGGCAGATCCCGGAGCGGGGATAGATCCACCTTTCCCTGCTAAACCTGCCGGTGTGGGGCCCTCAAAGCCCACACCACAACACCTAAAAGCCGCAGCCACGTAGCCACAGTTAGGGCCCATAGTTCACAGGAGGCAAGCAGCTGGAGTGATCTGGCCCAGGCAACAAGCAAACGGCAAACGAAGGGGAGAGAGGCTTCAGCAACTTCCCTGGGTGACCCCCATAGGGACTAAAACTCGGGGTTACCCCAAACCACCAAGGGCTAAGGAAGGCGAGTTGGTAGTCACCATCAGAAGTCAGCCTGAAGGATACCTGGTTCCCGCCTGGTTCATCCCAGCTACGCCCGGGTTACTCACCCTGCCACCTGAAGTGAGTAAAACCCCTGAAAGACATCCTGCGTGTGTGGAGTTATTCTGCGCCTTGTGGTACTACGCACCTACACAGGGCCCTGGGGCTTGCCTCACTCTCAGGAGGCTATTCCAACTAACTGCACTCACCATCAGCCCCAGGCGTCCCTCAACCTGCAGTGGCGGTCCCCACTGACCGCAATACTGAGAGTGGCGTCACGACAAATAGAAGATTCCCTACCAGTGACGAGATCCAGCCGAGTGGAGTCCCTGAAGGTAATGCACCGACACTACACCTGTGGGGCATCACATCTGGCGTCACGAACAGGATAAGGACTAGACCTGTTCAGACAGGTGACCATGTGCCTGGGCGGTCCGCTTGAAAAATTGGAAGCGCCGCCATATTGCCACCATGAAAAGCGCGCTGAAAAACAACAGCAGCCCGCGCTGGGAGAAGTTACCGCCCACGAAGAGGTGTGGCTACCCAGAGATCCCCTGCAGAGTTCTGACCTCGCTTGTGAAGAGAGCGGAAGCGTTCAGAGACGTCGGGACAGAAAGGGAGCCAGAAGTCTGCTGCTAGAGGAAATGGCGTCTGAACACCGAGACCCAGAGCCAGGCTCCGCTGCCTGGTGGTGTCGGGAGCTCGCCGAGTTCTGCGATCAACTGGAGGCCAGGGTCGGAAGGCTGATCAGAGAGGGACGTGCGGAGTTCCTGGGAATGACCGCGGCGGTTCAGGCCTATGAAGAGAGAGCCGCGCGCCGAGTGCCAGACCGGGCGGTGACGACTCAGACCCCGATGCTGCCACCGATGGGTGAGTCCAGTGATGCCCCTGCCAGCGCGAGTGCCCCGACCCCTGCTGTCACGTCCGCGGTCCCTGAAGAGACGTCCGGCGCGGCGACGCTGAAGCAGGCCGCAGCCACGCCAGGTGCAGCCCGCCAAGCTCAGGCCGCCGCAGCGATGCCCTGCTCGGCCCACCAAGACCCGGTCCCTGCAGCAACGCCCAGTCCGGCCCGCAGAGAACCGGCTGCCACCGCGACCCTCATCCGCGCCGCAGGTGTGACGCTGACCCAGGCCGCCGCCATGCTAGGCCCGGCCCGCCGAGACCCTACCGCAGCCGCAACGCTCGTCCGCGCCGCAAGTGAGGTGCTGAACCAGGCCGCAGCCACGCCAGGTGCGGCCCGCCAAGCTCCGATCGCTGCAGCGACGCCCAGCCCAGTCTGCACCGATCCCATCGCGACAGCGACGCCGATCCAGGCCGCCGCCATGCCAGGCGCGGCCCGCCAAGACCAGGCCGCCGCCATGCCAGGCGCGGCCCGCCAAGACCAGGCCGCCGCCATGTCAGGCGCGGCCCGCCAAGATAAGATTGCATCACCATTTCCCCCGGCCTGCAAGGCCAGAGCAGCCACCGCTCCCCAGCCCAAGGAGGTCCCTGCAAGGAAATCCCTGATAGGTGAAGACTCCGCATACTGGCAGCTGAAGGCTGACCTGGAGGCCAAGTTCCCACAGGAGATGGTGGACCGGTATCTACTCCCTCCGCACACCCCCAAGAGGATTCCGGCAACCCCTGCAGCAACCACGCCAAAGAGTCCCCCGCCTGGGCCTGCTGATGAAAGTCCATCCCCAGCACTGCCACCAAAGGAGTGCTCAGAAGAACTAAGGGGGAGGGGAGGCCAGGAAGCTGAGGAGCTGACTCAGGAGCCACCAGCAGTGGATCCATACCCAGAGCCGGAGATGTTGCCCTATTCCCGCTGGGATGAAGAAGACCTGACACCGTCTGCGGAAGAAGATTTGCCTAAAAGCCTCACCTGGGAGCTTGTAAGCTGTACCTCGCAGAATCCAGTCCGCAAGACACGGCGCCGTAGCAGAACCCAGTCTTTCCCTGCACCGCAGTCCCCAGAACAGAGAGATGAAATAACGGCCAGAGACCTACAGGAGAAACGGTTCCTGAGAAGAGCCAAAGCCCAGGTCAGAGGACACTTTTGTAGAGGAATTGTGGAAGACTTTAGCCTGAAGTCAGGATACGGATTCATCGTTGCACCTGGTATAAAGGAAGGTATCTTCGTCAATAGAAGAGACGTTAGAGCTCATTTGCCCAGAGGACATCCTGGAAGAAACTTAAAGATGGGAGATTCAGTGCAATTTACAATGCATCAAGGAGAAAGAGGGTGGTATGCGCTCGATGTAGCACCATGTACCAGCAAACCCCACAGCCATCCCATGCTACAAGATAAAGAAACAGATGAAGACAGAGAAAGAAAAGACAAGGAACCTACTGATGAGACTACCACAGATGAAGAAAGAGGTCAAGAAAGCAACAGGTGCCGCAGCCCTACAGGCCCAAGCCCTGGTGAGGAGGAATCTGCATAAAGTAAGAAGTACAACAAGTTACTGTTTTGACCAGTTTGAAGTTTTGCAACGTTTTCAAGTTTAAGCAATGTGCCCACATAAACTAATGTGAGAAATGAACCTTAAGGCTATGAACTGGCTATAGCCACAAACTCTCGCAGTGTAAATAGTTACACCAGAGGGCACCACCACCACCAGAGTCAGCCTGTTTAGGGGCTTGGCTCGTCTGCAACCAGGGAGCACGTCCGTATATAGGGCCTTGGCTTACCTGCGACCAGAGAGCATGCCTGTTTATGGGGCCTGGCTCTCCACCACAAAGAGGGTACCTGGTCAGCACCAACTGTGAAGGCCGCCTCTGGATCCTGCCAGAAGTGGCTGAAGGCGCGGCTTCACCAGGCCAGGTATACCCTGAAGACCACCAGACCATGAAAGCCGCCTCTACATCCTGCCAGAAGTGGCTGAAGGCGCGGCCAACGTGAGAGGGTTTTGGGTGGGTTAACGGACTTGTGGGTGGAGGGTGGTGATGTATGGTACCTGGTGCTTTTAAATGTTTTACCATGTTTTACTGTTTTATGCATTTTAAAATGTTGTCTTGCAGCCCGAGGACGTGCTGGTGATAACTAAGGGGGAATGTGGCGCCCCTGACCTGGTCAGGCACCACTGAGTACTGCACCCATGCTGGGGACAGTACAATACAGGTAATCCAGAAGGCTGACCGAGGTGTGACTACACAGGCGCATAGTGATCAGGTCTCACACATGTACCTTTGAGAGGACCCCTGGGGATCCCAGGAGGGGGAAAAGCCTTCACCTCCACTGGAATAGTGGAGGGGGCCAAAAGCCTCCATCTCCTCTCAAGGGGTGTGGTAAGAGAGCCTGGTTGCTAGGTGGCGTAGGCAAGAACAGGAGAGGAGGAGCAGTGAGCCGGTTCAGTGCAGAGTCCAGGGAGCTCCGAGGAGAGCAGACCCCTACCCCTGGGGCTGTTGCAGTCTGACAGCGTCCGCGCAGTGGCTACCGACGGGGGAGAACGGTCACCTAGGAGTGCGACCCGAAAGCCATCTCCAGCTAAAGAGAGGGCACAGAGTGGGAAGTAAGGAGACTGCTAGGGAGTACCAGGCCCAAACGGGCGGCAGATCCCGGAGCGGGGATAGATCCACCTTTCCCTGCTAAACCTGCCGGTGTGGGGCCCTCAAAGCCCACACCACAACACCTAAAAGCCGCAGCCACGTAGCCACAGTTAGGGCCCATAGTTCACAGGAGGCAAGCAGCTGGAGTGATCTGGCCCAGGCAACAAGCAAACGGCAAACGAAGGGGAGAGAGGCTTCAGCAACTTCCCTGGGTGACCCCCATAGGGACTAAAAGTCGGGGTTACCCCAAACCACCAAGGGCTAAGGAAGGCGAGTTGGTAGTCACCATCAGAAGTCAGCCTGAAGGATACCTGGTTCCCGCCTGGTTCATCCCAGCTACGCCCGGGTTACTCACCCTGCCACCTGAAGTGAGTAAAACCCCTGAAAGACATCCTGCGTGTGTGGAGTTATTCTGCGCCTTGTGGTACTACGCACCTACACAGGGCCCTGGGGCTTGCCTCACTCTCAGGAGGCTATTCCAACTAACTGCACTCACCATCAGCCCCAGGCGTCCCTCAACCTGCAGTGGCGGTCCCCACTGACCGCAATACTGAGAGTGGCGTCACGACAAATAGAAGATTCCCTACCAGTGACGAGATCCAGCCGAGTGGAGTCCCTGAAGGTAATGCACCGACACTACACCTGTGGGGCATCACACATGGATAGAAAACAGTTCATAGATAACCATAGTGTTTTGGGACAGCTTAGCTGTATGTATAGTATTTAGGACTTAGCGGTACAATAAGCTGCCATTGAAGGATTAATCACAGATACCTATCGGGAGATGTGTCAGTATAAAGCTGGTGTCACACACAACGACAACGACGTCGCTGCTACGTCACCATTTTCTGTGACGTTGCAGCGACGTCCCGTCGCTGTCGCTGTGTGTGACATCCAGCAACGACCTGGCCCCTGCTGTGAGGTCGCCGGTCGTTGCTGAATGTCCAGCTTCATTTTTTGGTCGTCACTCTCCCGCTGTGACACACACATCGCTGTGTGTGACAGCGATTGAGCGACGAAATGAAGCGAGCAGAGAGCAGGAGCCGGCGTCTGCGGTAAGCTGTAACCACTGTAAACATCGGGTAACCAAGGGAAGACCTTTCCCTGGTTACCCGATATTTACCTTCGTTACCAGCCTCCCCTCTTGCTGCCAGTGCCGGCTCCTGCTCTGTGCACATGTGGCTGCAGTACACATCGGGTTAATTAACCTGATGTATACTGTAGCAAGGAGCCAGCGCTAAGCAGTGTGCGCGGCTCCCTGCTCTCTGCACTGTGACATGTAGCTGCAGTACACATCGGGTTAATTAACCCGATGTGTACTGTACCTAGGAGAGCAAGGAGCCAGCGCTAAGCGCGGCTCCCTGCTCTCTGCACATGTAGCACAGCGACGTTATGATCGCTGCTTCTGCTGTGTTTGACAGCTAAGCAGCGATCATAACAGCGACTTACAAGGTCGCTGTTACGTCACCGAAAATGGTCGCTTAGTGTGAACCCAGCTTTAGGCTGGTGTCACATTAGCATATGGCATAGATTAGGCCTGAGGAAAACTTGCAAATCTGACCTGCAGCATTGCCCAACATGGGGCCGAGCGCAATGCGAGATTTTCGTGTGAGTCATATGCCAGTGTGACTCTACCCTTATATAGGAGGCCAGGAATGGCACTTCACACAATGCTGAAGTGAGTAGCATCGTAATAACCTTTATATCTTTTTCCCTCTGATAATGATCTGACTGCTGACCCTGTACACCAATGATAGAAGTGCCATTTTCTAATGATGATTGCAGTATTATAGTATTTATATCCTTGTACATTTAGTAAGTAGTATTATAGTAGTTCTATTTTTGTATATAGGGGGTAGTATTATAGTAATTATATTTTTGTATATAGGGGGTAGTATTATAGTAGTTATATCCTTGTACATAGGAGCAGTATTATAGTAGTTATATTCTTGTACATAGGGGGCAGTATTATAGTACTTATATTCTTGTACATAGGGGGCAGTATTATAGCAGTTATATTCTTGTACATAGGGGCAGTATTATAGTAGTTATATTCTTGTAATAATCTTGTACATAAGGAGCAGTATTAGTAGTTATATTCTTGTACATAGGAGCAGTATTATAGTAGTTATATTCTTGTACATAAGGGGCAGTATTATAGTAGTAGTTATATTCTTGTACATAAGGGGCAGTATTATAGTAGCTATATTATTGTATATAGGAGGCAGTATGATAATAGTTATATTATTCTACATAGAGTCAGTATTATAGTAATATTCTTGTACATGGTGGTAGTATTATAGTAGTCATATTCTTGTATATAGGAGGTAGTATTATACTCGTAGTTATATTCTTTTACGTAAGGATATTATAAGTATTATAATAGTTTTATTCTTGTATATAGAGAGCAGTATTATAGTAGTTATATTCCTGTACATAGGGAGCAGTAGTATAATAGTTATATACAGTATATAGAGGGCAGTATTATAGTTACATTCTTGCACTTAGAGGCAGTGTTATAGTAGTTATATTATTGAATATAGAGGCAATATTATAGTAGTTATATATAAGAAGCATTTTTATAGTAGTTTAATTCTTGTATATGGGGGCAGTATTATAGTAGTTAATACGGGAGTAGTTCTAGTCTTGTACATAGGAGCCAGTATTATAGTAGTTATATTCTTGTATAAAGGGAGCAGTAGTATAATAGTTATATACGCTACATAGAGGGCAGTATTATAGTAGTTATATTCTTTTATATCGAGGCAGTATTATAGTTATAGTCTTGTACTTATTTGCAGTATTGTAGTAGTTATATTCTTGTATATAGAGGCAATATTCTAGTAATTATATTCTTATATATAAGGAGCAGTATTATAGTAGTTATATTCTTGTACATGGGGGTAGTAGTATAGTAGTTATATACGTTACATAGAGGGCAGTATTTTAGCAGTTTTATACTTGTTAATAGGAAGCAGTATTCTAGTAGTTATGTACTCTACATAGAGGGTAGTTTTTACTTGTACACAGGGATAGTAGTATAGTAGTCATACAAGTTACATAGAGAGCAGTATTCTAGAAGTTTTACACTGTGTGCAGAATTATTAGGCAAATCAGTATTTTGACCTCATGATAATTTTTATACATGTTGTCTTACTCCAAGCTGTATAGGCTTGAGAGCCAACTACCAATAAAGCAAATCAGGTGATGTGCATCTCTGTAATGAGGAGGGGTGTGGTGTAATGACATCAACACCCTATATAAGGTGTGCTTAATTATTAGGCAACTTCCTTTCCTTTGGCAAAATGGGTCAGAAGAGAGATTTGACGGGCTCTGAAAAGTCCAAAATTGTGAGATGTCTTGTGGAGGGATGCAGCAGTCTTGAAATTGCCAAACGTTTGAAGCGTGATCACCGAACAATCAAGCGTTTCATGGCAAATAGGCAACAAGGTCGCAAGAAGCGTGTTGGGCAAAAAAGGCGCAAAATAACTGCCCATGAATTGAGGAAAATCAAGCGTGAAGCTGCCAAGATACCCTTTGCCACCAGTTTGGCCATATTTCAGAGCTGCAACGTTATTTGAGTATCAAAAAGCACAAGGTGTGCCATACTCAGGAACATGGACAAGGTAAGGAAGGCTGAAAAACGACCACCTTTGAACAAGAAACATAAGATAAAACATCAAGACTGGGCCAGGAAATATCTTAAGACTGATTTTTCAAAGGTTTTATGGACTGATGAAATGAAAGTGACTCTTGATGGGCCAGATGGATGGGCCAGAGGCTGGGTCAGTAAAGGGCAGAGAGCTCCACTCCGACTCAGACGCCAGCAAGGTGGAGGTGGGGTACTGGTATGGGCTGGTATCATCCAAGATGAACTTGTGGAACCTTTTCGGGTTGAGGATGGAGTGAAGCTCAACTCCCAGACCTACTGCTAGTTTCTGGAAGACAACTTCTTCAAGCAGTGGTACAGGAAGAAGTCGGTATTGTTCAAGAAAAACATGATTTTCATGCAGGACAATGCTCCATCACATGCATCCAACTACTCCACAGCGTGGCTGGCCAGTAAAGGTCTAAAAGATGAAAAATTAATGACATGGACCCCTTTTTCACCTGATCTGAACCACATAGAGAACCTGTGGTCCCTCATAAAAAATGAGATCTACAGGGAGGGAGAACAGTACACCTCTCGGGACAGTGTCTGGGAGGCTGTGGTGGCTGCTGCACGCAATGTTGATCATAAACAGATCAAGCAAATGACAGAATCTATGGGTGGTAGGCTGTTGAGTGTCATCATAAAGAAAGGTGGCTATATTGGTCACTAATTTGTTTGGGTTTTGTTTTTGCATGTCAGAAATGTTTATTTCTACATTTTGTGCAGTTATATTGGTTTACCTGGTGAAAATAAACAAGTGAGATGGGAATATATTTGGTTTTTATTAAGTTACCTAATAATTCTGCACAGTAATAGTTACCTGCACAAACAGATATCCTCCTAAGATAGCCAAATCTAAAAAAAACCCACTCCAACGTCCAAAAATATTAAGCTTTGATATTTATGAGTCTTTTGGGTTGATTGAGAACATAGTTGTTGATCAATAATTAAAAAAATCCTCTAAAATACAACTTGCCTAATAATTCTGCACCCAGTGTATACTTGTAGTAGTTATATACTCTACATAGAGGACAGTATTTAGTAGTTTATACTGTACTTGTATATGGGGATAGTACTCACATTGCAGTAGTTTTAGTCTCGTATACGTATAGGGGGTCATTTTAGAAGACTTATCTATTCTACTTTGACTCTACCCTATTTTCTCAGGATGACTTCACTCTGCTGACTGTACGTTAAGGATAAAGGTTGTCCAACCCTCATGATTCTGAGGTAACTTGACCTCATGATATAAAGATTTTTGTGTGACTTGTGTTTTGCCTTAGGAAGTATGACACGTCTGTGCGGGGTCCTTTGGATCTGCAAGTCATGCTTTGCGGCTCTATATTAGTCATAAAACCGCAAATGAATTTTGCCAGGAATGTTCTTTAAAAAAAAAAAGTAAAATCTTCACAATCTTACTGATTTTCCCTCAAAAGGAGAGAGTTGTCAGAGAAGTCAGAGCAGGGAATCATTCTGACTAATGTGAATTCTTCTTCCATGATTGTAAATGTCAGTCTCGTAGTAACAGTGTTGGAAACCT
Source organism: Anomaloglossus baeobatrachus (assembly GCF_048569485.1). Taxonomy (NCBI): domain Eukaryota; kingdom Metazoa; phylum Chordata; class Amphibia; order Anura; family Aromobatidae; genus Anomaloglossus; species Anomaloglossus baeobatrachus. The sequence goes on along the minus strand of NC_134357.1, from coordinate 447,874,475 downwards.
CCTACAATATAGAGCACAGTGCCGAGGGCTGTGATTACGTAGTTTCGGGTTTTGGAATGTAAAACGTATTTCATATCAGATCATTGCCAGGATCTAAATGTTAAAAATGTTATCCCCATCATCTGTTTATAAGAGTTGTTTTTTACTCACTTGAATAGTTTGTCAGTCTTTCCACAGTGCGATCCAGAATTATGTAATTACAGAAATCTCCTAATTCGTTACATATCCATCTGATTACATAACCCCAATCAGCCATAACATTAAAACCTCCTGGATAGCATTATTTATTTCCCCCTTGTGCTATCAAAATGGCTGTGACCCACAGAGGCATTGGTTCCTCAAGACATTTTAAGGTGTAATGTTGTATCTGGCTCCTTGACATTAGTAGCAGATCCTTAAATTAAAGGCATTGTCTAACAATTCAGACTACTCCTCCATCCTATTGTTTCCCCCCACAAATTAACACTTCTACTCGCCGTTCCAGCCGTGTCGGCACTGCCTCTCCCGGGGCTCACTTGACAGAGGGGCTGTTCTCTCACTTTCCCCAGATGTGTTGATTTGTCCTAAGGAGGGCATAGCAAAGCCAAACCTGTTTGGCCTCAGGGATCTTGTGTCATAATAATGTCACGCAAGCCCCAGGAGAGGCAGTGCCAACACCAATAGAACAGCGCCGCCACCAGAGGTTAGTATAGATGTTATTTTGCTGGCGGAGGGTAACGTAAGGATGGAGAAGGGCTGTCAGAGTTGAAGACAACCCCTTTAAGTCCTCTAAGGCAGAGGTTCCCAACTCCAGTCCTCAAGGCACACGAACAGTGCATGTTTTCAGGATTTCCTTAGTATTGCACAGGTGATAATTTAATCACCTGCAAAGGTGCTGAATCCAACACCCATGCAATGCTAAAGAAATCCTGAAAACATGCACTGTTGGTGTGCCTTGAGGACTGGAGTTGGGAACCTCTGCTCTAAGCTTCAGCTTCCCTGGATCAATCTAGTTTTCCAGCACAGAATATAAGCACAGGTCTTATATTCACCATCTGGTGTCATTACCCTTTCTTGGCGTCACTCCAGTCCTGCCCTCCATCTTGTGCATGTAACTTCTGTCTGGACAAAAGTCAGAAGTTGCATAACAAGCTCTCACTATATCTCTATGAGAGACAGAGCAAGGCTCCCATAGACTTGTGTTGCTTTGTGACCTCCAGCCACTCCATGAATCACTGGAGCAGCTGGCTGGTGAGATACTGAGAAGACTGACCAGAGCAGTGGTGAGAACAGATGAAGACGTTAGTGAGTGAGCATAAGACTAGATGCAGGGGACTTAGATTTAAATCACCACTCCAGCGATGAAGTAGAAAAAAAAAATTGGAGTGGCATAGCCATTTGGAAAAATAACTAAACGTTCATGGCGTTGTTTCATATTTGGCAGGCAATTTAATTGCCTGCAGATTGGTTGTGCCTGGAGCAGTGAGACTCCTTTGACTGATTCATTGTAGGCCTTCAAAAAGTGCGCAACTAGGAGTTCACACATACAGCGTGATCCAGATTCAATAGAAAGCATAGGCTTAGTAGCCTATTCTTTCTGGTGGACTTTGTAACCTATACTTTCTACTGAATCCATGCATTGTGCATTCCTGTCTCCTGGGCTGCGCACTGTTGGGAGGGTCTATTGACCTGGACTCTCACAAATCTACAGTGTTTGCAAAATAAGAAAAAAAACCTGAATGTCTAGTTACTATTTAAGAGGTTGTCCACTACTTTAACATTAATGGCTTATCCTTAGGATAGGTCATCAATGTCTGATCAGCAAAAAGTCTGACAGCCTACACCCCCGCTGAGCCGATCAGTTGTTCCCGGAGCAGCCACCGGCAGTAGGCAGCTGGGAAATTCTCAGTTCTGGAGCTGCTCCACCTTCTAATATTGGCTGTGGCAGAGTACTGTACATCTGCATTCAATAAATAGGAGGAAGATGTGCAATACTTGGCAGTGACAACTATCATTGACAGGACAGCTACGGAACTGAGCATTGCATGCCGCCGGCACCAAGGATAGCTGATCGGCAAGGGTGCGGGATGTCCGGACACTGATGACCTATCCTAAGTATAGGCCATCAATGTAAAAGTAGAGGACAACCCTTTTAAGTCACTGCATCCATCAATGTCCCTTTCTTGGGTCAACTCTTGTCCTACCTTAGACCATTTTTGAATGTTCTAACCACAGCACCCTGAGAATTCCTCACAATACCTGCCATTAGGCTGGTGTCACATTCGTGTATGCCAACCGATGTGAGAGCATCAGATGTGATATATTAATGACCCTCGGCTCCAGCTCTGCCAACGTGAGCTGGGTGTCATGCAACTGTGATCCGATCCTGCAATTGGATCACAGCTGCGGAGGAGGGGGAGAGAGTAATATCTCCATCTTCTCCATTGTCAGCCTGTGCGTGGATCACACTGCCCTTGGATGTCATCCGATAGCAGTCTGATATTTTTCTCGCCCCCATAGACTTGTATAGGGGTGAGTAATCTGAGACTCGCAGACAAATGCAGCATGCTGCGATTTTTTTCTTCAGTCCGATCAGGACTGGTTACGTTTTGGCTTGGTCGTTCAGGATAAAGTGTGTGTGTGTGTGTGTGTGTATATATATATATCTATATGTATGTGTGTGTATATATATATATATATATATATATATATATATATATATATATAACATAAAAGGTGGATACGTACTTAAATGTAAGGGGTATGTAACTTGTTAGATCATACATGCTTATTATTGGTGGGTGGGTACCTCCACCTACGATCTTTTTGGGGAATTCCCGATCACATGCTGTGTGTGACTCACGCAAAAATAAGGGTCTGGCTATATAACTATCTGGGTCTCAGCGAACCCTAGAGCTCAGAAGGTGAGTGCAGCCCAGAATGAGTAATGGAGGGTGGGGGCTAAGGAAGTGAGCGCAGTGTAGAAGTAGAGTGCAGCGTGAGGAGGGGACGGAGAGCACAGCTGCCTAATACTTCTCTACCACTAATGTAATGTTTGGGTCAGGGTTGTCTGTCTGTTTTCACAATGACATCTGTTCTCTGCTCCAGGCTCTCCTGCCCCCCTGTCACCTGAGATGAGGAGCACATGATTGACAGCAACAAGATGAATTACTCCAGCACAGTCCAGGTAAGAAGTTTTCTCACGCTCAGTCTTATAAATTCTGTTTTCAAGCTTTTCTAGAACCACAACACTCGGCGTAGCCGTCAGAGAACTGTTAGAGAAGTGCTTAGTAAGACCTTGTTTTCACATTGTGGTCAAAATGCAATGTGCACACATCACATGTATCTGTTTATATACTGATATTGATATTTCTTGCAGTCTTCGTGTACGTGCTCACAATCCGAACATGCTGTGTTCTAGATACAGCGTCTTCTCTTGGAGAGACGCGAATGTTCTCCGTGGGAGAACGCTACATCCGTGCCCATAATCAGCGTTCTTGGTGCAGCACATTTTCGCTGAGAACACTCGCGTCTCCGCAGCATAAATTGACATGCTGCGGCTCGTGAAGCCACGTCTCAGGTCAGTTTATACTGTGGAAAAAAGAAGCACAGTGTCATGAGATTTCTAGAAATATTATCCACTGTGCTTGTAGTGCACAACACAGCTTATTGGACGCAAGGAAAATACGCTGTGACCAAAATGCCGCTATTCCTGATTGTGGGCACGCACCGTTAGGGCTCACTCACACCCCCGTATAAATCAGACCACTGGACGCAAGGAAAATACGCTGTGACCAAAACGCCGCTATTCCTGATTGTGGGCACGCACCCTTAGGGCTCGCTCACACCCCCGTATAAATCAGACCAGTGCAATCCAATAAAAAAAATGTTATTCAATGAGGCAGTGCTGATGAACATTTTTTTTGTCATACCGGTTTGGTCTGAGAAAAAAAAATCGCATCATCTTTTGATTTTACTCTGAAATCGGATGCCATAGAGCCACAGTACAGCGTCCGATTTTTACAGATATATTGCAATTCTGTAGTATAGGAAACTAAATGATTGATAGCTGCTGATTAAAAAAAAACAGCTTATATACAGATGATAAGTGAGAAAAAAATTGTAGTACTTTTCTGGATGAAAATCATACCAATATTTTTATACGCTCATGTGAGCTCGGTCTTAGTACAAATATAAAGGCAGTAATGCGTGTGCCGGCCATGGGTACAGGTTATGATCAAACTCTGAATCGTCTGATTCCACAGTCATACTTACAGCCATACACATACAATATTTATCTGCAGATCAGTGGTAGATCAAACTGCTTTGGTCATCTTTGTCATCAGTCTTAAAGGGAAGGTTTCAGTAACATTTGCTCCAGGCTAGCAGAGTTAGTGCAGTTTAAAACATAACATTTCCATTAATACCTCTTTGCAACTATCTGGTGCCACAATGTGCAGAAATTCATTGTATTCATACAAAGTAAGACTGCAAGTGCCATGGTGGGGGATGAAATCTGTGCACTTGCAGTTCGTGACTTTTTTTTTTTTTTTTTTGCTTCTTCCAGTGGGTGGTGCTCTCCAATACTTGATAGACAGTGCATACAATGGCTTCTTCCGTAGTACAATAATAACAATAATATTTATTCACTTACATAGCACTATTGATTCCACAGCACTTCATATACATTTGCAACACTGTCCCCATTGGGGCTCACAAACTAAATTCCCTATCTGAATGTCTTTGGAGTCCGTCACCTCTATTCTCCACTGTCCATAGAGCAGCGCAGGCGGGGGAAAGCTAAGAAGAGCCGAGGAATACAAGTACGCCAACCGGTACATTTGGAAGGCTAATTTGCAAATTATTAAAATACGAAGTTCTGCTCAGTAGGGCACCGGATAGTGGTGAAATAGGGCAGTGTAAACCACTCGCTGCCTGGCCGCGGTGCTTCTCCTGGGACGCCGCGGTGGCCTTGCCCGGTTCCGTGACCCCGGGTGTCAATAAAATGGCTGGGGACAATGAGGGTAGTTGCTTGTGACGCCATGGCCGCTGCGGGACTTCTCGGCTGGGGCAGATGACAACGCAGCTCGGATGGTTCAGCTCTCCACAAGCAGAGCTGTGGCCCAAGGAGGATGATGGTGGTGGTAGTGTCTCAGACGCTGACAGCGCTGGGGACGCGATGGTGTGGGCGCCGGCAATAACGGGTAGACACAAGAGGTGCAGTTCAAGGTCTCTTTACTCACTGCTTACATATGCAGCTGTCAGAAGGTACCGATCCCCGCTGTGATGGGCTCCAGCCTATCCCGGATACTTCGGTAGTCCCTTCTGTTAGTCTCCTTTCAATGGTCACCCTCCACCTCAGCTCCTGGGCCGTGGAACGGGTCACAGGTGCCTGATGCACTCCTAGCGAACCCTGGGATTACCCCTCTTTTCCTAAGACCCCTGGTCGAGCCTTCAGCTCCAGACCACGTGCCCCGAACTGTTCATTGTCTGCTGCTCTTCCCAAGTGCGACCTCACACGGACACTGTCCGGATACTAACTTCCCCTTGTGGAAGCCCCACCTCCCGGGTTCCTGACTAGTAGGCATGAGGTCCCATACCTCATGATGGCTAACCCAGCTCCTACCCTAGTCCCGTCCCAGTGACAGAACCGCTGTGTTATGTGTTGGTTGGGGTTGTGGTTGTTACCGGGGACTACCTCCTCCGCATCCGAGATGAATACTGCACCTTGATTGAGGTGCAGTACCCTGTGGCGCCTGAAGCCGCAGGGGCGCCACACTAGCCTAGGGCAAATGTTGTTGACAGATTCCCTTTAAGTTCCCCATACACAGAAGAATAATTTTGTCTGAACCTGTAATGTGCTTGGAGACCTGCTGAACCTTCCTTGAAGGGGGGTGAAGATCGGATAAACTCACAAACCTTTTATTCTCTAGAGATACGTTGCCAGCAGGGCTGTCTGGCCACAGTTTTCTCTGCTAAAAGCAACAATCGGAATGGTGAGATTCACACATCCATGTTTTGCTGTCCAAGTACAGATCACCATGCATGGGCTGGTCGCAGTCTCTTCACCCAAACTTGACAACTTCAGAGAGATATAAGAGGCTGTTGAGTTCAGGTCAGGACAACCGTGGCTGGGCCTGCATCATGGTCCCTGCTCAGAGTGTGAAATACGATTATGTAAATCTGGCTTAAGGCTGCGTTCACAAGCTGCGGTTTTTCCACAGTTTTTTTTTTGCACAATTATTTTAGTCTTGCTAGGAAACAATTGTCTCACTTGTAGTACAGCCATTACAATTGTCCACATGGTCTTGCAGGGGAAACGGTTGTTTCCCTGCAGTGCGTCCACTGCATATGAACGTAGCCTAAGCTGCCTCGTTTTCTGATAGTGGCCGCGTACTGCGCATCCACCTCCCATTCAAATCAATAGAAAGCGGAGGTGCAGTACACGGCCACGATCAGAAGATGGGGCAGCTCCGAAACTGAGCATTTTTGGCCACCTGCTCCCACCGGAGTCACAAAGAGGACGTCTGATCAGTGGGGGTGCAGGGCGTCAGACTCCAGCCGATCAGACATTGATCACTTTAATGAAAGGCCATCAAAGTAAAAGTAGTGGCCAACCTCTTTAATTGCAACGGATGTTATTGCAGCATAGAAATCATTTTTTACACTGCAAATCGCAACCATTTCCACAGATCCCGGGGGAATGTTCCCTCTAATGCCACGTGCACACATTGAGTATTTCGTGAGTTTTTTACCTCCGTATTTGTAGCCAAAACCAGCAGTGGGTGAAAAATGCAGAAGTGGTGTCGGTGTTTCTATAAGGCTATGTTCACACAGGGCGTTTTGTAACAAAACCTCATAGACAGGAAATAACCTGCGTTTTTTCAGCGTTTTTGCTCTTCCTCATTGCTTTGTATTGGTGAAAAACGGCGGCTAAACCGCTGAAAGAATTGACATGCTTCTTGCAAAAAACAAGCAGTCAGGAAAAAAAAGTGTTTGTGTGTGCATGAGATTTCTGGATTTCATAGGTTTTTCTGATACTGTAAGGCTCTGTGAACACACTGCGGGGTGGTTTTTTCCATTTTTTTGTGTTTTTTCTTTCAGAGTTTGATCAATCTGCAAAGGAAAACACATCTCGGCAAAGTCTATGAACATCGTGACTTGCTGTGCATATGTTGCAGATTTTGGTGCAGAAAAAAACTGCACCACACAATTGACATGTTGTTTCTCTGTTTTTCCCAGCATTTTTTCCTATCGCAATGCATAAAAAAAGCATCAAAAACATGCAAAACACAGGTTTTTTTTCTGCAGCGTTTTTCCTGCCAAAAGATGCAGTTTTAGGTGCAGAAAAACCAGAAACAAATTTGCAACATGGGAACATACCCTTAAAGGGAACCAATCACCGGGATTGTTGTATATAAGTTAAAGCCAGTGCTATACAGCCACTATCAGGCTGATTCTATACATACCTGCAGTGGTCAGCTCGGATGTATAGGTTTTGAAATCCAAGAAATTAAAGTTTTATAAAATTAGCTGCTTGTTGAGTGGCAGCAGCAAAGCAGCAGATAATATATTCATAGTTATCCCCTCCCCCTGATAGAATTAGCATAAGTATTATACAAACGATTCACTTTGTCTGTTGCAGGACCTGTGGTGAGGTCATACCCATGTGACCTGGTATCCAGCTTTGTTGGCTGAGGCTCCGCCCCTTCTGGTCACATGTGTATGACCTCACACAGGTCCTGCAAGAGACAAAGTGAATAGTCTGTATAATACTCATGCTAATTCTAACGGGGGAGGGAATAACTATGAATATATTATCTGCTCCTCAGCTGCTGTCACTCAACAAGCAGCTAATTTTATAAACTTTACTTTCTTGGATTTCAAAACCTAAACATCCGAGCTGACCATTACAGGTATGTATAAAATCAGCCTGATAGTGCCAGTATAGCACTGGCTTTAGTTATATACAAAAATCCGGCCTTAGGGGTGAGATGTCACAGAGTTGGCCTAGAGTCAGTACCTATGGATACTTGCATGGTATGCAAATGATATAGATATACTGCAAGGTTGACAATGCTGAAGTTGGTTTCTTATTCGTCCAGTTTCTTATTCGGGGCTGAAGTTGGTTTCTTATTCGTCAGTTTCTTATTCGGCAATTTAGTTTTTTCAGCTTTTTATGCATTTAACAACAAAAATAACACATGACAATAATAAAATACAATGCACTGATGTGCGCTAATATAAATACACTCAAAATCAGCTGCAAAAATTATAAAACTGGCATAAAAATGGGCATCAAAGTGGGCACCAAAGTATGTTAGTGAAAGGGTTAAATGGCTTTGGGCCACTGATCTAACACCACAATTGCATATCTAGTGATGCCTCTAATCAAACTGAAGTGACTCCAGCCTGGCCCAAAGTGGTTCTGGGCATCAGAACTGGCATCAAAGTGGGCACACAGCCAATTTTCACAGATTTGAATAAGTAACTGGTGTTTTTGAGGGGTTAAATGGCTTTGGGCCACTGATCTCACACCACATTTACATACCTAGTGATGACACACATCAAACTCAGATCACTACAGCCTGGCCCAAACAGGTACTGGGCATCAGAACTGGCATCAAAGTGTGCAAAACCCCAGTTTTACAGATTTGAATAAGTAATTGGTGTTTATGAGGGGTTAAATGGCTTTGGGCCACTGATCTCACACCACATTTACATACCTAGTGATGCCACACATCAAATTCAGATCACTCCAGCCTGGCCCACACAGGTTCTGGGCATCAGAACTGGCATCAAAGTGGGCACACAGCCAATTTTCACAGATTTGAATAAGTAACTGGTGTTTTTGAGGGGTTAAATGGCTTTGGGCCACTGATCTTACACCACACTTACATACCTAGTGATGCCACACATCAAATTCAGATCACTACAGCCTGGCCCAAACAGGTTCTGGGCATCAGAACTGGCATCAAAGTGGGCAAAAACCCAGTTTTCACAGATTTGAATAAGTAACTGATAATTTTGAGGGGTTAAATGGCTTTGGGCCACTGATCTCACACCAAATTTACATACCTAGTGATGCCACACATCAAATTCAGATCACTCCAGCCTGGCCCACACAGGTTCTGGGCATCAGAACTGGCATCAAAGTGGGCAAAAACCTAGTTTTACAGATTTGAATAAGTAACTGGTGTTTTTGAGGGGTTAAATGGCTTTGGGCCACTGATCTCACACCACAGTTACATACCTAGTGATGCCACACATCAAATTCAGATCACTCCAGCCTGGCCCAAACAGGTTCTGGGCATCAGAACTGGCATCAAAGTGGGCACACAGCCAATTTTCACAGATTTGAATAAGTAACTGGTGTTTTTCAGGGGTTAATTGGCTTCGGGCCACTGATCTCACACCATATTTACATACCTAGTGATGCCACACATCAAATTCAGATCACTCCAGCCTGGCCCAAACAGTTTCTGGGCATCAGAACTGGCATCAAAGTAGGCAAAAACCCAGTTTTCACAGATTTGAATAAGTAACTGATGTTTTTGAGGGGTTAAATGACTGGGCCACTGATCTCACACCACATTTACATACCTAGTGATGCCACACATCAAATTCAGATCACTCCAGCCTGGCCCAAACAGGTTCTGGGCATCAGAACTGGCATCAAAGTGGGCACACAGCCAATTTTCACAGATTTGAATAAGTAACTGGTGTTTTTGAGGGGTTAAATGGCTTTGGGCCACTGATCTCACACCACATTTACATACCTAGTGATGCCACACATCAAATTCAACACTAGGTATGTAAATGTGGTGTGAGATCAGTGGCCCAAAGCCATTTAACCCCTCAAAAACACCAGTTACTTATTCAAATCTGTGAAAACTGGGGTTTTGCCCACTTTGATGCCAGTTCTGATGCCCAGAACCTGTTTGGGCCAGGCTGGAGTGATCTGAATTTGATGTGTGGCATCACTAGGTATGTAAATGTAGTGTGAGATCAGTGGCCCAAAGCCATTTAACCCCTCAAAAACACCAGTTACTTATTCAAATCTATGAAAACTGTGGTTTTGGCCACTTTGATGCCAGTTCTGATGCCCAGAACCTGTTTGGGCCAGGCTGGAGTGATCTGATATTGATGTGTGTCATCACTAGGTATGTAAATGTGGTGTGAGATCAGTGGCCCAAAGCCATTTAACCCCTCAAAAACACCAGTTACTTATTCAAATCTGTGAAAATTGGCTGTGTGCCCACTTTGATGCCAGTTCTGATGCCCAGAACCTGTTTGAGCCAGGCTGCAGTGATCTGAATTTGATGTGTGGCATCACTAGGTATGTAAATGTGGTGTGAGATCAGTGGCTTAAAGCCATTTAACCCCTCAAAAACACCAGTTACTTATTCAAATCTGTAAAACTGGGGGTTTTGCCCACTTTGATGCCAGTTCTGATGCCCAGAACCTGTTTGGGCCAGGCTGGAGTGATCTGAATTTGATGTGTGGCATCACTAGGTATGTAAATTTGGTGTTAGATCAGTGGCCCAAAGCCATTTAACCCCTCAAAAACACCAGTTACTTATTCAAATCTGTGAAAACTGCAATTTTGACAACTTTGATGCCAGTTCTGATGCCCAGAACCTGTTTGGGCACGGCTGGAGTGATCTGAATTTGATGTGCGACATCACTAGGTATGTAAATGTGATGTGAGATCAGTGGCCCAAAGCCATTTAACCCCTCAAAAACACCAGTTACTTATTCAAATCTGTGAAAACTGGGGTTTTGCCCACTTTGATGCCAGTTCTGATGCCCAGAACCTGTTTGGGCCAGGCTGGAGTGATCTGAATTTAATGTGTGGCAACACAAGGTATGTAAATGTGGTGTGAGATCAGTGGCCCAAAGCCATTTAACCCCTCAAAAACACCAGTTACTTATTCAAATCTGTGAAAACTGAGGTTTTGCCCACTTTGATGCCAGTTCTGATGCCCAGAAACTGTTTGGGCCAGGCTGGAGTGATCTGAATTTGATGTGTGGCATCACTAGGTATGTAAATTTGGTGTTAGATCAGTGGCCCAAAGCCATTTAACCCCGCAAAAACACCAGTTACTTATTCAAATCTGTGAAAACTGAGATTTTGCCAACTTTGATGCCAGTTCTGATGCCCAGAACCTGTTTGGGCCAGGCTGGAGTGATCTGAATTTGATGTGTGGCATCACTAGGTATGTAAATGTAGTGTGAGATCAGTGGCCCAAAGCCATTTAACCCCTCAAAAACACCAGTTACTTATTCAAATCTGTGAAAATTGGCTGTGTGCCCACTTTGATGCCAGTTCTGATGCCGAGAACCTGTTTGGGCCAGGCTGGAGTGATCTAAATTTGATGTGTGGCATCACTAGGTATGTAAATGTGGTGTGAGATCAGTGGCCCAAAGCCATTTAACCCCTCAAAAACACCAGTTACTTATTCAAATCTGTAAAACTGGGGTTTTGCACACTTTGATGCCAGTTCTGATGCCCAGAACCTGTTTGGGCCAGGCTGGAGTGATCTGAATTTGATGTGTGTCATCACTAGGTATGTAAATGTGGTGTTAGATCAGTGGCCCAAAGCCATTTAACCCCTCAAAAACACCAGTTACTTATTCAAATCTGTAAAACTGGGGTTTTGCACACTTTGATGCCAGTTCTGATGCCCAGAACCTGTTTGGGCCAGGCTGGAGTGATCTGAATTTGATGTGTGGCATCACTAGGTATGTAAATTTGGTGTTAGATCAGTGGCCCAAAGCCATTTAACCCCGCAAAAACACCAGTTACTTATTCAAATCTGTGAAACTGCGATTTTGCCCACTTTGATGCCAGTTCTGATGCCCAGTACCTGTTTGGGCCAGGCTGGAGTGATCTGAATTTGATGTGTGGCATCACTAGGTATGTAAATGTGGTGTGAGATCAGTGGCCCAAAGCCATTTAACCCCTCAAAAACACCAGTTACTTATTCAAATCTGTGAAAATTGGCTGTGTGCCCACTTTGATGCCAGTTCTGATGCCCAGAACCTGTTTGGGCCAGGCTGCAGTGATCTGAATTTGATGTGTGGCATCACTAGGTATGTAAATGTGGTGTGAGATCAGTGGCTTAAAGCCATTTAACCCCTCAAAAACACCAGTTACTTATTCAAATCTGTGAAAACGGAGGTTTTGCCCACTTTGATGCCAGTTCTGATGCCCAGAAACTGTTTGGGCCAGGCTGGAGTGATCTGAATTTGATGTGTGGCATCACTAGGTATGTAAATATGGTGTGAGATCAGTGGCCCAAAGCCATTTAACCCCTGAAAAACACCAGTTACTTATTCAAATCTGTGAAAATTGTCTGTGTGCCCACTTTGATGCCAGTTCTGATGCCCAGAACCCCTTTGGGCCAGGCTGGAGTCACTTCAGTTTGATTAGAGGCATCACTAGATATGCAATTCTGGTGTTAGATCAGTGGCCCAAAGCCATTTAACCCTTTCACTAACATACTTTGGTGCCCACTTTGATGCCCATTTTTTTGCCAGTTTTATAATTTTTGCAGCTGATTTTGAGTGTATTTATATTAGCGCACATCAGTGCATTGTATTTTATTATTGTCATGTGTTATTTTTGTTGTTAAATGCATAAAAAACTGAAAAAACTAAATTGCCGAATAAGAAACTGACGAATAAGAAACCAACTTCAGCCCCGAATAAGAAACTGGACGAATAAGAAACCAACTTCAGCATCGTGCAAGGTTGTGTGTGTGTGTGTGTGTGTGTATATATATATATATATATATATATATATATATATATATATATATATATATATATAATATAATATATATGTGTATGTATATATATGTGTGTGTATATATATATATATATATATATATATATATATATATATATATATATATATGTGCATGTATATATGTCTGCATACATTGGATAGATCAGTATACTGTCCTATCTATGGTGCATTTAATTGATGGCTGATATGGTGTCTATTGTAATGATCCAGACAGCACTGGGGTTGCTTATTGACCCCGTATATGGACAAAGATCAATCACATCAGAGGAAATCCAGAGTCACAATGGGGGCGCACTACACCTGTTCCCGATCTGCCCCTTCTTTGTGCTATGCTACGTCTAGCATTTACCAAACTGATGGTTGCGGCCCGGCTGCTACAGCAAGACCTGCGAAAGATCGCATGGATTTCGCAGGATCGTAGTCATGCATATAAAGCTCCCAGCTTGACCAATCGGGATGAGATGCCCATATGTGCCCTTTTTAACATGGCACTTTAGCAAAGATTTTCGAGAAAGATCTCTTAAAAAATTGTTCCTAATCTCCTGCATAATTGTAGAAAGCTGGTAGTGGGGGACCCCAGATGTATAGGGCATCATTCACTTTGTGGACCCCTTCCGACGAGGGTGCCAGCTATACTACCACCCCAGATATTTATATTTTTTTTTTAACCGAAACTCCGTGTCTAAGGCCTTGTGCGCACTGGGAAATGGAATTTTCTTGAGAAAATTCCGCATGCTCTCAAAGATTACCGCACCCGCGGTAAAAAACCGCGGGAAACCGCACCCGAAAACCGCATGCGGTTTGCTGCGGTTTTACCGTGGTATTATTCGCGGTATTGCCGCGGTTTTGCCGCGTGCGGGTTGGGATGTGCTTTATTGCATTCAATGCAATAAAGCATATTGAAAAAAAAAAAAAAAAAGTAATTTAATTCTGAGATAGTAGATAGACAGAAGAATAGATAGAGGGATAGATAGATAGACAGAGGGATAGATAGAGGGATAGATAGATAGATAGACAGACAGAGGGATAGATAGATAGAGGACAGATCGCTGCATTTCCCACGGTCGGCAGTGAGTTCACATTACCGGCCGTGGGAAATGACCAGTAATTACCTCTGCTGTCTGCTGCTTTCATTCAGCGCTGTGTCTGTGACAGTTGCGGCTGGATGGAAGCAGCGCAGGACCTGTGGATTACGCCGGAGAGGTGGATTACGCCGGAGCTTTGGTGCGGGAGGGGTTAATAAAAGGGTGAACGAGGCTTGTTTGTTTTATTTAAAATAAAGGATTTTTCGGTGTCTGTGTTTTTTTCACTTTACTTACGGGTTGATCATGTCAGCTGTCACATAGACGCTGCCATGATCAAGCCTGGAGTTAATGGCGGTGGTCCCCCACCACCATTAACCCCTTGTATTACCTTGCTGCCACTGCTACACGGTGGCAAGAAGAGCCGAGGACACGCCGGTACTGCCGCATAATGCATGCGACAGTGCCGGGGCAGCTGCGGCTGATATTCTCGGCTGCGGGAGGGGGAGTGAGGCGGGGGACATTAACCCTGCCCCTCTCCCTCCCCAGCCTGAGAATACCGGGCCGCCGCTGTGTGCTTACCTCGGCTGGAAGGTAAAAATACAGCGGAGCCCACGTTCTTTGTTTTCTATTTTTCCGTTTTCTTTCTATGTGTGTTCTATGTGTCTGTGTCTATGTGTTCTATGTCTGTGATGTGTTCTGTGTCTGTGATCTGTGTGTGTTTACTCTGCACGGCTTCCTCTTCCTGTAATGACATCACTTCCCTGCAAACCGCAGACAGGCGATGTACATTACCGGAGGTAAACCGCGAAATACCGCAGGGAATAACGCAGGAAAACGCAGTGAACCGCACAGAATTTGCTGCCTGCGTTATTCCCTGCGGGATTTCATGATTAACATTGGAGTCAATGGAGTGAAATCCCGCAGCGATGTGCAGAAAAGAAGTGACATGCACTTGTTTTTGCTGCGGGATTCCCGCAGCAAAACATGCAGCTGTCAAATTCCGCCCAGTGCGCACAGGATTTTTTTTCTCCATAGGATCTGCTGGTGATTCACTGCAGAGATGTTATGAACATTTTCTGCAGCGAAACATGCAGCAAATCCGCGGAAAATCCGCGGCAAAATCCGGTAAGTGCGCACATAGCCTTAGGTAGTTTTTAGCATGGTGTAAATTGGGAGGGGGATTAACCACAGACATTTTGTCTATCGCCTTTGCTGTAATTACAGGCATAAATGAATGACAGATAATTTGGGGGATATTGACGCTAACGCGTTGTTGCTCTTTTATGCGCAGGTTGTGGCAAGTTTATTTCTTGTAACCATAGCAACAGCAAACCAGTCTACACCCACCTATGAATGGACGGATGAAACAGGCGAGACCCTTACATGTAAGAAGTGCCCGCCGGGGACCTACGTGGAACAACATTGCTCCTCTAAAACAGACACCGTGTGCAAAACGTGCCCAGAGGAACATTATACCCAGTACTGGAATTACCTGGACAAATGCAGATTCTGCAATGTCATCTGTCAGGAAGGAGAACAAGTAAAATACGAGTGCAATTGCACCCACAACAGGGTATGTGAGTGCCAGCCTGGCTACCACCATAGTGGCCACTACTGCGTCAAAGATCCACAGTGCAATGTGCAGGAAGACAAAGAAGAGGAAGGTGAGTGATGGAGAAATAACAAAAAAATGTACATTTATTGATATAGCTTAGCAAGCAGAGTTGTAGTGTAAATCATGGTGGATGGACTTAAAATAGCAAAGCATGAGTAGTCAGGTAGGAGACAGTTCTGTCTATATCCTATTTAAAGACCCATTCATAGAACTGCATTTGAGTTGTGGGGGTGATTAAAAGATTTTAAAGGGGTTGTCCCATGAGCAAAGTTCATTTTAATCAATAGATCTTGGAAAAATAATAAGTTCCATTATTGGACGTGTTTAAAAAAAAGTGTTCCTGTGCTGATATAATCTTATAAATGTCTCCCTGCTATGTACTGTGTAATGGCTGTGTCTGACCGTACAAAAACATGGTCTGGTCATACCATGTCTCCTGGGCAAGGAAGAAATAAAAAAGTATGTAGACATTACAGCAAGGAATCACAAATAATTCTGTCTTTGAGGAAAAGATTTTTTTAAAAATAGGCAGTGAAATGCTTTACCTCACAAGAAGAATCAGCTGTAATCCCATCCAGTAAAATCTTTATACTCTTACTTCCTCCCCTGCCCAGGAGATATGGTATGGTCAGAATGTGTCCTGTACAGTCAGACACAGCCATTACACAGTACATAGCAGGGGCACATTTATAAGATTATCTCAGCACAGGAACATTTTATATAAAGATATCCAATTGTGGAAATTATTATCATTCCAAGATCCATTGATTAAAATCAACTTTAAACTTAACTTTGTTCATGGGAAAACCCCTTTAAGCTTCCACCATTGCAGCCATCTTTTGCTGACGACTTATATTTTTATCCTTTACTCTACCCGCAGGTGATGAAGAATGTGACAAGCTTGTCATAGATTTTATCGTGAGTCTCAATATTTCCAACAGCACCTTCCGAAAACTGGAAAACAGCATTTATAACCACAAAGGAAGAAGGCCTGTCTCCCAAAGAAGGGTTAGAAATCTATTAAGGGATTTCAAAGACAAAGACCCAGATCACCCCCTGCTCCCTCGACTTTTTAGTGTCTTAAAAAAAGCCAACATTTCAAACCTGGAAAAAAAGCTGCAGAAGAGATTCTTAGAGCAGGAAAATTCTGAGTAGCAACCGTGGAATAAGACTAAGAGGCACTTTGCACACTACGACATCGCAGCTGCGATGTCGGTGGGGTCAAATCGAAAGTGATGCACATCCGGCGTTGCAGTCGATATCGTAGTGTGTAAATCATTTTTGATACGATTAAGGAGCGCAAAAACGTCCAAATCGTATCATCGGTGTAGCGTCGGTCATTTCCATAATTTCGGAAGGACCGATGTTACGATGTTGTTCCTCGTTCCTGCGGCAGCACACATCGCTGTCTGTGAAGCCGCAGGAGCGAGTAACATCACCTTACCTGCGTCCTGCGGCTCACGCCGGCTATGCGGAAGGACGGAGGTGGGCAAGATGTTTACGTCCCGCTCAGCTCCGCCCCTCCGCTTCTTTTGGCCGCCTGCCGTGTGACGTCGCTATGACGCCGCACGACCCGCCCCCTTAATAAGGAAGCGGTTCGCCGGCCAAAGCGACGTCGCAGGGCAGGTGAGTGCATGTGAAGCTGCCGTAGCGATAATGTTCGCTACGGCAGCTATCACCATGATATCGCAGCTGTGACGGGGGCGGGGACTATCGCGCTCGGCATCGTAAGCATCTGCTTGCGATGTCGTAGTGTGCAAAGTGCCCCTTACACATTTAGGGCTCAATCCGAGGTCCGTAATTCACATACATGTTCTGTGCTTTCAAATAATAGAATGTGTACACCTTACAGTCTATGGCATTGTTTACATGTTTGGGGGGGTCTTTTCAGTGGGTAAATATTTTTTATTTTTATTTTTTTTTTAATTTTTTTACAAAGACGTGTGATTTTGATATGATGGACGAATCAAAATCACACATTCCAGTCTACGGGTCATTTTAATTCAGACAGCACATGTCATCCATGTGTTATCCCAGTGCTTGAAAAATATATTTTTATATATTATATTGATTATGAAAAAATAGATGATACACTGATGGTAAAAGCAGGTACACAAATGAAAAGTGGATGAAAATCTGATCAAAAAATCAGTTTTTATCAATGTGAGATAGGAAACTTCATTTTGAAGAATTTCAGGAAACATTTTATAACTTTCACAAAGTTTTTTTTTAACTTTTGTACTGTTGCATGGATGTTACCTCCTACTGTTCATTAATTTATTATAAACCTCCCCTCTCCCATTCATATACATAAATGTCTTTGTTGTAAAATTTTTGAATATTTTTCACACAAAAAAAAAGATATTTTGTATAATTTTTCTGTCTTGTGTTTTTTTTTTGTTTCGTTTCATATAATCAGTGAACCTTCCACATCGCCTTCAGGTGCGGCATTGCCTGCTACTTATATTGTTCATCCTGATCCTTCTGGTTCCTAAATTGATTATGGTTTAGAATTACATAGGCAGAGGGAAAAAGGAGAAGTAATTTAGAAATACAGAGTTATATGACATTCAACAAAAATTAGGTGAGGGTCATCACGGCACAGGAAAAAGACTAACACAACACTTGACATAGTGGATTAATAGGGCTTCTCCCAATTCAGTGGCGTAGCTCGGGAGGGGGGGGGCACCTGATTCGGCCACTATCCAGGTAACAACTATGGTAGCACTCTTTAATAATGGGTATACAGGTATACCTTAGAAGATGACTGCATATTACTGAAAATAAATCTACACAAAGGCTACCACTGATATTACCGCCATATGGTGACCATATAGTGGTAGATATCGGTCCTACAGTACATGTGAGAGATTATAGTACAGTTATAGGTGGTGACTTACAGCTAATGTTCTTTCTGATGGAGTCATTCACTTTTCTTGTTTTTTCTTTCTGGCCCAGCCCGACATGACGACTTCTGCAGCCAGGGCTCATCTGCAGAAATTACAACACAGACTCATCTGACTTCTCACATTTCCAGCCCAGACCCCATCTGTTTCCGACCTGCACAAACCCCTCATACTCCTGATACCCCAATACTGAGCCACTGCTGCCATATGTGCCCGTATTACTGCATCTGCTGTGTGGTACAATAACAGTGCTCCTCTTACTGCCCCACATACCGTATTTTTCGGACCATAAGACGCACTTTTTTCCCCCCAAATGTTGGGGGAAAGTTGGGGGTGCGTCTTATGGTCTGACTATAGGGCTGCGGCTGGGAATGAGGGTGCTGCGGGTCATCGGGGGCACGAGCAGGCAGCAGCAGCGCCTGCTCGTGACCACGTGGGCCCGCTCATTACATATGCACGCCCATCCTCCCGCCCATCTCTCAGCGCTGAAGCCGGCACTGACAGGTGGGCGGGAGGACGAGCGGGGACGCGCGCATAGTAAAGAGCCGGCATGATCACCCCTGGCAATTACAGCCTGGAGTGATCATGTGCGGCTGTATTCACTGCTCCCCGCGCGTCATTACCAGCGCGGGGTGCAGTGAATCAGTGCACTCACCCGTCCCCGTGTGTGGAGCCGCCCCCCTGCTGCACGCGATGACTTCCTGTATGTGCCGGTCAGCTGATCTGTGCCGGTCAGCTGATCTGTGCTGAGCTGGTCAGCTGATCGGCACATACAGGAAGACATCGCGATGCAGCAGGGGAACGGCTCCACACACACACACAGATCAGCGTGCCAGAGAGGAAGATGATCGGTGCTGCAGGGAGTGAGGAAAAGGTGAGTATAAACGTTTATTTTTTTTCTCTGTGCTATAGGATACAGGCCATATACCAGGATGGTATATGAGCACGATTGGAGTATATGAACAGGCTGGATGGGGGGGCATGTGAACAGGCTGGATGGGGGGGGGGTATGTGAACAGGCTGGATGGGGGGGGGTATGTGAACAGGCTGGATGGGGGGGGGGGGGTATGTGAACAGGCTGGATGGGGGGGGGTATGTGAACAGGCTGGATGGGGGGGGGTATGTGAACAGGCTGGATGGGGGGCATGTGAACAGGCTGGATGGGGGTGGGTATGTGAACAGGCTGGATGGGGGGGCATGTGAACAGGCTGGATGGGGGGGTATGTGAACAGGCTGGATGGGGGGGTATGTGAACAGGCTGGATGGGGGGGCATGTGAACAGGCTGGATGGGGGGGGCATGTGAACAGGCTGGATGGGGGGGCATGTGAACAGGCTGGATGGGGGGGCATGTGAACAGGTTGGATGGGGGGGCATGTGAACAGGCTGGATGGGGGGGGCATGTGAACAGGCTGGATGGGGGGGGCATGTGAACAGGCTGGATGGGGGGGGCATGTGAACAGGCTGGATGGGGGGGCATGTGAACAGGCTGGATGGGGGGGGCATGTGAACAGGCTGGATGGGGGGGGCATGTGAACAGGCTGGATGGGGGGGGCATGTGAACAGGCTGGATGGGGGGGGCATGTGAACAGGCTGGATGGGGGGGCATGTGAACAGGCTGGATGGGGGGGGCATGTGAACAGGCTGGATGGGGGGGGCATGTGAACAGGCTGGATGGGGGGGGGCATGTGAACAGGCTGGATGGGGGGGCATGTGAACAGGCTGGATGGGGGGCATGTGAACAGGCTGGATGGGGGGGGGCATGTGAACAGGCTGGATGGGGGGGGCATGTGAACAGGCTGGATGGGGGGGGCATGTGAACAGGCTGGATGGGGGGGTATGTGAACAGGCTGGATGGGGGGGGTATGTGAACAGGCTGGATGGGGGGGGGGTATGTGAACAGGCTGGATGGGGGGGTATGTGAACAGGCTGGATGGGGGGGGGTATGTGAACAGGATGGATGGGGGTTTATAGCAGGATCATATACAAGGCAGGAGGATCATTACCAGGATGGGGTACCTTAGTAGAGAATTTGGGGACATTACCCCCATAACAGTGTCAGCAGCAGATCCTCGCCCTACAACAGTGTGTCATGACCACATTTTTTGCTTAAAGTTTTATTTTCCCATTTTCCTCCTCTAAAACCAGGGTGCGTCTTATAGTCCGGTGCGTCTTATAGTCCGAAAAATACGGTACTAATGCCACCGCTGTACCCACACATGCTAATAATGCCTCATTTGTGCCCTCTAGATGGTAAAATTGCCTTCTCAAAAACATTATTGCCCTTGGCAAGTGCCTAGAAAAGTGTCCACATTTTGCCCCTAGAATGTAATAATGCCCCCAGTGTGCCTGTGACGGTCACAATGCCCTGAGTGCCCCTATAACAATAATGCTTCTTAAATGTCCACTTAACATTTAACAATGTCTCCTGAGTCTCCCAGGTACAGCTCTCTATACACAATATAATGGTCCCCATAGCCATCAATACAGAATGATGTCCCCACAGTTCGCTATATAGAGTATGATGGGCCCACAGCTCCTTATACACAATGTAATGAGCCCACAGCTCCCTATACACATTATAATGGGCCCACAACTCCCCTATACACAGTATAATGGGCCCACAACTCCTCTATGCACAGTATGATGAGTCCACAGCTCCCCTATGCACAGTATGATGGGTCCACAGCTCCCCTATACAGAGTATGATTGGCCCACACCTCCCCTATACAGTATGATGGGCCCACAACTCCCCTATACACAGTATGATGGGCCCACACTATATGTTATCAGGCTCTTATAATATATAGACCCCCTTCCACCACTACACAGCCCTTCATTATTTACATGTTATCACGCCCTTATAATACACTGTACAGAATTATTAGGCAAATGAGTATTTTGATCACATGATACTTTTTATACATGTTGTCCTACTCCAAGCTGTATAGGCTTGAGAGCCAACTACCAATTAAGTAAATCAGGTGATGTGCATCTCTGTAATGAGGAGGGGTGTGGTGTAATGTCATCAACACCCTATATAAGGTGTGCTTAATTATTAGGCAACTTCCTTTCCTTTGGCAAAATGGGTCAGAAGAGAGATTTGACGGGCTCTGAAAAGTCCAAAATTGTGAGATGTCTTGCAGAGGGATGCAGCAGTCTTGAAATTGCCAAACTTTTGAAGCATGATCACCAAACGATCAAGTGTTTCATGGCAAATATGCAACAAAGTCGCAAGAAGCATGCTGGGCAAAAAAGCCGCAAAATTACTGCCCATGAATTGAGGAAAATCGAGCATGAAGATGCCATTTGCCACCAGTTTGGTCATATTTCAGAGCTGCAACATTACTGGAGTATCAAAAAGCACAAGGTGTGCCATACTAAGGGACATGGCCAAGGTAAGGAAGGCTGAAAAATGACCACCTTTGAACAAGAAACATAAGAGAAAACGTCAAGACTGGGCCAAGAAATATCTTAAGACTGATTTTTCAAAGGTTTTATGGACTGATGAAATGAGAGTGACTCTTGATGGGCCAGATGGATGGGTCAGAGGCTGGATCAGTAAAGGGCAGAGAGCTCCACTCCAACTCAGATGCCAGCAAGGTGGAGGTGGGGTACTGGTATGGGCTGGTATCATCAAAGATGAACTTGTGGGACCTTTTCGGGTTGAGGATGGAGTGAAACTCAACTCCCAGACCTACTGCCAGTTTCTGGAAAACAACTTCTTCAAGCAGTGGTACAGGAAGAAGTCGGAATTGATAAAAAAAAGCATGATTTTCATGCAGGACAATGCTCCATCACATGCATCCAACTACTCCACAGCGTGGCTGGCCAGTAAATGTTTAAAAGATGAAAAAATAATGACATGGCCCCCTTTTTCACTTGATCTGAACTCCATAGAGAACCTGTGGTCCCTCATAAAATGTGAGATCTAGAGGGAGGGAAAACAGTACACCTCTCAGAACAGTGTCTGGGAGACTGTGGTGGCTGCTGCACGCAATGTTGATCGTAAACAGATCAAGCAACTGACAGAATCTATGGATGGTAGACTGTTGAGTGTCATCATAAAGAAAGGTGGCTATATTGGTCACTAATTTTTGGGGGGTTTTGTTTTTGCATGTCAGAAATGTTTATTCTAAATTCTGTGCAGTTATATTGGTTTACCTGGTGAAAATAAACAAGTGAGATGGGAATATATTTGGTTTTTATTAAGTTGCCTAATAATTCTGCACAGTAATAGTTACCTGCACAAACAGATATCCTCCTAAGATAGCCAAATCTAAAAAAAAACCCACTCCAACTTCCAAAAATATTAAGCTTTGATATTTATGAGTCTTTTGGGTTGATTGAGAACGTAGTTGTTGATCAATAATAAAAAAAAAATCCTCTAAAATACAACTTGCCTAATAATTCTGCACACAGTGTATACAGCACCCCAACCCCCCCCCCACACACACACACACACACACACACACACACATACACACACACCACACACATATCCCCTCATTATATACATGTTATCAGGCCCTTATAATATACAGCCCCCTGTCCACACACATCCCCTCACTACGTATATGTTATCAGGCCTTTATAATATACAGTTCCCCCTCCTACACACATCCCCTCATTACATCCATGTTATCAGGCCCTTATAATATACAGTTCCCCTCCCCCCACACACATCCCCTCAGTACATACATGTTATCAGGCCCTTATAATATACAGCCCCCCACTCACACATCCCCTCAGTACATACATGTTATCAGGCCCTTATAATATACAGCTCCCCTCCCCCCACACACACATCCCCTCAGTACATGCATGTTATCAGGTCCTTGTAATATACAGCCCCCCTCCCACACACATCCCCTCATTACATACATGTTATCAGGTCTTTATAATATACAGCTCCCCTCCTCCCACACACATCCCTTCATTACATACATGTTATCAGGCCCTAACATTGCACAGTAATGGTCACTGATACATGTCACCACGGTAACTCTCTTCCCTCCCCCACTGCACACAATCTTAGATAATCTCTGCATCTTACCTCCAGCCCAGAGCTCCATCTTCAGTAAGAGGGAATCACAGGCAGCGGGAGGCGGCACTAAGCACTGCACAGGTCCTGGAGGAACAGCAGGGAATCCTCTGCAAACAGTGCACTGTATGATAGGACCTAAAGCTTGTGACACGGCCAAGCCACTATATTTAAAGGTGCAGTGTCACTGATACAGTTAAAAGTATTGTAGCTCCGAGTGGACCACCTCTGAGCACGGGGCCTGGGGCGAACACACCCTCTGCCCCCCCGCTAGCTATGCTACTGTCCCAATTAGATCATAAATAGTGGTGTAACTAGAATTTGATGGGTCCCAGTGCAAAATTTTGACCTAGGCCCCCCTCCCCTATCACCGCATGTTGGTCATATGTATTTATACCTTTAGGCTTCTAAATACTATAAAGACATATGAATTGCCCTCCCTGCATTATGTAGTAAAGTCCCCCATCCTGTTCTAAGGTAACCCCTCCTGGGCTCCTTCCTGGTAAAAATATGTCCCCCATCCCGGTATATTTGCCCCATCTTGGTATATTCTGTCCTCCTCCTGGGCCTCTCTGGTATATTCTGTTCTTCTCCTGGACCCCTCTTGGAATACACTGTCCCCCTCTTGGAATACACTGTCCCCTCCTGGTATATATGTTCCTCTTGAGCCCCTCCTGGTATCTACTGTCCCCCTCCTGGTATATATGTTCCTCTCTTGAGCCCTTTCTGGTATCTACTGTCCCCCTCCTGGTATATATGTTCCACTCCCGGGTCCCCTCCATGTGTATACTGTACACTAGCTGGAATATAGGTATATACTGTCCTCACCCTACCTGGCTCCCACCTCTATATTCAGCCTGCAGAGGCTGGCAGCTTTCATCAGTGTTCGTGCTATGGCAACTCATCACGTCATTGTCATGCGCTGCCTCAGTCACTGAGATGCCACTGAAAGCTGCCAGTATCTGTTTGGCTAGTAGCGTGTATCACAGCGCAGGGATCTGACGGGTCTCTGCACCACAATGCATTTCAGCTGGATATGCGCCCTCAGAGGCACATCCAGCTGACGCTGGAGGGCCCCCTGCACCCCCAGGCCCGGTGGCGATCCCTGCAACCGCGATTGTTCCGCTCCTCATCATAAAGTATGTGTCCAACTTTCAGGACCCTCATCACTACTTGAGAATGAAGGGTCCTTAGTCCATGGTAAAATTAGTTGGTCTCAAATTTCAATAGAAGTCTATGTTAATTTCAGAAACCGCTTATTGATAGCAGCCATATACTTGGGAGACCTTATTTGTGCTAACACTGGGGGTTCTAGGAGTAAGACCCCCCACATATTTAATTGCAGGACCATATAAAGAAAATTGGAAATCTCCCTTTTTTTAAATTATTTTTATTTATTTTCAAAAGCAAACAAATCATTACATAGAACAAATAATATTAATAATATCAACAAAATTATCAGCAAAATGACAAGAAAATTGTATATCGCTCCATTTACAATTCAGTACTACAACATCTAATCAATGTTCACAGTATTCACAGCAAGACTCAGAATCTTTAATACCTCACGGAAACCCTTATAACTAGCTATATGAATGAATTTGCAACCATCCTGTTAAACTCTCCTACTCCCCCCCCCCCCTGAACCACCCACTACTCAAACCCACTCCCACCTAGTCACCTTCAACCCCCACCTCCAATCCTCCGAGTGTACCACCTAACTTCTCAGAGTAATACCACGCCGTCTCCTTAAATGGTGACATTAAGCGTTCTATTTCCTCCGAATTGAGGTAGGTTATAATAAACTCCCTCCACTTTTTGAGGTGCCTACCTAATCGTCCCGACTTCCTTCCAGCATCAAGGCTCTCTAACTCCATCAGCCGTTTTATATGGATTATTACTTCTTCGAACGAGGGTACTTTTGACTCCAACCAATATTTCAGTATCATCCTCTTTGTTGCAAGTATGATTACATGTAGTAGTGAAGGGGGATGTTTACTCCTCCTCCCCTCGACGCTCACCCCCTTCCACGCATGGAACAGAACCAGATTAGGGGAGAGAAGAAGTTTGATGTCCCAGAGTTTAGCCACACACTTTTATACTTGGGCCCACAGTGGCTCAAGGTGGGGACACAGTCACAATCCATGGTAGAGATCCGTTGCTTCTAAATTGCATTTCGGACAATGAGTAATCCTCTCAGGATTCTCAAGCTTTCTGGGCAAATTGAATGCATAAATCGCCCGATGCATCACTTTATACTGAGTCTCCCGCCACTGTTCATTCAGTATTGCCTTTCGTAGGGCCCTCCACCCCTCCATGATCTTTGTTCCAATGTCGGGGTCCCCTAGTTGCTTTTCCCATGGCTTAAAGAAACTCTCTGGCTGATAGCCAGTCAACTGGTTTCGCATTGCCCCATATAGAGATGAAATTGACGAGGACGTTTGTGTCAACTTGACCAGGCCGTCAAATGTATTAAGTGACACCTCTGACGATATGTCTTGCAATTGAGCCATAACCTTATGCTTCACCTGATCATACTGGATTATTTGGTTAGGATTCAACCCATAATTGTCTATCAATTCTTCCCTCCCCAACCATCTTGGCTCAGAAGGATGAAATGAAAAAGATGGGAGACCCTCTGTATACCTTTCCGCCTCCATTCTTCAAATAGTTTATTGCTAATTCCCTGGCTGAACCCTGGATTATCCCATAGGGGTAGATATTTAGAAAT
This sequence comes from Anomaloglossus baeobatrachus, assembly GCF_048569485.1. Classification (NCBI taxonomy): domain Eukaryota; kingdom Metazoa; phylum Chordata; class Amphibia; order Anura; family Aromobatidae; genus Anomaloglossus; species Anomaloglossus baeobatrachus. Next base: position 447,848,363 of record NC_134357.1, on the reverse strand, counting down.
TTTATATGCCAACTTGTAATGCTTCCTCACTGCCCTCCAGGCTGCTATCGTATCCTTAAACAGAGAAGACTGCTTAATTTTTTTGGGGTAGATTAGCTTGACTGGTGTGAAGAAGGGCCTTTAAATCCCATGGAAACGCATAATCTCTCTCAACTCCAAGGGACACATGTTTCTGTGAGCCATGAATCCAATCCATCCAATACCTGGACAGACAGGCCAGATTGTAACCCCTAACATTTGGTAGGTTTAATCCCCTATTATCCTTTGATGCAGTCAGCTTCCTTATACCAATGCGAGCTCGTTTCCCCCTCTACACAAACCTCGAGAAACTTCTATTAAGAAGTTCAACATCCTTATGTCTCAAGAGCAAAGGTAGAGTTTGGATATGATACATCAACTTAGACATGGACATCATCTTAATTAATTGTGCTCTGCCCATGATGTTCAACGGGAGGTCCTGCCATATCTGGAGGTCCTGAACTATTTGATTTATAAGAGGTGGGAAGTTTAGGTTATATAAAGAAGTCGGCCCCTTACCAATTCTAATGCCCAGATATGTGATGTATGATCTTGCTATAGAAATATGCTCACACTGGCCAGCCTCCTGCAAATGAGCCTTCCCATTGCCCAGGTACAGCAATTCACATTTAGTTGGGTTAATTTTAAAGCCTGAGTAGCTCCCGTATTCTCGCAATATATCTAATATAAGTGGTACCTGAGTTTTAGGATCAGAGAGAAACAACAGTACATCGTCGGCAAAGAGTGTCGCCTGTATCCGCATCTTATTTATGAGGATCCCTTGAAAAGTGCGATGGTCAGTTAACAGCCTCGCCAGGGGCTCTAAAGCCAGGTTGAAAAGAAGTGGTGAAAGGGGACAGCCCTGCCTAGTCCCCCTATGCAACTGAAAGGGAGTCGAGAGGAAACCTGGAATATAAACCTGTGCTCTAAGATTTGTATAAATATCACGTATCACATTGTAGAAAGACCCCGAGAATAGCATTGTGTCTAAAACTCTATAGAGCCAAGGCCACTCCACATTATCGAAGGCCTTCTCGGCATCTATTGTTAATAACGCTGGAGTCTCTTTGACCAGATCCTTAGAGCTCACCCTATCAAGGGCCAATAAGACTTTACGAATATTTTGCGTCGCTGATCTATTTTTAATGAAACCTGCTTGAGCTGGGGATATTAAATGGGGCAGGATTACGGCTAAGCGGTTAGCCATTATTTTTGAGAGTAACTTTATGTCCAAATTAATAAGTGAAATTGGCCGGTAAGAGCCTGGGGATAGCGGATCCTTACCCTGTTTCGGAATTAATTATATATAGGCTAGGTTACTATTGCGAAAAGACGCTTCACCCTCCAGGACCTTGTATATTTCTAACAATATAGGAGAGGTCTCATCTACCATCGTCTTGTAAAATTCAGCCGTGAACCCGTCTGGCCCTGGTGCTTTGTTGTTCTGCATACTTTTGAGAGTGCCAACTACCTCTTCCCCTGAAATTTTAGCGTTCAAAAAAGTACGTTGTTCCTCTGTGATCCCAGGAAGGGTCACTTTAGTAAAAATATTGTTATCTTTAATTGTGACTTGTATGTCCCCTGTGTATAATTCCTTGTAATATGCCCCCAATATTTCGGTTATCCTCCCAGGATTATTGTGTACCTCACCTGTGCGATCCCTCATTTGCATAGGTCCTTGCAGGGTCCCTCTAATTTTTACCAGATTGGCCATCAGTTTACCCGCCTTATTCCCAAATCGATGAAGGGTCGCCTCCTGGGCTGTTTTAAATATTTGCTCCCTCCTTACTGCCCACCTGTTAAAAGCCCCCTGCTCCAGCAACCAAACATCCCTATGGGCTGTGTCTGGGTTTTCCTGAAAGGACGTATACGCCTGTCTCAACTTAAAGGAAGTTTCAATAAATTTGGTCTGAATTTTCTTCCTCATTGAGGAAACATAACCTATTATTTTGCCCCTTAGGACCGCTTTTGCCGTGTCCCACAATAGCATCGGAGTGGAAATCTCCCTTTATATAAATGGCAGTATTATAAATAGTACGGAAAGTCCCTCTTCCTCATATTCTCTGATCACCCGCTATACAACTTATTGCGCATGGCGGCCGATTGAGTCGGATCAGATTCCACAGAGATGTGTAAGTAGACTAATCCAACAGGCATGTCTCCAAAGCCATTGTCAATAACTGAAGGTTTAAATTGGCAAATTTGTAACACAAAACCGTCTGGCGTCATAGAGGGCAAGATAAAAAAAAAAACAAAAGTCAAGTGTTTCACCCTGGGACCTCCTCTTCTGTCAAGCTAAGAAAACTCAGTATTTCTTGGTTATATCTGATTCCAGGAGCGCAGAGTGACAAACAATTTGGCCAACATTACAAGTGTCATTCAGCCTCTCTAGACTGTGAAAAAGCAGCTTTATTTCCCACATCAAAGAGCCGTATTTACAACAGCCATAGAGCACAGTAATAATGGCAGACAGTGGCATAACAGTGTCAATCATATAACGCCATAAATAATAACAGCCAGTGGCGTAATAGTATCAGCCATAGAGTACCCCAGTAAAAACAGACAGTGGCACAAACTGTACCAGCCATTGAGTGCCCCACTAATAACAGCCAGTGGCATAAAAAGTATCAGCCACATAGTGGCCAAATGATAGCTAATGGTATAAACAGTGTCAGCCATGGAGTGCCCCAATAACAACTAGCGCCAGCTATGGAGTGCCCCAATAATGACATCCAGTACAAGTACAAGTCATGGAGTGCCCCAATAACAGCTAGGAGTGCCAAAATAATAACAATGAGTACTCGCCATGGAGTGCCCCAATAACAGCGCCAGCCACTGGGTGCCCCAATAATAACAACCAGTACCAGCCATGGAGTGCCTTAATAACAGCTAGTGCCAGCTACAGAATGCCCCAATAATGACAAACAGTACTACTCATGGAGTGCCCCAATAACACCTAGTGCCAGCTATGGAGTGCCACAATAATAACAACCATTACCAGCCATAGAGTGCCCCAATAACAGATAACGCCAGCCACGGGGAGGCCCAATAATAAGCAGTACCAGCCACGGAGTGCCCGAATAACAGCTAGGACCAGCTATGGAAAGCCCCAATAACATCTAGTGCCAGCTACAGAATGCCTCAATAGCAACCAGTACCAGCTATGGAGTGGCCTAATAACAGCCAGTACTCCCTATGGAGTGCCTTAGCACTAACAGCCAATAGCATAAACAGAAACCGCTATAGAGTGCCTGACTGCTAATGCCATAAATAGTGGCATTAGAGGATCCCCATAAACAAAGATAGGCAACTGCTATATGGTCCAATAATGAAATATTCAGCAGTGTCAGCCAGAGTGTGCTGTGATGATAGAGGGTGCCCTATAAACCATGCCAGCCAAAAATTTCTCTCATAATTACAGCCAAGAGATGAGTACTAGTCAGATCGCCGTTTTGTTTGCTCAGCATATGATATAGCTGTCTGAGCGGTTTTGTTGCCGACAGCAACTAATCAAATCATTAGTTTAATTTTATAATTTACACAAACTGAACAGCAATCAATCAGATTACAGCTCACATCTGCTGTGCACATATGTCACGCCAGAGCGTACAGATACTCAGCATGCAGCGCAACACAAGGGTAACAATGGGAATGGTATAGAAGGAAGGCCCTGGCGATAAGACAAGGGGAGAAAGGACACCTCAAGTAAATGACCCGAGTCTGTACCCTACGCTCTCTAACATCTCTATACGGGTCCTTCCCCTCGTTACAGTCACTTGCCCAGGCCCTCGATTGCCCTGAAATCACGCTGGCTAGAAGGCCGACAAGAACACTAGTCTCACTACTACAATAATACAACACAAGGTAAGGGAGGGAGACAGAGAGAAAATAGACACAAAAAGGAAAACACTCCAAGCTCCTCCATTGCAGCTAAACAATACAGCTTCAATAGTCACGACTTCTGAGCTTCTTCCAGAGACAGGTTCCTTCCAAAGTGATCAGCATAGAATGAGAATCTATAACTGACGCCAGACTGTAAGACACGTGACATTTTATAGCAAAGGGGCATGGTTAAATTAAGGCTACAATGTACAGCCAGACAGAAAAGAGTCCTTCACTCCTACAGCACTAAAAGAAAGTGGATTGACTCAAATGCAAGTTGTAGACCTGTGAACAATAAGGCTTGTGATCTTCTGGTCCCAGACTTGCCAGAGGTCTACCTAGAGCAGGACACACTCATGACAACATCTGGCAGGTTTCACTCATTCACACGGACCGATGAAGGCCTCCTGACCCCAACAAAAACATTATTTAAGCCTATGAGGTGCTGAGTTTATGTCAGGAGACCCATGGCTGGTCAGGACATCATGGTGAATGTCGGATGTATGAAAATGGCCCTAGAGCCCCTCAACCTCATCAGCTGATATCAGTATTAGAATTGACACATGCAAAGGGCGGCGCATTACAGATTTAGATCTGTTTAACACGTCAGTGAAAACCACAGATGTGTTGTTAACAAAGCAGTGAAAAACATATGTCCCTCTGTGTCCCGTGATTCACGGCATACGTGTGTTGTTTATGTGCCATCCGTTATAGCACAAGGAGATAAACTCACCTGTCTCCGCTCCTGCTGTCCCTGATGCTGAACTCTTTGGCTCTGCTGTGTTTCTGGCCGCCGCAGTCTCCCCTCTGCAGCTACTTCTGGGTCGGCTGTGCAGTGCTTAAATTCATATGCATGAGAATAATTAGCAGGCTTGGAAGCTGCAGAGAGCAGTGGCTGGAGACCGCAGCGCTGGACACAGGTGAGATTAAAAAAACTTTTATTTTCAATGTATGTGTTTGTCTGGTACGTGTTTCACTGATCATACCATAGTGTGGTCCATGGGACAACAGTGATGCCGGAAAAAAACGGACATGTCTCCATGCAGAAATCACGGACACGCTTGTATGCCACACGGAGACATGGTCAGTGAAAAATCACTCGTGTGTGCAGACCCATTGATTTTAATGGGTCTTCGTATATCCGTGATTCTGGTACGTATAAAAACTCACATACGTACCAGAATCACTGACATGTGAAAGAGGCTAAGCTGAGGCCCAAAAGATCCAGATTACCTCTCCAAGGCATTTTTTTTTTTTTGCTTTCTATTATGCTCACAAAAGTTAGTTTTCATAAAAATATCTTATTTATGGATACCACAATGTACTGTATAGATATTTTGTGCTATCGATTAGTGATGAGCGAGAGCACTACTATGCTCGGGTGCTCGGTACACATAATGAACACTTAATACACGGATGGTCATCATGACTCAAGTATCTGAGTATAATGGAAGTCAATGGGGAGCTCAAGCATTTTCCGGAAGATTTCTTTTAAAAATGCTTGAGTTCTCCATTGACTTCCATTATACTTGAGTACTTGAGTAACGCCCATCCGAGCATTAACTGCTTGTTACAAGAATCGACCACCCGAGCATGGTAGTGCTCACTAATCACTACTAACGCTCACTTATCGGGAAGGATCTTATCGCTAAAGTGCATGTCAATGTCAAACATTTCTTTATCTTACGAAAACCTGATAAGAGCACTAGAATTTCAAATGAAATTTAGTCACAATACATGATGGGGAAGTAATGCTATGTGGTTTTCTGAAATAGTATTGTTGAGAATGTGCGGCTCAGTATACAATATTACAGAGGGTGAGCTTAAGCCCACATAAGCGGGCTTTACACGCTACGATTTCGCTACAGCGATCTCGTTGGGGTCACGGATTTTGTGACGCACATCCGGCCGCTGTAGCGATGTTGTAGCGTGTGACTCCTAGGAGCGATTTTGGATCGTTGCAAAAACGTCCAAAATCGCTCCTCGTTGAGATGGGGGTCCGTTCTCAATTATTGCTGCTGTCGCGTGGGCGAAGTTGATCCTCGTCCCTGCGTCAGCACACATTGCTACGTGTGACGCCGCAGGAACGAGGATCATCTCCTTACCTGCCTCCGGCCACAATGCGGAAGGAAGGAGATGGGCGGGATGTTACGTCCCGCTCATCTCCGCCCCTCCACTTACATTAGGCGGCCGCTTAGTGACGTCACTGTGACGCCGAACGGACCGCCCCCTTAGAAAGGAGGCGGTTCGCCGGTCACAGCGACGTCGAAGGACAGGTAGGTATGTGTGACGCGGGTGCGCGATTTTGTGCGCAACGGGCAGCGATATGCCCATCGCGCACAAACGATGGGGGCGGGTCTCATGCTAGTGATATCGGGCCGGATATCGCAGCATGTAAAGCCACACTTACTTTCAGACCTCCAAACATCAGCAATTTTGCCCATACTCTGGAGCGCTCGCTGAGAGGTGAGAGAAAGTCTGACACTCAGTTCTTGGGGGAAAAAAGAGGATTGCGTAGTCTGAAATGGGACATCACAGATCCTTATCTCCCCATCATCATCTGTATGGGGCCCCCATACACTTTAGCCTGTTGTACGAATCTGTCGATATTGGCAGGCTCAGCTGATGTTAATCTAATGTGTATAAGGGCTTTTTAATTCCAGCAGCTCCTCATATTACACATAATACGCTTGGATAAATCTAACCTACAGTGTCTCGCAGGATAGCTCGAGGCTATGTTCACATGGATTGATATGCTCTAGGCTACATTCAGACAAGCCTCATTTTATTCTGTGTGCGTGAGATCACAAGATTTCCTTCTCTACTTCCTTATCATCTCCTCTTTCCACCACCACATCCAAGATTTCTCCCATGCATCCCCCATACTCTGGAATGCTCTGCCACAACATATCAGACTCTCTCTCGCCTACCTTGGAAACCTTCAAAAGGAACCTGAAGACCCACCTCTTCCGACAAGCCTACAACCTGCCATAACCCTCAGTCCGCCATAGCACCGCACAACCAGCTCTACCCTTACCTACTGTATCCTCACCCATCCCCTGTAGACTGTGAGCCCTTGCGGGCTCCTCTCTCCTCCTGTACTAGTCTGTGCCTTGTATTGTTTATGATTATTGTACTTGTCCCTATTATGTATAACCCTTTCACATGTAAAGCGCCATGGAATAAATGGCGCTATTATAATAAATAATAAGTGAACAGACCCGTTCACATGAGCAATTTCCCACACAGACCTTAGGTCCGTCATGCAGCGCACCAATCTTGTATGTTGGTTTTATTGGGACTAATGGCACTTAGCCCCTACCCCTACCCTCACAGATAACCTCACATGGACACGGTCCTGATTACCGACCTGAGAAATTCACATACTCATGTGTACTCGGCTTTAGACAAACACACCATGGATTTTCCAGAAATCTTATATTTGGATTTCTGCTGTGAATGCGCAGAACCTGGGGCAAAAAATAAACATGCTAAGCTAAATACCATCTGAACCCCAAATCTATGAACCCGGCCCTAGATAATAATACACACTGGAGTTAACTGTTCTGTACAGTATCAAAAATAAAAGGTTTAAATGCACCGCCTTAGTGGAGAATCTCACATGATAGTGCCTGGTCCTGTGGCTATGTAATATTCACCTTGTGTTTTATGTACACAAGGAAGCAGGAAATCTGCTGCAGCTGATCGGTTTTACACTTTAGCCCCCATCTATGAGGAAGCAGTATAAGGAAACCACATGATATAGAAGATAACAGCTTGGGACAAGGAGAATGTCCTCAGATATTTAGATACAAGTAAAATATATCTTTAAAGAAGAAAACACCCGGGTCCCTCTTGTAGTCACCTACAATCCACATCTGGAAGTGTTTAGAGGAGCTGCACGGAAACTACAACCATTACTGCAAAAAGATGCCCGGTTAAAATCTATTTTTCCAGACCCCCCACTTCTGTGTTTTAGGCAGCCCCCAAATCTTAAGAAGCATCATTGTCAGAAGCTCCCTGTCCTCTCCAACAACAGGAACACTTCCCTGCAACCAGAAAAAATGTAAGACCTGTCCATTAATATTGACAACGGACAAGATAAAGATCCCCAGATCACATCAGGACTACAAGATCCTAGGTACCTTCAGCTGCACCACAACCAATGTGGTGTACTTAATTATATGCACCAAATGTCCAACTGGGGGTCTGTATGTAGGGGAGACAGGACAACAGCTCAGGACAAGGATGAATTCTCACCGCCACACAATTAGAGAAAAAAGGATGGCTCTACCTGTGGCCAAACATTTTTGTAACTCAGATCACAGCATCATGGACATGAAATTGCTGGTATTGAAAGGAAATTTCAAGTCCCAGAGAGATAGGAGACTCTGGGAGTACAAACTTATGATGACCTTTGACACATTCAGAGCAGGAATGAATGTGTCTCATGGATTCATGTCTTTTTACATCAGTTAAAAGATGTGCTCCTCTGACCATCCGAGCGTGTCACAGCCCGGACCAGACCCTTATCAAAGGACAATAAAACTTTCACACTGAACTGCAGCAAAATTTATGGCTACAACAGTTTGTCCCCCTGCCATAGAGATAAGGGGGCTTTACACGGTAGCGATATCGCTAGCAATTTCTAGCGATAGCGACCGTGTAAGTACCCGCCCCCGTCGCACATGTGATTGTTTGTGATCGCTGCCGTAGCGAACATTATCGCTACGCAGCGTCACACATACTTACCTGGTCGGCGACGTCGCTGTGACTGCCGAACAATCCCTCCTTCAAGGGGGAGGGACGTTCGGCATCACAGCGACGTCACCGCAACGTCACTAAGCGGCCGGCCAATCAAAGCAGAGGGGCGGAGATGAGCAGGACGTAACATCCTGCCCACCTCCTTCCTTCCTCATTGGGGCCGGCGGCAGGTAAGGAGATGTTCCTCGCTCATGCGGTGTCACACATAGCGATGTGTGCTGCCGCATGAGCGATGAACCACAACGCTAAACAACCCTTACCGATTTTTGACTTTGGGACGACCTCTCCATGGTGAACGATTTTCACCATTTTTGAGGTCGCCTAAGGTCGCTGGTAAGTATTACACGCTGCGATATCGTTAATGACGCCGGATGTGCGTCACTAACAACTTGACCCCGACGACCAAACATTAACGATATCGTAGCGTGTAAAGCCCCCTTTAGTTCTGTTTTATATAACTTGGTTTTTTTTTTTTCTGCACTTTTCTATGTCCTGTTGTGTATAAATATGTGACTCTTCAGATTTTGTGTTATACCATGCCTGATGAGGAGACCTGAGTAGTCTCGAAAGCTTGCTATTATTACCATCTTTTCAGTTAGCCATTAAAAGGTATCAACCACTGAGGACTCTCAGTTCTCAGATATTTAGGTCATGGTCTTTTATTAGTTTCTTTTTCCTCTTTGTTACTTTCTAGGGTATGTTCAGGGCCGAGACAAGGGGTAGACAGGGTCGGCACTCGCCTAGGGCGCTACCTCCTGCAATTAAAGAATAAAATAAAAATGATGTTGAATGCTTGCGGCCACCTCTCACCTTCCTCTGGCTGCAGGCATTCAGCACAATGACGGCCGGGGCACAGGCACAGTGAACAGTGTCAGTCACTTACACCGCTCCCCCTTCTCTGTGCCTGCGCCCCAGCCATCACTCCCTCCCTGCACTCAATTGTATTCACGTCTATGGGACACAAATACAATTGATGTGAGCACTGCCCGGACAGGAGCAAAGGAGCTTGAGCTATGTGCGCACGTGTGCGCTCTGCACCGCACCGAAAATGTGCGCTTCAGAGCGCAGCTGAAAAGCTGCGTTCTGAAGCGCATGGTGCTGGCAGATTCGTGCGCTCTGCATGCTACCTCTCCCTATAGACAGCATGCAGAACGCACGAAAGAAGTGACATGTCACTTCTTAGAACGCAGCGATTCGGCAAGCAGCCGAATCGCTGCGTTCTAACATGCCACGTGCGCACGGCCCCTGCACAATCTCCATAGATTGTGCAGGGGACGCAGGACGCATGCAGTTACGCTGCGGTGCAGAACGCAGCGTAACTGCATGTAATACGCACACGTGCGCACATACCCGTAATCAGCAGAACGCAGGTCACAGGAGGAGGAGACACTCAGCTAGAACATCACTTATTGCGAATGGTGGATACCTTGTTATCCACTGTATATAGAGGTGTTATCAGTTACTGTACAGTAGGAGGTGAACTGTATTATCTACTATGCAGTGGGGAAAATATGTATTTGATACACTGCCAATTTTGAAAGTTTTTCCACCTACAAAGAATGGAGAGGTCTGTAATTTTTATCATAGGTACACTTCAACTGTGACAGACAAAATAAAAAAATCACATTGTATTATTTTTAAATAATTAATTTGCATTTTATTGCATGAAATAAGTATTTGATACAATAGAAAAACAGAACTTAATATTTGGTAGAGACCTTTGTTTGCAATTACAGAGGTCAGACATTTCCTGTACTTCTTGACTAAGTTTGCACACACTGCAGCAGGGATTTTGGCCCACTCCACCACACAGATCTTCTTCAGATCTTTCAGGTTTCGGGGCTGTCACTGGGCAACATTGAGTTCCAGCTCCCTACAAAGATTTTCTATTGAGTTCAGGTCTGGAGACTGGCTAGGCCACTCCAGGATATTGAAATGCTTCTTATGGAGCCACTACTTAGTTGTCCAGGCTTAGTGTTTCGGGTCACTGTCATGCTAGAAGACCCAGTCACTACCCATCTTCAGTCCTTTTACTGAGGGAAGGAGCTTGTTAGCCAAAATCTTGGGATACATGATCCCATCCATCCTCCCTTCAATACGGTGCAGTTGTCCCATCTCCTTTGCAGAAACGCTCCCCTAAAGTATGATGTTTCCACCACTATGCTTAACAGTTGTGACGGTGTTATTGGGGTTGTACTCATTCTTCTTCTTCTTCCAAACACAGCGAGTGGAGTTGATACCAAAAATTTCTGTTCTGATCTCGTCTGACCACATGACCTTCTTCCATACCTCCTCTGAATCATCCAGATGGTCATTGGTGATCTTCAAAATGGCCTGGACATGTGCTGACTTGAGCAGGGGGACCTTGCGTGCCTTGCAGGATTTTACTCCATGACAGCGGTTACCAGCAGTAATCTTTGAGACTGTGGTGCCAGCTCTCTTCAGGTCCTCACGTGTAGTTCTGGGCTGATTCCTGACCTTTCTCAGAATAATTCTTACCCCAAGAGCCGAGATCTCGCATGGAACTCCAGACCGAGTAAGATTGATAGTCATCACGTGCAGGAGGTGTCCCAGGGCCCACCGTTGTTATAGTTCCCCCTTGCATTGAGGTGTTTTTTGTAGTGCGCCAGACAATCGTAGGTCTGAGAGCAACTGTCACGCCGTGTATTCTGACTTCTCCCACTCCAAGCGTGACAACTATACAGTAGAAATCTAAAATTAGCAAATAATCTTAACCCCTTCATGACTGAGGACGTACCTGTACGTCGTAAATCATGAAGGGTAATCACTGCCAGCTGCTGTGGTGAGACGGCGGCGATTCCTGCACATTTATGCTGATTTGAACAGCAGACGTGTGGTTTACAGTTGCAGGTGGATCCGCGATTTACCTGTGCCTGTTAACCCTGTTATGACAGCATGATTTAAATGGTTGCGGCAGAGAAATTGTCTTTCCCATCCGCCATCGGAGGCCCCATGACGTGATCATGGGGAGCAGATGGTTGCCATCGTAGCGACGGGTCATGTTATGAATCCTGTCGCTATCATAATGTAGTACCTGTTACAGCCAGCAGAGCAGCGACTGTAACAGGAATGCAGCATTTCTGCTGATCAGAACTGTGCAGCTCTGATCAACAGAAATGAATGAATGAGCGATGAGACTGCTGATCTTTATAGCCCCTAGGGCAGGGGTTGGGAACCTCCGGCCCGCGGGCCGTATACGGCCCGTGACGACTTTTTATGCGGCCCCCGGGCACATTCCCGGGGACCATTGTGCTTTGGTGGCAGCCGCGCTTTTCCCGGCTGCCGGCCCTTTAAATCCCACTGCCTGATGCCCTGTGGGTAGATGCTAGAATGTACGGGCTCTCTCCAGATCCTGACTTCCAGGACCTGACTGCAGCCCATACATTCTAGGCTTATCCCCGGCCTGTGTGCTCTGGTGGGCGGGTAAGCAGCACGCTGCAATAAAGTCACACAGAAGAGCTGCAGCAGGTTTACCAGCCTCCCGAAACTGTGCTGTGTGTGTGTGACTCTCCCTCCCCCTCACTGCGAGTACTCAACCCATCGCTGCCCCCCCGCTCCGTGCTGTGTACCCCCTCGTACTGTGTGTACCCCCCAATGCTGTATGTACCCCCCAATGCTGTGTGTACCCCCTCGTGCTGTGTACCCCCTCGTGCTGTATGTACCCCCTAGTGCAGTGTGTACCCCCTAGTACAGTGAGTACCCCCTAGTACAGTGAGTACCCCCTAATGCTGTGTGTACCCCTTAACGCTGTGTGTACCCCTTAATGCTGTGTGTACCCCCTCGTGCTGTGTGTACCCCCCCAGTGCTGTGTACCCCCTAGTGCTGTGTGTACCCCCTCATGCTGTGTGTACCCCCTCATGCAGTGTACCTCCTAGTACAGTGTGTATCCCCCAGGTGCTGTGTGTACCCCCAGGTGCTGTGTGTACCCCCTAATGCTATGTGTACTTTCTAATGCAGTGTGTACCCCCTAATGCTGTGTACACCCCAGTGCTGTGTACCCCCTCAGCGCGGTGTAACCCCTCACTGCTGTCCGTGCCCCCCTAGTGCTGTCTGTACCCCCTGGGTGATATCTATGCCCCCCCACCAGTGCTGTCCGCACCACCTAATGCTGTCCATGCTGCCACCAGTGCTGTCCATGCCACGGTGAGTGCTGTCTGTGCCCCCCTTATGCTGTCCATGCTCCCCAGTGCTGTGTGCCACCCCTCAGTGCTCTTAACTGGCTACTGCTGTCTGTATCCTCCCACTGCTTTCTATGCTCTCCAGTCCGTGCTCTCCTGTTGAAGTCTATGTTCCCCCAGACCTGTCTGTCTCCCTAGTGCTGCCACCCAGTGCAGTCCATGCTGCCACCCAGTGCAGTGCGTGCTGCCACCCAGTGCAGTGCGTGCTGCCACCCAGTGCTGTGCGTGTCCCCAGTCATGTCTGTGCCACCGCCAGGGCTGTCCATGCCCCCTACTGATGTATATGCCCCAGCCCCTCCTGTGATGTATATGCCCCAGCCCCTCCTGTGATGTATATGCCCCAGCCCCTCCTGTGATGTATATGCCCCAGCCCCTCCTGTGATGTGTACTCCCAGTGTCTCCTGTAATTTATGCGCCCCAGCCCCTCCTGTGATATAAACTCCCAGTGTCTCCTGTAATTTATGCGCCCCGGCCCCTCCTGTGATGTGTATGCCCCCAGCATCTCCAGACAGAGACAAACCTGGAAAAGCAGCTGTGAGAAACAAGATGATCAATATCACCGAACATCACAATCGCACCAAAGAGAAGCAGCTCCAGCCTCCACAGTAGGGGTGAGTTAATTAATCGTTTGACCAAATATAGCAAGGTTATTTTTCAGGTTGATAATGTTGTGCGGCCCCCAAAGGTTAGTAGGAAATTCCAAATGGCCCCCGGCAGTAAAAAGGTTCCCCACCCCTGCCCTAGGGGAATTAGTAAAAAAAAAACCTAAAACAAATAAAAAAAAACAAACAATAGTTTAAAAAAAATAAAAGAAAACAAAACCTAAAAGTGCAAATAAACCCCTATTCAAAATTAAACGGTTAAAAAAATAAAAAATATATACACATTTGATATCGCCGCTTTCAAAAATGCCCACTCTATCAAAATATAAAATCATTTAGCCCAATTGGTTAACGGTATAGCAGCAAAAAAATTGCAAACGTCAAAATTACGTTTTATTGGTTGTTGCAAATTTTGTGCAAAATGCAATAACAGGCGATCAAAAGGTAGCATCTGCGTAAAAATGTTACCAATAAAAACGTCAGCTCGAGACGCAAGAAATAAGCTGTCACTGAACCCCATATCCCAAAAAATGAGAATGCTATGGGTTGTGGAATATGGTGCACAAAGTGCACCATTTTTTTTTTTTTCCCAAACTTCTGAATTTTTTTTAACCCCTTAGATAAAAGTAAATCTATGCATGATTGGAATCTATGAACTTGTACAGACCTGAGGCATCACACTGACACATCAGTTTTACTATACAGTGAACATGGTGAATAAAATACCCCCGAAACAATCGTGCAATCGCACTTCTTTTTGCAATTTTTCTGCACTTGGATTTTTTGCTATTTTCCAGTATACTATAAGGTAAAACTCATGGCTGCATTGAAAATTACAACTCATCCCGCATAAAACAAGCCCTCTAAAGGCAAGATTGATGGAAAAATTAAAAAAGTTACAGTTCTCAGAAGAAGGGAAGCGAAAAATGGAAAATAGCTCGGGGTTGAAGGGGTTAATACTGCTACCGTAGAGTATTTATCTCCATAAGATGACATAAAAATGGAATATATTTGGAATATATTATACAACAGTTCAGCACCATCCGGATAATTTCTGGCTCTCTTGTCCATTCACTTTATTTTATCTTTGCTCAGTTTAGAAACGTGATTATTTATTTCCAATAAATAATTTTTCTATTTTCCTACATCAATTTTAACACTTGTTTGTTCTTATATGCCTCATCTTACTATATCCTATTCAGTTATATGTAGTTTTTTTTCTGAATGTGAACACAGCTCCGCCCCTTTCGGCCATGTTTTTTCCATCTCCTATATAAGAAAGTCCTTAGTTACCCCTCTCCACCCATAGCAGTTTTTAATTGCAATGAGATGACACACAGTTAGGGTCACAGAGCTAGGGACCCCAATATAGAGATATACCTTGACGAGGTTTTGGGGCTCAGTTACATTGATCAATGCGATTGCTAAATATCTCCTTTTTCCTAATATTCATGGCAGGTATGCAATTCATTATTCACATGTTCAAATTAGCAAGTAGCATTTTTCATTGTATATTCCAATATTTTTCCATATGCTTGAGGCATTATACCATTATTTAAGTTTGATGTGCAGCCTTATTCTTATATATGGTATGTATTTTTGGCTTGCACTCATATATATATATATTAGTGCTCACTTCAGTTATCCTATTCAGTCATCTTACTATATGGCAGCTGTGGTGACTATCTATCATACCGTGTAGAGGGCTAGTGTGAACAGGGTGTACAGTTTGGAGAGGGTCGGTAGTATGAGGGCATAGCGTGAAAGGGCGCGCAGAATGGATACGGAGAGAGGGGGCAGCGTGAAATAGGGGCACAGTATAGAAAGAGGTTACCATGGCGGGGACAGTGTGGAGGTACAGTGAGTGTAAGGGAAAACAGTGAATAGGGGACAGCCATGGTATAGACTGTGGTTCATAAGGGCAGATGGTGTGGTGGTTATAGCTGATAATGGCAGACAGTGTTGCAGTCATAACTCATTAAGGCAGACAGTGTGGAGGTCATATACCATAGGAGGCTTATTTAGGGCATAGTATGGACAAATATTTTAATGCAGAGGGCATTTGAAGAACACTCTTACTTTTAAAGGTACCATATCTTGATGTGTTGCAGAAGACCAAAGAAGAGGGAAGTCTGCAGAGATGATCTGTGGATATGAAAAGTCATCAAAGTGTCTGGACATGATGGAGATGAAAAAAAAGAGAAAGACACAATCAAAGATGTCACCTCTAAAGCTGGGTTTACACACTGCAACATCGCAAAGGACATCGCTGTAACGTCACCGGTTTTGTGATGTAACAGCGACCTCCCTAAAGCTGGGTTTACACACTGCAACATCTCAAACGACATCGCTGTAACGTCACCGGTTTTGTGACGCAATAGCGATGTTGTTTGCGATGTTGCAGTGTGTGAAACTTATCAGCGACCCGGCCCCTGCTGTGAAGTTGTAATCGTTACAAATCGTTCAGGACCATTCCTAGGTCCTTTGTTTCCCGCTGTGCAGCATGAAGTTTCAGTGTGTGAAGACTTTGCAGAGACTTTGTTAGCAACTTCCCTTTCAAAAGGCTGCTTATCAACGTCCCCAACAACCAGCTAGGTCGCTCTGCAGGTCCGGATCGCTGTTGAATTGTTGGCCAGGTTTCCCTGTTTGACTGCTCACCAGCGACTTAGCAGAGACTTAAAGTGTCTGGACATGATGGAGATGAAAAAAAAGAGAAAGACACAATCAAAGATGTAGGTACCTGGTTATCAAGTTGTATGTGATAACTGTTAGCAACAACTCCCAGTATCTCCTTACCATTGTTATGGACATACTGGGAGTTGTAGGTTTATGCGATACAAATGTATATGTCGCTAACTTGACATAGCAATTGATTGCTGTACTAAGATTGGTTCTTGTATTCAAGTACTTGTGGTTTTTGTGATGTATGACTGTACTGGTGATAGTACTGATGCCGTATTCATGTTCTGAGGGTGGTTCTGGTATAAGACTCATGTAATATTGATAACTCTGGTGCTCTATTTATGTAGTGATGATGATTTTGATTTTGTACTTATATTCAGAAGATGAATACATTACTAGAACCATTATGACTCCATGAATACATCATCAGAGCCACCATTAGTACATGAATACCGAACCAGTAGCACCATCAGTACAGGAATAAGGCATCAGAAACACGATCAGTAATAGAATATAACAGCGGAACCACTTTAATTACAGGAATATGGCACAAGAATCACCAGTAGTGTTGCAAGGTGTATTTGTCGAATGATAGATATAGAAACCATAATACATTTGCTTATTATCTATGATGGGGTCTTTTTAGTTTCCAAAAGGGTATCTGCCAATAGCTAGACATCTTAATTGAACGGCCCACATTATGGTTAAGATACAGAATATTAGTTAACATGTCTATCCTTGGGAATGCCATTTAGAATATAGGATGTCAGGGATGAATATAGCTATTTGTCCTTTACATTGTGTAAATGGTCCGCAAACAGTGAGTGGTTCTTTATCTAACTTTGAAATTGAAAAAGGTAATTCTAGTGGAAGTGATCATTGGACCTTGTTACCTGATCCATGGGAGAGATGGTTTTTAAGTACCCTATTACCTTAGTCTCTGACCTATTCCTTTACGTGGGGGTGAGGGGACCGCCATTTGTTTATTTTGCCTAGGGTACCAAAATATCTTGTCCCTCGGTATGTGCACACATTAAATAATATTCACAGCAGCTTTTCTGTAGTAAAAACCAGAGCATTGACAGGAAAACTGTATGAGTGGGTTAAAAACGCTGCAAAAAAGCAGAAAGAATTGACATGCTGCAAATTTGAAAAAATGCTTTGATGTTTTCAATCTACAGGGAAAAACTAACCAGCATGTGTATGAGGTTTCAGAAATCTCTTTCACTTTGCTGCTAGTGTAAACTGCTGTGTGTTTGAACAAGCCCTTGGGTAGATTTCTCAGGAATTAGGCCGGGGCCACATGGGGGTCTACTGCGATCCTCGCATGATACTCTGTTCATGCTGGCAGAACAGCGGGAGCCGAGTGTCATGCAAGTGTCATAGCGACTGAGGTCCGCTCATGTGATTGGACCTCAGCTGCGGGAGGCAGGCGGGCGGGCACTGAGGAGGAGAGGGAGGGATTTATCTCCCTCTCTACTCCGTAGCCGGCTATTGCCATTCTCACACTGCACTCTAACACCGGTGTAATGCGAGTGCAATACGATTTTTCTCCTGCCCCATAGACTTGAATGGGAGCGAGAGAAACAAGGATCGCAGTGCACCTGCAGCATGCTGCGACTGTTTTCTCAATCTGATTAGGGCTGAGAAAATAATCGCTCATGGGTGCTGGGACACAGCTTAATATTCGTCCAAGTGGAATGCGATGTTTTATCGCATGCCACGCACTCCGATTTTCATGCCGTGTGTCTTAGGCCTTAATGATTTAGTTACATTTGATAACAGATTTATTCCATTCACACATACAGCCATAGGATATAATTGGGCTAGTCTCACCCGCTAAGGACAATGTACCTACTATAATATGGTGTGAGTAATGTGACTTGACGTCAATTACTTTATATTTTTTTCCTCAGAATCCTTCAAGGGTATCTGTCACCAGGGTATAGCTTCCTCATCTGAGAACAACATAATTTAAGAAAAGAGACCCTGATTCCAACTATGTATCACTTACTTTACTGGGTGCAGTGGTTGTTACACAATGTAGCATAGCTCAGAAAACTAACCTCGCTCACACCACAGCTTTCTGTGTACATTGTATATTGACAATAAGCTGCTAATCAGTGCTGGGGGAAGTTGGACTAGGTCTCACTTTGGACCTAGTCTGGGCAGTGATCATCTCAAGCTGATAAAATGCTCGTTATATTGAAACAGCACAGAGTCTAATATGTGAGACATCCCTGAAATGAGTGTCTCTTCCCCTACCTCATATATATATTTATATATTAGTGCAGACCAAAAGTTTTGACACACCTTCTCATTCAAAGAGTTTTCTTTATTTTCATGACTCTGAAAATTGTAGATTAACATTGAAGGCATGAAAACTATGAATTAACACATGTGGAATGAAATACTTAACAAAAAAGTGTGAAACAACTTAAAATATGTCTTATATTCTAGGTTCTTCAAAGTAGCCACCATCTGCTTTGATTACTGCTTTGCACACTCTTGGCATTCTCTTGATGAGCTTCAAGAGGTGGTCACCGAAAATGGTCTTCCAACAATACAATCTTGAAGAAGTTCCCAGAGATGCTTAGCACTTGTTGGCCCTTTTGCCTTCACTCTGCGGTCCAGCTCCCCCCAAACCATCTCAATTGGGTTCAGGTCTGGTGACTGTGGAGGCCAGGTCATCTGGCGTAGCACCCCATCACTCTCCTTCTTAGTCAAATAGCCCTTACACAGCCTGGAGGTGTGTTTGGGGTCATTGTCCTGTTGAAAAATAAATGATGACCCAACTAAACGCAAACCGGATGGAATAGCATGCCGCTGCAAGATGCTGTGGTAGCCATGCTGTTTCAGTATGCCTTCAATTTTGAATAAATCCCCAACAGTGTCACCAGCAAAGCACCCCCAGACCATCACACCTCCTCCTCCATGCTTCTCGGTGGGAACCAAGCATGTAGAGTCCATCCGTTCACCTTTTCTGCGTCGCACAAAGACACAGTGGTTGGATCCAAAGATCTCAAATTTGGACTCATCAGACCAAAGCACAGATTTTCACTGGTCTAATGTCCATTCCTTGTGTTCTTTAGCCCAAACAAGTCTCTTCTGCTTGTTGCCTGTCCTTAGCAGGGATTTCCTAACATCTATTTTACCATGAAGGCCTGCTGCACAAAGTCTCCTCTTAAGGCTGGGGCCACACGGGCACTACTGCGATCCACTTGCATGACACTCGGCTCATGCTGGCAGTACAGCAGAGCCAAGTGTCATGCGTGTGTCCTTGCAACTGAGGTCCGTTCGTGCGAGCAGACCTCAGCTGCGGGGGGCGGGCCGGCACTCAGGAGGGGAGGGAGGGATTTCTCTCCCTCTCTCCTGCATAGTCGGCTATTGCCATTCTCGCACTGCACTAGCGGTACACCGGTGTACCGCGAGTGCAGTGCGATTTTTCTCTCGCCCCATTCACTTGAATGGGTGCGAGAGAAAGAGTCTCAGCTTAGAATCGCAGCATGCTGCGATTGTTTTCTCGGTCCGATTAGGGCTGAGAAAATAATCGCTCATGTGTGCTGACACACAGGCTAGAATTGGTCCGAGGGGAATGCGATGTTTTATAGCACTCCACTTGCACTGTTTTTCTCGCCGTGTGGCTTAGGCCTAACAGTTGTTCTAGAGATGTGTCTGCTGCTAGAACTGTGTGGCATTGACCTGGTCTCTAATCTGAGCTGCTGTTAACCTGCGATTTCTGAGGCTGGTGACTCAGATAATCTTATCCTCCACAGCAGAGGTGACTCTTGATCTTCCTTTCCTAGGGCGGTTCTCATGTGAGCCAGTTTCTTTGTAGCGTTTGATGGTTTTTGACACTGCACTTGGGGACACTTTCAAAGTTTTCCCAATCTTTGGACTGACTGACCTTAATTTCTTTAAAGTAATGATGGCCACTCGTTTTTCTTTACTTAGAATTTGTATTATAGCAAGAAAAAAGCAGCTAACAGTCTATTCAGTAGGACTACCAGCTGTGTATCCACCAGACATCTGCACAACACAACTGATGGTCCCAACCCCATTTATGAGGCAAGAAATCCCACTTATTAAACTGAAAGGGCACACCTGTGAAGTGAAGACCATTTCCGGTGACTACCTCTTGAAGCTCATCAAGAGAATGCCAAGAGTGTGCAAAGCAGTAATCAAAGCAAAAGATGGCTACTTTGAAGAACCTAGAATATAAGACATATTTTCAGTTCTTTCACACCTTTTTGTTAAGTATTTCATTCCACATGTGTTGATTCATAGTTTTGATGTATTCAATGAATGTGAATCTACAATTTTCAGAGTCATGAAAATAAAGAAAACTCTTTGAATGGGGTGTGTCCAAACCAAACTTTTGGTCTGTAATATTATTGATAATATATATATATATATATATATATATATATATATATAGTAAGTTATGACTTATTGATTGTCCAACTGCAATGACCCCTGGTGGTCTATTCTCTATGGAAAAGCTGGAAATAGCCTAGTATTTTCTTTTACGTTCTCCGGCAGTCCCATAGACAATAAATGAAGGTAAGGTCGACAATGTGCACCTCAGCTCCATTCATGTGTTTCTGCAGGACCCGATTCTCAGGATCACTGGGGATTTCTGTGCACAGCAATCATTAAATTATCCCCAATAATAAATAAAAAAACAAACAGATTTCTACAAAAGTCATTTATGGAGGAATAGTCAGAGAGCAGATGGTTGGTTCAATAATGTCTTTGATGACGTTGCAGCCTTAAGTCCAGTACTCCGGATGAAATAAAACCTTCAAATGTTTAAAGCATGACTATCGTTTTAATTATTATTTCATACATCAATAATGCACATGAAAATAAGAAACTTTGTAATATATCTTATCAGACAAATTTGCTTCTTTCTCTGCCAGAGTTGAACAGTAATTAACCAAATTCTCAATTCTGATGTAAAATCTGTATTCAGTGAAGACTTTCCCATTACTGAGACAGGAGAGGGCAGTTGTTACTGGAGAGAATATATGACAGCGGAGGAGGGAGGAGCTATAGGCAGAGGGAGGAGCTAGAGGCAGAGGGAGGAGCTAGATTTATAGCTCTGCCCCCTCCTAACTCAGAATTGAGAATTTGGATAATAACTGATTAATTCTGGAAGAGAAAAAAACTAATTTGTCTGATAAGATATATTACAAAGTTGCTTATTTTCATGTGTACTATTGATTTCTTAAAAATTAAAATGACTGTTGTTCCCCTATGTTTGTTTTTATTATTATTATTATTATTATTATTATTATTATTAATAATAATAATAATAATAAAAGCGGCCATCACTTGATCACAACTAAGATTGAAGAAATACAAGCCAGGTTACTTCCAGATGGGTCAGAAGATACAAGCTGTTAATGTCGACTGTGGAGTAGGTAGTCTGAATGTGTATGGGTGTTATCGGACTAGGCACATTATGCTATATGCGATTCAAGCAAGGTCTGTGTTTAATGGAGTTTAAAATTGAGCTTTGCCAGAGCACAAAACAGCTTCAAAAAGTGCCTCACACTATGGAGAAGCCAACAGATAAGCTATAGATGATATTCACACAAAGATGCTTCTAATGTGCCACATACTGTATTTTCCAAATTCATATCTACCACCCTTTTACACATCTCACATGTACAGCTCTCATGCTCTACTCACATTTCTGAAACCCTCAAAACCAACCGCTACCACTATACAGTGCATGAAACGCTCACACAAATCCCTGAACCACCTGCTCATTCTCTTTATTCTTTGTCTAGTCTCTGGTGATATCTCCCCTATCCCTGGCCCTTCTTGTACTAGTAAATATAACTCTCCTCCTGTTGCACATGGAAACCCTGCTAATCTATTCAACACTCATTGCATACCTTCTCCTTTCTCTTTAAATTGTGCCCTCTGGAACCCGTGATCAGTGGGCAACAAACTCCCCTACATCCAGGACTTTTTCTTAACTTTCTGGCTGTAATTGAAATCTGGCTCCAACTGCCTTCTTTTATGGTGGGTTACATTTTTCACACAACTCCAGACCTAAGAACAGACAAGCTGGAGGTATTGGTCTGTTCCTTTCATCACATTGTGCTTTCCAAGGTATCCCCCTCTCCTCCCCCCTTCTCGGGTACCCTCACTTATGTTTCCTTCCTTTGAAGTCCACGCAGTTAGACCCTTCAAGCCCTTCTCTATGCGAATGGTGGTTGTGTCTCTCTCTCCAGGGAACACCAACCACTTCATGGATAACTTTGCCACCTGGCTTCCACATTTTCTATCCTGTGACCACTAGCAGACACAGACAAAAAAAAGGGCCCCTGTGCAAGAACAATAATGGTGCGTGCCCACGATCAGTGTTTGCAGCGTTTTAGACGCAGCATTCTTCAGCTGTGTACAAAACGCTGCCTTGTCCAGTACAAGCATAGTGGACAGGATTTCTACAAATTTCCGCAGCAAACACTGACCTGCGGTGCGGCTTTCCAGACCGCAGCATGTCAACTGTTTGCTGCGGATTCGCATGCGTCTTCCGTAGGGAGAACACAAGCGAGAGGCCACAGCGCCCCGAACCCTGACCGTAGGCACAGTCAGCTGTGGTTTCCTGCGTTCTCCTGCGGAGGAGACGCACGGCCCCGCAGGTCAGGTCCCACTGCGTTCTGAACGCAGCGAGTCCTGATTGTGGGCACATACCCTAAATGTACTCTTTGCAATTCAAGAGCTCATCATAATGTACAATTCTGCCTTGTTTGGAGGTAGAAATTGACCCCCTTACCTCTTGGGCCCCCTTACCTCCAGGTTGCACTAATGATATGTCTGTCCCTACCTGTGACATTCCCATTCTCATTTAGGGGAACTTTAACCCATTGATAATCCCCTCTATGCATCTGCTACTCATCCTCTATCACTAACTTCCTCTATTGACCTTTCACAGTTTACTAACTCCTACACATGAAGACGGGAATACTCTAGACCTGGTCTTCTCCCGAAACTTTCCTCTTCCACTCTCTGACCACAACCTTCTTTGCTTCTCTGTCAAGAACTATCACCCACTCAGGACAACTCCATTTACAGGACATACAGAAATCTATATGCCATGAATACCGAGCAATTTCTGAACAGCCTAGTCATCTTTAGCTCCTCCTTCTCTTGTCCAGACTCACCATTGCCACGTTATAATAATACATAACAGAGTATCCTAGATGAAGCAACACCTGGTACACAAAAAACCCAATACAGAAGCTGGTAATCCTGCATGCACTGCAAACATGTTTTCTCCAGCGGTGCTTAAGGTGTGCCGATCATCAGTGGAAAAAATCTGTTTAGGCAGAAGACTTATCCACTATGAGTTTGTGCTCAAAACTTATAATTCTGCCCTCCATCTGGCTAAACAAGTCTACTTCACAATCCTTATCACACCATTTTCTGACAATCCAAAATTACTCTTCGCAATTTTCCAGTAGTGCCTGAGACATAAAATACAGGCCCCTGTCACCAATCTCAACGCTGATAACTGGACAATTATTTCCAAGAAAAAAATCGACCCATATCAATCAGGGCATTTTTGCCCAATCCACTCACAGCTTGGATCCCCTTCCCTCCCGCACCTCAAGTTCACTTTCCACTGAACCTGTCACAAAAGAAGACGTTACCCGGGTCCTCGCTTCTTCTCAACCTACAACCTGAACCAATAACCCAATTCCCTCATATCTCCTTCAGTCTCTCTCAGGCTGTTACTATCCAGCTAACTAAAATATTTAACCTCTTGATCGGTTCCAGAAACTCTATCTACTTATTCAAACATGCCATCATAAAAACTTTACTATAAAAAAACAAACAAACAAACATCCCTTGATCAGAACTAATCTTTCAACTCATGGTCCAGTCCCATCTAATCCGTCATCTCTGCCAGATGACTCTCTACTTGACCTTCTACATTTGTGTTGCTTCTCTTTACACTCTTTACTGAAACTGCCTTTATTAAAGTCTCTAACGATCTATTAACAGCTATATCTAATAGTCACTACTTCCCGCTGATTCTCCTGGATCCCTCAACTACATTTGACACTCTGGTTCATCAGCTCCCCCTTACTATACTCCACGCTATCGGACTCGAGGATACTGCTCTCTTTTGATTCTCCATCTACCTCTCTGACTGCTTCTCCAGTGTATAATTTTCTGGTTCCTCTTACTCTCCTCTTCGCTTTAATGTTGGGGTTCCACAGGGTTCAGTCCTAGGCCCCCTCCTCTTCTCATCTATGAGCTGTTCCCGCACGATCACCGCCGGGAACTCGGCCTAAGCGATAACCGGACTCTGACTTTTACAGCCTGAGATGATCCCTGTGCCGCCCCTAGCTGTTTAACCACCTGAATAGTGATCAAAGCATTTAGGAGGCTGGAAGAGGGAGTGCGCTCACTCTCTCACCCGTTCGGGATCCCGGGACATGTTCACGGGGGCCCCAATCGTTGCCATGGTAACCCAAGCTTAATTGATGACCTCAGGGTCTGCCAGCTACAGTGGTCTTTTAGACCATGCCAGGAGCATGGTCTAACAGACATTTTGTCAATGTAAGGGTAAGTTCACATGTCCAGTAAGCATCAATTAAAATGGATGCTGCAGAGATCCGTTGGCAAAATGATTTCTGTCGGATCCATTTTTTTTAACATGGGTGTCTATGGAGAATGGATCTGTTAACGGATTGCTATTTATCTTCCATCTGAAACATATCATGTAAGGAAAAAATGGATCTGTTACACTAGCAAGAAAAACGAATGGCTAAATTGCTATCCATTAACAAATCTGTTCTCCATAGACTCCAATGTTAAAAAAAAAAATGGATCCGGCAGACATCAGTTATGTAACAGACAAAAAAGTTGTGTTTGGCCCTGTGCGCATGCTGCATTTTTTTTTGCATTTTTGGGTGCAGTTTGTTGCCCAAAACTGCATTCTTTGCATTGCATTCCCTGGCAAAGTCTATGAAAATTCAGAAGGGCAGTGCACACGTTGCTTCTTTTTTGCATGCAGTTTTGAGTGCAGAAAAAAAGAAGCAGCTTGTGAATTCTTTTTGTGTTTTGTCCCTGCGTTTCAGAGGACTGGCAGATCAATCCCCCGCTCACTCGGGATTGGTGGGGGATTGATCCCCGGTATCTGGCCAGATGCTGCTCCCCATATAAAGTCCTTGGGGACCAGAATCCGGTGCAAAGGGATAGGAGCAAGAGCTTCATACTCACCAATCACCGGGGCAGCTGTGACACTGCTCCCGCGGCCTCTCATTCTTCTTCCCAGCCACTCATTAGGCTCATACATATTCCCTGCTTCCCCTGCTCACCGATGGCTGTGATTAATTGCAGTCAGACGCGCCCCCACGCTGAATGACAGCTGTCTGACTGCAACCAATCACAGATGCAGGTGAGCTGGTCTATATCATACATTAAAATAAATAATTGAAAAAAATGGTGCGTCCCCTCAATTTTGATAACCAACCAAGATAAGGCCTCACAGCTCGGGGCTGGTACAGTGGGGAAAAAAAGTATTTAGTCAGCCACCAATTATGCAAGTTCTCCCACTTAAAAAGATGAGCAAGACAAAACAATCACTGATCTCAGGGAGACCAGCCAGAGAAAACACTGCCGGCAGCCAGCGAAGGCACTCAACACAGTGAAATCCTAGGTTCATTGCCCCCTGGGAAGTATGCAAATCAAAAAGGTCCGTGGAACCTCTGTTAGGAGTCTCGACACGGAAAATAGCCAGATATCCCTCCGGTAAAGGACCTAGCCAAGGAGTGGCTCTTTTTAGGAGACCACCATAACCACCATATTAAGTGGCCCTTTTAGTCAATATCCAGCTCTTGATGAGTTTAAAGATATGACAAGGGAAATACCAAGGCCAGGTATCCATCCACAGACAGCTGTTTCGGGGTATTGCCCATCATCAGTGTGGAGTAGGATTCTGGCTAGGTGGGAGCAATGCCTAGTAGACCAGCAAGACAAAACAATCACTGATCTCAAGGAGACCAGCCAGAGAAAACACTGCCAGCAGCCAGTTAAGGCGCTCAACACAGTGTAATCCTAGGTGCAATGCCCCCTGGTTAGTATGCAAATCAAAAAGGTCTGTGGAGCCTGTTAGGAAACTCAACACGGAAAATAACCAGATATCCCTCCGGTAAAGGACCTACCCAAGGAATGGCTCTTTTTAGGAGACCACCATAACCACCATATTAAGTTGCCCTTTTAGTCAATATACAGCTCTTGATGAGTTTAAAGATATAACAAGGGAAATATTTTTCCGTGTGGAGACTCCTAACCGAGGCTCTACGGACCTTTTTGATATACTTAAAAAGATGAGAGAGGCCTGTAATTGACATCATAGGGAGACCACAACTATGAGAGACAAAATGAGAAAACAAATCCAGAAAATCACCTTCTCTGACTTGGCAAGATATTTTTTGCAAATTATGGTGGAAAATAAGTATTTAGTCATCTAAAAACATGCAAGATTACTGGCTCTCACAGACCTGTAACTTCTTCTTTAACAGGCTCCTCTGTCCTCCACTCATTACCTGTAGTAATGGCACCTGTTTGAACTTGTTATCAGTATAAAAGACACCTGTCCACAACCTCAAACAGTCACACTCCAAACTCCACTACGGTGAAGACCAACGAGCTGTCAAAGGACACCAGAAACAAAATTGCAGCCCTGCACCAGGCTGGGAAGACTGAATCTGCAATAGGCAAGCAGCTTGGTGTGATAAAATCAACTGTGGGAGCAATAATAAGAGAACAGAAGGCATACAAGACCATTGATAATCTCCCTCGATCTGGGGCTCCACGCAAGATCTCACCCCGTTGCATCAAAATGATCACAAGAACGGTGAGCAAAAATCCCAGAACCACACAGGAGGACCTAGTGAATGACCTACATAGAGCTGGGACCACCGTAACAAAGGCTACCATCAGTAACACACTACGACGCCAGGTACTCAGATCCTGCAGTGCCAGACGTGTTCCCCTGCTTAAGCCAGTACATGTCCGTCTGAAGTTTGCTAGAGAGCATTTGGATTATCCAGAAGAGTATTGGGAGAATTTCATATGATCTGATGAAACCAAAGTAGAACTGTTTGGTAGGAACACAACTTATCGTTTTTGGAGGAGACAGAATGCTGAGTTGCATCCAAAGAAGCCATACCTACTGTTAAGCATGGGGGTGGCAACAGCATGCTTTGGGGCTGTTTCTCTGCAAAATGACTAGGACAACTGATCTGTGTACATGAAAGAATGAATGGGGCCATGTATCATGAGATTTTGAGTGCAATCTTCCTTCCATCAGCAAGGGCAATGAAGATGAAACATGGCTGGGTCTTTCAGCATGATAATGATCCCAAGCACACTTTTCTAGCTATCAATTATCCTATCATATTTTGTTTCTCCTTGTAAAAAACGCACTAAAACGCGGTAAAAACGCATGCTTTTTTTTATGCATTTTTCGGCCAGAGGGTGCATTTTTTTTTGCTTAAGAAACAAAACTGCAGCGTGTGCACATACCTCTTTTTATCACAGAGCTGAGAAAAAAAAAGTGGAATGAAAGGCAATCAAAAAGTAGTACATAAATGAAAATGGTATTGCTTAAAACAAGCCAACATAAAGAAAACCCCAATATAAATGTGCTTTAATCATGCTGACCCGAAGAATAAAGCTTAAAAAACAACAATTCCTCAATTGCTGTTTCTTCTTGATTTTGCCTCACAAAACGTGGAACAGACAGTGATCAAAAATATTATATGGCCCAAAATGGTACCAATAAAAACTCCAACTCATTCCGCAAAAAAACAAGCCTTCACATGATTGTCAGGAGAAATAAAAAAACTATAGCCTTCAAAATTCGGTGATGAACAAAAAACTTTATTTTGTAAAAAAAAGTGTTAGTAGCCGAATGTAAAAAAAAAAAATATAAATATGGTATTGCTGTAATCGTACTGACTTACTGCCTTATCACTTAAAGTGCAAGGTGAAAAGCGTAATAAAATAAAGCCAATTCTTCAATTGCTGTTGAGTTGTTCATTATGCTTCCCAAAGACTGGACTAAAGGTACTGTCACACTAAGCGAAACTCCAGCGATCCCACCAGCGACCTGGTGCGTTGCTACATGGTCGCTGGTGAGCTGTCAAACAGGCAGATCTCACCAGCGACCAGTGACCATCCCCCAGCCAGCAGAGACGCATGGAAGCGATGCTGCGCTTGGTAACTAAGGTAAATATCGGGTAACCAAGGAAAACACTTTTCTTGGTTACCCAATATTTACCTTAGTTACTAGCATCCGCCGCTCTCACGCTGCCAGTGCCGGCTCCCTGTTCCCTGCACGTGTGCAGGGAGCCAGCACTGGCAGCGTGAGAGCACACCGCTTAGCACTGGCTCCCTGCACTCCTAGCCAGAGTACACATCGGGTTAATTACCCGATGTATACTCCAGCTACGTGTGCAGGGAGCCGGCACTGGCAGCGTGAGAGCAGCGGACGCTGGTAACGATGTACATATCGGGAAACCAAGGAAAGGGCTTCTTGGTTACCCGATGTTTACCTTGGTTACCAGCGTCTGCAGAAGCCGGCTCCCTACACATTCAGTTGTTGCTCTCTCGCTGTCACACACAGCGATGTGCGCTTCACAGCGGGAGAGCAACAACTAAAAAATGGTCCAGGACATTCAGCAACAACCGGCGACCTCACAGCAGGGGCCAGGTTGTTGCTGGATGTCACACACAGCAACATCGCTAGCAAGATCGCTGTTGCGTCACAAAAATCGTGCCTCAGCAGCGATGCTGCTAGCGATGTTGCTTAGTGAGACGTGGCCTTAAGGCTCAGCTCACATTTATCCTGCAGTCTACGCTGAGCACTTATATTGAAGTTTCTCTGTAAATCTCTGAAAAAATGTGATTCAGACAAAATTTCCAAAGGAAAATAACAAGGCAGCTGGAGTAACTTTGAAATCCTGTCTGGCCTGGGGTCTGGAGGTGTCCATCTTTTTGAGTGTTGTTTTAGGCGTGTACAAAAGTGTGATCAACAACAGTTTTGTGCACCTTTAAAAAGGACACCGATGAACAGAGGCCAAACGGAGTCCGGAGTAGCTCTGCTGCCTCATTATAGTGAATGGATTTGTCGGAGGTTTCACCTGAATCACGTATTTTGGATATATAGATGGAAACCCTAATGTAAAAGCTCAGCTTAGAGTACAGGATAAATGTGAATTGATCCAAAATGTTCCCTACCCCAAGTTACTACCAACAGCATTCAACTCAACCCATAAAAAAACAAGTCCCCACACAGGTCTGTCATCTCCGTCATCTGTTAATGGAAGTTTAGGGGGCTTTCACTTTACTGGTAGCACAAAGGCTCTGAAAAAGTGCTAGGAGCCCCACCCTCACCAAAAAAAAGGAAGCCAGCAAAATATTGGCTCCCAAATTCAAATGTCTCCCTCTCTTTCGAGTACCACATTGTGTCTAAACCACAGTTAACATTCATATGTTTGGTATTGTTGTAGTAAGGAGAGCCCTCTTAATTTCTGGGGTGCATCTCCAGAAGCATGAGCTTGGCATAATGTACGGACACTACAATAGCGTTTGACTTCATGGGTATTTTCCAAACACAAAATCATCACTACACCCATAGATGAATTTCCAGAGGGGTATAATTTCCAAAATGGATTCACTTGAGAGGGGTTTCTGCTGTTCTGGCACTTAGGGGCTCTGCAAATGGAGTCCAACTATTATAGGAAAATCTGTGCTCCCAAAGTCAAATGGTGCTCCTTCCCTCCTGAGCCCTGCTGTGCGGCAAAATAGTAGTGTATAGTCACATGTGGGGTATTGCCACATTCAGGAGAAATTGTATAAATTCTGGCTCCTTTTTTCATCTATTCCCCTTGTGAAAATTAAATTGGAAATCTGGGGCCAAAACATTTTAGTGGTAAAAATGTAATTATTTTTTCTTCACTGCCCAATAGTATAACATTTTGTGACACACCTGTGGTGTCAGAATGCTCACTGCACCTCTGGATGAATTCATTTTGGGGTGCAGTTTGTAAAATGGGGTCACATGTGGGGAGATTTCTGCTGTCATGGTACCTCAGGGGCTCTGCCAATTAAACCATATTCTGAAGTCTCCTTCCCATCTTAGCTTTGCATTGTAACTCAAAAGTAGTTTCTGATTACATGGAGGTTATTGGTGCACTCAGGAAAAATTACACAAACTATATGGTCAATTTGTTTATTAAGTCTTATAAAAAATAAAAACTTGGTCCTAAAACAACATTTTAGTGAAAAAAAGTACGATAATTTATTCTTTCTTCACCAGCCAATAGTATAAAATTCAGTGACACACCTGTGATGTCAATATGCTCACAGCACACCTGGATAAAATCATTAAGGGGTGTAGTTTGTAAAACGGGGTCACTTATGTGGAATCTGCGGTTTTGGCATGCCAGGGGCTCTGCCAATATGACATGGCACCCAAAAACCATTCCAACTAAATCTGAACTCCAATATGGCGCTCTTCCCCTTCAGAGCTTTACACTCAAAAGTAGTTTTCTACCACATATGGGGTATTGTCAAACTCAGAAGAAATTGTGTACCAAATTGTATGGTGCATTTTCTCCATTTGCCCTTTTTGAAAATGTAATCTTTGTAGCCAAAGCAACATTTTAGTGTAAAAAAAAAGTTAATTTTTTATTTTCACAGCTTAATGCTATACAATTTTGCGAATCACCTGAGGGCTAAAATTGCTCACTACACCCCTAGATGGATTCCTTGAGATGTGTAGCTTCCAGAATGGGTTTACTAGTGGGGGGTTTCTGTTATGTCATGTCAGGTAATATTCAAACGTGAACTGGCATACGCTATCTATTCCAGCCAAAATGTCACTCCAAATTTCAAATGGCGCTCCTTCCCTTCTGAGCCCTGCTGTGCGCCCAAACAGAAGATTTCCACAACATACGGTGTTATCAGTGTAACCAGGAAAAATTGCATAACGAATTGTATGGTCCATTTTCTCCTGTTACAGTTGTGAAAATGAAAAATATGGCGTTAAAGGAACATTTTTTTCTTCATTTTCACAGCTTAACGTTATTAAATTCTGTGAAGCACCTATGGGTTCAAAGTGCTCAGCACACCTGTAGATAAATTGACAGGTGTACGGTAGTTTCTGAAATGGGGTGACTTGTGTGCAGTTTGCACTATTAACACACATCAGGGACTCTGCAAACCAACATGACCTCTGCTATCCATTCTGGGCAATTTGGGTTTTAAAATTCAAGTAGCGCAACTTCCCTTCTGAGCCCTGCAATGTGCCCAAACAGTACATTTCTACCACCACATATGGAGTATTCCTGCACTCAGGAGAAATTGCACAACAAATTGTATAATCCAGTTTATAATGTTACTCTTGTGAAAAGAAAAAAAAATTGGGGTTACAGTATTTTTGTAGTAAAATCATATTTTTTCATTTTCACGGCATAACGTTATAAAATTCTGTGACGCACTTGTGACTTGTGCATTCAATGTGTTCACCACAAATGTAGATAAATTTATTGTGGGATGTCACTTCTGTGGGGTGTGAGATTCATGTGGGATTAGTGGATGAGTGCAGGTATATCTCACCCCGGTATCGGTCCTATGTGACTAAAGGTACTTTCACACTTGCGTTGTTTTCCTTCCGTTACAATCCGCCCTTTTGGAAAACAGCGGAATCCGTTAACGGATTCTGCTGTTTCCCATAGACTTGTATGGGTGACGGATTGTGCCAAAAGGACCTGCGTTGCTTCCGCCCAGCGGGAGGAACGCAGCATGTAACGTTGTTTTGAGCAGCGGAATCCTCAGGATTTCACTGCGCATGCTCTTTTTTTTTTAAATCACAAACTTTATTTTGTCTCGCAGTGGCCGAACGTTCAGCTGAGCGCTCGCCCGCCGGCAAGTGAGAGCGCTCAGCTGAACGCTCGCCCGCCAACATGCTTGGCCGCCGGCAAGTGAGAGCGCTCAGCTGAGCGCTGGCCCGCCGGCATGCCCGGCCACCGGCAAGTGACTGAGCGCTCAGCTGAGCCACCGGCCGCCGGCTATTGAGAGCGATCAGCTGATCGTTCACAATAGTCTGCTGCCGGTAAAACTGTAAAGAAGAAAAAAAAAAAATAAAATAAAAAAAAGCTTTCCGTTGTTTTGTACGATCCGTAGCATCCGTTGTGCCACTGTATGCAACACATCCGTTGCATCCGTAACACAACGCAATGCTACGGAAGCCGTCCAACGCAAGTGTGAAACTAGCCTGGTCAGGATCACCTGGTTACTAATGGATTAATCGGAGGTGAAGGACTGATGTAAAAGGAGTCTGGGAAGTTGGGGGAGGCTGCTCCAGCTGGGAACACAGAACGCCTGTCTGTGTAGGAGACACTTGTGAGTGGGAGCAG
This sequence comes from Anomaloglossus baeobatrachus, assembly GCF_048569485.1. Classification (NCBI taxonomy): domain Eukaryota; kingdom Metazoa; phylum Chordata; class Amphibia; order Anura; family Aromobatidae; genus Anomaloglossus; species Anomaloglossus baeobatrachus. Next base: position 447,815,759 of record NC_134357.1, on the reverse strand, counting down.
TGCTTTATGTCTGTATGGTTTAGCTAGAAGGGAGAAGCCCTCCAGTTGGTAGTTAGGATATCATACTGTATAGTTAGCGCCGGACAGGCAAGGATTTATTTTGTTGGTGTTTTTCTTTTGTTTATGCTTCACTGCAATAAACCTGACCAAGCGTCAGTTACACCTTGAATTCGGCTGTCTGCCTGAGGTGAATACGTGCCCTTTGAACCCAGCAAAGGTGATCCCTGAGCGTGTTATCACATTGTGGTGGAGAATGCGGGCAGCACGTTAATACGTCTCATAATGGATGACGTGGTGAAAGCGCTGGTAGAATCCACAGCTGTGCAGCAAGAAGCTAATCGCCTGATGTTAGCACAGTTGAAGGAACTGGTGGAATCGACGGTTAGAGACCACCAACTTTTGCAGCAGGTGGCGCAGCGTCTGGCGACCGTACCTGAGGGTAATGCGGAGGCCAACTAGAGGGTGATCCATGTGAGTCGGTACTGGCAGAAACTAACCACAGAGGACGATGTGGAAGCTTACCTGACCACGTTTGAACGGACGGCGCAGCGGGAAAAGTAGCCAAAGGAGCGATGGGCCGGCTTGCTTGCCCCGTTTCTGGCAGGTGAGGCCCAAAAAGCCTACTTTGATCTCGAGCCTGAAGCGGCGCATGACTTTGATAAACTAAAAGCCGAGATCCTGGCCCGGCTGGGAGTAACGACGGCCGTGCAAGCACAAAGAGTTCACCAATGGACTTATCAGCCCGATAAACCACCGCGGTCACAGATGTTCGACCTTATTCACTTGACCAAGAAATGGCTACAGCCCGAGGTTTTGACGACGCCAGAGATGATCCAAAGAATCGTCCTCGATAAGTACCTAAGAACTCTACCGCCAGCTCTGGAAAAATGGGTAAGGCATGGAAACCACACGACAGCGGATCAGCTAGTGGATCTAGTGGAGCGTTATTCTTTGGCAGAAGGACTTATAGACGATGCTACACATCCTCCCTCTTCCCCTTCTCGCTGAGGATCTGGTAAGATTGTTCCAGGGTCTAGAGGGGAGGAAAACAGGACTGCTGGCCCTGTGCGGCCTAAGGTGCCAAACTATGGTCTTAGCAAGGGGCCCGTGAGGTGTTTCCGCTGCCGGGAGGTGGGCCACATTGCTGCGAACTGTCCAGTAACTACAGAACCGATGCAGTGCGATGTCACAGACTTTGAAAAACGCATTGCTATGGGTGCACGGGTAGTGTATATTGCTGCATGTCAAGGTGATATGAAAAAAACACCTGTGTGAAGTGTCCATCGATGGCAATACTGTTGTTGCGCTGTTGGACTCGGGGAGTGTGGTGACTCTGGTAAAGGCCAGTCTGGTAGCAGTCCCGAAGGGACCGTCAGATACATTTTCTGTGACGTGTGCATGGAGACACCTGCTCGTACCTCACAACGGTCTCCTGCATTACTACGCCCTATGGGTCTGTGCATCATAAGGTGGGACTAGTCCCAGCGTTATTACATGATGTCATTTTGGGCAGGGATTTTCCCCACTTTTGGCAGTTGTGGGAGAACCAATTAGTACCCCAGGGTAGCCGCACAGATGATTCTTCTCCCACACCTTGTGTGGGCCCGCAGCCACTAGAGGATGCCCCACAAGAGGATTCAGAGGAGGAATCTGCTGAAAACAACCTCCAGTTCCCATTTTCAGTTCTGGCTGGTGATTCCGATGAATCCAGGGCAGAGGCGGACACGGGCGGCTGCCCCCCTTCCCGTTGGCTGAATTCGGAAGTCCAGAAAGATGACTTTCAAAGTGAGCAAATGAGAGATCCTACCCTTTCTCAGGCTATAAAAATGTTAAAATGATAAACAGGGTGCAGGTGGATGCAGGTACTAGGCTGGCTTACCCCTACATGGCCCTGGAGAATGACTTTCTCTATCAGATAGAGAAGAAGGGGGACGACACGGTACAATGATTGGTTGTGCCGAGGTCCTACAGGCGGAGAGTGCTGGACCTGGCACACGGACACGTGATGGGGGAGGACACCTGGGGATCCAGAAAACTACCGAAAGGATATTACACTGTTTTGTTTGGCCAGGCATGCATCACGATATTCGCACCTATTGTGAGTCTTGTCCCGACTGCCAAATCTCTGCACCTAGACCACGTTTCTGTAGCCCCTTAGTACCTCTGCCTATCATCGAGATCCCATTTGAGAGGATTGGGATGGATTTAGTTGGACCCCTCCCCAAGTCTGCACGAGGACACCAGCACATACTTGTCATCTTGGATAATGCCACTCGTTACCCCGAGGCCATCCCTTTGCGTAACACGGCTACCAAGACCATTGCCAAGGAGTTGGTCCATGTGTTTGGTCGGTGTCCCAAAACAAATACTCACAGACCAAGGAACCCCCTTTATGTCCAAAGTAATGAAAGAGCTCTGCAGGTTGTTACAAATAGCACAGTTACGCACCTGCGTGTATCACCCTCAAACGGACGGACTGGTCGAACGGTTTAACAAAACCTTGAAACAGATGCTCCGTAAGGCGATAGACAAGGATGAGAAGAACTGGGACTACTTACTCTCGTATTTGCTTTTTGCCATCCGGGAGGTGCCCTAGTCTTCCACCGGGTTCTCTCCTTTCGAGCTTCTGTACGCCCGACGTCCCCGTGGACTGTTAGATATCGCTAAAGAAACCTGGGAGGGACAGGTCACCCCGTTCAAAAGCGTAATAGACCATGTAACCCAAATACAGGACCGTATTGCGGCGGTGATGCCCATTGTTAAAGAGCATATGATACAGGCTCAAGGAGCACAGAAAAGGATTTATGATAGGGGGTCAAGATCCGTACTTTTGCACCCGAAGATAGGGTGTTGATACTGGTCCCCACGGCAGAGAGCAAATTCCTGGCAAAGTGGCGAGGCCCCTTTGAAATTATGGAAAGGGTGCGTCAGGTAAACTACAAAGTGTACCAGGCTGGTAAAAGGAAGCCTGAACAGAGTTATCACGTGAATCTGATAAAACCCTGGAAGGACCATCCAGCTCTGTCAGCAGGTCTGGCAGCAGACCATACCGGAGGGCGGGATTGCGGAAACGCTGTCAGAGCGGCAAAAGACAGACGTCAAGCAGTTTGTAATCAACAATCACGAGTTTTTCTCAGAAAAGCCCAGGCAGACCACTCTCATTAAACATGATATCATAACAGAGCCCGAGGTAACAGTTCAGGTAAAGCCCTACAGAATACCGGAAGCTCGGCGGGAAGCTGTCTCCCGAGAAGTGAAGACCATGTTAGAGTTAGGTGTAATCGAGGAATAGCATAGTGCCTGGTCGAGTCTGATTGTTTTAATACCGAAACCAGACAGCTCCATTCGATTCTGCAATGACTTCAGGAGACTAAATGTGGTCTCCAAATTTGATGCCTACCCTATGCCACGGGTCGATGAGTTAATAGATCGGCTTGGAAAAGCCCGGTATATCACGACCCTAGACTTAACAAAGGGCTATTGGCAGATCCCACTAACTGAGGCCGCTAAACAGAAAACTGCTTTTTCTACGCCGGACGGTTTATACCAGTATGTGTATATGTCGTTTGGATTTCACGGGGCGCCGGCAACCTTTCAAAAGTTGATGGACCGAGTCCTGAGGCCCCATAGGCAGTATGCTTCGGCATATTTGGATGACATCGCCATATACAGCCTGGACTGGGAGACACATCTCCAGAAACTACAGGCCGTGATTGAGGACCTGCGGGAGGCAGGTCTAACAGCAAACCTCAAGAAATGTCATATCGGGCTGGAAGAAGCCCGGTATTTGGGATACGTGATTGGGAGGGGAATTGCAAAACCCCAGATTGACAAGATACAATCCATTCAGAACTGGCCGCAACCAGTCAACAAGAAGCAGGTGAGAGCTTTTTTGGGAATAGCCGGCTATTACCGACGGTTCATTCCCAATTTTGCGGCTACCGCTGTTCCCCTGACCGATCTTACCAAAGGGAAAGACTCGGTCATGATCAAATGGACCTCGGCAGCCGAAGAAGCCTTCCGTAGCTTAAAACTAGCTCTTTGCTCTCAACCTGTGCTAATGACTCCTGACTTCCATAGTGAGTTTGTGGTCCAAACGGACGCTTCTGATACCGGTATAGGGGCTGTCTTATTCCAACTGAAGGAAGGAGAGGAACATCCTGTCTTGTATCTTAGTCGGAAACTAAATAAGCATGAACGAAACTATGCAATAGTGGAAAAAGAATGCTTAGCCATTAAGTGGGCTCTAGAGTCCCTTAAATATTACTTGGTTGGAAGGAAGTTCCGGCTGGTTACTAACCATGCCCCTCTCAAGTGGATGCACTTAAATAGGGAACGGAATGGCCGAGTGACCCGGTGGTTCCTTGCACTTCAGGACTACCGTTTTACGGTGGAGCACCGCCCTGGGGTGCAGATGGGGAACGCTGACGCCCTGTCTCGTGTACACTGTTTTGTGGGTGCCGTTGCTCAGCAGGGGTGGTCTGAGCAGAGGGGGGGGGATATGTGAGATTCATGTGGGATTAGTGGATGAGTGCAGGTATATCTCACCCCGGTATCGGTCCTATGTGACTTAGCCTGGTCAGGATCACCTGGTTACTAATGGATTAATGTGAGGTGAAGGACTGATGTAAAAGGAGTCTGGGAAGTTGGGGGAGGCTGCTCCAGCTGGGAACACAGAACGCCTGTCTGTGTAGGAGACACTTGTGAGTGGGAGCAGTGCTTTATGTCTGTATGGTTTAGCTGGAAGGGAGAAGCCCTCCAGTTGGTAGGATATCATCCTGTATAGTTAGCGCCGGACAGGCAAGGATTTATTTTGTTGGTGTTTTTCTTTTGTTTATGCTTCACTGCAATAAACCTCACCAAGCGTCAGTTACAACTTGAATTCGGCTGTCTGCATGAGGTGAATACGTGCCCTTTGAACCCAGCAAAGGCGATCCCTGAGCGTGTTATCACAGGGGGTTTCAACTATTTAGGCACATCACAGGCTTTGCAAATGTGACATGGTGTCCGCTATCGATTTCAACCAATTTTGCGCTCTAAAATTCAAACAGCCTTCCACTTTTTGAGCCCTGCCGTGCGCCCAAACAGTAGTTTTCCACCACATTTGGAGTATCAGTGCACTCAGGAGAAATTGCGCAACAGATTTTACAGTCCAATTTGTCCCGTTACCACTGAAAAATGCAAATTTAGAGGCTAAAGCAACATTTGTGTGGCAATAACTAAAATGTTCATTTTTTCCTTCCACATTGCTTTAGTATCTGTGAAGCACCTAAAGGGCTAAGAAACGTATTGAATGTGGTTTTGAGTAGTTTGAAGGGTGCAGTGTTTAGAATTGTCACTTTTGGGTATTTTCTGTCACATCAGCCCCCGGAAACATATTTCAAATGTAATGTGGTCCCTAAAAAAAATTGATTTCGTACATTTTGTTGAAAAATGTTATCCCTTTTAACAAACAAAAAAAAAATCTATTTAAAAATGATGCTGATGTAAAGTAGACATGTGCTAAATGAAATGTATTAACTATTTTGTGTGATATACAGTAACTATGCGATTTATGGTCATACAATTTAAAAGTTTGAAAATTGCAAAATTTAACCAAAATTCTAATATTTTCACAAAAAAACCCCTCTGTAAAAATATAGGCCTAAATTTACCAGTAACATGGAATGCAATATTTCAAGAACATTTTTTTTTCCAGAATCACTGCAAAATATTGAAACGTTCCAGAGTTTTTACCACAAAGTGACACTGGTCATAATTGAAAAAATTGGCCTGGTCAAGAAAGTGAGAACAGGCTGGGGGGAAGTGGTTAATAGAAAATATCAGGAATTGTTTGTCTGCGGTCTTTAATACCATGTCCTCCACTATATGAAACGAGCTCTCCAAATTTGGACTTCTAGTGTTTCCTCCCTATAATAACCTTCCTATACCCAATATTGCAATTTCCTTGGGTGATTCAACCATAGCACGCGAATTATCTTGGGGTCATATTAGATACAGGGCTTTCATTTATTCTCTATATCCAATCACTCACTCGATCATGTCATCTACACCTTAAAATAATCTCCAGAATCGACAACCTTTTCTCATTTTTTAAACTGCAAAAACTCTTATTGTTGCTCTTATTTATTCTAGTCTAGATAATTGCAACTCTCTACTGATTTGGTCTCATGATTACTAAAACGTTCTCTTCTCCAATCCTTCCTGAATGTGGCAGCCAAGATCATATCATATTTCTGTCCAGCCGTTACATCGATTCCTAAACCTTATGCCAGTCATTGCACTGGTTGCCCATCCACTACGGAGTACAATATAAACGTCCGACTCTCGCCCACACAGCTCTACAGTTTTTCACTGCCATAAATCTCCTCTCTCATCTAATCATTACCCTACCTGTGCTCTCCATTCTGCATCTGATTTAAGACTAACGTCCTCCATGATCTGAACCTCCCACTTGCATCTTTACGACTTCTCTTGTGCTCCATCAGTTTTCTGGAATGCACTATCACAGACAATCCAATTAATACCTAGCCCCGGCGTATTTAAGAGTGATCTAAACCCACATCTCTTTAGGATCGGCCTATCAATCACACTTTTCCACCTTTTTAATTTTTCCTCAGAATCTTGTACCGCCTATTGATGTCTCCACACCCTCCATGCACTCTATAGCACTTGTAACTGTACTTAGATACTGGCTGACAACGGCTCATACAGCTTTGTTTAGTATAATGATGGCTGGACCGTACATGACAACCACGTCCTACCTATCGTTTCATATATTTTTTTTTATTGTGAAGGTGTTGCAGAAAATGTAGCACTTGTTGCCAGGTTCCCCAATGGGTTAAGGAAACTGGAATCAACGTTAAGCTGCGTTTACACGACCGTATATTCATTCTGAGTGCTGTCCATGGGAAAAAAACAGACAGCGCAAGGACCAATGTTATTCCAGTGGGTTGTTCAGATGACATTTTTTTTTTTGCACATGGACAGAAAAAAGAGAATTTTGTTACTTACCGTAAATTCTTTTTCTTATAGTTCCGACATGGGAGACTCAGACCATGGGGTGTATAGCTTCTGCCTCCGGAGGACACACAAAGTACTACACTAAAAGTGTAGCTCCTCCCTCCGAGCATATACACCTCCTGGATGACAAATCTAACCAGTTTAGTGCAAAAGCTGAAGGAGGACATCCACCCATAAGTAGAGATAGAGTAAAACCCGGAATAACCGGAACCTCTGTCTACAACAACAGCCGGTGAAAACACACGGAACAAGAAACTGCCAACAGGCAACAGGGAGGGTGCTGGGTCTCCCATGTCGGAACTATAAGAAAAAGAATTTACGGTAAGTAACAAAATTCTCTTTCTTCATCGTTCCTTATGGGAGACCCAGACCATGGGACGTCTCAAAGCAGTCCATGGGTGGGAAATAAACAGAACTGAGAAGTAGGTAAAAACCTAACTTCACGAATGGGCGACAGCCGCCTGAAGGATGCGTCTGCCCAAGCTCGTATCTGCCGAAGCATGAGCATGCACTTGGTAGTGCTTCGAAAAGGTGTGCAGACTAGACCAATTGGCAGCCTGACAAACCTGCTGAGCCGTAGCCTGGTGCCTGAAAGCCCAGGAGGCACCGACAGCTCTGGTCGAATGCGCCTTAATCCCTGGCGGTGGGGGCACCTGAGAACATTGGTAGGCATCGGATATGGCCGACCTAATCCAACGAGCTAAGGTCGGTGTAGAAGCCGAGAGACCCTTGCGCTGACCCGTGGTTAGCACAAAAAGAGGTGCACCGCCTAAGAGCGGTGGTGCGTGACACATAGATCCGGAGCGCCCGCACCAAATCCAAAGTATGCAACGCTTTCTCAAAGCGATGCACAGGGGTCGGACAAAGGGAAGGCAATGAAATGTCCTGGTTAAGGTGGAAGGGAGACACCACCTTAGGGAGAAAGCCCGGAGTCGGACGGAGAACCACCTTGTCTTGGTGAAAAAAACAAAAAGGGTGACTCCGAAGAGAGTACAGTCAAATCAGAGACTCTCCTGAGAGAAGTTATGGCCACCAGAAAGACCACTTTCTGTGAAAGTTGAAACAAAGAAACCTCCCTAAGAGACTCAAATGGGGGGTTTCTGTAAGGCCGTGAGGACCAGATTAAGGTCCCAGGGATCCAGAGGCTGCCGGTAAGGCGGAATGATGTGAGATGCGCCCTGCATGAAGGTGCGCACCTTGGCCAGTCGGGCGATACGCCGCTGGAACAACACTGACAGAGTCGAGACCTGTCCCTTGAGGAATTGAGGGACAGTCCTAGCTGCAGACCGGACTGTAGAAAGGACAGGATGGTCGGCAAGTAAAATGGCCAAGGAGCATGGCCGGAAGAGCGACACCAGGACAGGAAAATTCTCCAAGTCCTGTGGTAAATCCTGGCCGAGGAAGACTTCCGAGCCTGAGTCATAGTGGAGATTACCTCGGAAGGCATGCCTGAAGCCGTAAGGATCCAAGGCTCAAGAGCCACGCCGTCAATCTGAGAGCCGCAGAATTCTGGCGGAAAACGGACCCTGTGAGAGAAGGCCTGGGCGGACCGAGAGATGCCACGGCACCTCTAAGAAAAGAGGCTGTGGAAAGAAAGCGCAAATAGGGTCTTACCCCAAAAACTATAGGGAGGGGAGGGGGGAGTAACACTCACCAGATGTAGTTGTGAGAGTCACAACTACTATAACAGCATGTGATATCGATCCACGGCTGCAGCCACCAAACAGCAGATAACAGAGAGTAGAGGAGAGATGGTGTTTACTTGCCGCGCCAACGGATCACTTAGACAGATGTTTAGATTAATGTCACTTTTATTTTCATATAGGTCGACGCGTTTCTGGAGCTTCTGCCCCCTTCATCAGGACCATCAGATACCAAATAACATCAAATCTGCCCCATTGGGACGATACAAGCAATATATAATCACATTGACGTCATCCGACCATCCCTCAAAAGAAAAAAACCGGCGGGAACCGGTGCCACGTTGTCAAATGTGACGTACTTTATATCATTATTAAAAAAATAATAAAGAAAACAAAAAACATAGAGCAGAGAATAAATTATGATGATACAGAACATTATACAGTAAAACAAAATGCAAAATAAATAAAAAAAAAAACAAAACATTGTACATATAATACAAACAACCCAGTGTAATAAAAATGTGAACAAAAACTTCTTTATCCTTTCAGTTTCAATCATATGTGTATGACCGCATAGCCACATGTTGTGCATACGTGAATCAACCATGTATAACCAAGTGTCAAAGATGGGAGAAGAACTCTCCTTCTCGTGCGGGCTGATCAAGTGAATGTGTATATTTATACTCGGCATCTATCAATGCCGCCACTATAGACGTGTGTATCGCTAATCCCGTGAAGATAAACCAAAAACAGCTAAGGAGATCAACTCGCATTGCACGCGAGCCCCATCGGGATGCCGCTACTCAATGATGAACTCAAAGTTCATCAAAAGCAGTAGCGAGCAACTCGTGGGACAGTGCTTTCTAGGAACAGACAGGGTAGAGACCGCTTCTGACCGATGAACTCAAGCTGTGGTTCACCAAAGGACAGAAGCGTGGGAAATGCCGATAAGCGCATGCGCCAAGGTCTGGATCCAAAGTACAAAAGTTCACTGAGAGGGCAAGAGCGTGGGAAAAAAAGCAAGAGCGCCTGCGCCGCACAGAACGACACCGAAACAATAGTGAAATAAGTCTGTAATGACAAATAAATAGTGCATAGTGATCATTTTGGGAACCATAATCCAGTCCTAGTCCAAATAAACAGATATTATGAGTGATATGAAAACCAAGAAATCCAGAATAGAACCCCATATAGCAATGATGCATTCTAACGGAAAAACATCCATATAGACAAAAGAGGCATCAATCAAAGACACCAACCAGTAATGTGATGTGAAAGAGTGTAGCATAATACACTATCAAATGTCAATCTAACAGTACTATGCTCCCAAAATCTAGCTGGCATATAGAAAAATATATAACTACCTAGTAAAACAATGAGTATATATGTATAACATGTATATACATATGTTTAGACACAATGGAGGGAAAAAAATATATACGTGTAAAGAACCATACATTAATAGAAACACATGAATATTAGAAAAACTTTACAAAATATTTACTAAAAGGGACCGGACCAACAGTCTAAAAGCACATAAAAAAATATATATATATTAAATACATATATATAAAAATCGACCTATTATAAAAAAGTGATTTTATTAAAAAGTGTAAAAAAACATAAAAACACGGTGAATCCATAAAAAAGGTACTAAAAACCATACTAATTAAATAAATCAGTGACTTCATTAAGACCATGTGGTTTTAGAGTATTTAACTTGTATATCCAATAAGTTTCTTTCTTATTTAAAATATCCAACCTATTGGGAATATATGGGGGTATTTGTTCGATAGGGGTCACATTAAGTCTGATTTTTTTGTCATGATAAATAGTCGTGTGTCGGGAAAGTCCATGCATCATGTACCCCACCTTGATATTATGCCTGTGGGAATTAATTCTATTGTGCAAAGCCTGAATGGTTTTCCCTATATACCGTTTATTACAATCACATTCAATTAAATAAATAACGTAGTCCGACTGGCATGTCAGATGTCCTCGTATCACAAATTCCCCCATACCAGGGACAGATCCAAAAGCAACTCTTCCATTCTGGATAGATTTACAACACAGGCAATTCTTAGTGAGACATCTGTATGCCCCCATAGGCTTATTGATCTCTATCCTGTTAGGGGGACCCCTTAGTCTACTAGGGGCCAGCTGATTTTTCAGGTTAGTGGCCCTGCGAAAGGTGACACCAGGTTGGGAGGGAAGAACTCCCTTAAGGTATGTGTCATTCTGTAAAATGGACCAATGCTTCCTTAATATTCCCTTAATAGCTTCTCCATCACAGCTATAGGTGGTTAGGAAATTGGAGGTAAAACCATTATTTGATGCTGATCTATCAGCCACCATGTCCCCTAAAGGAGAGTAATCTTTTTGTTCATGATGTATTACATCTTGGTACGCTTTCCTAATAATCATTGGGGGATAATTTTTATCTAGGAATCTTTCTTTCAGGATCCCCGCCTGGTCTTTGAAATCCTTATCCAACGTGCAGTTCCTCCTAATCCTTTGGTATTGATTTTTGGGGATGTTAATCAGCCATTTTTTATAATGGTTACTATCAAAATTGATGTAACCATTGCTGTCTACCTTCTTCTTCCCGACACACGACTATTTATCATGACAAAAAAATCAGACTTAATGTGACCCCTATCGAACAAATACCCCCATATATTCCCAATAGGTTGGATATTTTAAATAAGAAAGAAACTTATTGGATATACAAGTTAAATACTCTAAAACCACATGGTCTTAATGAAGTCACTGATTTATTTAATTAGTATGGTTTTTAGTACCTTTTTTATGGATTCACCGTGTTTTTATGTTTTTTTACACTTTTTAATAAAATCACTTTTTTATAATAGGTCGATTTTTATATATATGTATTTAATATATTTAATATATATATATATATATATATATATATTTTTATGTGCTTTTAGACTGTTGGTCCGGTCCCTTTTAGTAAATATTTTGTATAGTTTTTCTAATATTCATGTGTTTCTATTAATGTATGGTTCTTTACACGTATATATTTTTTTCCCTCCATTGTGTCTAAACATATGTATATACATGTTATACATATATACTCATTGTTTTACTAGGTAGTTATATATTTTTCTATATGCCGGCTAGATTTTGGGAGCATAGTACTGTTAGATTGACATTTGATAGTGTATTATGCTACACTCTTTCACATCACATTACTGGTTGGTGTCTTTGATTGATGCCTCTTTTGTCTATATGGATGTTTTTCCGTTAGAATGCATCATTGCTATATGGGGTTCTATTCTGGATTTCTTGGTTTTCATATCACTCATAATATCTGTTTATTTGGACTAGGACTGGATTATGGTTCCCAAAATGATCACTATGCACTATTTATTTGTCATTACAGACTTATTTCACTATTGTTTCGGTGTCGCTCTGTGCGGCGCAGGCGCTCTTGCTTTTTTTCCCACGCTCTTGCCCTCTCAGTGAACTTTTGTACTTTGGATCCAGACCTTGGCGCATGCGCTTATCGGCATTTCCCACGCTTCTGTCCTTTGGTGAACCACAGATTGAGTTCATCGGTCAGAAGCGGCCTCTACCCTGTCTGTTCCTAGAAAGCACTGTCCCACGAGTTGCTCGCTACTGCTTTTGATGAACTTTGAGTTCATCATTGAGTAGCGGCATCCCGATGGGGCTCGCGTGCAATGCGAGTTGATCTCCTTAGCTGTTTTTGGTTTATCTTCACGGGATTAGCGATACACACGTCTATAGTGGCGGCATTGATAGATGCCGAGTATAAATATACACATTCACTTGATCAGCCCGCACGAGAAGGAGAGTTCTTCTCCCATCTTTGACACTTGGTTATACATGGTTGATTCACGTATGCACAACATGTGGCTATGCGGTCATACACATATGATTGAAACTGAAAGGATAAAGAAGTTTTTGTTCACATTTTTATTACACTGGGTTGTTTGTATTATATGTACAATTTTTTTTTTTTTTTTTTTTATTTATTTTGCATTTTGTTTTACTGTATAATGTTCTGTATCATCATAATTTATTCTCTGCTCTATGTTTTTTGTTTTCTTTATTATTTTTTTAATAATGATATAAAGTACGTCACATTTGACAACGTGGCACCGGTTCCCGCCGGTTTTTTTCTTTTGAGGGATGGTCGGATGACGTCAATGTGATTATATATTGCTTGTATCGTCCCAATGGGGCAGATTTGATGTTATTTGGTATCTGATGGTCCTGATGAAGGGGGCAGAAGCTCCAGAAACGCGTCGACCTATATGAAAATAAAAGTGACATTAATCTAAACATCTGTCTAAGTGATCCGTTGGCGCGGCAAGTAAACACCATCTCTCCTCTACTCTCTGTTAACGGCACCTCTAAGGACAGACGGAGCAGGTCTGGGAACCAAGCTCGCCTGGGCCAGTCTGGGGCGATGGGTACGACCCGACGGCCCTCCATTCTGATCCTGCGCAGGACTCTGGGCAAGAGAGCTAGAGGGGGAAAACACGTAGGCCAGACGGAACTGGGACCAATCCTGTGGGGAGATAAGGTATGCACACCAGTGACTATGTAAGGGGAATACATGAAATAGCAGAAACTGCTGTGTGAATACTGACTTGAAAAATCCAATAGCTATATGTAAGAGTGAAAATGTGAAAAATGGAATCTGCATTACTGCCATGAACATATGAATCAAGAGAAATTTAGCTACTGAATTGATCAATGCAATAGAGCCCCAACACTACGCCAAAGTATTTCTCTACGTTGGGGTGCCTAGCTTGTGTGTGTCCTCTCATGCAGTTAAAAAACTTACCGTGTATGGGAAGCTGAGACCCAGGCTATTTATGCGTATGATATGGATTGGCAATAGGTGTGGTTGGGGAGGGTTCACAAACGAAAAAATACTAACAATTAAGGAATAACGTTTGGAACACCATTCTAAGTCTGAACTGGGTGCAAAAACCTAAAAAAACATCACTATGGGGAGATAAGGTATGCACACCAGTAATGCAGATTCCATTTTTCACATTTTCACTTTTTCACATTTTCACTCTTACATATAGCTATTGGATTTTTCAAGTCAGTATTCACACAGCAGTTTCTGCTATTTCATGTATTCCCCTTACATAGTCACTGGTGTGCATACCTTATCTCCCCAATCCTGAACCAGCACGTCCGCCGCCAAGGCCTGAGGATCGTGGGAGCGAGCCACGTAAACCGGGACCTTGTTGTTGTGCCGGGATGCCATTAGATCCACTTCCGGCGTGCCCCACCTGCGGCAGATTGACCGGAACACTGCCGGATGCAGGGCCCACTCGCCGCTGTCCACGGTTTGACGGCTGAGATAATCTGCCTCCCAGTTTTCTACGCCTGGGATGTGGACTGCGGATATGGTGGACTTGGAGTCCTCCGTCCACTGATGCGTTGAATTTCCAACAGGGCTAGGCGCTGCGAGTCCCGCCCTGGTGATTGATGTAGGCAACTGCTGTCGCGTTGTCTGACTGGACTCGAATGTGCTTGCCCGCCGACAGGCGGTGAAAAGCTACGAGAGCTAGGACAGCTCTGATTTCCAGCACATTGATCGAGAGGGCTGATTCGGACGGAGTCCAAGTGCCCTGTGCTCGGTGGTGGAGAAACACTGCTCCCCAGCCGGATAGACTGGCATCCGTGGTGAGAATCACCCATGACGGGGCCAGAAAAAGAGCGTCCCTGGGACAGAGAGAGCGGGGCCGAAGCCACCGCTAAAGAGAGCTCCTGGTCTGTGGCGACAGAGCCACCAGCCTGTGCAAGGAAGAGGTCCGCTTGTCCCAACAGCGGAGAATGTCCAGCTGCAGGGGACGCAGATGGAACTGGCAAAGGGAACCGCTTCCATTGACGCCACCATCTGACCCAGCACCTGCATGAGGTGCCTGATGGAATGACGGCGGAGCCTCAGCAGAGAGCGAACCACCAGATGAAGGGACTGCTGTTTGACTAAGGGCAGCTTCACAAGTGCCAGCAGAGTCTTGAATTGCATCCCTAGGTACGCAAGTTCCTGGGTCAGGGTCAGAGTGGACTTGCAAGCGTGGCGAGAGTGAGTGAGACACTCCGCTGACAGTCTGCACTGGATGAAGCCTTGACTAGAAGGTCGTCCAGGTAAGGAATCACTGCCAACCCCTGGAGGTGCAGAACCGCAACCACTGCTGCCATGACCTTGGTGAATACACAAAGGGCCGTGGCTAACCCGAAGGGGAGAGCCACGAATTGGAAATGCTCCTCTCAGATTACAAAACGTAGCCAACGCTGGTGTGAAACTGCGATTGGCACATGCAGATAGACATCTCTGATGTCAATGGATGCTAAGAAATCTCCTTGAGTCATTGACTGATCGCAGAGATTCCATGCAAAAATGCCGCACCTGAACATGCTTGTTGAGAAGCTTGAGATCCAGGTCGGAAGGCACCGTCCTCTTCGGGGACTAGGAAGAGATTTGAGTAGAAATCTCAGGACCGTTCCCAGTCGGGAACTGGTACAATTACTCCACAGGCCTGCAAGAATGCCACGACCTTCTGTTTGGCGGGCTGTATAGAATTCTATTCTGCAGCCGTGGGAGATGGTAACCCACACCCACTGATCGAAGACGTGTTGAAACCACACGCCGCCCAAGTGGGAGAGCCTGCCACCGACCAAGGACGTTGCTGGCGCGGCCAGATATTCAAGAGGAGGCTGCCTTGGTGGCAGCAGCTCCTGCGGACTTCTGAGGACGCGGCTTCATGCGCCAGTTCGGACCTTGGCTGACTTAGTGGACGAGGCCGAGGGCTTAGAGGACGACCAGTTAGAGGAACGAAAGGAACGAAACCTCGACCGGTTCCTGCCCTGGACAGGTTTCCTGGGTTTGCGGCATGGAAGTACTCTTCCTGCCAAAAACTTCCTTAATAATTTCATCCAGTTGTTCACCGAATAGACTGGTCCCAGCAAAAGGGAGCCCAGCAAGGAACTTCTTAAGAAGCATCTGCCTTCCACTCTCGAAGCCACAGGAGCCTGCGGATAGCGAGGGAAGTAGCCGAGGCCACCGCAGTGCGGTGGCAGTCTCCAGCATGGCAGACATGGCATAGGATGAAAAGACTGAAGCCTGGAAGATAAGGCAACCATTTCGGGCATAAGGTCCCTGGTGAGGGAATGCATCTCCTCCAGAGAAGCAGAGATGGCTTTGAGAGCCCGCACTGCTGCAAAAGATGGGGAGAACGAGGCCCCTGCCGCCTCATATATAGATTTGGCCAGAAGGTCAACCTGGCGGACAGTGGGATCCTTAGAGAGGTGCCGTCAGCCACTGATACAACTATCCGGGCTGAAAGACTAGACACCGGAGGGGTCCACCCTTGGTGAATGAGCCCACTCCTTGACCACCACTGGTGGAAGGGGGAAACAGTCATCAGAACCACGCTTTGGGAGCGTCTGTCAGGACAGGCTCTGGGCTTGGTCACAGTGGGCTGAAAAACTGGAGTGGTTAAGGAACACACTTCTTGTTCTCTTAAGGTATACTGATGCCTTTCTGCCAGAGGGGGATGCTCCCCTGATACAGGCGGATTGAGGTCCAGTACAAATATAATGGACGCAATCAAATCATTAGCATCTGCTTCACCTTCGGACAGATCAATGGGGTACATGAAGTAGCGTCCGAGCCCCTAGTAAAGACATCCTCCTCGTCCTGCGAGTCAGCTCGTGAATCAGAGCTACGGGACGAGGAAGGACAGGGGACCCTGCGTCTCCATTTTAGGAGGACGGGGTCTGAGATGAAGAGTCCTCTGTGAGCTTTGCTGAGCGAGCCGTAGCAGCAGAAGCGCCCTGAGAAGGGGGCTGATGCATGCTCAGCAGAGTCCGGGACAGCTGTCCCCTGGAGAGAGGGATTCTACCCAAACCGGGGGTTCAGCCACCGGAGCCGGAGCAGCTGGAGGACCACTGATTAGCTTCCAGGCTGAGGGACCACTGTGTTTATGTGCTCGGTACAGGCAGTACGAGTCTACATGCATATTAAGAACAGCCTTGCTCTGATGTGAGACATGCTGCAGAAGTGGGGGCTCTGTCCGGAATAACCCCCAGCAGAGTATATAAACAGAGTATATAAGCAGCTGCACAACCGGAGGTTGTGGCTTGCCAGACTGTTTAACAGAGACATCTCTGTGCCCTCCAGATCCCCCAGCCCAGGCCCCCATTTGTCACAATGTGTTATGCAGACATTGAGAACGCTGATAAAATGGCGCCGGAGCGAGGAGAGGGGACGGGGCCTACTCTGAGAGCGGGCAAATGAGGTATACAGGGGAGGGAATCTTTCCTCAGTGAGGAGTGTCCGTTCCCTGTGCTGAACAGCCGCTGGGCGGAGCCGCACTGTCCCTCTGCATGACTGACATGCAGGGACAGTGAAATCGAAACTAGGCCTCAGGCGAAGCCGGGGCCTAGATTTAAACATGCGGCCAGCGTGCAGGCGCCATCGGCACAGTTCTCCAGTGAAAACCGGAGAACCGCCCGGGTATGTTAACACAGTCATATAACACACTCTCCCCAATATATAAAGTACAAAGGACCCCTGGAAAGACCACTTTCTGTGGTAATAACGTCTCAGTACTTAGCTTGTGAGACGCAGGTGCCAGGTCCCTGGGGGGTGATCGCTCCGTCCGGCAGGATCCTGAAAGGGCTGCGGATGGAGACCGGTCTCCTGCAAAGCAGTGAGAACCGTGATGGCTCCCACTTCAAGCCAGAGCCTCAGGGGATGGTGAAGGAGCGCGGCATGTGAAGGCTCCAGCCTTGTAAAATCAACCTTAACAGCACCGCCGACACAGTGGGGTGAGAAGGGACATGCCGGGAGTCCAGACTGGACCCGCTTTTCTTCCAAATCTTTGAAATCAAAAATCAAAATTCAGAGAATGCATGTGTGTGTGTGACCTCCTGAACACAAAGCATTGAACTGGTTAGATTTGTCATCCAGGAGGTGTATATGCTCGGAGGGAGGAGCTACACTTTTAGTGTAGTACTTTGTGTGTCCTCCGGAGGCAGAAGCTATACACCCCATGGTCTGGGTCTCCCATAAGGAACGATGAAGAAAAAACTGCAGTATGCATTATTCTCTTCCACCTTTTGGTTGAGACTCACCTATTGAAGTCTATGGGTGTGCAAAAAAATTCAGAACCCATATGGATCATCTGTATAGCATAATCATTTTCCAGATACAATGCAATTCTTAAAAGGAGTGTTCTCAAGTTATAGGGATAGGCGATAACGTTTTGGATTGTTGGTGGTCGCACTGTCGCCCCCCAGTGAGGAATCTGAGAAGCCCCAGCTGAATGGAGCCGAGGTGGATCATGCATGCTACTACTCCATTCATTCTTAATGGGAGCGCCAGGGATTGCCAATTATAGAGCTCAGCTGATTTTCGGCGCTCCTATTAGAATGAATGGAAAAGCAGTGTGCATGAGCGACCTCTGCTCCATTCAGTCAGGGGTCTTCAGAGCGCTTCTACTTAGAATACAGTTCATGTACAGAGTCTGAAATAGCCCTTTTATGATCTCCAGTATTTAATATGTTGTGAGTACAGATCAGTTTGTACATAATGCACAGGAAGGTGCTGACCCCTGCAGGAGTAAAAAGAAATTACAATTTTCCAGAAATTCAAGAATAGCTATTAGAAGAAATAGACACTCTCACCCTCAGGAGACTGTCCAAAAGAAGAGAATAATTTATTTATCTGGTGAGAGAAATACATCCGATCAATGAATGCAACAATAAGTCAGACAAACAAAACTAAATGGCAAAACCAGTATTCCTGAGCTCTAGGGGGTGAGAAAACATGGCCGCCTTCTTACGGACACAGCGGCATTCATGTGAGTGGGGCTGAGCTGCAATACCGGACAGAACAAAAGACCTTCTACAATTCGTTAATCCAGTGATGCACAATTAGATATTTCGTAGCCAGTGGATTGATACTTGGTTCATCTGATGAACAATTAAGGACCCGGTTTATTATCATATTTGTATCTTTTATTGGTCTAGTTTTCGGTATTTTTTTTTTGTTTTTTAATTGGTCTTATTCTACTTTTAATTTATGCCTTTTTTGTAGGTTTTTTTTATATATATATGTGTTTGCCTTTTTTTGGTTTCCAGATGTTTTTGGCTTATTTATCAACAGTGTCTTTTTAAAGGGAATCTGTCATCAGGTTTTTGCTATATCATCTGAGAACAGCACATAATATAGAGCAAGAGAGCCTGATTCCAGAGAAGTATCCATTACTGGATTGCTGGTGTAGTTTTCATAGAATATCCGTTTTGTAGATGTAGCAGAGCTATGTCTTCTGTACTGTGTATAACCCCGCCCACAACCCTGATTGACAGCTTCCTGTGTACAGTGTAAACTGTCAATTAGTGGTGGGGGCGGGGTTACACTGATTAACCTGACTGCATTGCACATGAGCTGTAGTCAGGCAATGACATTTTCCTGCTGATAAAACACTGATTATATCTTACAACACAGCCTAATAAGTGACACATCCCTGGAATCAGGCTCTCACATCCTATATTATCTGGCACTCAGATTAAATAGCAAAAACTTTGTGACATTCGCTTTAATACGATGCAAAATGTTTGAGCATTGTTCTCCAGTTATGCAGAATATTCTAAAATTTTGCAAAAAAAAAAAAAAAAAAAAAAAAAAGGTAAAAGATAGTAAAGTACATTACTGATTTTTGTGAACAATTCATGAACAAATTTTGTCATTTTGAAGAATGTGGTGCAAAAACAACAAAATACCACAAATAAAAAAAAATAAAAAAAACCCATAATCACTAAAAAAAACAAACAAAAAAACAAAACAAATAAAAAAAAAAATGATGAATCGCGCCCCAAATCTAATTGCAAGAATACTGGTTTGCACAGAAGACTGCACACACAAAATGAGGTTATTAAAGGGGTTGTCCAATAATAACTGGATGATTGATGGGTGTACGATTGATGGGAACCACAGATAGGCAAAATAGAGCAGCTTTCGATGGGGTTGCTGAAGAAAGCCTAACACACCCCTTGGTGGCCCCATAGGGAATAAATGGGGCAAGAGCTGGCCATGCGCACTGACACTGCATTCTAACAGGTATAAAAGTTCATATTCTGCAGATCCCAGTGGTTGGACCCCCACCGATCAACAAGTGACCACGGGACAACCCATTTAAGTAACAGTACACAGAAGTCTATACACTGGAGTAATAATACCTAGCAAATATATAAAAATGATGAAGTGCTCCTCCTAGCGGCCGTCACCAATAACACAAATACTCCCTCTAGTGGCAGCTGGCAGTAAATGAATCTTCTTCCAGTGGCAGTCACAAGTACATGAAATCTTCCCCTAGCGGCAGCCACCAGTATATCGCAACTTCCTCTTTGGTCACGGGCAGCCATAACAAAGGCGCAATTATACAGAGACTGTCACCATACTGATTACATCACCGGACTGAAGAGGCGTTCATAGAAGGAAGGACATAAATAGATCTCTATATAAATTATCTACACATCTGTCTGGAGGAGGATATATACATTCCAGTCTGCTGGATGGGCGGTTACAGCTCTGGGCATCATCATTTCCATCACTTGCTGCTGATACAAGGGTCTCTATGTGATGTCCTTCTGTCTGGGAGGACGATGAATGTTTCTCACCACACATTTTACCATCCATTCTACTCCTTCATTTACTCCCCTCCTGCAAAAACAAAGAGAGGTGACCTCAGGACAATAGGACAACTTATTATCGCACGACCTTTGGGGATCATAATCTTACCTGACATCAGATCTTATATAATCTTCACACCCAGAATATGACATATTGTGTATACCCTAATGGTGACCCTTAACCCCTTCACGACCAATGACGGATCTACCAGTCATGAAGCGTGTGACGTTAAGCCCCGCCCCCTGCCGCAGGCAGGATGCGGCCATCCGCGCACATATCAGCTGTTTTTAACAGCTGACGTGTGCCTGCATGTTACGAGTGGAATCGCTTCCACTCGCAACATTTAACCCCTTACATCTCGCTGCCAAAGTCTGGCAGTGAGATGTATATGCACGCAGCCATTACATTTACTTACCGCCGCCCCCACCGGAAGTCACGTGCGTGATCACGTGACTTTCGGTGGTTGCCATGGTAGCACAGGGTCATGTGATGACGCCTGTAGCTAACATGAGTCACGTCCTCTCAATGCCGGCATAGTGCCAGCACGGAGCGTAAAGCACCATATATGCAGTTCTCAGCTCTGTAACTGATCAGCAGATAGGGCAGAGCGATCGGATTGCTGATTGCTATAGCCCCCTAGGGGGACTAGTAAAATAAAAAAAAAAAAAAGTTTTAAAAAATAAAAAAAACCCCTAAAAGTTCAAATCACCCTCCTTTCGCCCCATTGAAAACTAAAGGGTTAAAAAATACACACATATTTGGTATCGCTGCGTTCAGAAATGCCCGATCTATAAAAATTGAAAATTAATATGATCAGTTAACGGCGTAGCTGCAAAAAAATTCCAAACGCCAAAATTACGTTTTTTGGTCGCCACATGTTTTGCGCAAAATGCAATAACAGGCGATCAAAACGTAGCATCTGCGTAAAAATAGTACCATTAGAAACGTCAGCTTGAGCCGCAAAAATGCCATCACTGAGCCACAGATCCCGAAAAATGAGAACGCTACAAGTTTCGGAAAATGGCGCAAAACATGCGCCACTTTTATTGGACAAACTTGTGAGTTTTTTAACCCCTTAGATACAAGTAAACCTACACATATTTGGTGTCTACAAACTCGCACCGACCTCAGGCATCATACCCACACATCAGTTTTACCATATAGTGAACACCGTGAATAAAATATCCCAAAAACTATTGTGCGATCACACTTTTTTTTGCCGTTTTCCAGTACACTATATGGTAAAACTTACGGTTTCATTTAAAAGTACAACTCGTCCCGCAAAAAAAAACCCCGCATATGGCAAGATTGACGGAAAAATAAAAAAGTTATGGCTCTCGGAAGAAGGGGAGCAAAAAACAAAAACGGAAAAGGCTCTGGGGCTGAAGGGGTTGAAAGGGAACCAACCAGCAGGATTTTCCCATATAAAGTAAAGGCATACTGGTACTAGAATGGTGAATCCAATCCTACCTTCAATGTGTGTATTGCGTGTGCAGCGGAGTGGGCCTTTGTGGGCCACATCCTTCTGGTTTGCCCCCTTTTCTTTATTTAAATTTCACACCTCGCTGCAGTTAGCGGTGCGTGTGCATTGCTATTATAATGTTGTCTTCATTAAAATGGCGTCAGTAAGCACACGCGTGTACCGACATCTCCGGCGCCATCTTATTGAAGACTTAGTGGAGACTAGCATGAGCGGCAGGCGCGCGTAGATCAAAAAAAGGGAATTTTGTTTACTTACCGTAAATTCCTTTTCTTCTAGCTCCTATTGGGAGACCCAGACAATTGGGTGTATAGCTTCTGCCTCTGGAGGCCACACAAAGTATTACACTTTAAAAAGTGTAACCCCTCCCCTCTGCCTATATACCCTCCCGTGGACCACGGGCTCCTCAGTTTTGGTGCAAAAGCAGGAAGGAGAAAACTTATAAATTGGTCTAGGGTAAATTCAATCCGAAGGATGTTCGGAGAACTGAAGACCATGAACCAAAAGAACAATTCAACATGAACAACATGTGTACACAAAAGAACAACCAGCCCAAAGGGCACAGGGGCGGGTGCTGGGTCTCCCAATAGGAGCTAGAAGAAAAGGAATTTACGGTAAGTAAACAAAATTCCCTTTTTCTTTGTCGCTTCATTGGGAGACCCAGACAATTGGGACGTCCAAGAGCAGTCCCTGGGTGGGTAAAAGAATACCTCAATAAAAAGAGCCGAAAACGGCCCCCCTCTTACAGGTGGGCAACCGCCGCCTGAAGGACTCGTCTGCCTAGACTGGCATCTGCCGAAGCATGGGTATGCACTTGATAGTGCTTCGTGAAAGTGTGCAGACTAGACCACGTAGCTGCCTGACACACCTGCTGAGCCGTCGCCCGGTGCCGCAATGCCCAGGACGCACCTACGGCTCTGGTAGAATGGGCTTTCAGCCCTGAAGGGAGCGGAAGCCCAGAAGAACGGTAGGCCTCGAGAATCGGTTCCTTGATCCACCGAGCCAAGGTTGACTTGGAGGCCTGAGAGCCCTTACGCTGGCCAGCGACAAGGACAAAGAGCGCATCTGAACGGCGAAGGGGCGCCGTGCGAGACACGTAGAACCGGAGTGCTCTCACTAGATCCAAAGAGTGCAAATCCTTTTCACACTGGTGAATTGGATTAGGGCAAAAGGAAGGCAAGGAGATTTCCTGATTTAGATGAAAAGGGGATACCACCTTAATGAGAAATTCCGGGACAGGACGCAGAACCAACTTATCCTGGTGAAAAACCAGGAAGGGGGCTTTGCATGACAGCGCTGCAAGCTCAGACACTCTCCGAAGTGATGTGACTGCCACCAGGAAGGTCACCTTCTGCGAAAGACGTGAGAGAGAGACATCCCGCAGCGGCTCAAAAGGTGGTTTTTGAAGAGCCGTCAGGACCCTGTTAAGATCCCAGAGTTCCAACAGACGTTTGTAAGGTGGGACCATGTGGCAGGCCCCCTGCAGGAACGTGCGGACCTGCGGAAGCCTGGCTAGACGCTTTTGAAAAAACACGGAGAGCGCCGATACTTGGCCCTTGAGAGAGCCGAGGGACAAACCCTTGTCCATTCCAGATTGTAGGAATGAAAGAAAAGTGGGTAAGGCAAACGGCCATGGAGGAAACCCGTTATCAGAGCACCAGGATAAGAAGATTTGCCAAGACCTGTAATAGATCTTGGCGGACGTTGGCTTCCTGGCTTGTCTCATGGTGGCAATGACATCCTGAGATAACCCTGAAGACGCTAGGAGCCAGGACTCAATGGCCACACAGTCAGGTTGAGGGCCACAGAATTCAGATGGAAAAATGGCCCTTGTGACAGCAAGTCTGGGCGGTCTGGAAGCGCCCACGGCTGACCCACCGTGAGATGCCACAGATCCGGGTACCACGACCGCCTCGGCCAGTCTGGAGTGACGAGAATGGCGCGACGGCAGTCGGACCTGATCTTGCGTAACACTCTGGGCAGCATCGCCAGAGGAGGAAACACATAAGGCAGTCGGAACTGCGACCAGTCCTGAACTAACGCGTCCGCCGCCAGAGCTCTGTGATCCTGTTGTTGTGCCGTGACGCCATGAGATCGACGTCCGGCGTTCCCCAGCGGCGACAGATCTCTCGAAACACTTCTGGGTGCAGAGACCATTCCCCCGCATCCATGCCCTGATGACTGAGAAAATCTGCTTCCCAGTTTTCTACGCCCGGGATGTGAACTGCGGAGATGGTGGAGGCTGTGGCTTCCACCCACTGCAGAATCCGCCGGACTTCCTGGAAGGCTTGACGACTGCGAGTGCCGCCTTGGTGGTTGATATATGCGACGGCAGTGGCGTTGTCCGACTGGATACGGATCTGCCTGCCCTCCAGCCACCGCTGAAAAGCCAATAGGGCTAGATACACTGCCCTTATTTCCAGAACATTGATCTGAAGGGAAGACTATCGGAGTCCAGGTTCCCTGAGCCCTGTGGTGGAGAAAAACCGCTCCCCACCCTGACAGGCTCGCGTCCGTGGTGACCACAGCCCAGGTTGGGGGTAGGAAGGATTTTCCCTGCGATAGAGAATTGGGAAGGAGCCACCACTGAAGTGACGTCTTGGTTGCAAGGGAAAGAGAGACGTTCCTGTCGAGGGAAGCCGACCTCCTGTCCCATTTGCGGAGAATGTCCCATTGGAGCTGCCGTAGATGGAATTGCGCGAACGGCACTGCCTCCATCGCTGCCACCATCTTCCCCAGGAAGTGCATGAGGCGCCTTAAGGGGTGTGACTGACTCCGAATAAGTGATTGCACCCCTGCCTGCAGAGAAAGCTGTTTGTCTCGCGGTGGCTTGACTACCGCTGACTGTGTATGAAACTCCAACCCGAGGTAAGTCAGTGATTGGGTCGGTGTCAACTTGGATTTTGGGAAGTTGATGATCCACCCGAACTGCTGGAGAGTCGTCAGAGCGACTGTAAGGCTGTGTTGACACGCCACCCGAGAAGGGGCCCTGACTAGGAGATCGTCTAGGTAGGGAATCACCGAGTGGCCCTGAGAGTGTAGGACCGCCACGACGGATGCCATGACTTTGGTGAAAACCCGTGGGGCTGTCGCCAGGCTGAAAGGCAATGCCACGAACTGAAGGTGTTCGTCCCTGATGGCGAAACGCAAGAAGCGTTGATGTTCGGGTGCGATCAGCACGTGGAGATAAGCATGTTTGATGTCGATCGATGCTAGGAAGTCTCCTTGTGACATCGAGGCGATGACCGAGCGGAGAGATTCCATCCGAAACAGTCTGGTTCAGTCTGGTTCTCACGTGTCTGTTGAGCAGTTTGAGGTCCAGAACGGGACGGAATGACCCGTCCTTTTTTGGCACCACGAACAAGTTGGAGTAAAAGCCGCGACCACGTTCCTGAAGGGGAACGGGGGTCACAACTCCTTCTGTCTTCAGAGCGTCCACCGCCTGAAAAAGTGCGTCGGCCTGAGCGGGGGGCGGAGAGGTTCTGAAGAAACGAGCTGCAGGACGGGAGCTGAACTCTATCCTGTAACCGTGAGACAGAATGTCTCTCACCCATCGGTCTTGAACATGTGGCCACCAGGCGTCGCCAAAGCGGGAGAGCCTGCCACCGACCGAGGATGCGGTTAGGGGATGCCGAGAGTCATGAGGAGGCCGCATTGGAGGCAGTGCCTCCTGCGGCCTTTTGGGGGCGTGACTTGGACCGCCACGCATAGGAGTTCCTCTGGCCTTTCTCCTGCCTGCTGGACGAAGAGGATTGGGGCTTGGCGGAGGGACGAAAGGACCGAGACCTCGATTGTATTTTCCGTTGTTGAGGTCTCTTAGGTCTGGACTGGGGTAAGGAGGAGTCCTTTCCCTTGGATTCCTTAATAATCTCATCCAATCGTTCGCCAAACAAGCGCTCGCCAGAAAACGGCAAACCGGTTAAGAACCTCTTGGAGGCAGAGTCTGCCTTCCATTCGCGCAGCCACATGGCCCTGCGGACTGCCACAGAGTTAGCGGATGCCACAGCTGTACGGCTAGCCGAGTCTAGGACTGCGTTCATGGCGTAGGAAGAAAAAGCTGACGCTTGAGAAGTCAGAGACGCAACGTGCGGAGCAGAATTACGTGTGACAGCATTAATCTCAGTCAGACAAGCCGAGATAGCTTGGAGTGCCCACACGGCTGCAAAGGCCGGGGCAAAAGACGCGCCCGTGGCCTCAAAGATGGACTTCACCAGGAGCTCTATCTGCCTGTCAGTGGCATCCTTTAGCGATGAGCCATCTGCCACCGATACCACAGATCTAGCCGCCAATCTAGAGACTGGAGGATCCACCTTGGGACATTGAGCCCACCCCTTAACGACTTCAGCGGGGAAGGGGTAACGCGTGTCAGTGAGGCGCTTAGTAAAGCGCTTGTCCGGAACCGCTCTGGGCTTCTGGACAGCGTCTCTGAAGTTAGAGTGATCGAAGAATGCACTACGTGTACGTTTGGGGAACCGAAACTGGTGTTTCTCCTGCTGAGACGCCGACTCCTCCACAGTAGGAGGCGGGGGAGAGAGATCCAACACCTGGTTGATGGACGAGATAAGATCATTCACTAATGCGTCCCCCTTAGGTGTATCAAGGTTAAGGGCGACTTCAGGGTCAGAACCCTGAGCTGCGACGTCCGCCTCGTCCTCCAGAGAGTCCTCAAGCTGGGAACCCGAGCAGCGTGAAGAAGTCGGGGAAGATTCCCAGCGAGCCCGCTTAGCCTGTCTAGGACTGTGGTCCTGGCAGGAGTCCTCCGCGTGGGACCTAGGGCCCAACCTGGGAGCGCGCTGCGGCTCAGACCGAGAGGGGCCTGGAGGTGACGATCCAACAGGGGCCGGGGCCTGTGTAAGGACCGGTCTTGACTGCAAAGCTTCTAGCAGCTTGGCAGACCATTTGTCCATAGACTGAGCCATGGATTGTGAAAGTGACTCAGAGAGTTTCTCAGCAAAAGAGGAGAACTCTGTCCCTGCCGCCTGGACAGGGGGAGCAGAGGGGTCTACATGAGCTGAGGGGTCCACTAGTGACCGAGGCTCCGGCTGAGCAAGTGAAACAGGGGTCGAGCATTGCTCACAGTGAGGGTAGGTGGAACCCGCAGGTAACATAGCCCCACAAGAGGTACAGGCCGCAAAAAACCCCTGTGCCTTAACAGCTTTGCTCCTTGTGGACGACATGCTGTTGTCTCCTAGGAGAATGATCACTGAGGGTATATGGGCAAAAACAGGGTATACAGCCCGACCGAACAGAAATATATATATATAAATACGTATCTATTCCGGCACCCTAGGGGGGACCAGCACCGGGTGACCGGTGTGGCTTACCGACCGCTAATAAGCGGAGTGTGTGCCTCCAGATTCCCAGCTTTAGGTCCCCTGGAGCTGCAGAGCTGTTCCTGAGAATCCTCCACCGGCAGAATGCCCAAAAAATGGCTGCCGGAGATCTCAGGGGAGGAGTGGAGCCGTGGGCGGCGCCAGGAAAGTGCGGGAATCTGGGGTCCCCACAGTGATCAGTGAGGGGGGAGGAAACATGCAGGATGCTCCAGCCCTCACATCCGACGTCAGGTCGGCAGTCCCGCGCTTACCCCTGACAGGCAGGCCCGGGGGCGGGATTTTTGCGACTAGGCCGCGATGAAGCCGGGGACTAAATTTGAGACCGCGCCCGACAAGCAGGCACGGTCGGCGCGGAAGTCCGCCGGTCTTCTCAATTCAGCAGCTGCCGCAGCGTCCGGGAAGAAGGTGCGCTCATGCATATTCCCTAATGGGGACACAGAGTACCTTAGAGTTGCAGGGCCCAGTCCGTGAGGTTGAATAGACTCCGGTCCGGCAGATTCCCACAGGGGCTGCGGAGGGAGCACGGTCCCAGCAAATGGCTGACCGTTCAGGATCCCACTTCTCCCAGAGCCGCTAAGGGATGGTGAAGGAGACGGCATGAGGCTCCGGCCTTTGTACCCGCAATGGGTACCTCAACCTTAACAACACCGCCGACATAGTGGGGTGAGAAGGGAACATGCCGGGGGCCCCGTGGGGGCCCTCTTTTCTTCCAACCGACATAACTAACATGAGAATGCATGAGTGGATGTGTGCCTCCTTCCACACAAAGCATAAAACTGAGGAGCCCGTGATCCACGGGAGGGTGTATAGGCAGAGGGGAGGGGTTACACTTTTTAAAGTGTAATACTTTGTGTGGCCTCCGGAGGCAGAAGCTATACACCCAATTGTCTGGGTCTCCCAATGGAGCGACAAAGAAAGGAAGATTTGCCAAGACCTGTAATAGATCTTGGCGGACGTTGGCTTCCTGGCTTGTCTCATGGTAGCAATGACATCCTGAGATAACCCTGAAGACGCTAGGAGCCAGGACTCAATGGCCACACAGTCAGGTTGAGGGCCACAGAATTCAGATGGAAAAACGGGCCTTGTGACAGCAAGTCTGGGCGGTCTGGAAGTGCCCACGGTTGACCCACCGTGAGATGCCACAGATCCGGATACCACGACCGCCTCGGCCAGTCTGGAGCGACGAGAATGGCGCGACGGCAGTCGGACCTGATCTTGCGTAGTACTCTGGGCAGCATCGCCAGAGGGGGAAACACATAAGGCAGTCGAAACTGCGACCAATCCTGGACTAAAGCGTCCGCTGCCAGAGCTCTGTGATCCTGAGACCGTGCCATGAAGGCCGGGACCTTGTTGTTGTGCCGTGACGCCATGAGATCGACGTCCGGTGTTCCCCAGCGGCGACAGATCTCTCGAAACACGTCTGGGTGCAGAGACCATTCCCCCGCGTCCATGCCCTGACGACTGAGAAAATCTGCTTCCCAGTTTTCTACGCCCTGGATGTGAACTGCGGAGATGGTGGAGCCTGTGGCTTCCACCCACTGCAGAATCCGCCGGACTTCCTGGAAGGCTTGAGGACTGCGAGTGCCGCCTTGGTGGTTGATGTAGGCGATGGCAGTGGCGTTGTCCGACTGTATTCGGATCTGCCTGCCCTCCAGCCACCGATGGAAAGCCAATAGGGCTAGATATACTGCCCTTATCTCCAGGATATTGATCTGAAAGGACGATTCTATCGGAGTCCAGGTTCCTTGAGCCCTGTGGTGGAGAAAAACCGCTCCCCAACCTGACAGGCTCGCGTCCGTGGTGACCACGGCCCAGGTTGGGGGGTAGGAAGGATTTTCCCCGAGACAGAGATGTGGGTAGGAGCCACCACTGAAGTGATGTTTTGGTTGCAAGGGAAAGAGATGTTCTTGTCGAGGGAAGCCGCACTCTTGTCCCATTTGCGAAGAATATCCCATTGGAGTGGCCGTAGATGGAATTGCGCGAACGGCACTGCCTCCATAGCTGCAACCATCTTCCCCAGGAAGTGCATGAGGCGCCTTAAGGGGTGTGACTGACTCCGAAGAAGTGATTGCACCCCCGCCTGCAGAGAAAGCTGTTTGTCCCGCGGTAGCTTGACTAACGCTGGCTGGGTATGAAACTCCATCCCGAGGTAAGTCAGTGATTGGGTCGGTGTCAACTTGGATTTCGGGAAATTGATGATCCACCCGAACTGCTGGAGAGTCGCCAGAGCGACGGTAAGGCTTTGTTGACACGCCACCCGAGAAGGGGCCCTGACTAGGAGATCGTCTAAGTAGGGGATCACCGAGTGGCCCTGAGAGTGCAGGACCGCCACGACGGATGCCATGACTTTGGTGAAAACCCGTGGGGCTGTCGCCAGGCCGAAAGGCAATGCCACGAACTGGAGGTGTTCGTCTCCGATGGCGAAACGCAGGAAACGTTTATGTTCGGGTGCGATCGGCACATGGAGATAAGCATCCTTGATGTCGATCGATGCTAGGAAGTCTCCTTGTGACATCGAGGCGATGACCGAGCGGAGAGATTCCATCCGAAACCGTCTGGTTCTCACATGTCTGTTGAGTAGCTTGAGGTCCAGAACGGGACGGAATGACCCGTCCTTTTTTGGCACCACGAACAAGTTGGAGTAAAATCCGCGACCACGTTCCTGAAGGGGAACGGGAATCACAACTCCTTCGATCTTTAGAGCGTCCACCGCCTGAAAAAGTGCGTCGGCTTGTGCGGGGGGCGGAGAGGTTCTGAAGAAACGAGCCGTAGGTCGGGAGCTGAACTCTATCCTGTAACCATGAGACAGAATGTCTCTCACCCATCGGTCTTGAACATGTGGCCACCAGGCGTCGCCAAAGCGGGAGAGCCTGCCACCGACCGAGGATGTGGCTAGGGGAGGCCGAGAGTCATGAGGAGGCCGTCTTGGAGGCAGTGCCTCCTGCGGCCTTTTGGGGGCGTGAGTTGGACCGCCACGCATAGGAGTTCCTCTGGCCTTTCTCCGGCCTGTTGGACGAAGAGGATTGGGGCTTGGCGGAGGGACGAAAGGACCGAAACCTCGATTGGATTTTTCTCTGCTGAGGTCTCTTAGGTTTGGACTGGGGTAAGGAGGAGTCCTTTCCCTTGGATTCCTTAATAATCTCATCCAATCGTTCGCGAAATAAACGGTCGCCAGAAAAAGGCAAACCAGTTAAGAACCTTTTGGAAGCAGAGTCTGCTTTCCATTCGCGCAGCCACATGGCCCTGCGGACTGCCACGGAGTTAGCAGATGCTACAGCCGTACGGCTAGTGGAGTCCAGGATGGCGTTCATGGCGTAGGACGAAAAGGCTGATGCCTGAGAGGTCAAAGAAGAAACATGCGGAGCAGAATTCCATGTGACAGCATTAATCTCAGTCAGACAAGCCGAGATTGCTTGGAGAGCCCACACAGCCGCAAAGGCCAGGGCGAAAGACGCGCCCGTGGCCTCATAGATGGACTTCACCAAGAGCTCTGTCTGTCAGTGGCATCCTTCAGGGATGAGCCATCGGCAACAGACACAACGGACCTAGCAGCCAATCTGGAGACTGGAGGATCCACCTTGGGAGAGTGTGCCCAGCCCTTAACGACTTCAGATGGAAAGGGATAACGCGTGTCAGTGTGCCGTTTAGCAAAGCGCTTGTCCGGGACCGCTCTGGGCTTCTGGACAGCATCCCTGAAGTTAGAGTGATCAAAAAACGTATTGCGCGTACGTTTGGGGAACCGAAATTGGTGTTTCTCCTGCTGAGAAGCCGACTCTTCTACAGGAGGAGGCGGGGGTGAGAGATCCAACACCTGGTTGA
Source organism: Anomaloglossus baeobatrachus (assembly GCF_048569485.1). Classification (NCBI taxonomy): domain Eukaryota; kingdom Metazoa; phylum Chordata; class Amphibia; order Anura; family Aromobatidae; genus Anomaloglossus; species Anomaloglossus baeobatrachus. The sequence continues at coordinate 447,784,754 of NC_134357.1, read as the reverse complement.
TGGACGAGATAAGATCATTTACTAAGGCGTCCCCCCTCAGGTGTATCAAGGTTAAGGGCGAAGTCAGGGTCAGAGCCCTGAGCTCCCACGTCCGCCTCGTCTTCCTGAGAGTCCTCAAGCTGGGATCCCGAGCAGCGTGAGGAGGCCGGGGAAGAGTCCCAGCGAGGCCGCTTAGCCGGTCTGGGACTGCGGTCCGGGCAGGAGTCCTCCGCCTGAGACCTAGGGGCTAACCTGGGAGCGCGCTGCAGCGCGGACCGAGAGGGGCCTGGAGGAGACAAGCTAACCGGGGACGGGGCCTGTGAAGGGCCCGGTCTGGACTGCAATGCCTCAAGGAGCTTAGATGACCATTTGTCCATAGACTGTGCAATGGATTGAGAAAGTGACAGAGAGTTTCTCAGCGAAAGAGGCCAACACCGTTGACTCTGTCCCTGCAGCCTGCTCAGGGGGAGCAGGGGGATCTACATGAGCCGAGGGGCCCACAAGTGCCCGAGGCTCCGGCTGAGCAAGCGTGGCAGGAGTCGAGCATTGCTCACAGTGAGGGTAGGTGGATCCCGCAGGCAACATAGCCCCACAAGAGGTACAGGCCGCGAAAAAAACCTGTGCCTTAGTAGCTTTGCTCCTTGTGGACGACATGCTGTTGTCTCCTAGGAGAGTGACCACTGAGGGTATATGGGAAAAGGGTATACAGCCTGACCGAACAGATAGATAGAGATAGATATAGAGATAGATAGATATAGAGATAGATAGATATAGAGATAGATAGATATAGAGATAGATAGATATAGAGATAGATAGATATAGAGATAGATAGATATAGAGATAGATAGATAGATAGAGATTATATATATGTGTGTGTGTGTGTGTATCTATTCCGGCACCCTAGGGGGACCAGCACCGGGTGACCGGTGTGGCTTACCGACCGCTAACGAGCGGAGTGTGTCCTCTAGATTCCCTTCGATCCCCCGGAGCTGCAGAGCTGTGTCACTGAAAAACATCCACCGGCAGAATGCCAAAAAATGGCCGCCGGAGCTCTCAGGGGAGGAGTGGGGCCGAGGGCGGCGCCAGCAAAGAGCGGGAATCTGGGGTCCCCACAGTGGTCAATGAGGGGGGAGGGAGACATGCAGAATGCTCCAGCCCTCACATCCGACGTCATGTCCGTAATCCCGCCCTTACCCCTGACAGGCAGGCCCGGGGGCGGGATTTCGGGGACTAAATTTGAGGCCGCGCCCGACAAGCAGGCACGGTCGGCGCCGAAGTCCGCCGGGCTCCTCAGTTTTACAACTACCGCGGCTTCCGGGAAGAAGGTGCGCTCCCTGTACAGTCCCCCCATGGGGACACAGAGTACCTTCAAGTTGCAGGGCCCGGTCCCTGGGGTTGAAGAGGCTCCGGTCCGGCAGGTTCCACTAGGGGCTGCGGATGGAGCACGGTCCCAGCAAATGGATGACCGCTCAGGATCCCACTTCTCCCAGAGCCGCATAAGGGATGGTGAAGGAGACGGCATGTGGCTCCAGCCTCCGTACCCGCAATGGGTATCTCAACCTTAACAACACCGCCGACATAGTGGGGTGAGAAGGGAACATGCCGGGGGCCCCATCGGGGTCCTCTTTTTTTCCATCCGACATAACTATGTATGAGAATGCATGAGTGGAAGTGTGCCTCCTTCCACACAAAGCATAAAAACTGAGGAGCCCGTGGTCCACGGGAGGGTGTATAGGCAGAGGGGAGGGGTTACACTTTTTAAAGTGTAATACTTTGTGTGGCCTCCAGAGGCAGAAGCTATACACCCAATTGTCTGGGTCTCCCAATGGAGCGACAAAGAAAAATCAATCTATGCATGCGCCACATTTGTCTCCATAGTGTCTTCAAAAAAATGGTGCTGGAGATCGCTTTACAAGCTTGCTCTGATTCCAGTGCCAACATCCAATAGCAATACGCAATATGCATGCGCCGCCAACAGCGCAACATTTAAAGGTGGCAAGCCAAAAAGACGCAGAAGGAATATATACAGAGGACCTGACCAACGGAGGCCCATCCCGCTGTGCATGCCACTCAAACAATACTCATATTTTTGGACCTTTGAGAGAGTTTTTTCGGCAATAAAACATCCAGAAGGTAGGATTTGATTCACCATAATAGCGCCACTGTCTGCACTTTATATGGAAAAATCCTGCTGGATGGTTCCCTTTAAGTTCACCTTTGGTGCTGAGCTGTGTGGGAGGTGCGCAGTGCCTGGTACACACAACATCTACCACGATGCCACAAAGCAGGGCAAGCTCTACTGACACACTGAACCAGATGAGCAGCAGCAGAATGTGATGGAATGCAGTATGAGGAACTACAAAACCCAGGAATTCAAAAGATGCTGCCCTGGATGGGACTGGATTATAAACACGATGCACTTAAGACTTGGAAAGAAGGGAATTTTGTTTACTTACCGTAAATTCCTTTTCTTCTAGCTCTAATTGGGAGACCCAGACAATTGGGTGTATAGGCTATGCCTCCGGAGGCCGCACAAAGTACTACACTTAAAAGTGTTAGGCCCCTCCCCTTCTGCCTATACACCCCCCGTGCTCCTCAGTTTTGGTGCAAAAGCAAGGAGGAGGAAAAATAATTATAAACTGGTTTAAAGTAACTTCAATCCGAAGGAAACTCGGAGAACTGAAACCATTCAACATGAACAACATGTGTACACAAAAAAACAGGGGCGGGTGCTGGGTCTCCCAATTAGAGCTAGAAGAAAAGGAATTTACGGTAAGTAAACAAAATTCCCTTCTTTTTCGCTCTATTGGGAGACCCAGACAATTGGGACGTCCAAAAGCAGTCCCTGGGTGGGTAAAATAATACCTCGCAAGAGAGCCGTAAAACGGCCCTTTCCTACAGGTGGGCAATCGCCGCCTGAAGGACTCGTCTACCTAGGCTGGCATCCGCCGCAGCATAGGTATGCACCTGATAGTGCTTCGTGAAAGTGTGCAGGCTCGACCAGGTAGCCGCCTGACACACCTGTTGAGCCGTAGCCTGGTGCCTCAAAGCCCAGGACGCTCCCACGGCTCTGGTAGAATGGGCCTTCAGCCCTGAGGGAACCGGAAGCCCAGCCGAACGGTAAGCTTCGATAATTGGCTCCTTGATCCACCGAGCCAGGGTTGATTTGGAAGCCTGTGACCCTTTACGCTGGCCAGCGACAAGGACAAAGAGTGCATCCGAGCGGCGCAGGGGCGCCGTACGAGAAATGTAGAGTCTGAATGCTCTCACCAGATCTAACAAGTGCAAATCCTTTTCACATTGGTGAACTGGATGAGGATAAAAAGAGGGTAAGGAAATATCCTGATTGAGATGAAAGGGGGATACCACCTTAGGGAGAAATTCCGGAACCGGACGTAGAACCACCTTGTCCTGGTGAAAAACCAGAAAAGGGGCTTTGCACGACAACGCTGCTAGCTCAGACACTCTCCGAAGAGAAGTGACTGCTACTAGAAAAACCACTTTCTGCGAAAGTCGTGAGAGGGAGATATCTCTCATTGGCTCGAATGGTGGTTTCTGAAGAACCATCAGCACCCTGTTTAGATCCCAGGGTTCTAACGGCCGCTTGTAAGGTGGAACGATGTGACAAACTCCCTGCAGGAACGTGCGTACCTGTGGAAGTCTAGCTAGGCGCTTCTGGAAAAACACAGAGCGCTGAAACTTGTCCCTTAAGGGAACCGAGCGACAAACCCTTTTCCAGTCCAGATTGAAGGAAGGACAGAAAAGTAGGTAATGCAAATGGCCAGGGAGAAAAACCCTGAGCAGAGCACCACGACAGGAAAATTTTCCACGTCCTGTGATAAATCTTGGCGGACGTTGGTTTCCTAGCCTGTCTCATAGTGGCAATGACTTCTTGAGATAACCCTGAAGACGCTAGGATCCAGGACTCAATGGCCACACAGTCAGGTTGAGGGCCGCAGAATTCAGATGGAAAAACGGCCCTTGAGACAGCAAGTCTGGTCGGTCTGGTAGTGCCAACGGTTGGCCGACCGTGAGATGCCACAGATCCGGGTACCACGACCTCCTCGGCCAGTCTGGAGCGACGAGGATGGCGCGGCGGCAGTCGGCCCTGATCTTGCGTAACACTCTGGGCAACAGTGCCAGCGGAGGAAACACATAAGGGAGCTGAAACTGCGACCAATCCTGAACTAAGGCGTCTGCCGCCAGAGCTCTGGGATCTTGAGACCGTGCCATGAACGTTGGTACCTTGTTGTTGTGCCGGGACGCCATGAGGTCGACGTCCGGCACCCCCCAGCGGCAACAGATCTCCTGAAACACGTCCGGGTGAAGGGACCATTCCCCTGCGTCCATGCCCTGGCGACTGAGATAATCTGCTTCCCAGTTTTCCACGCCTGGGATGTGAACTGCGGATATGGTGGAGGCCGTGGCTTCCACCCACATCAAAAACCGCCGGACTTCCTGGAAGGCTTGTCGACTGCGTGTGCCGCCTTGGTGGTTGATGTATGCCACCGCTGTGGAATTGTCCGACTGAATTCGGATCTGCTTGCCTTCCAGCCACTGCTGGAACGCTTTCAGGGCAAGATACACTGCCCGAATTTCCAGAACATTGATCTGAAGCGAGGACTCTTGCCGGGACCACGTACCCTGAGTCCTGTGGTGGAGAAAAACCGCTCCCCACCCTGACAGACTTGCGTCCGTCGTGACTACTTCCCAGGATGGGGGTAGGAAGGATTTCCCCTTCGATAATGAAGTGGGAAGAAGCCACCACCGAAGGGAAGCTTTGGTCGCCTGAGAGAGGGAGACGGTCCTGTCGAGGGACGTCGGCTTCCTGTCCCATTTGCGTAGGATGTCCCATTGAAGAGGACGCAGGTGAAACTGCGCGAAAGGGACTGCTTCCATTGCTGCCACCATCTTCCCCAGGAAGTGCATGAGGCGCCTCAAGGGGTGTGACTGGCCTTGAAGGAGAGATTGTACCCCTGTCTGTAGTGACCGCTGCTTAATCAGCGGAAGCTTCACTATCGCTGAGAGGGTATGAAACTCCATGCCAAGGTATGTGAGCGATTGGGCCGGTGTCAGATTTGACTTTGGAAAATTGATGATCCACCCGAAACTCTGGAGAGTCTCCAGGGTAGCGTCGAGGCTGTGTTGGCATGCCTCTTGAGAGGGTGCCTTGATCAACAGATCGTCCAAGTACGGGATCACCGAGTGACCCTGAGAATGGAGGACCGCTACTACAGTAGCCATAACCTTGGTGAAAACCCGTGGGGCTGTTGCCAGGCCGAATGGCAGTGCCACGAACTGCAGGTGTTCGTTTCCTATGGCGAAGCGCAAGAAGCGCTGGTGCTCTGGGGCAATCGGAACGTGGAGATAAGCATCTTTGATATCGATCGATGCAAGGAAATCTCCTTGGGACATTGAGGCGATGACGGAGCGAAGGGATTCCATCCGGAACCGCCTGGTCTTTACGTGTTTGTTGAGAAGTTTCAGGTCTAGGACAGGACGGAAAGACCCGTCCTTCTTTGGGACCACAAACAAGTTGGAGTAAAAACCGTGGCCCTGTTGATGAAGAGGAACAGGGACCACCACTCCTTCTGCCTTCAGAGTGCCCAGCGCCTGCAGAAGAGCCTCGGCTCTCTCGGGAGGCGGAGAAGACCTGAAGAATCGAGTCGGGGGACGAGAGATGAACTCTATCTTGTAACCGTGAGACAGAATGTCTCTCACCCAGCGGTCTTTTATTTGTGGCAGCCAGGCGTCGCAAAAGCGGGAGAGCCTGCCACCGACCGAGGATGCTACTAGAGGAGGTCGAAAGTCATGAGGAAGCCGCCTTGTTAGCGGTGCCTCCAATGTTCTTTTTAGGACGTGACTTAGACCGCCATGCATCAGAGTTCCTTCGTTCTTTCTGAGACCTTTTGGACGAGGAGAATTGGGACCTGCCCGCGCCCCGAAAAGACCGAAACCTCGCCTGCCCTCTCCTCTGTTGGGGAATGTTCTGTTTGGGCTGGGGTAAGGATGTATCCTTTCCCTTGGATTGTTTGATGATTTCATCCAGACGCTCGCCAAACAGCCTGTCGCCAGAAATTGGCAAACTGGTTAAGCGCTTTTTGGAAGCAGAATCTGCCTTCCATTCCCGTAGCCACAAGGCCCTGCGGAGTACCACCGAATTGGCGGTCGCCACCGCCGTACGGCTCACAGAGTCCAGGACAGCATTAATAGCGTAAGACGCAATTGCCGAGGTCTGGGTGGTAATGGATGCCACTTGTGGCGCGGCCGTGCAAGTGGCTGCTTCAATTTGCGCTTGACCTGCTGAGATAGCTTGCAGCGCCCATACGGCTGCGAATGCTGGGGCAAAAGAAGCTCCGATAGCTTCATAGATGGATTTCAACCAGAGCTCCATCTGCCTGTCAGTGGCATCTTTGAGCGAGGCCCCATCTTCCACTGCAAGTATGGATCTAGCCGCCAGTCTGGAGATTGGAGGATCCACTTTGGGACATTGAGTCCAACCTTTAACCACGTCCGGGGGGAAAGGATAACGTGTATCCTTAAGGCGCTTAGAAAAACGCTTATCTGGACAAGCATGGTGATTCTGGATTGCCTCTCTGAAATCAGAGTGGTCTAGAAACATACTCTGTGTCCGCTTGGGAAACCTGAAACGAAATTTCTCCTGCTGAGAAGCTGACTCCTCCGCCGGAGGGGCTGAGGGAGAAATATCCAGCAACTGATGGATGGACGCAATAAGATCGTTCACTATGGCGTCCCCGTCTGGAGTATTAAGATTGAGAGCGCTCTCAGGATCAGAATCCTGATCAGCTGTCTCCGCATCATCAACCAAAGATTCCCCCCGCTGAGACCCTAAACAATATGATGTCGAGGGAAATTCTAAGCGAGCCCGCTTAGTCAATCTGGGGCTGGGGTCTAAGTCAGAACCCTCAGACTGGGATGTAGGAGATACCCCGGGAGGACATTGTTGGTCCAACTGAGGGGGGCCCGGGAACAACGATTCAACAGGGTCCCGTTGCTGAGATACCGGCCTGGACTGCAAGGCTTCTAGTATCTTAGCCATAGTCTCAGAGAGTTTAGCAAACTCAGTCCCCGTCACCTGGACAGTGTCAACAGGTGTCTCCCCCTGGGCCCCTCTTAGCATAGGCTCCGGCTGAAGAAGTGGCACAGGGGTCGAACACTGCACACAATGAGGGTCAGTGGAACCTGCCGGTAGTGGGGTCTTACAAGCGGCGCAGGCAGCATAATAAGCCTGTGTTTTGGCACCCCTGCCTTTTGTGGGCGCCATGCTATAGTTTTCCTTGAGTTACACAAAAGGGTATATAGCCAGAATGCACTGTGCTCATACAGTGTAAAGTATATATGATACACAAATAATGTACCAATACACTACAGCACCATGGGGCTAGCACCAACAGGTGCTGCTTACCAGCCGCCTAAAGCGGTTGTGAGGCCACCAGAGACCGTGTCTGGGTCTCCCAGGACTTGTCCCTCTTCTGCAGCGTCGGTGGAGCTGACAGGAATGGCTGCGGCGTCCTGACGAGATGAGGGAGCTGTGGGCGTGGCCGAGAAAGAGCGTGAACTGGTGCTCACACCGTGCACAGTGAGGGGGGTGGAGTATGTAAATCATACTCCAGCCCTCAGAGCTGCTCGCTCCGTGCAGCGTCCCGTCCTTCCCCCTGCCTGTCAGGGCTGAGGGCGGGAGAAAAGTAAACTAGGCCGCAAGGAAGCCGGGGACTCTAGTAATAAACGCGGCCGCCGTAAAAGCGCGGCCGGCGTGAAAGTCCCCGGCGAACTACAAGTCCCAGCCGCGCCGCAGTGTCCCATGGCAGCGGCGGTTAGTGCGGTAGCCCTTACATATAAACACACTCAGCGACGCTGAGTGTGTAATGGCACATATAGACCCGGTCAGCGCCGCGGTCCCCGATGCACTAGCACACCCAGCAAAGCTGAGGTGATGCCGTGCGCGGTCCCCACAGGGATACAGAGTACCTCCAAGATGCAGGGCCATGTCCCTGAACGATACTCGGCTCCTATCCATCAGGCTCCACAGGAGTTGTGGATGGAGCACGGTCTCAGTGCCTGGAGACCGGTAAGATCCCACTTCACCCAGAGCCCAGAGGGGGATGGGGAAGGAAAGCAGCATGTGGGCTCCAGCCTCCGTACCCGCAATGGATACCTCAACCTTAACAACACCGCCGACAAGAGTGGGGTGAGAAGGGAGCATGCTGGGGGCCCTATATGGGCCCACTTTTCTTCCATCCGACATAGTCAGCAGCTGCTGCTGACTAATCTGTGGAGCTGTGCTGTGCGTGTCTGACCTCCTTCGCACAAAGCAAAAAACTGAGGAGCCCGTGGGAGCACGGGGGGGTGTATAGGCAGAAGGGGAGGGGCCTAACACTTTTAAGTGTAGTACTTTGTGCGGCCTCCGGAGGCATAGCCTATACACCCAATTGTCTGGGTCTCCCAATAGAGAGAAAAAGAAATTAACCCCTGCAATCTCTGGCAATTTTTCAGGGTTTTTTTAATATCTTTTGCTCCCTTTCTTCTGAGAGCTGTAACTTTTATTTTTCCATCAATCTTGCCATATGAGGGCTTGTTTTTTGTGGGAAGAGTTGTACTTTTAAAGAAACCATGAGTTTTACCATATAGTGTAATGAAAAAGGGAAAAAAATTCCAAGTGTGGCAATATTGCAAAAACAAAAAAAAAAATGCAACTGCACAATAGTTTTCGGGTATTTTATTCACAGTGTTCACTATATGGTAAAACTGATGTGTCTGTGTGATGCCTCAGGTTGGTACGAGTTCATAGACACCAAATATGTGTAGGTTTATTTTTATCTAAGGGGTTAAAAAAAAAATAAATTAAAAAATTTGTTCAAAAAAAAAAAAGTGTCACACTTTTTGCAACATTTTCTGTGACCCGTAGCGTTCTCATTTTTCAGAATCTATGGCTCAGTGACTGCTTATTTTTTGCGTCTCAAACTGGCATATTTAATGGTACTTTGCCTGCACAAATGCTACATTTTGATCGCCTGTTATTGAGTTTTGTGCAAGATTTGCGGCAACCAAACATAATTTTGCCATATGGAATTTTTTGCCGCAACGCCGCTTACCGTTCAGATCAATTGATTTGAGATTTTCATACATCGGGCATTTCTGAATGCAGCGATACCAAATGTTAGTATATTTTTTTAACCGATTAATTTTCCATGGAGCAAATGGGGGGGGGGGTGATTTGAACTTTTAGGTTTTTCTATATTTTTAAAACATTTTTTAAAAATGTTACTAGTCCCCCTAGGTGGCTATAAGGATCAGCAGTCTGATCGCTAATTCATTTCTGTTGATCAAAGCTGCACAGCTCTGATCAGCAGAAATGCTGCATTCCTGTTAGAGCCACTGCAACAGGAACTACGTCATGATAGCAACAGGAGTCATCATCTGACCCATCACTACCATGCCAACTATCGGCTCCCCATGATTATGTCACAAGGCCTCCGATGGCAGCGTGGAAAGGCGATTTCCCCGCTGCGGTGATTTAAATCGCGCTGCCACATATTGACAGCACTATCTAAGGGATTAACAGGCACAGGTGGATCGCGGATCCAACTGCACCTGTTAGCCCACATTTCTGCTGTTCAAATCAGCAGACGTGTAGGGATCACCGCCGACTCACTGCAGCAGCCGGTGATGATTAATCAAATATGATTTAGACATACCGGTAACTCTTCGGTTGTGAAGGGGTAAAGAAGGGAATTTTGTTTACTTACCGTAAATTCCTTTTCTTCTAGCTCCTATTGGGAGACCCAGACAATTGGGTGTATAGCTTCTGCCTCCGGAGGCCACACAAAGTATTACACTTTAAAAAGTGTAACCCCTCCCCTCTGCCTATACACCCTCCCGTGCATCACGGGCCCATCAGTTTTGGTGCCAAAGCAGGAAGGAGGAAACTTATAAATTGGTCTAAGGTAAATTCAATCCGAAGGATGTTCGGAGAACTGAAACCATGAACCAAAAGAACAATTCAACATGAACAACATGTGTACACAAAAGAACAACAGCGGTGGTGGGTGCTGGGTCTCCCAATAGGAGCTAGAAGAAAAGGAATTTACGGTAAGTAAACAAAATTCCCTTCTTCTTTGTCGCTCCATTGGGAGACCCAGACAATTGGGACGTCCAAAAGCAGTCCCTGGGTGGGTAAAAGAATACCTCGATAAAAAGAGACGAAAAAAACGGCCCCCTCTTACAGGTGGGCAACCGCCGCCTGAAGGACTCACCTACCTAGGCTGGCATCTGCCGAAGCATAGGCATGCACCTGATAGTGTTTCGTGAAAGTGTGCAGACTCGACCAGGTAGCCGCCTGACACACCTGCTGAGCTGTAGCCTGGTGCCGCAATGCCCAGGATGCACCCACGGCTCTGGTAGAATGGGCTTTCAGCCCTGAAGGAATCGGAAGCCCAGAAGAACGGTAGGCTTCAAGAATCGGTTCCTTGATCCACCGAGCCAAGGTTGACTTGGAAGCCTGCGACCCCTTACGCTGGCCAGCGATAAGGACAAAGAGCGCATCAGAACGGCGCAGGGGCGCCGTGCGAGACACGTAGATCCGGAGTGCTCTCACTAGATCTAACAAGTGCAAATCCTTTTCACATTGGTGAACTGGATGAGGGCAAAATGAAGGTAAGGAGATATCCTGATTCAGATGAAAAGGGGATACCACCTTAGGGAGAAATTCCGGGACCGGACGCAGAACCACCTTATCCTGGTGAAAAACCAGGAAGGGGGCTTTGCATGACAGCGCTGCCAACTCCGACACTCTACGGAGCGATGTAACTGCCACTAGAAAAACCACCTTCTGCGAAAGACGTGATAGAGAGACATCCCGCAGTGGCTCGAAGGGTGGTTTCTGAAAAGCCTTTAGCACTCTGTTAAGATCCCATGGTTCCAGCGGCCTCTTGTAGGGTGGGACTATGTGGCAAACTCCCTGCAGGAACGTGCGGACCTGCGGAAGCCTGGCTAGACGCTTTTGAAAAAACACGGAAAGCGCCGATACTTGTCCCTTGAGAGAGCCGAGAGACAAACCCTTGTCCATTCCGGATTGAAGGAAAGAAAGAAAAGTGGGTAAGGCAAACGGCCAGGGGGTAAAACCCTGATCAGAGCACCAGGATAAGAAGATCCTCCAAGTCCTGTGATAGATCTTGGCGGACGTTGGTTTCCTGGCCTGTCTCATAGTGGCAATGACATCTTGAGATAACCCTGATGACGCTAGGAGCCAGGACTCAATGGCCACACAGTCAGGTTGAGGGCCGCAGAATTCAGATGGAAAAATGGCCCTTGAGACAGCAAGTCTGGTCGGTCTGGGAGTGCCCACGGTTGACCCACCGTGAGGTGCCACAGATCCGGGTACCACGACCTCCTCGGCCAGTCTGGAGCGACGAGGATGGCGCGGCGGCAGTCGGACCTGATCTTGCGTAACACTCTGGGCAGCAGTGCCAGAGGAGGAAATACATAAGGCAGTCGAAACTGCGACCAATCCTGAACTAATGCGTCCACCGCCAGAGCTCTGTGATCTTGAGACCGTGCCATGAATGCCGGGACTTTGTTGTTGTGCCGAGACGCCATGAGGTCGACGTCCGGCGTTCCCCAGCGGCAACAGATCTCTTGAAACACTTCCGGGTGAAGAGACCATTCCCCTGCGTCCATGCCCTGGCGACTGAGAAAGTCTGCTTCCCAGTTTTCTACGCCCGGGATGTGAACTGCGGAGATGGTGGAGGCTGTGGCCTCCGCCCATAGCAGAATCCGCCGGACTTCCTGGAAGGCCTGACGACTGCGCGTGCCGCCCTGGTGGTTGATGTACGCGACTGCCGTGGCGTTGTCCGACTGTATGCGGATCTGCCTGCCCTCCAGCCACCGGTGGAACGCCTTTAGGGCTAGATACACTGCCCTTATCTCCAGAACATTGATCTGAAGGGAGGACTCCGTCGGAGTCCAGGTTCCCTGAGCCCTGTGGTGGAGAAAGACCGCTCCCCACCCTGACAGACTCGCGTCCGTCGTGACCACAGCCCAGGATGGGGGCAGGAATGATTTTCCCTTCGACAAAGAAGTGGGAAGGAGCCACCACTGAAGAGAGGTTTTGGCTGCCAGTGAAAGCGAGACGTTCCTGTCTAGGGACGTCGACCTCCTGTCCCATTTGCGGAGAATGTCCCATTGAAGTGGACGCAGATGAAACTGCGCAAAGGGAACTGCCTCCATTGCTGCCACCATCTTCCCTAGAAAGTGCATGAGGCGCCTCAAGGGGTGTGACTGGGCCCGAAGGAGAGAGTGCATCCCTGTCTGTAGCGAACGCTGTTTGTCCAGCGGAAGCTTCACTATCGCTGAGAGAGTATGAAACTCCATCCCGAGGTAAGTCAGTGATTGGGTCGGTGTCAATTTTGACTTTGGGAAATTGATGATCCACCCGAACCTCTGGAGAGTCTCCAGAGCAATGGTCAGGCTGTGTTGACATGCCACCCGGGAGGGTGCCTTGACTAGAAGATCGTCTAAGTAAGGGATCACCGAGTGGCCCTGAGAGTGTAGGACCGCCACCACTGCTGCCATGACCTTGGTGAAGACCCGTGGGGCTGTCGCCAGGCCGAACGGCAGTGCCACGAACTGAAGGTGTTCGTCCCCGATGGCGAAACGCAGGAAGCGCTGATGCTCTGGTGCAATCGGCACATGGAGATAAGCATCCCTGATGTCGATTGATGCTAGGAAGTCTCCTTGGGACATCGAGGCGATGACAGAGCGGAGAGATTCCATGCGGAACCGTCTGGTTCTCACGTGTCTGTTGAGTAGTTTGAGGTCCAGAACGGGACGGAATGATCCGTCCTTTTTTGGCACCACGAACAAGTTGGAGTAAAAACCGCGACCACGTTCTTGAAGGGGAACGGGGATCACAACTCCTTCTGCCTTCAGAGTGTTCACCGCCTGAAAGAAGGGAATTTTGTTTACTTACCGTAAATTCCTTTTCTTCTAGCTCCAATTGGGAGACCCAGACAATTGGGTGTATAGCTACTGCCTCCGGAGGCCGCACAAAGTACTACACTTAAAAGTGTAAGGCCCCTCCCCTTCTGGCTATACACCCCCCCGTGGGAGCACGGGTCCCTCAGTTTTAGTGCAAAAGCAAGAAGGAGGAAAGCCAATAACTGTTTCAAAAACAAATTCAATCCGATAGACAATATCGGAGAACACAACTTATCAACATGAACAACATGTGCACCCGAAAAACAAATACCCTAAGAAAAAAACAGGGCGGGTGCTGGGTCTCCCAATTGGAGCTAGAAGAAAAGGAATTTACGGTAAGTAAACAAAATTCCCTTCTTCTTTTTCGCTCCTAATTGGGAGACCCAGACAATTGGGACGTCCAAAAGCAGTCCCTGGGTGGGTAAAAGAATACCTCGTGATAGGGCTGTCAAGCAGCCCTTTCTTACAGGTGGGCCACCGCCGCCTGAAGGACTTGTCTACCTAGGCTGGCATCCGCCGAAGCGTAGGTATGCACCTGATAATGCTTGGTAAAAGTGTGCAGACTCGACCAGGTAGCCGCCTGGCACACCTGCTGAGCCGTAGCCTGATGCCGTAATGCCCAGGACGCACCCACGGCTCTGGAAGAATGGGCCTTCAGTCCAGATGGAATCGGAAGCCCAGCAGAACGGTAGGTGTGAAGAATTGGTTCCTTGATCCACCGCGCAAGGGTGGATTTGGAAGCTTGCGACCCTTTGTGCTGACCAGCGACCAGGATAAAGAGTGCATCCGAACGGCGCATAGGCGCCGTGCGGGAAATGTAGATCCTGAGTGCTCTCACCAGGTCCAACAGATGCAAACCCTTTTCAAATTGGTGAACTGGATGCGGACACAAGGATGGTAAAGTGATATCCTGATTGAGATGAAAGGAAGATACCACCTTGGGAAGAAACTCTGGTATTGGACGCAGAACTACCTTATCTTGGTGAAACACCAGGAAGGGAGATTTGCAAGATAACGCCGCCAGCTCGGACACTCTCCGAAGAGACGTGACCGCCACTAGAAAAGCCACTTTCTGTGAAAGCCGAGAAAAAGAAATCTCCTTCATAGGCTCGAAAGGCGGCTTCTGGAGAGCAATAAGAACCTTGTTCAGATCCCAGGGTTCCAATGGCCGCTTGTAAGGGGGAACGATATGACAAACCCCTTGCAGGAACGTGCGTACCTTAGGAAGTCGCGCTAGGCGTTTCTGAAAAAATACGGATAGCGCGGAAACTTGACCTTTAAGGGAGCTAAGCGACAAACCTTTTTCCAACCCAGACTGCAGGAAGGAAAGAAAAATAGGCAATGCAAATGGCCAGGGAGAAACTCCCTGGGCAGAGCACCAAGATAGGAATATCTTCCACGTCCTGTGGTAGATCTTGGCGGAGGATGGTTTCCTAGCCTGTCTCATGGTGGCAACAACTTCATGAGATAAACCTGAGGTCCCTAGGATCCAGGACTCAATGGCCACACAGTCAGGTTCAGGGCCGCGGAATTCAGATGGAAAAACGGCCCTTGAGACAGCAAGTCTGGACGGTCTGGTAGCGCCCACGGTTGGCCTACTGTGAGATGCCACAGATCCGGGTACCACGACCTCCTTGGCCAGTCTGGAGCGACGAGAATGGCGCGGCGGCAGTCGGACCTGATTTTGCGGAGCACTCTGGGCAACAATGCCAGAGGTGGGAACACATAAGGTAGCTGGAACTGCGACCAATCTTGAACTAAGGCGTCTGCCGCCAGAGCTCGGTGATCGTGAGACCGTGCCATGAAAACCGGGACCTTGTTGTTGTGCCGTGACGCCATCAGGTCGACGTCCGGCATCCCCCAGCGGCGACAGATCTCCTGAAACACGTCCGGGTGGAGGGACCATTCTCCTGCGTCCATGCCCTGGCGACTTAGAAAGTCTGCTTCCCAGTTTTCCACGCCTGGGATGTGAACTGCGGATATGGTGGATGCTGTGTCTTCCACCCACGTCAGAATCCGCCGGACTTCCTGGAAGGCTTGCCGACTGCGTGTTCCCCCTTGGTGGTTGATGTACGCCACCGCTGTGGAATTGTCCGACTGAATCCGGATCTGCTTGCCTGCCAGCCACTGTTGGAAGGCTCGCAGGGCAAGAAAAACTGCTCTGATTTCCAGAACATTGATCTGAAGGGTGGACTCTTTCTGAGTCCACGTACCCTGAGCCCTGTGGTGAAGAAACACTGCTCCCCACCCTGATAGGCTCGCATCTGTCGTGACCACCGCCCAGGATGGGGGTAGAAACGACCTTCCCTTTGACAATGAGGTTGGAAGAAGCCACCACCGGAGAGAGTCCCTGGCTGTCTGAGAGAGGGAGACATCCCTGTCGAGGGACGTCGACTTCCCGTCCCATTGGCGGAGAATGTCCCATTGTAGAGGGCGCAGATGAAACTGCGCGAAAGGGACTGCTTCCATTGCTGCCACCATTTTCCCTAGGAAATGCATGAGGCGCCTCAAGGAGTGCGACTGGCTCTGAAGAAGAGATTGCACCCCTGTCTGCAGCGAGCACTGCTTGTCCAGTGGAAGTTTCACTATCGCTGAGAGAGTATGAAACTCCATGCCAAGATATGTTAGTGATTGGGTCGGGGTTAGATTTGACTTTGAAAAGTTGACAATCCACCCGAACCTCTGGAGAGTCTTCAGTGCCACGTTCAGACTGTGTTGGCATGCCTCTAGAGAGGGTGCCTTTATCAGCAGATCGTCCAGATACGGGATCACAGAGTGACCCTGTGAGTGCAGGACTGCTACTACTGCTGCCATGACCTTGGTGAAGACCCGAGGGGCTGTTGCCAGCCCGAAAGGAAGCGCTACGAACTGCAGGTGTTCGCTTCCTATAACGAAGCGTAGAAAACGCTGATGCTCTGGCGCAATCGGTACGTGGAGATAAGCATCTTTGATGTCTATTGATGCTAGGAAATCTCCTTGAGACATTGAGGCGATGACGGAGCGGAGAGATTCCATCCGGAATCTCCTGGTTTTTACGTGTTTGTTGAGCAACTTTAGATCCAGGACGGGACGAAAGGACCCGTCCTTCTTTGGCACCACAAACAAATTGGAGTAAAAACCGTGACCTTGTTCCTGAAGAGGAACGGAAGTCACCACTCCTTCCGCCTTTAGAGCGGCCACCGCCTGCAGCAGAGCATCGGCTCGGTCGGGCGGTGGGGAAGTTCTGAAGAAGCGAGTTGGAGGACGAGAGCTGAACTCTATCCTGTACCCGTGAGACAGAATGTCCCTCACCTAACGGTCTTTGACCTGTGACAGCCAAATGTCGCCAAAGCGGGAGAGCCTGCCACCGACCGAGGATGCGGAGAGAGGAGGCTGAGAGTCATGAGGAAGCCGTCTTGGTAACGGTTCTTCCTGCTGTCTTTTTTGGGCGTGATTGAGTCCGCCAAGAATCTGAGCCTCTCTGATCCTTTTGAGTCCTTTTGGACGAGGAGAATTGGGACCTGCCTGAGCCTCGAAAGGACCGAAAACCAGACTGACCCCTCCTTTGTTGGGGTTTGTTTTGTCTGTGTTGAGGTAAGGATGAATCCTTACCCTTGGAGTGTTTAATGATTTCATCCAAACGCTCACCAAACAATCGGTCACGAGAAAAAGGCAAACTGGTTAAGCACTTCTTGGAAGCCGAATCTGCCTTCCATTCTCTCAACCATAGGGCTCTGCGTAAAACCACGGAGTTGGCTGACGCCACCGCCGTACGGCTCGTAGAGTCTAGGACAGCATTAATCGCGTAAGACGCGAATGCAGACATTTGAGAGGTCAATGGTGCCACCTGCGGAGCAGATGTACGTGTGACTGAGTCGACTTGCGTAAGCCCAGCTGAAATAGCTTGGAGTGCCCATACGGCTGCAAATGCTGGCGCCAACGACGCTCCAATAGCTTCATAGATGGATTTCAACCAGAGCTCCATCTGTCTATCAGTGGCATCTTTAAGTGCCGCTCCATCTTCTACTGCAACTAAGGATCTAGCTGCAAGCCTGGAGATTGGAGGATCCACCTTGGGACACTGGGTCCAGCCCTTGACCACGTCAGGGGGGAAAGGATAGCGTGTATCTTTAAGCCGTTTGGAAAACCGCTTATCAGGATAAGCGTGGTGTTTCTGGATTGCGTCTCTAAAGTCAGCGTGGTCCAGAAAAGAGCTTAATTTACGCTTGGGATATCTGAAATGGAATTTCTCATGCTGTGAAGCTGACGGAGAAATATCTAACATCTTATTGATGGACGCTATAAGATCATTCACTATGGCGTCACCATCCGGTGTATCCAGATTGAGAGCGGTCCCAGGATCAGAATCCTGGTCAGTTACATCCGCCTCATCACCCATAGATTCATCCCGCTGGGATCCTGACCAGTGAGACGAAGTTGAGGGCCCCTCATAGCGAGCCCGTTTAGGGTGTCTGGGACTGTCGTCCGAGTCAGAGACGTCACCCTGGGGTGCGTGTGACACCCCCGGAGCACGGAAGTGTTCCAGTTGAGGGGGACCAGGGAGCAATGATTCAACAGTGTCCGTGGTCTGAGTTACTGGTCTAGACTGCAATGTTTCAAGAATTTTAGACATAGTCATAGACAATCTGTCAGCAAAAGCTGCAAACTCCGTTCCTGTCACCTGGACAGCATTCACAGGTGGTACACCCTGGGTCACGTCTAGCAGAGGCCCCGGCTGTGCAAGTGTCACAGGGGCCGAGCACTGCACACAATGGGGGTCAGTGGAACCTGCCGGTAGAGCAGTCCCACATGCAGTACAGGCAGCATATAACGTCTGTGCCTTGGCACCCTTGCGTTTTGCGGACGACATGCTGTTGCCTCCTTGTAATCTAGGAGGGTATATAGCCGAGAACACCAGCGACCGTACAGTGTCAGTATTTGCAAACACAAAATACCAGGTACACAAACGGCACAAGTGGGGGTGAGCCCTTGAGGGCTGCTTACCGCCCGCTGAACAGCGGGTATGAGGCCGTAGAATCCCGTGTCTGGGTCTCCCCGTCTCCCCTCTGCAGCTCAGCGTGCAGGCAGGAATGGCTGCCGGCGTCCTGTGAAGAGGGGCGGACCGTGGGCGTGCCACAGACAAAAGTGCGGGAAACTGCGTCCCCCTGTGCCTAGTGTGAGGGCTGGAGTATGTAAAAAAGACTCCAGCCCTCAGCGCTGATGCTCTGTACAGCGTCCCGCCCTCCTCCTGACTGGCAGGTGCGGAGGCGGGCACGAGACGAACTAGGCCGCAAAAGCCGGGGACTGTAGTAATAAGCGCGGCCGAGATATATGCATGGCCAGCGCGGAAGTCCCCGGCGCACCACAAGTCCCAGCCGTGTCACAGTGCGACTGACCCCAGCGGCCGGCGCGACCGTTCGCCCTGATCTACCCACTCAGCCGAGCTGTAGTGAGGAAATGGCACAAGCGCAGCAGCGCTGATGTCCCCGGCGCACTAACACACCCAGCAATGCTGCGGTGTGCGCGCGTATGCACGGGGACACAGAGTACCTTGACGGAGCAGGGCCATGTCCCTGACGATACTCAGCTCCATATCCAGCGGCTTCTCCAGGGGCTGCGGATGGAGCACGGTCTCCTGTGCCTGGAGACCGGTAAATCCCACTTCACCCAGAGCCCTAATGGGGGTGGGGAAGGAATCAGCATGTGGGCTCCAGCCTCCGTACCCACAATGGGTACCTCAACCTTAACAAACACCGCCGACAGAAAGTGGGGTGAGAAGGGAGCATGCTGGGGGCCCTAGTATGGGCCCTCTTTTCTTCCATCCGACATAGTCAGCAGCTGCTGCTGACTAAACAGTGGAGCTATGCGTGCGTGTCTGACCTCCTTCGCACAAAGCAAAAAACTGAGGGACCCGTGCTCCCACGGGGGGGTGTATAGCCAGAAGGGGAGGGGCCTTACACTTTTAAGTGTAGTACTTTGTGCGGCCTCCGGAGGCAGTAGCTATACACCCAATTGTCTGGGTCTCCCAATTAGGAGCGAAAAAGAAAAGTGCATCGGCTCGCTCGGGGGGCGGAGATGTTCTGAAGAAACGAGTCGGAGGACGAGAACTGAGCTCTATCCTGTAACCGTGAGACAGAATGTCTCTCACCCATCGGTCTTGGACATGTGGCCACCAGGCGTCGCAAAAGCGGGAGAGCCTGCCACCGACCGAGGATGCGGTTTGGGGAGGCCGAAAGTCATGAGGAGGCCTCCTTGGTGGCGGTTCCTCCGGCGGTCTTTTTAGGACGTGACTTAGACCGCCATGCAGAAGGGTTCCTCTGGCCCTTCTCTGACCTGTTGGACGTGGAGGAATGGGACCTGGCTGAGGGCCGAAAGGACCGAAACCTCGGTTGTATCTTTCGTTGCTGAGGTCTGTTTGGTTTAGACTGGGGTAAGGACGAGTCCTTTCCCTTGGATTGTTTAATAATTTCGTCCAATTGCTCGCCAAACAAACGGTCGCCAGAAAATGGCAATCCGGTTAAGAACTTCTTGGAAGCAGAGTCTGCCTTCCATTCGCGTAGCCACATGGCCCTGCGGACTGCCACCGAATTGGCGGATGCTACCGCTGTACGGCTCGCAGAGTCCAGGACGGCATTCATGGCGTAGGACGAAAAGGCCGACGCCTGAGAAGTCAAAGACACAACCTGCGGAGCAGAGGTACGTGTGACCGCATTAATCTCAGACAGACAAGCTGAGATAGCTTGGAGTGCCCACACGGCTGCGAATGCCGGAGCAAAAGACGCGCCTATGGCTTCATAGATGGATTTCATCATGAGCTCTATTTGCCTGTCAGTGGCATCCTTGAGCGATGAACCATCTGCCACTGATAGTACTGATCTAGCCGCCAGTCTGGAGACTGGGGGATCCACCTTGGGACACTGAGCCCAACCCTTAACTACGTCAGGGGGGAAGGGGTAACGTGTGTCATTAAGGCGCTTAGTAAAGCGCTTGTCCGGAAATGCTCTGTGTTTCTGGACAGCATCTCTGAAGTTAGAGTGATCGAAAAACGCACTCCGTGTACGTTTGGGAAACCTAAACTGGTGTTTCTCCTGCTGCGAAGCCGACTCCTCTATAGGTGGAGTTGGGGGAGAAAGATCTAGCACCTGGTTGATGGACGCTATAAGGTCATTTACTATGGCGTCCCCTTCAGGTGTATCAAGATTGAGAGCAACGTCAGGTTCAGAGCCCTGAGCTGTGACATCCGCTTCGTCCTCCAGAGAGTCCTCATGCTGAGACCCCGAACAGCGTGATGAAGTCGGGGAGGGTTCCCAGCGAGCCCGCTTAGCCGGTCTGGGACTGCGGTCCGTGTCGGAGTCCTCACCGTGGGACCTAGGTGTCACCCCAGGAGCACTTTGCTGCGCCGACCGAGAGGGACCTGGGGGCGATGAACTCACAATGCCCTGGGCCTGTGCTACCGGTCTGGACTGCAAGGCTTCTAGTATCTTAGCAGACCATCTGTCCATAGACTGAGCCATGGATTGTGAAAGCGACTCAGAGAGTTTCTCAGCCAGAGCTGCAAACTCTGTCCCTGCCACCTGGACAGTGGAAGCCGGCGGTTCTACCTGAGCCGAGGGTCCCACCTGTGCCCGAGGCTCCGGCTGTGCCACAGGGGCCGAGCATTGCACACAATGAGGGTAGGTGGAACCTGCAGGTAACATAGCCGCACAAGAGGTACAGGTTGCAAAATAAGCCTGTGCCTTGGCACCCTTGCTCTTTGCGGACGACATGCTGTTGTCTCCTCTTAGAGTGATCAGTGAGGGTATATAGCCAAAAGCAAATAATGCGGCCGAACAGAGAAAATGTATAATATTAATATATATATATATATATATATATATATATATATATATATATATATATATATATATATATATATATATATATATATATATATATATATACACACACACACACACACACTTCGGCACCCCAGGGGGGCCAGCACCTGTAACCGGTGTGGCTTACCGACCGCCCAAAGCGGTTGTGTGTCCACCAGATTCCCTGCCTGGGCCTCCCAGAGCTGCAGAGCTCGTTCTGAAATCCTCCACCGGCAGAAGTGATTATAACAATGACTGCCAGCGTTCTCAGGGGAGGAGGGAGCCGTGGGCGTGACTAATAAAGTGCGGGAATCTGGTGCCCCACAGTGCTCAGTGAGGGGGGAGGAGGACACCAAGTATGCTCCAGCCCTCACTGCCGACGTCCAGCCGGCCGTCCCGCCCTTACCCCTGACTGGCAGGCCCGGGGGCGGGAGTTCTGGTACTAGGCCGCAGAAGCCGGGGACTAAATTTAATAACGCGGCCGACAAACAGGCGCGGTAGTCCCGGTCTCACAAAAACACAGCAGCCGCTGCAGCGTCTGTAACACAGGCGCTCCATGCAGCGTCCCCAAGGGGACACAGAGTACCTTAAAGATGCAGGGCCCTGTCCCTGATGATATCCAGTCTCCTGTCCGTCAGATTCCCCCAGGGGCTGCGGAGGGAGCCCGGTCCCAGTGAATGGTGACCGGTTAGGATCCCACTTCTCCCAGAGCCTCTAAGGGATGGGGAAGGAAAACGGCATGTGGGCTCCAGCCTTTGTACCCGCAATGGGTACCTCAACCTTAACAAACACCGCCGACAGAAAGTGGGGTGAGAAGGGAGCATGCCGGGGGCCCTGGGGCCCTCTTTTCTTCCATCCGATATAAATCAGCAGCTGCTGCTGACTAAAATGTGGAGCTTGCGTGAATGTGTGCCTCCTTCAACACAAAGCATAAAACTGATGGGCCCGTGATGCACGAGAGGGTGTATAGGCAGAGGGGAGGGGTTACACTTTTTAAAGTGTAATACTTTGTGTGGCCTCCGGAGGCAGAAGCTATACACCCAATTGTCTGGGTCTCCCAATGGAGCGACAAAGAAAATCATAATGGAATTAAAAAAAAACCCCAAAATATATCTAATCCACAAAAATAACATAGAAATGATGACACTTTTGCTGTGTAGCACAGTACCATGGATTACAAAGAAGGGAATTTTGTTTACTTACCGTAAATTCCTTTTCTTCTAGCTCCAATTGGGAGACCCAGACAATTGGGTGTATAGCTTCTGCCTCCGGAGGCCACACAAAGCACTACACTTAAAAGTGTAAGGCCCCTCCCCTTCTGCCTATACACCCCCCGTGGGATCACGGGCTCCTCAGTTTTAGTGCAAAAGCAAGAAGGAGGAAAGCCAATAACTGGTTTAAAAACAAATTCGATCCGAAGAAACATCGGAGAACTGAAACCATTCAACATGAACAACATGTGTACCCGAAAAAACAAAAATCCCTAAGAAAACAGGGCGGGTGCTGGGTCTCCCAATTGGAGCTAGAAGAAAAGGAATTTACGGTAAGTAAACAAAATTCCCTTCTTCTTTGTCGCTCCTAATTGGGAGACCCAGACAATTGGGACGTCCAAAAGCAGTCCCTGGGTGGGTAAAATAACACCTCGTGATAGGGCCGAAAAAATAGCCCTTTCCTACAGGTGGGCAACCGCCGCCTGAAGGACTTGTCTACCTAGGCTGGCGTCCGCCGAAGCGTAGGTATGCACCTGATAATGCTTGGTAAAAGTGTGCAGACTCGACCAGGTAGCCGCCTGGCACACCTGCTGAGCCGTAGCCTGGTGCCGTAATGCCCAGGACGCACCCACGGCTCTGGTAGAATGGGCCTTCAGCCCTGAGGGAACCGGAATCCCAGCAGAACGGTAGGCTTCAAGAATTGGTTCCTTGATCCACCGAGCCAGGGTGGATTTGGAAGCTTGCGACCCTTTACGCTGACCAGCGACAAGGATAAAGAGTGCATCCGAGCGGCGCAGAGGCGCCGTGCGGGAAATGTAGATTCTGAGTGCTCTCACCAGATCCAACAAATGCAAATCCTTTTCACATTGATGAACTGGATGAGGACACAAAGAAGGTAAGACGATATCCTGATTGAGATGAAAGGGGGATACCACCTTAGGGAGAAACTCCGGAATCGGGCGCAGAACCACCTTGTCCTGGTGAAACACCAGGAAGGGAGATTTGCATGACAGCGCTGCTAGCTCGGACACTCTCCGAAGAGACGTGACCGCTATTAGAAAGGCCACTTTCTGTGAAAGGCTAGAAAGGGAAACATCCCTCATAGGCTCGAAAGGCGGCTTCTGGAGAGCAATTAGAACCCTGTTCAGATCCCAGGGCTCTAACGGCCGCTTGTAAGGAGGGACGATATGACAAACCCCTTGCAGGAACGTGCGTACCTGAGGAAGTCGTGCTAGGCGTTTCTGAATAAATACAGATAGCGCTGAGACTTGTCCTTTAAGGGAGCCGAGCGACAAACCTTTATCCAAACCGGATTGTAGGAAAGAAAGAAGAGTAGGCAATGCAAATGGCCAGGGAGAAACTCCCTGAGCAGAGCACCAAGATAAGAATATCTTCCACGTCCTGTGGTAGATCTTGGCGGAGGATGGTTTTCTAGCCTGTCTCATGGTGGCAATGACCTCTTGAGATAATCCTGAAGACGCTAGGATCCAGGACTCAATGGCCACACAGTCAGGTTCAGGGCCGCAGAATTCTGATGGAAAAACGGCCCTTGGGACAACAAGTCTGGTCGGTCTGGTAGTGCCCACGGTTGGCCTACCGTGAGGTGCCACAGATCCGGATACCACGACCTCCTCGGCCAGTCTGGAGCGACGAGGATGGCGCGGCGGCAGTCGGACCTGATCTTGCGCAGCACTCTGGGCAACAGTGCCAGAGGTGGAAACACATAAGGTAGCCGGAACAGCGACCAATCTTGAACTAAGGCGTCCGCCGCCAGAGCTCGGTGATCGTGAGACCGTGCCATGAAAGCCGGGACCTTGTTGTTGTGCCGGGACGCCATTAGGTCAACGTCCGGCATCCCCCAGCGGCGACAGATCTCCTGAAACACGTCCGGGTGAAGAGACCATTCCCCTGCGTCCATACCCTGGCGACTGAGGAAGTCTGCTTCCCAGTTTTCCACGCCTGGGATGTGAACTGCGGATATGGTGGATGCCATGTCTTCCACCCACGTCAGAATCCGCCGGACTTCCTGGAAGGCTTGCCGACTGCGTGTTCCTCCTTGGTGATTGATGTATGCCACCGTTGTGGAGTTGTCCGACTGAATTCGGATCTGCTTGCCTTCCAGCCACTGCTGGAAGGCTTGTAGGGCAAGATACACTGCTCTGATTTCCAGAACATTGATCTGAAGGGTGGACTCTTGCTGAGTCCACGTACCTTGAGCCCTGTGTTGGAGAAAAACTGCTCCCCACCCTGAAAGACTCGCGTCTGTCGTAACTACCGCCCAGGATGGGGGTAGAAAGGACTTTCCTTTTGACAATGAAGTGGGAAGAAGCCACCACCGAAGAGATTCCTTGGCCGCCTGAGAAAGGGAGACGTTCCTGTCGAGGGATGTCGACTTCCCGTCCCATTGGCGGAGAATGTCCCATTGTAGTGGACGCAGATGAAACTGCGCGAAAGGGACTGCCTCCATTGTTGCTACCATCTTCCCTAGGAAGTGCATGAGGCGTCTCAAGGGGTGTGAAATTGGAAAAACCTCGGGTGCACAGCCTATGGATCAATTAATGGGATGCTGCGTCCTGCATGAAAAAGCGAAGACCAACCAGGGAGAAAAAAAGCTCATGCATAGGAGACGCGCAGACCCAAAAATAATTATATATATATATATATATATATATATATATATATTATATATATATATATATATATATATATATATATATATATCACAGGGATCCTCAAAATAGTAAAGATTGATATAGAATTTTATTGAAACAATCAAGGTGACACATAAGACATACAATTAAAATCACTTAAAATACATATAAATAGAGAACCCCCACATCTCCAAGATGTAAAATATGGGGTACCGCCCTGTGTACATATGCAACAATGTATAAATCTGATCCCTAGAAAAACATATACTGGATCAATCCATAAATGTAATAACTCTTAACCATTAAGTCTATAACATAGGGACCACACCTGTGAGCTATACTGGTAGTGAGTCCAATGGGATAGCAGCTATCAATATATGACAGAACAAGGGCATGCAAGTCATACAGTAATTACAATAACCAGGCATGAATCATGCAAAAAAGAAAGGAAAATCATAAAAACCCTTGTCCAGAGATCCCAAAGATGGCTCACAATCAGGTGCCCAAGTGAAAAGCTACATCAAGCTCCCAACCAGTGAAGGGCGCTACAGAAACAAGGAGGTACCCACAATAGGGAGGGATGTGGGGGACCCCACGCGTATCGCTGTGAACAGCTTCGTCAGGGGAGAGTGTATCCCTGATTGCAATTAGAACGGGTATTTATAGAGGATCACAGTCTTAATTAATTGTAAAGTAACAACTTAATTACATACCATGAGTGGTGTGCGTATTTGAGCGTGGCAGCCGGCTGTAAACATGGAAACCGGAAGTGGGAGAGGGGGGTGGTTTTAAGACCCGGACCCAGCGTTATAGCTAGAAATATGTACCATGTATCTAGCCATATAATCATATAGTCATATAGTCATCCATGCTATATATCATATGTATAGAAAGCCGGTTTTCGCAGGAGAAAATAACAGATAAATAAATACTTAAGGATCCCATGTCGGCTCCGCTGTGACCGGAAATGATGTTCCTCCTTTAGGTTACCATGGATGCAGAGAATGCTAAGGTCACCACGCATGTCAGAGCACCCGGCGGCGCTCCAGCAAAGCTGGATGTCAGATGTTAAAGTGAAAACACCGGTCAGAGGAGAGATCTCCCATTAGTATCTGGTTACAAACAGCATCCAGGGAGGATGTGTCATACAGAAATCTGAAGACATGTAAAGTAGCAGATAAAATCCGCAGGATATATAAATAGGTCAACAAGAACTATATTATAAGATAGATAAAACGGCGATAAGGAGGCATAGCTAAATGCTACACATATGCATGTACACATTTATGTTGAATGCCAGATTACAAAGAAGGGAATTTTGTTTACTTACCGTAAATTCCTTTTCTTCTAGCTCCAATTGGGAGACCCAGACAGTGGGTGTATAGCTACTGCCTCTGGAGGCCGCACAAAGAACTACACTTAAAAGTGTAAGGCCCCTCCCCTTCTGGCTATACACCCTCCCGTAGGAGTACGGATTCCTCAGTTTTAGTACCAAAGCAAGAAGGAGGAAAGCCAATAACAGTTTCAAAAACAAATTCAATCCGATAACTAGATCGGAGAACTTAAGAAACAACGTGAACAACATGTGCACCCGAGAAAACGAAACCCTAAAAACAGATAGGGCGGGTGCTGGGTCTCCCAATTGGAGCTAGAAGAAAAGGAATTTACGGTAAGTAAACAAAATTCCCTTCTTCTTTTTCGCTCCTAATTGGGAGACCCAGACAGTGGGACGTCCAAAAGCAGTCCCTGGGTGGGTAAAAAGATACCACATGAACGGGCTGTCATACAGCCTCTTCCTACAGGTGGGCCACCGCCGCCTGAAGGACCCGTCTACCTAGGCTGGCGTCTGCCGAAGCGTAGGTATGCACTTGATAGTGTTTGGTAAACGTGTGCAGACTCGACCAGGTAGCCGCCTGGCACACTTGCTGAGCCGTAGCCTGATGCCTCAACGCCCAGGACGCACCAACGGCTCTGGTAGAATGGGCCTTCAGTCCAGATGGAATCGGAAGCCCAGCAGAACGGTATGTGTGAAGAATTGGTTCCTTGATCCACCGCGCCAGGGTGGATTTGGAAGCTTGCGATCCCTTATGCTGACCAGCGACTAGGACAAAGAGCGCATCCGAACGGCGTAGAGGCGCCGTGCGAGAAATGTAAATCCTGAGTGCTCTCACCAGGTCCAACAGATGTAAACCCTTTTCAAATTGGTGAACTGGATGCGGACACAAAGATGGCAAAGTGATATCCTGATTGAGATGAAAGGAAGAAACCACCTTGGGAGAAAACTCTGGAATTGGACGCAGTACTACCTTGTCTTGGTGAAACACCAGGAAGGGAGATTTGCAAGATAACGCCGCCAGCTCGGACACTCTTCGAAGAGATGTGACCGCTACAAGAAAAACTACCTTTTGTGAAAGCCGAGAAAGGGGAACCTCTTTCAAGGGCTCGAAAGGCGGCTTTTGAAGAGCAAGGAGAACCTTGTTCAGATCCCAGGGTTCCAATGGCCGTCTGTAAGGAGGAACGATATGACAAACTCCTTGGAGAAACGTGCGTACTTTAGAAAGCTGTGCCAAGCGCTTCTGAAAGAATACGGATAACGCGGAGACTTGACCCTTAAGCGAGCTAAGGGACAAACCTTTTTCCAACCCAGACTGCAGGAAGGAAAGAAAAATTGGCAATGCAAATGGCCAGGGAGAAAACCCTTGAGCCAAGCACCACGCTAAGAATATCTTCCACGTCCTGTGATAGATCTTAGCTGAGGATGGTTTTCTAGCCTGTCTCATTGTGGCAACAACTCCCTGAGATAAACCTGAGGCCGCTAGGATCCAGGACTCAATGGCCACACAGTCAGGTTCAGGGCCGCAGAATTCAGATGGAAAAACGGCCCTTGAGACAGCAGATCTGGACGGTCTGGTAGTGCCCACGGTTGGCCTACCGTGAGATGCCACAGATCCGGGTACCACGACCTTCTTGGCCAATTTGGAGCGACGAGTATGGCTCGCTGGCAGTCGGACTTGATTTTCCGGAGAACTCTGGGTAACAATGCTAGAGGTGGGAACACATAGGGGAGTCGGAATTGCGACCAATCCTGAACCAAGGCGTCTGCCGCCAGCGCTCGGTGATCGTGAGACCGTGCCATGAAAACTGGGACCTTGTTGTTGTGCCGTGACGCCATCAGATCGACGTCCGGCGACCCCCAGCGGCAACAGATCTGTTGAAACACGTCCGGGTGAAGGGACCATTCTCCTGCGTCCATGCCCTGGCGACTGAGAAAGTCCGCTTCCCAGTTTTCCACGCCTGGGATGTGAACTGCAGATATGGTGGACGCTCTGCTTTCCACCCACGTCAAAATCCGCTGGACTTCTTGAAAAGCTTGGCGACTGCGTGTTCCCCCTTGGTGGTTGATGTACGCCACCGCCGTGGAATTGTCCGACTGAATCCGAATCTGCTTGCCCTCCAGCCATTGTTGGAAGGCTCGCAGGGCAAGATAGATTGCTCTGATTTCCAGAACATTGATCTGCAAGGTGGACTCTTCCTGAGTCCACGTCCCCTGAGCCCTGTGGTGGAGAAACACCGCTCCCCACCCTGATAGGCTCGCATCTGTCGTGACCACTGCCCAGGACGGGGGAAGGAACGACTTTCCCTGTGACAATGAGTTGGGGAGAAGCCACCAACGTAGAGAGTCCTTGGCAGTCTGAGAGAGGGAGACAGTCCTGTCGAGGGACGTCGATTTCCCATCCCATTGGCGCAGAATGTCCCATTGGAGAGGGCGCAGATGAAACTGCGCGAACGGGACTGCCTCCATTGCTGCTACCATCTTTCCTAGGAAATGCATGAGGCGCCTCAGTGAGTGCGACTGGCTCTGAAGGAGAGATTGCACTCCAGTCCGTAGCGAGCACTGCTTGTCCAGTGGAAGCCTCACTATCGCTGATAGAGTATGAAACTCCATGCCAAGATAAGTCAGAGATTGGGTCGGGGTTAGATGAGACTTTGGAAAGTTGATAATCCACCCGAAAGTCTGGAGAGTGTCTAGCGCCACCTTCAGACTGTGTTGGCATGCTTCTTGAGAGGATGCCTTTATAAGCAGGTCGTCTAGATACGGGATGACCGAGTGACCCTGCGAGTGCAGAACAGCTACTACTGCTGCCATGACTTTGGTGAAGACCCGGGGGGCTGTTGCCAGACCGAAGGGTAACGCTACGAACTGTAGGTGCTCGTCGTGTATGACGAAACGTAGGAAACGCTGATGCTCTGGTGCAATCGGCACGTGGAGATACGCATCTTTGATGTCTATTGATGCTAGAAAATCTCCCTGAGACATTGAGGCTATGACGGAGCGTAGGGATTCCATCCGGAACCTCCTGACTTTTACGTGTCTGTTGAGCAACTTCAGATCCAGGACGGGACGATACGATCCGTCCTTTTTTGGGACCACAAACAGATTGGAGTAAAAACCGTGACCCTGTTCCTGAAGAGGGACGGAGGTCACCACCCCTTCCGCCTTTAGAGCGGCCACCGCCTGCAACAGAGCATCGGCTCGGTCTGGTGGTGGAGAAGTTCGGAAGAAACGAGTTGGCGGACGAGAACTGAACTCTATCCTGTACCCGTGAGATAGAATATCTCTCACCCAACGGTCCTTGACGCTTGCTAGCCAAATGTCGCCAAAGTGGGACAGCCTCCCACCGACCGCGGGTGTGGGCATCGGAGACCGCAAGTCAGGAGGACGTCGTTTTGGCAACGGTTCCTCCGGCTGGTCTTTTTGGGCGTGACTGAGACCTCCAAGAATTTGAACGTCTCTGGTCCTTTTGAGTCTTTTTTGACGAGGCGAATTGGGACCTGCCCTGTCCTCGAAAGGACCGATAACCAGACTGACCCCTCCTCTGTTGGGGCTTGTTTTGTCTGTGTTGCGGTAAGGAAGAGTCCTTACCCTTGGAGTGTTTGATGATTTCATCCAAACGCTCTCCAAACAATTGGTCACGAGAAAAAGGCAAATTGGTTAAGCACTTCTTGGAATGAGAATCTGCTTTCCAATGTCTCAACCACAGAGCCCTACGCAAAACAACTGAGTTGGCTGACGCCACTGCCGTGCGGCTTGTAGCGTCCAGAACAGCATTAATCGCGTACGACGCGAATGCCGCCATTTGCGAGGTCAATGGTGCTACCTGCGGGGCAAATGCACGTGTGACTGAGTCGACTCGCGCAAGCCCGGCCGTGATAGCTTGGAGTGCCCATACGGCCGCAAAAGAAGGCGCTAATGACGCTCCAATCGCTTCATAGATGGATTTCAGCCAGAGCTCCATCTGCCTGTCAGTGGCATCTTTAAGTGCCGCTCCATCTTCAACAGCAACCAAGGATCTAGCTGCAAGCCTGGAAATTGGAGGATCCACTTTTGGACACTGGGTCCAACCCTTGACCACTTCAGAGGGAAAAGGGTAGCGTGTATCTTTAAGTCGTTTAGGAAAACGCCTTTCAGGATAAGCGTGGGGTTTCTGGATTGCGTCTCTGAAGTCAGCGTGGTCCAGAAAAGTGCTTAATGTACGCTTAGGGTATCTGAAATGGATTCTCTCGTGCTGCGAAGCTGACTCCTCTACAGGAGGAGCTGGTGGGGAAATATTCAACATCTTATTGATGTTAAATATATGATCATTAACTATGGCGTCACCATCTGGTGTATCTAGATTGAGAGCGGTCCCAGGATCAGAATCCTGATCAGTTACGTCCGCCTCATCACCCATAGATTCATCCCGCTGGGATCCAGACCATTGAGATGAATGTGAAGGCCCGTCATAACGAGCCCGCTTAGGCTGCCCGGGGCCATCGTCCGAGTCAGAGTCTTCACCCTGAGGTGTAGATGCCCGCCCCGGAGCTAGGAGCTGAGGGGGACCAGGGGGCAATACATGCACAGTGTCCGTGGTCTGAAGTACAGGCCTAGCTCGCAATGTGTCAAGAATTTGTGACATAGTGAGAGACATTCTGTCAGCAAAAGCTGCAAACTCAGTTCCTGTCACCTGGACAGCATTCACAGGTGGTACACCCTGGGACACGTCCAGCAGAGGTCCCGACTGTGCAAGCGCCGCAGGGGCCGAGCACTGCACACAATGGGGGTCCGTGGAGCCTGCCGGTAGAAAAGTCCCACATGCGGTGCAGGAAGCATATAATGTCTGTGCCTTGGCACCCTTGCGTTTTACGGGCGACATGCTGCTGGCTCTCTGCATGTGAGAGAGTCTATAGCCAAAGGGCGACCAGCGCTATGTAATACCAAGTATTTGTAGCAACAAAATACTAAGAATACTACGAGCACAAGAGGGGGTGAGCCCTGAGGGCTGCTTACCGCCCGCTGAACAGCGGGTAAGAGGCTGCAGAATGCCTTGTCTGGGTCTCCCCGGCTCCCCTCTGCAGCTCAGCGTTGTCAGCAAGAATGGCTGCCGGCTTATGTGGAGAGGGGCGGTCCGTGGGAGTTCCCCAACAAAAGTGCGGGAACAGTGTCCCCTCTGTGCTGACTGTGAGGGCTGGAGTATGTAAAAACGACTCCAGCCCTCAGCGCTGATGCACTGGCCAGCGTCCCGCCCCTCTCCTGACTGGCAGGTCTGGGGGCGGGAACGAACGAAAGCAGGCCGCAAAAGCCGGGGACTCGAGTTATCAGCGCGGCCGCCGTAAAAGCGCGGGCCGCGCTGAAGTCCCCGGCGCACTACAAGTGCCAGCCGCGCCGCTGTTCCAGCGGCCGGCGCGACCGAGTCTAGACGTGGGCAGCGTCCCGCCCCTCTCCTGACTGGCAGGTCTGGGGGCGGGAACGAACGGAAGCAGGCCGCAAAAGCCGGGGACTGTAGTTATCAGCGCGGCCGCCGTAAAAGCGCAGGCCGCGCTGAAGTCCCCGGCGCACTACAAGTGCCAGCCGTGCCGCAGTCCCAGCGGCCGGCGCGGCCGATTCCCATAAGTGTGCCTGCTTCAGCTAAGCTGAATGAGGCCATGGCACAGGCGCCGCAGCGCTGATGTCCCCCGGCGCACTACAACACCCAGCATGCTGCGGTGTGAGCGCCAAATGCACGGGGACACAGAGTACCTTAAGGAAGCAGGGCCATGTCCCTGATGTACTCCGCTCCATCCAGCATCTTCTCCAGGGGCTGTAGATGGAGCACGGTCTCAGTGCCTGGAGACCGGTAAATCCCACTTCACCCAGAGCCCTGTAAAAAGGGATGGGGAAGGAATCAGCATGTGGGCTCCTGCCGCCGTACCCGCAATGGGTACCTCAACCTTACAAACACCTCCGACATAAGTGGGGTGAGAAGGGAGCATGCTGGGAGTCTGTATAGACCCTCTTTTCTTCCATCCGACATAGTCAGCAGCTGCTGCTGACTAAAAACAATGGAGCTATGCGTGCGTGTCTGACCTCCTTGCGCACAAAGCTAAAACTGAGGAATCCGTACTCCTACGGGAGGGTGTATAGCCAGAAGGGGAGGGGCCTTACACTTTTAAGTGTAGTTCTTTGTGCGGCCTCCAGAGGCAGTAGCTATACACCCACTGTCTGGGTCTCCCAATTAGGAGCGAAAAAGAAGAGAATATTTTTAACCCAATAGGGGTAAAGCACAGATGTACATAATATGCCCACCAAAAGGTGGCGAATCCCCATAAGATGGCCGCTATAGGTTAATTCCTGCTCAAAACATGTGTCACAAATATGAAAGTTCGAATCCCTCTTAAACCATCAAAACAGTTAGTACCACCCAGGTGGATTTATCCTGTATCAAAGTGCCCAAAGATTATTAGTCACAAATACATGCATGTAGAGCAAAAGAACACCCGCTGAGCTGAAAATAACTACTAGTACCACCAAAAGCGGATGTATCATGTACAATATCTGTACACCCAAGGTTGGAAAAAAAAAAAAAAACAAAAAAAACAAAAAAAAAAAACAGGCATTATAAAAATATGGCTGTTGTGCACACCACTGAAAATTCGGCGGATTAACTATAAATTGGGGCGACTCAGTGGGTGCAATCATAAGTAGGAATTGGGGGTATGATGTTATATGACCACAAAGAGAAAGAAGAAATGAACCCATGAGAGGAACATAATCTGTATACAAAATGCAAACAAGATGCAAACAAAATGCTATCCGATTGGGAGCATAGAGAGATTTAGAGTAAATATTGAGTAGCACAGGAGGGCAACCAGATTGATGAGCCATCCTGGTATGGGATGAAACATATGTATACACACAATTATGTACAATTGGCCTCAAAAAAGTGACAGGCTATCCATATTGCTCCAAAATGGTGTATGTGGCACAAGGTCTCATTTGACCTAGCAAAAGCAAGAAATGAGTTTTAGGTTCCGGCCAAAGTGTTCCAAGACCCATATAGATTGTAACCCCACGGGACCAGCAGGGACATCTTCATCCAATAGTGTCCATGTAGGTACACAAGTAATTGGGCAGGATGTAGGTGCCGTCCGTATATCGTTTCCTTCAAGGTAGAGAGAATCATGCAGTGGTATAACCCCTCTCAGGTAAGATGACTTGGATGAGGTTCCAATGCTTTAAAGCCACAGATGAACGCCAAGGTTACCAACCACTTGTCTCTGTTTGTATCCGCCGATATAGCCAGAAAACCAAAGTGCAGGACACACACTCAATCCAGTCCAAAGGAAACAAGAGGGAGAGAACCATTCCTAGCGTTGTAACTGCGGAGAATAACCAAAAACAGCTACCATCCTATATACAGGATTCCTCTGACTTTATCCGTTTTTGTCTCAGTGTCACGATACCCCCTCAGACTTTAATAGTTACGTGCGATGTTGAATCACTGTATTCAAACATTAAACATGAGGATGGCATTGGGGCCTTGACATATTTTTTGGGGAAACAGTCGAATTCAGACAGGATGCACGACTCCTTTCTGCTTGACCTTTGTAAATTTGTGTTAGAACACAACTATTTTCTATTCGACAACGTCTTTTTCAAACAGGTCGCAGGAGTCGCGATGGGGGCGCGATGCGCGCCGGCTTATGCAAACTTGTTCTTGGGGTGGTGGGAGGATACCTACGTGTATCCTTCCCACCACTACAGGGAGCATGTTTTGCATTGGCGGAGGTACATCGATGATGTATTCTTTTTGTGGACGGGTACAGAGGAAAGTTGCCACGACTTCCTCAATGATCTTAACATCAATAATCATAACATCCTTTTGACCTCTAATTTATCATCCTCCACAGCATCCTTTTTGGATTTGTCCATTAGATTGGAAGATGGACACATCATCACGAATTTATATCGCAAGCCGACAGCCACAAACGGACTCTTGCGCTATGACAGTTTCCACCCTTTTCACACAAGAAGGGGAGTACCAGTGGGACAATTTTTACGGGTACGCCGCAACTGCTCCACGGATGAAGATTTTCAGAGCCAGGCCTGCGATCTGACTAAGCGGCTGAAACACAGGGGTTACCCCAGGGGAGTTATCTCCTCAGCCTTTCAAAGGGCCAAGCATGAGTCTCAACAAGATCTGCTCATCCGAAAAGGACCAGTGGCGGACCAACCGTTACGATTGATAACTGACTACAACAGCCACTGGCAACAGGTAAGAGGGATCTTGCGGGAACATTGGAAGATCATTAGATCTGACTGCCAGACCGCATCCTTTGTGAGTGATGTGCCCTTTGTCACAGCCAGGAGAGCGCCCAGACTCAGAGACCTATTGACGAGGAGCCATTTTAGGAGACCGACGACGAAATTGAACAGAGGCATTACACTACGGGGATCTTACCCATGCGGTGAGTGTAATGTGTGTCCCTTTATGCAACCCGTCAGAGATGTTTTTCAGAATCCCCTTGACGCTGTCCCACACAGACTAAATGGATATGTTAATTGTAAGACCTCTAATGTAATTTATGCGATTATCTGCCCTTGTCAGAAGGTCTATGTGGGACAAACATCCCAAGAACTGCGGAAAAGGGCACAGAAACACATGTCGACCATCAACTTGGCCAGGTCTGATCAGAAAAAGGGACGAACACTCACTTCGGTAGCTGCGCACTTCCTTCAATACCATCAGGGTTCTTGTCGTGGGCTACGTTTTGTAGGTCTCCAGAGGATAACTACGAATGGAAGAGGTGGGTCTCTCCTGAAACCTTTATTACAAATTGAGGCAAGATGGATTTTTAACCTGAAATCTCTCACACCATCGGGGCTCAATGAAGAGCTACTGTATACCGGTTTTCTTGGCTAATACGTAGTCTCGTATTTGATTCTTACCCTCTCCTCCATCTTTTTTGGTTATTCTCCGCAGTTACAACGCTAGGAATGGTTCTCTCCCTCTTGTTTCCTTTGGACTGGATTGAGTGTGTGTCCTGCACTTTGGTTTTCTGGCTATATCGGCGGATACAAACAGAGACAAGTGGTTGGTAACCTTGGCGTTCATCTGTGGCTTTAAAGCATTGGAACCTCATCCAAGTCATCTTACCTGAGAGGGGTTATACCACTGCATGATTCTCTCTACCTTGAAGGAAACGATATACGGACGGCACCTACATCCTGCCCAATTACTTGTGTACCTACATGGACACTATTGGATGAAGATGTCCCTGCTGGTCCCGTGGGGTTACAATCTATATGGGTCTTGGAACACTTTGGCCGGAACCTAAAACTCATTTCTTGCTTTTGCTAGGTCAAATGAGACCTTGTGCCACATACACCATTTTGGAGCAATATGGATAGCCTGTCACTTTTTTGAGGCCAATTGTACATAATTGTGTGTATACATATGTTTCATCCCATACCAGGATGGCTCATCAATCTGGTTGCCCTCCTGTGCTACTCAATATTTACTCTAAATCTCTCTATGCTCCCAATCGGATAGCATTTTGTTTGCATCTTGTTTGCATTTTGTATACAGATTATGTTCCTCTCATGGGTTCATTTCTTCTTTCTCTTTGTGGTCATATAACATCATACCCCCAATTCCTACTTATGATTGCACCCACTGAGTCGCCCCAATTTATAGTTAATCCGCCGAATTTTCAGTGGTGTGCACAACAGCCATATTTTTATAATGCCTGTTTTTTTTTTTTGTTTTTTTTTTTTTTTGTTTTTGTTTTTTTTTCCAACCTTGGGTGTACAGATATTGTACATGATACATCCGCTTTTGGTGGTACTAGTAGTTATTTTCAGCTCAGCGGGTGTTCTTTTGCTCTACATGCATGTATTTGTGACTAATAATCTTTGGGCACTTTGATACAGGATAAATCCACCTGGGTGGTACTAACTGTTTTGATGGTTTAAGAGGGATTCGAACTTTCATATTTGTGACACATGTTTTGAGCAGGAATTAACCTATAGCGGCCATCTTATGGGGATTCGCCACCTTTTGGTGGGCATATTATGTACATCTGTGCTTTACCCCTATTGGGTTAAAAATATTCTCTTTGTAATCTGGCATTCAACATAAATGTGTACATGCATATGTGTAGCATTTAGCTATGCCTCCTTATCGCCGTTTTATCTATCTTATAATATAGTTCTTGTTGACCTATTTATATATCCTGCGGATTTTATCTGCTACTTTACATGTCTTCAGATTTCTGTATGACACATCCTCCCTGGATGCTGTTTGTAACCAGATACTAATGGGAGATCTCTCCTCTGACCGGTGTTTTCACTTTAACATCTGACATCCAGCTTTGCTGGAGCGCCGGGTGCTCTGACATGCGTGGTGACCTTAGCATTCTCTGCATCCATGGTAACCTAAAGGAGGAACATCATTTCCGGTCACAGCGGAGCCGACATGGGATCCTTAAGTATTTATTTATCTGTTATTTTCTCCTGCGAAAACCGGCTTTCTATACATATGATATATAGCATGGATGACTATATGACTATATGATTATATGGCTAGATACATGGTACATATTTCTAGCTATAACGCTGGGTCCGGGTCTTAAAACCACCCCCCTCTCCCACTTCCGGTTTCCATGTTTACAGCCGGCTGCCACGCTCAAATACGCACACCACTCATGGTATGTAATTAAGTTGTTACTTTACAATTAATTAAGACTGTGATCCTCTATAAATACCCGTTCTAATTGCAATCAGGGATACACTCTCCCCTGACGAAGCTGTTCACAGCGATACGCGTGGGGTCCCCCACATCCCTCCCTATTGTGGGTACCTCCTTGTTTCTGTAGCGCCCTTCACTGGTTGGGAGCTTGATGTAGCTTTTCACTTGGGCACCTGATTGTGAGCCATCTTTGGGATCTCTGGACAAGGGTTTTTATGATTTTCCTTTCTTTTTTGCATGATTCATGCCTGGTTATTGTAATTACTGTATGACTTGCATGCCCTTGTTCTGTCATATATTGATAGCTGCTATCCCATTGGACTCACTACCAGTATAGCTCACAGGTGTGGTCCCTATGTTATAGACTTAATGGTTAAGAGTTATTACATTTATGGATTGATCCAGTATATGTTTTTCTAGGGATCAGATTTATACATTGTTGCATATGTACACAGGGCGGTACCCCATATTTTACATCTTGGAGATGTGGGGGTTCTCTATTTATATGTATTTTAAGTGATTTTAATTGTATGTCTTATGTGTCACCTTGATTGTTTCAATAAAATTCTATATCAATCTTTACTATTTTGAGGATCCCTGTGATATATATATATATATATATATATATATATATATATATATATATATATATATATATATATATATATATATATATATATATATAATTATTTTTGGGTCTGCGCGTCTCAAGGGGTGTGACTGGCCTTGAAGGAGAGATTGCACCCCTGTCTGTAGTGAACGCTGTTTGTCCAGCGGAAGCTTCACTATCGCTGGGAGAGTATGAAACTCCATGCCAAGATATGTTAGCGATTGGGTCGGAGTCAGATTTGACTTTGAAAAGTTGATGATCCACCCGAAACTCTGGAGAGTCTCCAGCGCAACGTTCAGGCTGTGTTGGCATGCCTCTTGAGAGGGTGCCTTGACCAGTAGATCGTCCAAATACGGGATCACAGAGTGACCTTGAGAGTGCAGGACTGCTACTACTGCTGCCATGACCTTGGTGAAGACCCGTGGGGCTGTCGCCAGCCCGAAAGGCAGAGCTACGAACTGAAGGTGTTCGTCTCCTATAACGAAGCGTAGAAAACGCTGATGCTCTGGAGCAATCGGCACGTGGAGATAAGCATCCTTGATGTCTATTGATGCTAGGAAATCTCCTTGAGACATTGAGGCGATGACGGAGCGGAGGGATTCCATCCGGAACCGCCTGGTTTTCACGTGCTTGTTGAGCAGTTTTAAATCCAGAACGGGACGGAAAGACCCGTCCTTTTTTGGCACCACAAACAAATTGGAGTAAAAACCGTGACCTTGCTCCTGAAGAGGAACAGGGGTCACCACTCCTTCTGCCTTTAGCGTGCACACCGCTTGCAGAAGAGCATCGGCTCGGTCGGGAAGTGGAGAAGTTCTGAAGAATCGAGTTGGAGGACGAGAACTGAACTCTATCCTGTACCCGTGAGACAGAATGTCTCTCACCCAACGGTCTTTGACCTGTGGCAGCCAAATGTCGCCAAAGCGGGAGAGCCTGCCACCGACCGAGGATGCGGAGAGAGGAGGCCGAAAGTCATGAGGAAGCCGCCTTGGTAGCGGGTCTTCCGGCTGTCTTTTTTGGGCGTGACTGAGCCCGCCAAGAATCTGAGCTCCTCTGATCCTTTTGAGTCCTTTTGGACGAGGAGAATCGGGACCTGCCCGAGCCTCGAAAGGACCGAAACCCCGACTGTCCCCTCCTCTGTTGGGGTTTGTTTTGTCTGGGCTGAGGTAAGGATGAATCCTTACCCTTGGACTGTTTAATGATTTCATCCAAACGCTCACCAAACAGTCGGTCACCAGAAAATGGCAAACTGGTTAAGCACTTTTTGGAAGCAGAATCTGCCTTCCATTCCCTTAACCACAAGGCTCTGCGTAAAACCACGGAGTTGGCGGACGCCACTGCCGTACGGCTCGTAGAGTCCAGGACAGCATTAATCGCGTAAGACGCAAATGCAGACATTTGAGAGGTTAAGGATGCCACCTGCGGAACAGATGTACGTGTGACCGTGTCAATCTGTGTAAGACCAGCTGAAATAGCTTGGAGTGCCCATACGGCTGCGAATGCTGGAGCAAACGACGCGCCGATAGCTTCATAGATGGATTTCAACCAGAGCTCCATCTGTCTGTCAGTGGCATCTTTAAGTGCAGCCCCATCTTCCACTGCAACTATGGATCTAGCCGCAAGCCTGGAGATTGGAGGATCCACCTTGGGACACTGGGTCCAGCCCTTGACCACGTCAGGGGGAAAGGGATAACGTGTATCCTTAAGCCGTTTGGAGAAACGCTTATCTGGATAAGCGTGGTGTTTCTGGACTGACTCTCTAAAGTCAGAGTGGTCCAGAAAAGTACTTAATTTACGCTTGGGATACCTGAAATGGAATTTCTCCTGCTGTGAAGCTGACTCCTCCACTGGAGGAGCTGGGGGAGAAATATCCAACATTCTATTGATGGACGCTATAAGGTCATTCACTATGGCGTCACCATCAGGAGTATCCAGATTGAGAGCGGTCTCAGGATCAGAATCCTGATCAGCTACCTCCGCCTCATCATACAGAGAGTCCTCCTGCTGGGACCCTGACCAGTGTGATGAAGTCGAGGGCCGCTCATAGCGAGCTCGCTTAGGCTGTCTGGGACTGTCGTCCGTGTCAGAGCCTTCACCCTGGGATGCATGGGACACCCCCGGAGCCCGGAGCTGTTCCAACTGAGGGGGACCAGGGAGCAATGATTCAACAGTGCCCATGGTCTGAGTTACTGGTCTAGACTGCAAAGTTTCTAGAATTTTAGTCATAGTCACAGACAATCTATCCGCAAAAACTGCAAACTCCGTCCCCGTCACCTGGACAGTATTCACAGGTGGTTCTCCCTGGGTCACCTCTAGCAGAGGCCCCGGCCGAACAAGTGCCACAGGGGCCGAGCACTGCACACAATGGGGGTCAGTGGAACCTGCCGGTAGAGTAGCCTCACATGCGGTACAAGCAGCATAGAAAGCCTGTGCCTTGGCACCCTTGCTTTTTGCGGATGACATGCTGTTGTCTCCTCTGAGCAATCTAGGAGGGTATATAGCCAAGAATCACCAGCGACCGTACAGTGCAATGTATAGCATGCAAGCATAAAAATACAAATGTACACTTCGGCACTAGTGGGGTCAGCACCAGAGGTGCCGCTTACCGCCCGCTCAAACGCGGGTGTGTGGTCGCCAGAATCCCGTGTCTGGGTCTCCCAGAACTTGTCTCCCCTCTCCAGCTCAGACTGCACACAGGAATGGCTGCCGGCGTTCTGTGAAGAGGGGCGGACCGTGGGCGTGCCTCAGACAAAGTGCGGGAAACTGGCGTCCCACTGTGTCCAGTGTGAGGGCTGGAGTATGTAAAGTAGACTCCAGCCCTCTGCGCTGATGTTCTGTACAGCGTCCCGCCCTTCCCCTGACTGGCAGGCCTGGGGGCGGGAACGAAGCGAAACTAGGCCGCAAAAGCCGGGGAATCGAGTAATAAGCGCGGCCGTCATATATGCACGGCCAGCGCGGAAGTCCCCGGCGCACCACAAGTCCCAGCCGCGCCGCAGCGTAAACTGACAGCAGCGGCCGGCGCGGCAGTTCCCAATACATTAACTCACTCAGCAGAGCTTTAGTGAGTAGTGGCACAAGCGCGCAGCGCTGTTGTCCCCGGCGCACTAACACACCCAGCAATGCTGCAGTGTGTCTGCGCGCGGTCTGTACGGGGACACAGAGTACCTTGACGTAGCAGGGCCATGTCCCTGACGATACTCAGCTCCATATCCAGCAGATTCCCCAGCGGCTGTGGATGGAGCACGGTCCCAGTGCCTGGAGACCGGTAAAATCCCACTTCACCCAGAGCCCTAAGGGGGATGGGGAAGGAAGCAGCATGTGGGCTCCAGCCTCCGTACCCGCAATGGGTACCTCAACCTTAACAAACACCGCCGACAAAAGTGGGGTGAGAAGGGAGCATGCTGGGGGCCCTAGTATGGGTCCTCTTTTCTTCCATCCGACATAGTCAGCAGCTGCTGCTGACTAAACAGTGGAGCTATGCGTGGATGTCTGACCTCCTTCGCACAAAGCATGAAAACTGAGGAGCCCGTGATCCCACGGGGGGTGTATAGGCAGAAGGGGAGGGGCCTTACACTTTTAAGTGTAGTGCTTTGTGTGGCCTCCGGAGGCAGAAGCTATACACCCAATTGTCTGGGTCTCCCAATTAGGAGCGACAAAGAAAGACAGCTCTTTACTGAACACATGGTGTAAGACAATAATACCGAAATCATCACTACAGAAGTCTCCTAACCCTTACCCCGAGAGCGCAGAGCAGGCCTGGGTC
Source organism: Anomaloglossus baeobatrachus (assembly GCF_048569485.1). Taxonomy (NCBI): domain Eukaryota; kingdom Metazoa; phylum Chordata; class Amphibia; order Anura; family Aromobatidae; genus Anomaloglossus; species Anomaloglossus baeobatrachus. Next base: position 447,743,665 of record NC_134357.1, on the reverse strand, counting down.
AGGCAATCCCTCTTCCCAATCTTATTAATGCAGTCACTGAAAGCCGTCTTGATGTCAGGAATGGAGAGACAACCCTGGAAGGAGAAGGACAGATTTATTTAATTTCAGTAAACCTTAAAAGGAACTCCGATAGGGTATTTATTAAACTGGATACTAATTAAAGGAGTTATCCACTACTCAGGCAAACTTTTGTCAATCATTGTTTCCCTAAAGTAAGATAAAAGCTATACCCCCCCCACCACCACCACACCGGTGTCAGCACGGCTATTTTACATGGATTTGTTAATAAAGGACTGATTTCATCTACCCTGGATGCATACCGACGGACATATTGTTTGGATTTCTGTGTGTATAGGGGCTATGTGGGGGCTCATACTGTATGTAGGGGGCTGTGTATGGGTTAATACTGTATGTAGGGGCTATGTGGGAGCTCATACTGTATGTAGGGGGCTGTGTATGGGTTCATACTATAGGTAGGGGCTATGTGGGGGCTCATACTGTATGTAGGGGGCTGTGTATGGGTTCATACTGTAGGTAGGGGCTATGTGGGAGCTCATACTGTATGTAGGGGGCTGTGTATAGGTTCATACTGTATGTAGGGGCTATGTGGGGGCTCATACTGTATGTAGGGGGCTGTGTATGGGTTCATACTGTATGTAGGAGCTATGTGGGAGCTCATACTGAATGTAGGGGGCTGTGTATAGGTTCATACTGTATGTAGGGGCTATGTGGGAGCTCATACTGTATGTAGGGGGCTGTGTATGGGTTCATACTGTATGTAGGGGCTATGTGGGGGCTCATACTGTATGTAGGGGGCTGTGTATGGGTTCATACTTTATGTAGGGGCTATGTGAAGGCTCATACTGTATGTAGGGGGCTGTGTATGGGTTCATACTATAGGTAGGGGCTATGTGGGAGCTCATACTGTATGTAGGGGGCTGTGTATGGGTTCATACTGTATGTAGGGGCTATGTGGGGGCTCATACTGTATGTAGGGGGCTGTGTATGGGTTCATACTGTATGTAGGGGCTATGTGGCGGCTCATACTGTATGTAGGGGGCTGTGTATGGGTTCATACGGAATAGTGGAGGTGTCAGCAAACTTAATTCTGCTCAATATTAAGTGAGCATATTAATATAAAATAATTAGTTAATATTAAGCAGAATTATTGTTAGCCTATTACTTCAGCGCTCCATAACAGTCACAGTGTCTCATGTGGCTCCTCGGGAAATAGTTTACCCTTGCTGTACATTGTCAACAAGCTGCCAATCAGTGGTGGGGGCGGAGTTACACATTATCTGGACTGTCTTGCAAGCCACACCTAGTCCTCTAATGATGATCTACTGCTTCATTATACATGGTAGCCATGAAATAACCTAAGGGGTTTGGAGCCGTGTGCAGACTGACCCAGTGGACAGAATTGGCTGAAAATTGGTATGTATGCTATTCAAGGCATTGGGAAACTGAGGCATCTTAAAAAAAATGTTTATACCAAAACTCCCCACCAGGTGAAAAAGTGGCGCTGTACAGTGAGCGAGCAGCCCAAAAACCGTGTGCTTATAATAATTGGAGATGTCACAAGTGTTCCACAGACTTCCATAACTGTTCAATATGGCCGCCATCATGTATGGTGATCATGTTCGTCCTATGCAGAACATGCTCGACGCTTGCGTGGAACATGTCTGGTGGGATGCTGCGCACTTCCAAAATGATGAGGTCTTTGAGGTCAGCCAAGGTGTCGACATTTCCCCGATAAACACGCTCTTTAAAATGGCCCCACAACCAGAAATCACAAGGATTGAGATTGAGCGAACGCGATGGCCATGGGTTAGGGAAGGCTCAAAATCCTGTCATTGGGAAAATATCCACGTTCTTCATACGGTTTGTGATGTGATGAAGAGCTCCATCTTTCATGAAGGTAGTTGTCTGTAGACACTGCCGCTGTTGGAGTTGCGAAACGGCCGCTGGTCCCAGCATTGTCTGGTATCTCGCTGCTGTCACTGAACAGGTAGTAACCCCAGTTGGCCTCATTTCTATGTAAAAGAACGGTCAGAGGATGAATGATGAGGTGAAGGCTCAAACGGTTACTTTTTGTGAACGCAGCGGAACCCTCTCGATTTTTGGTAGCCCATATGTGACAGTTTTGTGTGTTCAACGTTACATTTAGGCGAAAATTCGCTTTGTCGCACCACAGAACAATTCATGGCCAACTGACATCCACTTCCACTCTCGCCAGAAACATAAATGCAAATGTCATGTGGGCATCATTGTCACGAGGAAGAAGTTGTTGATGGCTAATTTTGTACGGGTATGCCCGCAAAACCTTTTGGAGAACATTAAACACTGTGTTGTACGGGAGCCCCAATTGCCTGGAAACACTGCGTGCACTGCTGTTCCCGGGAGGGTTGTTCGTGCCCCATTAAACGACGGAAGTGGCAATGTCCTCCACAACCTCTCTGCTTGCCAGTCATCGCTCGCGCCCTGGCTGAACACTCAGTAGCCCTGTTGCCTCCAATGTGTCATCATCTGTCTCAGTGAGCAAGTGATGTCAAGGGAGGAATTTGGTTGAAGACTGCTGAGTCTTCGTTCGGGATATCCAGAGACAGTGCCGTATTAGCTGTATATTAGTGCCAATATATCAATGTATATAAGACAATTAACACACAGACGTGCTCTCTTTCAGCCAGCGTCATCAACTGACTCGTGTATTCTATTGTTCAAGCATTAAACACATCACTTCAGCCTGAAAGATATTTACATAAACTTCTCCATTTGCTCACACATATCGATAAAGAATAATTAGGGGGGAGTGCGTATGGGCAGCATTGGGAGAATGCATGAGATCATACATCATCCCAAATAGTACACTTTGAAGACAGTAAGCGGCAATGAGATTCTGTAGAAATGATACATGGGAGTATGGGATCACCCGCCTCATCCCACAAATACTACATTCCTTCTCCTGTGAATTTTACTGATAAGGCTACCAATTAACTTAATGAATATCTACTTTGTTCATTCATACTTTGGCTAACTTTTTTCAATATACAGCTTAGAATTATACTATGGGTCCATGCGATGGCTACATAGACAGACAGATAATTATGCATCTACATCTACATTTTGATTATTTATATACACAGATATTCTTATTACGTTTGAACAAACAAGCTATAGCTAGTGCCACCTCCACAGTGACACATGCTGGGATAAGGTTCTCTCCTGTCCCCAAGTCATGCTGCTCTCAGATTAAATAGCAAAAACCTGCTGACAGATTCCCTTAAAAGGCCAGTGTCAGGGGGATGCCATAAAGTTTTGACCTTAGTCACCGAATTATGGAGGTTTGTTCAGTAAGAATGGTCATGGTGGCCCATAAGACTGAAGATCCAGAATGATATTTACCAGAAAATGAGAGCTATATGTGAGCAGACTTGGCCCTCCCGCAGCTTACCTCCACATCTTGTTTATTTGCCAGGACCAGGATGGGCACACCTTCCAGAGCTTCACTGCTGATCATCTTCTCTGCAAAACACAAGGGAACACACTAAACTGATCCTTCTCAACAACACACATTAAAGGGAATCTGTCACCAGGTTTTTCTTACCCCAACAGAGAGCAGCATGCTGTAGGGACAGAGACCCTGATTCCAGCGATGTGTCACTTACTGAGCTGTTTGCTGTCATTTTGATGAAATCAATGTTTTCTCTGCTACAGATCTAGCAGTTATACAGAGCTCATCAATATGCTGGACTACCTGGCAGCATGCTAAGTAGTCCTGTCATGATAATCTCCTGCTAATTAATCAGTGACTTTATCAAAACTACACTAAAGGCCCCGTCACACTAAGCAACATCGCTAGCAACATCGCTGCTAACGAACAACTTTTGTGACGTTGCTAGCGATGTTGTTGTGTGTGACATCCAGCAACAACCTGGCCCCTGCTGTGAGGTCGTTGGTTGTTGCTGAATGTCCTGGGCCATTTTTTAGTTGTTGCTGTCCCGCTGTGAAGCACACATTGCTGTGTGTGACAGCGAGACAGCAACAACTAAATGTGCAGGCAGCAGGAGCCGGCTTCTGCGGAGGCTGGTAACCAATGTAAACATCGGGTAACCAAGAAGCCCTGTCCTTGGTTACCCGATATTTACCTTTGTTACCAGCCTCCGCCGCTCTCACTGTCAGTGCCGGCTCCTGTTCTGTGCACATTTAGCTGCAGCACACATCGGGTAATTAACCCGATGTGTGCTGTAGCTAGGAGAGCAAGGAGCCAGCGCTAAGCATTGTGCGCTGCTCCCTGCTCTGTGCATATTTAGCTGCAGCACACATCGGGTAATTAACCCGATGTGTGCTGTAACTAGGAGAGCAAGGAGCCAGCGCTAAGCGGTGTGCGCTGCTCCCTGCTCTGTGCACATGTAGCTGCAGCACACATCGGGTAATTAACCCAATGTGTGCTGTAACTAGGAGAGCAGGGAGCCAGCGCTAAGCGGTGTGCGCTGCTCCCTGCTCTCTGCACGTGTAGCTGCGTGCGCTGGTAACCAAGGTAAATATCGGGTTGGTTACCCGATATTTACCTTAGTTACCAAGCGCAGCATCTTCCACGCGGCGCTGGGGGCTGGTCACTGGTTGCTGGTGAGCTCACCAGCAACTCGTGTAGCGACGCTCCAGCGATCCCTGCCAGGTCAGGTTGCTGGTGGGATCGCTGGAGCGTCGCAGTGTGACATCTCACCAGCAACCTCCTAGCAACTTACCAGCGATCCCTATCGTTTTTGGGATCGCTGGTAAGTTGCTTAGTGTGACTGGACCTTAAGCAGCCCAGAAAGTGACACATTGCTGGAATTAGTGTCTGTCTCTACTCTCAGATTAGGCGGCAAAAACCTGCTGACTGATTCCATGTAAGGCGTTCTCACATCAGGTGGAGTAGACTATTTTCTATCCTACAAAGCTCCACAGCAAGGATAGGGTTACACATGTTACAGTGTGCATGACATTTTCCATTACTTACCAAAAGCTCGTTTGGACTCGGACAGACGCGTCTCATCGGTGGAATCAATGACATATATGACTCCATGGGACTCTGCGTAATACTGAAGACAGAGGAAGAATTACAGAAATGCCACAACCCGGCCCCTCATGGCAGTGGCTACACTTGTAATGTAGGACTTTGCAGGGTTTGAGGTTATTCATGTGCGTCTCACCTTATCCCATAGAGACTGAAGCTCCTCCTGTCCCCCGAGGTCCCAGAACATCAGCCGGACTTTCCCCACATCAATGGTGCCAACTAGAAATGAGAAAAAGTGTGGGCGAAAGATGACAACACTGCTCCCTACAACAACATGGCCGCTCTATATGTTCTTTCTACCCACTGTTCAGGCCCACGGTCGTCGTGATCTTGTTCAGGTTCATCCCCTTGTAGTTGCGGCAGAATCGGATTTTTGTCTGTTCTAAAAACGTCTGGAAGAAAACATGTCAAATCATGAACATGGCAAACTCCTATACACCTGCTGCAGTCACACGACCACCTCTAACATACCAAGCCAGCCGGGTACTGACACTCCTGAGGTACCCAGAGACACAGCGGGTGCCACAACCCATGACACACCTGCCCACCAGGACTGCTGCTGCCCTGAGGTACCCAAAGACACAGTGTGTTCTACAGCCCATGACACGCCTGCCCACCCAGACTCCTGCTGCGCTGAGGTACCCAAAGACACAGTGTGTTCTACAGCCCATGACACACCTGCTCACCAGGACTGCTGCTGTCCTGAGGTATCCAGAGACACAGCGGGTGCTACAACCCATTTCACACCTGCTCACCAGGACTGCAGCACTGAGGTATCCAGAGACACAGCGGGTGCAACAACCCATGACACACCTGCCCACCAGGACTGCTGCTGCCCTGAGGTACCCAAAGTACAACCCATGAAACACCTATCCACCAGGACTACTGCTGCTACCCTTAGGTACCCAAAGACAGTGTGTTCTACAGCCCATGACACACCTGCCCACCAGGACTGCTGCTGCCCTGAGGTACCCAGAGACACAGTGGGTGCAACAACCCATGACACACCTGCCCACCAGGACTGCTGGTGCCCTGAGGTACCCAAAGGCACAGTGGGTGCTACAACCCATGATACACCTGCCCACCAGGACTGCTGCTGCCCTGAGGTAGCCAGAGACACAGTGAGTGCTACAACCCATGACATACCTGCCCACCAGGACTGCAGCACTGAGGTATCCAAAGACACAGTGGGTGCTAAAACCACTTAAATACACCTGCCCACTAGGACTGCTGCTACCCTGAGGTACCCAAAGTACAACCCATGAAACACCTGTCCACCAGGACTACTGCTCCCGCCCTGAGGTATCCAAAGACACAGCTGGTGCTACAACCCATGATACGCCTGCCCACCAGAACTGCTGCTGCCCTGAGGTACCCAAAGACACAGCAGGTGCTACAACTGGCACTGGCAACCCCATTATAGATAAAATAGCAGCTAATCCTGCCTGATATAAACAGAGCGACTGATGCCACCCTGTACATACAATGACTAAGCCTGGCACTGTTACCACTACTATATATAGAAAAACACCAATAGGTATTTATGTTCTGGATCTACCTCTTAATCCGGCCTGGCACTGACAGAATTATCACTAGGTCTGGATGCTCCAATCAGACTAGTTTAGTTCTGCCACCCCTATTATACCCCACACCCCAGCCGTCACCATCCTATTATACACCTGCTGACCAAACTGTCACTGTCCCTACGATGCCATAGTCAGCATGGCACAAATCGCACCATCCTCGTCACACGCAGTGTAAAACTCACCGTCTTGCCGGCATTGTCCAGCCCCAGGATCAGGATACAGTACTCGTCCTTCTGGAACATGTACTTATAAAGCCCGGATAGCAGAGTATACATGATGGTGACCTGTAGGGGGCAGTACACGGGGTTAATTACCTGCCTACAAAAAGAAAAAGTTCAGTAATCCCAAATATTACCCTACAGTACAAGTGCCATGTATTTGGCCACTAAATGACGTATAGGCACAGACCCGGCCTCTGTTACATAGTGTAAGGATCGGAAATGCAGTCTATGTGTCATCAGGAAGCTACTCTGTCCCCCATGATTTACACTGCAGCTCTGCTCAATCACTGCACAGCTCAGGGATTCCAGCCTAGAGGCAGTATTTTGATGTCTGAAATCGGCAGTACTCAGAAGCACATTCCACTGCACTGTCCCCCATGCTTTACACTGCAGCTTTTCTGGCCCATTTGCACCACCAACTCATCCTTATTAGACTATATTTAAAAAAAAAAATGTCCCCTTAGAAAAGAACCTCACAGATGGGTGTGTCTGAATGAGACCCCTACAGGATCAATAAAATCCCACTAGCCCATATGGACAGCCCCCCTAGTCATCTGCAGGCTTTCCCCATAAATTTCTTCTGGTGCCCCCTCCTCCAGGAGTCTGACTCCGACTATATGAGCTGAGATATTACCTCTCTAAAGCCCAGCGCAGAGCAATAAGTGCCCCTCCAGCACTAGCTTTGCCCCTCCAGCACTAGCTTTGCCCCTCCAGCACCAGCCTTGCCCTCACCTCCTCCCCACCAACTCCACTCAGGCCAGAAGTCAGCCAACAACAACTTCCGCCGTTGACCGCGAGGCATCATGGGATACCAAATGCGTCTGTCAATACACGGCGGCCATCTTGTGTGTGGCAAACGAAACGCCAGAAATCCTTCACTTATACCAAAGAATTTTTCTCTTATTTGACCACCACAAAAACCTAAATAGATCAATATCCCAAGCGCGATAGTAGCTACAGAAAAATTATCTGCTGAAAACGGCGATTGGTCTACAACAAAATGGCGGCGGCGACGTCTGGCTAGAGCTGTAGAGCTGGTGACGGCAGAGAGCCGGTGTCATGGCGTCTTTATAGGAGGCTGGTAAGGTTTACAATGGATTGCGAGTATTGGATATATGTATACAGTCTGTAGAATATGCATGTTCTGTCTGCAGGGCTTGGGGTAACACTACAAGTCCCAGCATGTGCAGACAGATGTAGCCACTTTAAGTTAATGTGTTGCCGAAGTTGATTTGGAGAGTTAACTCTTAAATGTTTGTTGACATTCTGTATTGGGGGTCCTAGTGGCCACTAATGAGATTATACCATGGGGGTCTTGTGAAATCTGGGACCGTTCCCCTATATAATGCATAGTGTTAGTGCCCTCTCGTAATATCGTCTCTTCCCGGCTAATGTTGATATTTCTGTTTACAGATTGCTGCTCTGTGATTCATCCACTAGCGGAAGACATGGATGAAGAGAGCCTGGTGTCAGCCGTACAGACCTACAGGGCCCAGCTAGAGCAGGTGAGGCTCTCCCTCCATGGAGACGTGGACACGGCGCAGAAGGCCGACCTCATCCAGCTCCAGGCCGATCTACAGCAGCTCATAGAGCTGACAGAGTCCAGCCTGCTGTCTGTCCAGAAGGCCAACCTGCTCTCAGCCCTCGGCGAACCACCATCCTCATCATCTCAGGATGAGGAGTACGAGGCCTTCAAGGAGGCGATCGGAGAGCTGAGTCACGAGCATGAACCTCAGGAGACCACAGATCCTAATTCTGAGGAGGAAGAAGACGACGATGATGATGAGGAAGACGAAGGAGTCAGTGGAATGAAAGTTAAAGCTCCTTATTACAGCACGTGGGGGACACTAGAATATCACAATGCCATGGTCGTGGGCTCCGAACACACGGAGAGTGGCGATGCCGGTGTACGTGTCCTGTATCTCTACCCCACACACAAGGCTATGAAACCGTGTCCTTACTTTCTGGATGGAAAATGCCGCTTTAATGAGAACTGCAGGTGAATGTGCAGCACAGAGTATTAGAGGAGAAGAGTGATAAGAACTTATTGAAGTCTGGGCTGAATGTGACAGGATGGTGTCATGATGTGAAGAGGCAAAAAAAGACCTATAGGAAGTCATAGCATGAGTGGTTTATAGCGAAGGAGCAGGCCCCCAGCAGTGCAGAGTATTTCAGGAGCGGAGTGGGCTAATCTTGCTCAGGACTAAAGCTGGGTTCACACTAAGCGACAGTGACATCGCTGTTACGTCACCATTTTCTGTGACTTAACAGCGACCTTGTAAGTCGCTGTTATGATCGCTGCTTAGCTGTCAAACAGCAGCCGAAGCAGCGATCATAACGACACGCGTCGCTGTGCTGCAACATGTGCAAAGAGCAGGGAGCCGCGCACACTGCTTAGCGCTGGCTCCCTGCTCTCCTAGCTACAGTACACGTGGGGTTAATTACCCGATGTGTACTGCAGCTACATGTGCAGAGAGCAGGGAGCCGCGCACACTGCTTAGCGCTGGCTCCCTGCTCTCCTAGCTACAGTACACGTGGGGTTAATTACCCGATGTGTACTGCAGCTACATGTGCAGAGAGCAGGGAGCCGCGCACACTGCTTAGCGCTGGCTCCCTGCTCTCCTAGCTACAGTACACATGGGGTTAATTACCCGATGTGTACTGCAGCTACATGTGCAGAGAGCAGGAGCCGGCACTGGCAGCGTGAGAGCAGCGGAGGCTGGTAACGAAGGTAAATATCGGGTAACCATCTTGGTTACCCGATGTTTACCTTGGTTACAGCTTACCGCAGGCTGTCAGACGCCGGCTCCTGCTCCCTGCACATTCAGGATTGTTGCTCTCTCGCTGTCACACACAGCAATGTGTGCTTATCAGCGGGAGAGCAACAATAAAAAAACGAACCAGCACTGTGTGTAACGAGCAGCGGTCTCACAGCAGGGGCCAGATCGCTGCTCAGTGTCACACACAGCGAGATCGCTAATGAGGTCACTGCTGCGTCACAAAAAACGTGACAGCAGCGATCTCGCTGTGTGTGAAGCACCCCTTACCTGTCCACTCATATGTGGATTCATGGTGTTAGAATGTCAATAGATGGGTGAGAAACTAGGGCAGAATAGAGTGTAATAGGGTTGTAACTGGCTAATCAGGGTGAAAGGGATGAGGGTAGCTCCTCACCTGAGATAGTTGTGTGTGACCCAATTACTGACCAGCATGAAAAGGGTGATGCAGACCCACGGGTGAAGCCAAAGGATAGAGATGAATGGAATGATGCGTGGTTCCTCTGCGCGGATGTGATTAATCAGATAATTGAGTCTAAAAGGTATTGAAAGAATGTATTGTTTATTTCTACATTTTTAAGTTGCACTTACCTATTCAGCAGGATATAGTCATAATTTACGCGCTTCAAGGCGCACTTGCCTCTTCATCAGGATATAGCCATGGCTACATCCTGATGAAGGGGCAGTCCGCCTTGAAACAAGTAGATTATGGCTATATCCTGATGAAATGGCCTTGAAACAAGTAGATTTTGGCTCTATCTTGCTGAAGGTCTTGAAACACATAAATTATGGCTCTACCCTGATGAAGAGGCAAGTGTGTCGATTATGGCTGTATCCTGATTAAGAGGCCTTGAAATGCATAGATTATGGCTCTATAATGTTTAAGGGGCAGTATGACTTCAAATGCGTAAAATATTGCTATATTCTGATGATGAGGCCTTGAAATGTGTAGATTATGGCTCAATCCTGTTGAAGAGGCAAGTGCAACTTGAAATGTGTAGGAATAAACCATATGTTGGTGCAAGACCTATTGGTCTCATCTGGTTATTCACAACAGCACAGAGGAACCACACATCAATCCATTCAAGAGCAATTGGTGCAAATAGGAGGCCACAGACTGAGAGTTACTATATTTAGTGAAAGAACAAAGTCCCCCAGCAGCACGGAGTACCGTATTTTTCGCTTTATAAGATGCACCTTTGTTCCCCCAAATTTTGGGGGAAAGTAGGGGGTGCTCTTATAAACCGAATATATGGGGGGGGGGGTGTATGTATATGTGTGTGTGTGTGTGTGTATATATATATATATATATATATATATATATATATATATATATATATATATATATATATATATATATATATATATATATATATATATATATATATATATATATATATATCTCTATCTGGAGCGGTGCTGGGGGCAGGTGAAGCTGCGGGCGGCCGCGTTAGATCTCCTGCTCCCGCTCATATAATATGCACAGCCGCTGTCCATCAGCGTGGTGCTGAAACCGCATCGCGCTGATGGGCTGGGGCAGCAGGGCATATTATATCTGCCTGTGCTCCCTTTGATCGCACATGATCCCCCCCCTGTGTTAGATATGGCCCCCATACTGCTGCCCATAGTAAAATAAAAAAAGCTTTACTTACCTCCAGCGCTGATCTCCTCCCGGTCTCCTGCTGCTGCTGTCTGTGCACGCAGAGATGATATCACTCTGCCGTGCCGATGACATGACCGGCAGCAAGAACCAGGTAGTGGAGGAGGAGCAGCAGCACGGAGGGAGACACAAGGGAGATCAGTGCTGAGAAGGTAAGGAAAGAGTGTTTTATTTTACTATGGGCAGCAGTATGGGGGCATATCTAACACAGGGATGCGCCATGTATAGTGGCCATGGGCAGCAGTATGGGGGCCATATCAAACACAGGGGAGATGTGCCATGTATAGTGGCCATGGGCAGCAGTATGGGGGCCATATCAAACACAGGGGAGATGTGCCATCTATAGTGGCCATGGGCAGCAGTATGGGGGCCATATCAAACACAGGGGAGATGTGCCATCTATAGTGGCCATGGGCAGCAGTATGGGGGCCATATCAAACACAGGGGAGATGTGCCATCTATAGTGGCCATGGGCAGCAGTATGGGGGCCATATCAAACACAGGGGAGATGTGCCATCTATAGTGGCAATGGGCAGCTGTATGGGTGCCATATCAAACACAGGGGAGATGTGCCATCTATAGTGGCCATGGGCAGCAGTATGGGGGCCATATCAAACACAGGGGAGATGTGCCATCTATAGTGGCCATGGGCAGCTGTATGGGGGCCATATCAAACACAGGGGAGATGTGCCATCTATAGTGGCCATGGGCAGCAGTATGGGGGCCATATCAAACACAGGGGAGATGTGCCATCTATAGTGGCCATGGGCAGCAGTATGGGGGCCAGATCAAACACAGGGGAGATGTGCCATTTATAGTGGCCTTGGCCAGCAGTATGGGGGTCATATCAAACACAGGGGAGGTGTGCCATCTATAGGGGCCATGGGCAGCAGTATGGGGGCCATATCAAACACAGGGGAGGTGTGCCATCTATAGGGGCCATGGGCAGCACAGGGGGACATGTCCCAGCACAAGGGGGGCTATATTCAATATAAGGGGGCCATATCCAGATTAAGGGGGGCTAATTTTATGATGGAGGGCTATGAGGGACATATACCCTATATAATTTGTTAGGCGGACACTGGCATTATAAGATGGACCCCATTTAACATTAAAAAAAAATCTCTTTTCCTTCACCAAATTTGGGGGTGCGTCTTATAAAGCGAAAAATCCGGTATTTCAGGAGACAACTGTTATATTTGTGGGAGGCAGTGACCTGTCCATCAACGGTAGTTAGAATAGTGTCACTATACATGTAGTTCATTGATTGCTAGATAGCGGAGAGCAGCCCCTCCCAGCAGCACAGAGTATTTCAGGAGATACTCATGCTAAGCTGGGACCTGTCTGCTGAAATTCCTTGTTTGCAATTGCTGGTAGCTGAATTAGATGAGGCTAATGGTTTTGATGGGTGGAGGGTGGAAACTCGCTATGGTCTAACACCCTTTTCATATTTTGCTCAGGTTTTCCCATGGACAGGTTGTGCCCGTCAGTGAGCTCCAGGTCTTTGAAGAACCAGATCTCAGCAATCTTAGGATTGATACTCCCTGCCTTGCCAGACACGAGGATGGCATCTGGTACCCAGCCCGCATTACAGGTATAGGCTGATGCTGTCACATTGTCCCCATATATCCGTCCTGTGGTCACACACCGACTGTACACCTTCATCGTCTTTGCAGATGTAGATGACAACTTTTACACGGTAAAATATGACTCCCTGCTGCTGAAAGATGCGGTTCTGGAGGCCGACGCCATTATTCCACCTCTGCGGGAGAATGACAGGTCATCGTCATCGGATGAGGAAGACCTGGACGGAGCGGAGGACTCTGGCTATGCCACAGGTAAATGGCATTTGTCTCTTGTGGTAAATGGCTTCTCCAGTCTGAAGTGTAATCCTTGTGTGAAAATTTATCATTTGCAACTTTTCAGAATGTCCTACAATTTGGCCCGATTCTACACATCGGGTATTCTAGAATTTACGTATTGTGTAGTTAATGTATGATTTTTTTTTTATATATAATATAATATATATATATATATATATATATATATATATATATATATATAGATGTTGTTGTCTGTAGTTACCAAGTGTTTGTGTAGGGCGCTGTACATGTTCTGGGTGTTGTCTGGGTGTGGCATGGGGTGAGAGCGGTGTTGTATGTGTGTTGCGTGTGTTGCGTTGTTTGTGGAGCGCTGTGTGTCTGTAGCGTTGTGTGTTGCGCGGTTTGTGTGGGTGTGGTGTGTTTTGTGCAATGTGTGTGTGTTGCGTGGTATGTGCGTATATTTATGTATGCCGCGGTGTTTGTGTGTTGGGTGTTGTGTGTGTGCAGCGTTGTCTGTGTGTGTGGGTGTCTGTGTAGGGCGGTGTTTGTGGTTCCCAGTGTGTGTGTGTGTGTGTGTGTGTGTGTGTGTGTGTTGGGGGGAGGTGTGCACCTCCCATCGTGCTCCATCCCCCATGCTGCGCACCCCCCATCGTGCTCCATCCCCCATGCTGCGCACTCCCAAACGTGCTCCATCCGCCATGCTGCGCACTCCCAAACGTGCTCCATCCCCCATGCTGCGCACTCCCCATCGTGCTCCATCCCCCATGCTGCACCAGCATCAGCCTCTCTGCCCCCAGCATCAGCCTCTCTCCTCCCAGCATCAGCCTCTCTGCCCCCAGCATCAGCCTCTCTCCTCCCAGCATCAGCCTCTCTCCTCCCAGCATCAGCCTCTCTCCTCCCAGCATCAGCCTCTCTCCTCCCAGCATCAGCCTCTCTCCTCCCAGCATCAGCCTCTCTCCCAGCATCAGCCTCTCTCCTCCCAGCATCAGCCTCTCTCCTCCCAGCATCAGCCTCTCCTCCCAGCCTCAGCCTCTCTTCTCTCAGCCTCCCCCCTCCCAGCCTCCTTCCTCCCAGCCTCCCCCAGCATCAGCCTCCCCCTCTCAGCCTCCCCCTCCAAGCCTCCCCCAGCATCAGCCTCTCTCCTCCAAGCCTCCCCCAGCATCAGCCTCTCTCCTCCCAGCCTCCCCCAGCATCAGCCTTCCTCCTCACAGCCTCCTCCAGCATCAGCCTCTCTCCTCCAAGCCTCCCCCAGCATCAGCCTCTCTCCTCCCAGCCTCCCCCAGCATCAGCCTTCCTCCTCACAGCCTCCTCCAGCATCAGCCTCTCTCCTCCCAGCCTCCCCCAGCATCAGCCTCCCCCTCTCAGCCTCCCCCTCCAAGCCTCCCCCAGCATCAGCCTCTCTCCTCCAAGCCTCCCCCAGCATCAGCCTCTCTCCTCCCAGCCTCCCCCAGCATCAGCCTTCCTCCTCACAGCCTCCTCCAGCATCAGCCTCTCTCCTCCAAGCCTCCCCAGCATCAGCCTCTCTCCTCCCAGCCTCCCCCAGCATCAGCCTTCCTCCTCACAGCCTCCTCCAGCATCAGCCTCTCTACTCCCAGCCTCCCTCCTCCCAGCCTCCCCCAGCATCAGCCTCCCCCAGCATCAGCCTCTCTCCTCCCAGCCTCCCCCAGCATCAGCCTCTCTCCTTTCAGCCTCCCCCAGCATCAGCCTACACCCTCCCAGCCTACCCCAGCATCAGCCTACCCCAGCATCAGCCTACACCCTCCCAGCCTTCCCCAGGATCAGCCTCTCTCCTCCCAGCCTCCCCCAGCACGCCGTGCTCCTCTGCCGACACTCACAGATCCGATCGCATACACTCACACACACACACTCACACATCAGAACACACTCACACACATCCGATCGCATACACACACACACACCGACAATATCGCACATACTCACAACATCCGGAGATACCACATGCTTCTGGCCATGTGATCCTCCGGCAGGTCCTGGAAGGTCACTCCACAGTATCGCCGCCGAGAAGCAAGCGATATCCCAGGATGTTGTGAGTGTGTGGATGCGATGTGATGTGTGTGTGTATGTTCCGCCGCTGCAGGACCTTGATGCGCTGGTAACTATGCTACCATGGTTACCAGCGTATCCTGTCCCCCGCTCGCACGGGAGCCCACACCAGCATACGGCGGCAACCCCAGCAATGCGAGGGTATGTGTCGGCTGGGTTGGAGGCGTACGCTGATGTGGGCTCCCGGGGGTACAGTACTCACCTGGGAGTCGTGGCTCCGTGTCGGTTCGGGAAATGCGTGCGGGGGGCGGGGTCAGAGCGAGCGTGCATTGCGTGAGGGGGGCGGGGCGTGGCTGAGTTGCCAATGCGTGCAGGGTGCCGGGGCGAGAGGCCAATCCGTGTGGGTGGCGGAGCCTGAGCAAGCAGCCGGCCAATCCGTGTGCGGGCGGAGCCTGGGCGAGCGGCCAATCCGTGCGGGGGGGCGGGGCCATGGCGAGCCCAGCGGCCAATCAGCTTTGTGTCACCGTAAGGACACACAATTTTGGAGCAAGACAGACAGACAGACAGAATAAGGCAATTATATATATATATAGATTATTCATTGCTTATATAGCGTTATCATATTCTGCAGCACTTTACAGACATTTTCCATCACTGTCCCCATTGGGGCTTACAATCTAAATTCCCTATCAATATGTTTTTGGAGTGTGGGAGAAAACCGGAGAACCCGGAGGAAACCCACGCAAACACGGGGAGAACATACAAACTCCTTGCAGATGTTCTTGGTGGGATTTGAACCCAGGAGCCCAGCGCTGCAAGACTGCAGTGCTAACCACTGAGTCACCATGTAGTGCTAACCACTGAGTCACCATGCAGTGCTAACCACTGAGTCGCCATGCAGTGCTAACCACTGAGTCGCCATGCAGTGCTAACCACTGAGTCGCCATGCAGTGCTAACCACTGAGTCGCCATGCAGTGCTAACCACTGAGTCGCCATGCAGTGCTAACCACTGAGTCGCCATGCAGTGCTAACCACTGAGTCGCCATGCAGTGCTAACCACTGAGTCGCCATGCAGTGCTAACCACTGAGTCGCCATGCAGTGCTAACCACTGAGTCACCATGCAGTGCTAACCACTGAGTCATCGTGAATTTGTTCTCTACTAAACTTGGGTTATGTCATTTATTTTAAGAAAACAAACAGGCAACATTTTAAAGAATAAGAGACTATTTAAAATAATGCAAAAAAAGTTAAAGGGCAGGAAAGAAGAATAGTTTTGATTTTGCAAAAAAAATAATTCACCCTCTTACGCTATTTTGAAGAATTCGCTGCAGATTGAAAAAACTCCAAGTAAGAAAAGTGAAAGTCCCTAAAAAATGCAAATGATAAATCTGGGGTCTTTGTGTTTTGTGTTTTTCAGTGAATTAAACCAATCACAAAACTTTCATCTCATTCACGTACATCTCACAGATGAGGGTTTGTTACAATTGTATCCAGTTGAGAACATCCTCTGTGATCTAAACAAGCAGGACTACATACTAATCATTTACCCAACACAGATGGCGGGTGATGAGGGTGGGCTATAGACCAGCCACTCTTCAGCAGTGGTGGGTCTATAGCTGTAGGGTTTCAGCATCTAAGTTCCTGGTTAGTAATCAGAGATCCTGAAAATGGGAAGGAAATAGATTTTATACTTTATCATACAATGGTTTAGAGTTGGTTACATAAAACTGGAATAACCCTTTACTGTTTGTAGTGTGTCGTTCTGCACGTGTATCATGGACACCTTCCTTTGTTTTGCAGTCCTCATGGACAATGGAGAAGTTGGGGTTACCACCTGTAGCTCTGAATTTGCAGGATGGGAGGCTCATACTCGTGGCATAGGGTCCAAACTCATGGCTCGCATGGGGTACGAGATAGGAAAAGGTGAGTTTATTTGGTCCTGTAGATACATCTCAGCGTTTGTATTTTTATTCCAATGGAAAGTGTGGCCACACCAGGGGTGCATCGAGCACCTGTGCTTGGTTTGAACAGTCATTTTATGCTGACAGACAGTTCCTTTAAAGGTGTTGTCTATTACAAGGACATCCCTTTCTGATTCCATGTTTCCCCCATTTAAAATAAAAAAGTCTATAGTCACCTCCCGTGTTGGGTCACACTTTTCCATCGTTCACGTGAGGTTGTGATGTCATGTGAGCCCCGCGCCCAATCCCCGCTGGCTTCTCTTTCACCACCTTCGGATAAAATGAGTTAATCAACAGGAAGTGAGTGCTGCGGCTGCCACTCACTTCCTGTTGATTAACTCATTTTATCCGAAGGCGGGGATTGGGCGCCTCACGCGAGCCCTGACACTGTTTATCCAATTGATATACGTCCATACAGGGCTAGAAAAATCTCAACTTGGGGAAATCGTCACCAGTCCCCATATATAAGACCCAATGGAAAGCAGGAAAGCCACTGGCCACATATTACTAGAGGACTAGTAGCTTCCAGGTAGTCCTCCATATTCATAAGCTGCGTATAACCCCACCCCCTCCACTGATTGGCAGCTTTCTGTGTACACTGTGTATAGGCTAAAATCGGCTAATCATTGGTGGGGGTGGGGTTATATAGATTTTGGTATTCAGAGAACTGGCAGATCTGCAGCAGATCAAACTTTTATCAAAATTTCAGCAAACAGCTCAATAAGGGACACATTGCTGGAATCAGGGTCTCTATCACTAAATTATGCTACTGTCAGATGAAGTTGCAAAATTCTGGTGACAGATTCCCTTTAAGACCTAATCATGTGAGTATACACCAGAATATTTATGGTTCTGCCCCAGTCACCATATGTTTTATCTGCGTTTTTCAGGTCTTGGAAAGAATTCGGAGGGGCGAGTGGAGCCTGTTCAGGCCGTGGTCTTACCTAAAGGCAAATCTCTGGATCAATGCTTAGAATTCCGACAGCGGAAGCAGAAAGGAGGGCAGGCTGTTCCCAGAGCCAAGAAGAAGCGCCAGCCCAAGCCACCAAGAGTTGGGCAGAGCGCCAACGCTCCCCGCAATATCTTTGACTTTTTAAATGAGAAACTGGAACACAAGTCGTCTTCTAAGCAGACGGCAGAGTCCAGCCTTGAGAGGAAGGGCAAGGAAGTGTACAACGCCAGCAAGGACAGCAAGCGGGCACTGAACATTGCACTAGCACAGACGACCGAGAAGATCCAGCAGAAGCAGAGGGAGATTGGGAGGATGGCTGAGGCTCTGGCACGTAATGTGGGAAGGTAAGGCACAATGCATTAAATAAGGGCACAGCTGCGGCCCAGCAGCTTTACCCTTATGGGACTCTGACCTAATAAGATCTGAGCAAAATGATTGTAGAATAGACATCCTGGACTCCAGATGGGTCCATCTTACCTCCACGGATACATCTAATTGTTATTTTAATTAATTTTTTTAAAGTCTGTTTTTCCTTTTTTGTTTATTTATATATATATGTATATATATAA
Organism: Anomaloglossus baeobatrachus; assembly: GCF_048569485.1. Classification (NCBI taxonomy): domain Eukaryota; kingdom Metazoa; phylum Chordata; class Amphibia; order Anura; family Aromobatidae; genus Anomaloglossus; species Anomaloglossus baeobatrachus. The sequence continues at coordinate 447,725,054 of NC_134357.1, read as the reverse complement.
TATAATATATATTATAATATAATTCGCCATTGTGTGTTGAGTTTGGGGTTTTCGGCTGATTCATTATTTGCAACACTTTGTAAGAGTGTCAAGGCTTGTCAAAAAAATATACAATTATTGAATTGCAGCCATAAGGCCCCTTTACACACTGAGATTTTCTAGCGATCCCACCAGCGATCCCGACCTGGCCGGGATCGCTGGAAAGTCTCTGGTGAGCTGTCAAACAGGCCAACGACGCAGCAGCGATAAGAACCTGCAGAACGACCTCGCTGGTCGTTGGGGACGTGTCACACAGCAGCTATTTGAAGACTCACACCTATGTTAGGGGCGTGGTGTTTGTCACTGAAGCCACCTAGGTGTCCTTTTTACACGCCCCCCTCAGCTCCGATTGGTGATTGCTAGTGCGTTCTTATTGGCGACCCCAAGTTTGGAAAGACTGGCAAAAGTCGCGCTTGTATATCCTTTGTTCCTGAGCTTCTGTTGCTTAGCGGATCTTTGTAGAGTTCTCTGTGCGGCGACTCCACACCGGTTTATCTATACAGCATCAATACAGCTTCAATGAAATGATGCTTACCGTATAGGCTTTATAGTATTGCAGACTGGAGAACTCTCTAATGATCCGCAAACCAGCACGCTCAGGAACAAGGTAGCTTTGAAACAAAGGACGGAAGCGCTAAAGTTGACCTCTTTTCAGTGAAAGCCGCCCAATCAGAACGCAACAGTCACCACCAATCGGAGGTAAGGGGGCGGGAAAGGGAACGCTATAGCACGCCTACGGGCTGGGTTCTAAGTTGCTAATGATGTCGTCGTAACGGTGTCAAACACACAGATACATGCTGCGCAGTGGGAAACAAAGGACCAAAAAAAGTTCCTGAACGACTTGTAGCGATCAGCGACCTCACTGCGGGAGCCAGGTCGCTGATGTGTGTCACACACTGCAATGTCGCCGGGGAGGTCACTATTATGTCACAAAACCGGAGACGTTACAGCGATATCGCTAGAGATGTTGCAGTGTGTAAAGGTGCCTATAGAGTTTTTCAGATTTTCTGCTTGAGGCCATAAAATCGCTGCCTCTATCCAGCAGATAAGATAAAGCTGTAGCCTTCTGATGTGATGCCAAGACTCTGTGCTCATGTATACAACGTGCTTGTCTTGTCTTTCAACTTTCTTACTTTTCGTCCTCTCGCAGAGACAGCGTAGTGAGCGTGCAGCTGGAATCTCGCCTCTCGAGCGCTCGCTCTGAGCTCGCAGACCTGCAGCAGCAGGAGAGGAGTCTGCAGAAAGAGCAGAAGAAGGCGGACACACACAAGAAGATGACGCAGTTCTGAGCCGGCGTTCCGTGTATTTACCCCTGTATAGATCAGCGAGACTCTATGACCTATATATCACAATGTATATTCTCCTTATTTGTTTTTGTGACCGAAAAATAAATATTTTTTACACAATGTTCCATGAAATTTTTATTTTGGGGCGGCCTGGTGCCTCCACCTGGGGTTGTCTTCGAGCCCCCACCTTCCCTTTCCTTTCAATGTCATGATGTGCAAGTCAAGGGAGTGCCACACCACAAGCGGCTTCCTGTGAGTAGTCTGCATTCCCCGCCGACTCTTCTTGTCTTCATCTTGACATCATTCTGCTCTTTTTGCTCCTTCTGTTGCTTCTTTAGATTCTTTGCTTCTGGTGACAGAGTGCCGTATTATCTCCTTGTTCATGATATTACAAGAATCTAGTTCACTGTCGGCTCGCTGCTGTCTACTCCATCTTGCTCGCTAGTCTCCATCCATCCATCCAGCTCTTCCTATATCCTCCTCTTAGGACGCAGTGGTCAATGTTAGGTAAAAAGCCAATGGCCGAAGAACTTCTATAAAGGTAAGGAGCTACCGAAAAATAGAAGTAATGGGGTGGGAGATCTAGAACATTGCATCCCGGCATTGCTAAGTGTGATGGGAACATGATGATAACGTAATTCCAAGACGTCTTGCTCATATTAGGTCAGTTATGTGCCTGTTCTTGGTCTGAGAATCTTGGAAGTTCCTCAACATGTTGTGCCTTCTAGGAATAACTTTTTACAACTTCCTACTTGGTTGAAGTCCAGGACCATCGTTCTATTGAGCCTCGCGTGTCTTGATTCCCATTGTTAGTAGAGCAATGACTTATCTTTTACTGATTGAAATAACTCTTTATCACCTGTTCCAAGGTTAGGTAATAACTTGCAGACCATTGGGACCCTCACCTATTTCAAGAATGGGGCTCTAATCCACCATATATCACCCATCCTCCTTTAGATTATTGATCAGAATAAGGGGTGCTTCACACACAGCGATCTCGCTGCCGAGATCGCTGCTGAGTCACGCTTTTTGTGACGCAGCAGTGACCTCATTAGCGATCTCGCTGTGTGTGACACTGAGCAGCGATCTGGCCCCTGCTGCGAGATCGCTGCTCGTTACACACAGCCCTGGTTCGTTTTCTTCAAAGCCGCTCTCCCGCTGTGACACACAGATCGCTGTGTGTGACAGCGAGAGAGCGACAAATGAAGCGAGCAGGGAGCAGGAGCCGGCGTCTGACAGCTGAGGTAAGCTTGTAACCAAGATAAACATCGGGTAACCAAGGTGGTTACCCGATATTTACCTTAGTTACCAGCCTCTGCAGCTCTCACGCTGCCTGTGCTGCCGGCTCCGGCTCTCTGCACATGTAGCTGCTGTACACATCGGGTTAATTAACCCGATGTGTACAGCAGTTAGGAGAGCAAGGAGCCAGCGCTCAGTGTGCGCGGCTCCCTGCTCTCTGCACATGTAGCTGCTGTACACATCGGGTTAATTAACCCGATGTGTACAGCAGCTAGGAGAGCAAGGAGCCAGCGCTCAGTGTGCGCGGCTCCCTGCTCTCTGCACACAGCGCTGGTAACTAATGTAAACATCGGGTAACCATACCCGATGTTTACCTTAGTTACCAGTCTCCGCAGCTTCCAGTCGGCGGCTCCGTGCAAGCGCAGCGTCGCTTGCACGTCGCTGCTGGCTGGGGGCTGTTCAGTGGTCGCTGGTGAGATCTGCCTGTTTGACAGCTCACCAGCGACCATGTAGCGATGCAGCAGCGATCCTGACCAGGTCAGATCGCTGGTCGGATCGCTGCTGCATCGCTAAGTGTGAAGGTACCCTAACCCTTTGTCAGTTTTTAGGCTACAGAGATGTTTGCCCATCTCTGCTAACAGTGACTATTGGGACATGGGTGGGTGTCCTTGCCTTTGACTTCGCACAGATGTAATCTTCCCTTGTGTGTGCTGAGGCTGTCATTGGAAAGCCCCTTATATAACGGATGAGGTTGAAGATACTGGTGGGTCGGTTATCTTTCTCCTTGTATTTAAGCTATTTTATTAGTGAGTAGGAGAAGCATACTTTTAGAAAAATTATTACGATTGGTTGGAGGCCTCCTTAGAAGAAGGTTGACTTGGCCCTACATGGCCATTGGGAAAACCACCGTATCAATTGGTTCCAGCTCTACGAATGTTGTCTGGGCTGGATTGATAAAGCCCTTACGTAGTCAGTGGATATATTCACACAATGTTTTTGTGCAGTTTTCGGAGCAGGGACTCCAAGCTTCTGAAACGTTTTGTTTTTTGAGAAGGAGTTGGACAGCTTCAACTTCGTCGAAAAACTGCTCGAAGAACTCCGTGTACACACAGCCAGTTAGTGACAACCACAATAGGCAGCCATTACCGGGCCCATGTGGGTGGTCTCAATGTAAATCTAAATTTATATACACATCACCAACGCATATATAATTGTGCGTCAGCCCAGCTACCGTTCTTGTATTCTCGTCATGAATCTGTGCGATAGGACCCTCATATTGAGGAGCATGGCTGATGGTAGCAAAAACACTCTGAATGATGTATTTTGAATATCATCACGGTGTGTGGAAAGCTGAATGACAAACAGGAAGACTCCATGGACTTCTATGGTCAGGTAGAACCACTATTGCAAGGAATTCACTGGTGCAAAAACCAACTTGTGGCTGTTGTGAAATGACAACCCCAGCGTCCCCGTCAGCCTGAGCTTGACCTTAGAATCGTAGTGTCTAGTTGATTGACTCCGGGCAAATACAACCCACTCCTCTCAGCTGGTAAAATCTGCTGTGCAAAAAACCACATGTGCTGCAAACCAGCACACCTGCATCTGCACAGGAAGTGGTAACACAGCAGAGCGAGGACACTGCAGCCCGTACCCTGCGCGCCGAGAGCTACGGCACACAATCTGGAAACAAGATTTGAAAAATCATCATCTCGCCGACGGCATGTTACAACTGACTGTAATACGCCGCAGGACTTTGACTTTTTTCCCCTTTCCTTCCATACAGTTGCTAAGTCAAGGTTGCCACTATGGCTCCAAGTCTGGTCACCTCGGAGTCTGAAGGCCACATCCTCGCTCCTCTCTGCTCCGCCATAGGGCTACTCCTGTTCTGCAGCCTCTGCATGTTCTGCAAAAAGAGGTACGTTCCCTGAGATCTATTGGGATATCAATGAGGTTTCTGGGGTGGCAATCAATAGGGCCGTTACATCTACTTCAGACTTGGTCTACATGCGACCAAAAACAATTTAATAACTTACCTTCTCGTCTTGTGACTTGTTTTTAGAGTTACAGTTTTTCTGGTAAAATAAAAAACAATTTTCAGACAAGTCGCATGTGACCCACATTGAAGTCTATGGCAAGCAAGTCGCATCCGACTTGAGACCAGAAAATCAAGCACATTTGAAAATACTTAACACCGAGGCACCAAAGGAAATCATTTTATGTCATGATGCAACAATGTCTCTGCATAGCCTTACTCTTGGTTTAGTCCCTAAGTTTTGCCTAATTGCTATGGAAGAGTCTGCAGCTTTTGCAATGTAATCTGAGAGCAGCATTTTGTAGAGGCAGAGACCCGGATTCCAGCAATGTGTCACTTATTATATTGAAGCTGCAACAAGCAGTAAGTGTTTTATCAACAGAAGATTATCACTAGAGTACTAATTATCCCATGCCATGTAGTCCTCTAGTTCTCTGTGTAACCCTGCCCCCACCACTGATTGTCAGGCCCAGTTCTTAATCTGGAAAGTGCGCCGCTAACCATGTGCCATTTATAAAGGCCCTTCCACACTGCATTCTTCTCCAGGTTCAGTGGTCCTGTTGGGGCTTACTGGCGTACCCCACGTAAGACATGATTTGGACGTAAGCACCAATGAGGCCATTGACTATAATGGTGCAGAAAGTCACTCTGTGCTCTGCCGTGTACCATTTTCGGGTGTATACGCCTTCTGGAGGAAGACACCCAGACGTAGTGGTATAGGTACTCCGAAAAATGGTGCACGACAGAGCACAGAATTACTCCATCTGCACCGTTATAGGCAATGGTCCCATTGCCGCTAACATCTGAATCCTATCTTGTGGGGGGTTTGGACGTAAGTCCCGATGAGACCAATGATTGTGGGGAATGCAGTGTGAAAATAGAAGAGCCTTTTAGACACCTTAGGCACCATTTATGACTACCTGAACACACTCAATAGCAACTACACAAATATGAGGACACCACTGGTTTCATAAAGAAGTGTACACAGATGGTGGTGCCATCCATAAAGCAGGGCACAGTGTTTTACTCACCTTTTCCTGTTGAAAATACATGTACGCTTGGCCGAGTGTACATGTGTATGGGGGAGAGGCTGGGAAAGTGAGAAATATGAGCGGCTTAAGACTGCCAGCATACCACAACACACCTATTGGCACAGTCCCACTGGAGAAGACAATAGGCACTTTTTTGGCAAGGAGTTGGGTAGTTGTCTTGGGTAGGAGCCTAACGTGGCTGCCATGGGGTTGTAGAGTTCATTCATTCCCTTTTAAAAGATCTTTTCTTTTTTTTTCATCATTGATTAGGAAGAAGCGGAGGATGAGGACTGTATGCTCCACTGGAGTTGCTCTTGTTGACGTAGTAAGTAGATAATGCTTTCTTTCAAGGTATTTCCATTAAAATCCCATCAACCCTCCAAAGTCTGTGCCTCGGAGGATGAATTGCTCTAAAGTTCAGGCTCACTTTCCAATTCCAGGCTAAACCTATGGAGAGATGTTACTTATTTCCTCCCTCACTGTCATCAGTAACCCTGCACTATACGTCCCAGCGGCACTTTTGTGCATTGGTTATTGAACACTGGCTGTGGAGTACAGGAGTTCCCCTATTTGGACAATTCGCTCATTACACAGCGTCCTGCTGCCAGAAGCCCTAGAGACCAGCTATGATCGAGGGGGAAATTCAGTGCCCCCCACAGGATAAATGAAGAATTACTCCCTTCCCATTTATCTCAATGGCCTGTCTGTGTAATGCATTGAAGTGCTGGGTGTTGCAGTGTACGCGACGCTCTGTGTAGCTGTTCTCATAGATAAACATCCTGATCCAGGAGCCCCCCTGTATAAGCTACAAATTCATTAATAGTCTATGGTGTCTACAGCCTTTTTTTAGGATCAGGTAGTGAAAATTGTGAATTTATCCTCTTCTTTTTTTATCTTGTAGACTTTGCTCCGTCAGACTCAACTACGATCACTTAGCAAATCCGACACCAAACTGCATGAGATCAAGAGGCCACGACCGGAAGATCTTCGTAAGTCACCGTCATCCTCTTTAAAGAGCACAGCTGACATTTGTAGTTCATAGAAAACTCCACTAACTCTGTCTTTTAGCATTAACCTGTAAAACATTTTTTTGTTGGGGATTTAAAATGCAATTACATATCAAATTAGTCTGTCCAAGCAGTGGTGTCACTCTGTACATACATTATCTTACCTTCACTGTACATATCCTGTATTATCCTCTAGAGCTGCACTCACTATTCTGCTGGTGGTGTCACTGTGTACATACATTACATTACTTGTCCTGTACTGATCCTGAGTTACATCTTGTATTATACTCCAGAGCTGCACTCACTATTCTGCCTATGCAGTCACTGTGTACCTATATTACATTACTTGTCCTGTACTGATCCTGAGTTACATCCTTTATTATACTCTAGAGCTGGACTCACTATTCGGCTGGTGGAGTCACTGTGTACAATCATTACATTACTTATCCTGTACTGATTCTGTGTTATATCTTGTATTATCCTCCAGAGCTGCACTCACTATTCTGCTGGTGGTGTCACTGTGTACATACATTACATTACTTGTCCTGTACTGATCCTTAGTTACATGCTGTAGTATATTCTAGAGCTGCACTCACTATTCTGCTGGTGGAATCACTCTGTATATATATTACATTACTTCTCCTATAGTGATCCAGAGTTATATCCTGTATTATACTCCAGAGCTGCACTCCCTATTCTGCTGGTGGAGTCACTGTATACAAACATTATATTACATATACTGTACTGATCCTGAATTACATGCTGTAGTATACTCCAGAGCTGCACTCACTATTCTGCTGGTGCAGTCACTGTGTACATACATTACATTACTTATATTGTACTGATCCTGTGTTACATCCTGTATTATGATCCAGAGCTGCACTCACTATTCTGCTGGTGGAGTCACTGTGTACATACATTACAGTACTTATCCTGTACTGATCCTGAATTACAAGCTGTAGTATACTCCAGAGCTGCACTCGCCTGTTATTAGATGCAGACAGCACACTTTGTCAGACATGCACCTCCACAGCTTGGGTGGGTTTCAGTAAGGCATGGGGAGCCCATCATTTTTCAGATGGCTGTACGGTGGAGGTATAAGCAGGACCTTTCCCAGAATGTGAATCACCAGAGCTCGCACTATGCAAACACTGAACAGGCAGAGAATCTAATTGAATTTTTTTTTAAACTCCCCCTCCAGAACTAAGGCCGGTCAGTATGGATCCACTCTACCACACCCCAAAGTGGCCAATACCAGATGCCACCTCCGCTGAGGATGCCACCTACTCTAACCTAAACTACAACCCTAAGAACTCCCTGTATGAATGTGTGGGGTCCCGGGCAGACATGGAGTCTTCACTAAGCGAACCTCAAGTCAACGTGGTCACTGCTGAGTACGCCTGTGTGCGGAAGGTAAAGAAGGCCGGACACCAGAGGACCCCAGACTCCAGGGAAGAGGAGAAACCCCAACCCCCGGCATCTTCTGGAGAACCTTGTCTTCCAAGTCGCCCAGCCGATCTGACTGTACGTGTTTTGAGTTGTTAGGCGGCAATGTCCTCCATTTTTGCTTCTCAGTCCATTCCATTTTTGGAAAAGCTGGATTGTAACCAAGATGTCTACAAGTCCGGCTCCAAAGTCAGTCTAACCTCTAGGAAAGCTGGGTGGTAGCTTATCTGACAGCGATCTTGGTTGCCACCCAGATTTCTCAGAGAAAGCAAAATTCGGCCACATCAGACCGTCACGTTCCTGTGCATGACATACTGGGATTCATGGTGGGTGGAGCCCAAAGGGGCCCTGCCGGGGGGCCCAGCCCATGTGTCAGGGGTCTGTACAATAAGAATTCTGTGTACAATATATATTGTTAGGCGATCTCTTTAACACTAGAACTACTGGACTCGTGACACCTATATAGAAATACATGGTGCAAAGTAGACAAAATGACTACCTCAGTTGTTCTAGTGTTAGAGGCAATCTGTCACCAGGTTTTTGCTCCCCCATCTGAGAGCAGCATAATGTAGAGACAGAGACCCTGATTTCAGAGATGTGTCACTTACTGAGCTGTTTGCTGTCATTTTGATAAGATCAATGTTTTCTCTGCTGCAGATCTAGCAGTTATACAGAGCTCATGAATATGCTGGACTACCTGGTAGCACGCCAAGTAGTCCTACAATGATAATCTGCTGCTGATTAAACAGTCATTTTATCAAAACTATACTAAGCAGCCCAGTAAGTGACACATCGCTGGAATCAGGATCTCTGCCCCTACATTATGCTGCTGTCAGATTAGGTGGCAAAAACCTGGTGACAGAGGCCCTTTAATTTGAGTGGAGAAATGTTGATGACCCATCATTTTTTCCACCACAGTATTGCAGTCCCGCAAAAGCGTTTGAGAGAGCAGAAGTCAAACACTGACTAAATAAAATGTATTCTACGACTGTCTGATAATCCAGATTTAGTGATAATCCCACACTTAAAAACTAATGTAGAATCTATAGAACCTACCCTCCCCCACATTCATAATATTGGTGTGCAGCCCCCATCAGGCCTATAGACCGTGGATGACCTGAAGGGTTTTCCCATCTCGTACCTTTATGCCATATGCACAGGCTGTGCTGTGAATGTACAGTCGATGTGGATCCCCCACCAATTGGATTTGCATCTGTCTCGAGAACGTGGCCCCATCATGCAATTTCATGGGTGGAACGTTTTCCAAATTTCCATATAATTGAATGACAATTCCAACCGTAGCAGCATCGGGACCCTGCTCTCGAGACAAAACAAATCCCATTATTGGTGGGAACCACATGTGCCGCACGCTTATGCCTCACTACTTGGATACGTCATAGGTGTAAGAGATGAGAATATCCATTTAAAGGGGTTTTCCAGTTTTGGAAAAAAATACACTGTCACCTGGTTGCCGTAAAAAAAAAAAAAAAGCCTGTGCTTTACTTACTTTCCCTAGGTCCAACGCTGAGTCTCCGTGTCTGTTATTGGCTGCAGTGCTGAGTCTCCGTGTCTGTTATTGTTTGCAGCGCTGAGTCTCCGTGTCTGTTATTGGCTGCAGCGCTGAGTCTCCGTGTCAGTTATTGTCTGCAGCGCTGAGTCTCCGTGTCTGTTATTGTCTGCAGCGATGAGTCTCTCTGTCAGTTATTGTCTGCAGCACTGAGTCTCCGTGTCTGTTATTGGCTGCAGCGCTGAGTCTTCGTGTCTGTTATTGGCTGCAGCGCTGAGTCTTCGTGTCTGTTATTGGCTGCAGTGCTGAGTCTCCCTGTCTGTTATTGTCTGCAGCGCTGAGTCTCCGTGTCTGTTACTGGCTGCAGCGCTGAGTCTCCGTGTCTGTTATTGGCTGCAGTGCTGAGTCTTCGTGTCTGTTATTGGCTGCAGCGCTGATTCTTCGTGTCTGTTATTGGCTGCAGTGCTGAGTCTCTGTGTCTGTTATTGGCTGCAGTGCTGAGTCTCTGTGTCTGTTATTGGCTGCAGTGCTGAGTCTCTGTGTCTGTTATTGGCTGCAGTGCTGAGTCTCCCTGTCAATTTTTGGCTGCAGCGCTGCCTGAACCTTGACAATCGGTCAATGCTGCAGTTATCAAGCCGGGCAGAGAGGTCGAGCTTCAATCAGACAGGGCTGCCACTAGGAATTTCAGGGCCCCATACTGGCATAATTTTGGGGCCCCCTTGAGACTCCACCCCAGCTCTGCCTCCATCCCTGCTCCGCCTCCACCCCTCACACCTTCCACAGTCCCACTGGCAACCCTTGCTGCGACCGTGGTAGTTACACAGTGCCCCTGGTTTGTAAGCCAATAAATGAAGGGGCCCTTCTGTTGGGGCCCCGGACTAGAGTCCTGTTTGTTTCCCCCTGGTAGCAGCCCTGGATCAGAAGAAAGGAGGACCAGACAGCGGTCTATTCCCTTCTGTGTTAGAGACATATGCAGGTATAGAGGGGAATCCAGAGGAACTGCTGCCTGTCAATCAAGACTATCACACCACAGCCATCTTCTAATGTGCGCAGGCAGCTTTCTGCAACTTGTGGACATAGGAGGAAGACTTAGGGTGTCCATACACATTAGGTCATGGCAGACAGATATCTTTCCTGACTTCCCATTCAGAGTCATGTTCTCTATGGGGGTGGAGGAGTAAGCTGCGGTCAGACACCTGGCGGAATCTTTTCTCCAGGGAGAATCTAAGGATAGGGAAGGTTTGACTTTCCTGATATCTTCTCTCCGACAATGTTGGGAGTTATGTTTTGTTGTAGCCAAGCACACTGCCACGTGTGTCCAGCAGATGGCGATCTCTCCATTTCTCTATAAAGAATCTATCTTCTAGCAAATTGTGACTGTCATATGGCGGGAAGTGGGAGACGCTGCCACATTTTTTTTGCAAATAACATCAATTTTTGAATCTACTTTTTGTCTTGCAGCTTGAAGACATGTACTCCAAAGTACAAAAGAAAAAGAAGGTGACGGAAGCGGAGAACACGGAGGGGTTAACAAAGACGTGTAAGGAAGAGGTCATTCTCTCCGAGCTTCCCACCAATCAACCTGAAGAAAACCTGTACGAGAGTATAAGCGATATGAGCAGCCATCACACTAACTGCAGCACGGCGTCTGAGATCTACGCTTAGAGCGAGCGGACATGGCCATTCGCTTCTCTGCCATCTTACAAGATCTGTGCTTGCTGTCAGTGAAAAGGAACACTTTAAGTCAGGACACTGAAAAGTCCTCATACATTCCTGCCTGTTTCCATTCAATGACAGCAAGCACAGATAGACACACAAAGTGTAACAGAAAGTCACAGAAGTGTTTAATGACTATCCTATATTTACCATATACCTTATTTAAAGGAGAAGGTGGTAGTAATGCTCCCCCACTAAATCCCTCTCTATTTGCATTACTGTATCTTTAAATTTGGTGAGGGTAATAGCAGGAAATAAGGAATGTATCAGTTCAGAGACCCCTATTTTGACATCTCCTGACCCTTTAACTCTAATATTATTTTATGGTGGTATTTCACTTTAAATTGTAGTTGTCCCTATGGATGCAGCCATTTATTAAGGCTGCTTTCACACATCCGGTTTTTCCTGAGCGGCACAATACGGTGCTTTGCAGAAAAAACGCAACCGTTTTTTTTTTCCGCCAGTTGCGGTTTTTCCTGCATAGACTTGCATTAGCGCCGTATTGTGCCGCATGGCCTTGCGTTGCGTCCGGTTTTTGCTGGATGCGGCATATTTAGCCCATGTGGCAGCTGGATGGAACGTTGCCTGGCACGTTTCTTTGTGCGGCGAAAAAACTGCATTGCGATGGATCCAGCACGATGCGGCGCGATTTACAATGTAAGCCTATGGACGCCGGATGCGTTTTTTTGCACTGCACATGCTCAGTATCAAGCCGCATCCGTCAAAAAACGGACGGGCCGCATGGAAAAACTTATGCAACGGATCCGTTTTCTTCGCCGCATCCGTTGCATAGGTTTTTGAGCCGAATTGAGCCGCACTGCAAAAACCGGATGTGTGAAAGCAGCTTAAGAGTGGGGCTATACGGCATCTTTGGCAACGGTCTATGACGCTGCTGCCTCAAATCCTATTGCAGGCGCATGGGGTCACGTTGCGACTTAAAATGTACTGCGACCTCCACAACAACAAATGCAATGGCTTCGGACATTTTGTGACTTGCTAATGATCACGGGACCTTGCCATTTGCAATACGACACCATACACCCGCAATAGGCTGGAAAAACCACCATCATTGGCCGTGCCACCTGTGTTGCAGCTAAAATGGCTGTGTACCCCATCCATAAAGGGAGCCTGGCCTCAAGACAGGTTCTTCTAAGAGGGGGATGGTATCTGAACCATCCACCGGACCCTCATTAAGGGGCTGTTTGGTTAACAAGTTCTACCCTATCGGCAGGATAGGCGATTGGTGGGGGTCCAACCGCTAGACCCCTGTATGGCGCGGCAGTGCCCTTGTGTGACCTGCTGTATTCATTCTCTATAGGGATTTTTTCCTTGCAGCCCTATATGAAATGAGTGGAGCTGTGGGCAGGCATCTGTCCTGACACTCCATCTTTATCACTAGGATAAACGTTCCCAGCTGCAGGACACCCACCGATCAGTAAGATCATCTAGATAACTTATTGTAATTGGACAGCCCCTTTAAGTGCCCATTTTCTCATATTGGACAGTCATTTACCTTATGAACCATCGTCAGTAATATTGATGTGGACTGCGGCCTCCGTTCTGTACACAAAATGGATTCCCGACCATCATCTCCACATACTTATTGGCTGCATTCTTCTTGCTATTTAACACACAAAATGGCAGCGTGTGATGCAGGCAAAGGCCACGTACAAGAGGCTCTATAGAATATCAATAGGATTTTTCATTTTTAGTTTCTTTTTGCCTTCATCCATTACAGTAACTGCAAAATAAGAAAATGTAAAAGTATTCACACCCCGTCTATTACGATGACGACCAGAAAGCGAAGACACTGAGGCTGGCACTGAGATAATGATTTCTCCCTCAAATCCCAACATCTCCATCAGTCCTGGAGCCTCCTGATCTGTCACGGTGTGTCAGGGACTGGGAAAGCTGTGTGGCAAACAAAATGGCCGCCATTACTGCTCTTACGCTGCATTTTTTTTGTCACAAACTTTTGACAAAAAAAAAACGCTGACAAATTGCAATGTGCGCATAGCAAATCTGACTTCTCATAGACTTTGCTGGGAAGTCAAATGTCAGAAAGTTCTGCTGACAATACTGCAGCCAAAAAAGCAGCGTGCGCATGTAGCCTTAAAGGTTTTTTGGGGGCTGGGAAATATACCTTGTTATGCGTGAGTGTCGGAGCCCCTAAAGTTCCCTTAGGCCCATGAGACCAACTGATTCCAGTTACATCAGTGCATCTCACCTCAGGAATTGGGATGGCAATACAGTGGCAGCCATATTGATTTCAACCAGCTTTATTGACACAGACTCCAGGACAAGGACCATTTACAGGATTTATGAGGAAGAAATCCAGTTCTGTTGTATAAATCCTTACATGTACGTTTATAGTTGTTGCGCTATTGTGTTTTAATGGATTAAACTTTTTCTACAGTACACATTCACTTCTTGGTTTTTATATATCTATATATTTAATTGCCTTATTCTGTCTGTCTTGCTCCAAAATGACATCATTACAGTGACAACCGTCGCCACACCGCGCGCTAAAGAGCCTGCGACCAACGGCTCAGCTAACTGAAAAGCCCAAACTACGGGCCGACAGGACGACACCTGACACTTTTCCCCACACCCACACGGAGCCCCGACTCCCTGGTGAGTGCTGCACCCCCGGGAGCCCACACCGGGAACCCAGCCGACACATACCCACCGCTCTCCTCCGCCCCCCACACACATTACCCCACTCGGCTTCACCCCCCCCCCGCGCACTCCGCATGTATTCACTGAACACACAGACACACACACGAATAGTCGCCTGTCCCCAGCCATGCAGTCCCCAGCACTGACGTCCTCAGCGCCATGGCCCCGCTCGGCTCCACCCCTCCCGAACTCCGCCCCCGCACACATTACCCCACTCGGCTTCACCCCCCCCGCACTCCGCATGTATACACTGAACACACACACACGAATAGTCACCTGTCCCCAGCCACGCAGTCCCTAGCACTGACGTCCTCAGCGCCATGGCCCCGCTCGGCTCCACCCCTCCCGAACTCCGCCCCCGCACACATTACCCCACTCGGCTTCACCCCCCCCACACTCCGCATGTATACACTGAACACACACACACGAATAGTCACCTGTCCCCAGCCACGCAGTCCCTAGCACTGACGTCCTCAGCGCCATGGCCCCGCTCGGCTCCACCCCCCGCACACATTACCCCACAGTTGGGGGCACATGTCAGGATGAAGGCTGCACCACGATGGGGGCACATACCAGCATTGGGCCATCACCGCATCAGCCCACATACCAGGATAGGAACCAGTTTTTGGCCATGGACAACTGTACGTTGCGTTTTCAAGAGTGACAATGAGATCCAACGTCAAAGTGCAAGTTGTTGACACCCTTTACAAGGAAAGTTACTTACAGATAGTGAAAAGGTCTTCACACAAAATATGGTGTGCAAAAATATTTTTACTTAACTTTACACTCTTCATGGCCTTCTTTCATTACAAGCCATGGACATCATTAAACATTAGACTCATCTATTAAAACTGTTCTTCTGTTGTCATTTTAAAACCAATAAACAACTATAAAAATACTAAATTAAACCTAACCCATCCAGTCCATTCATTACCTTATTATTCAATCTGCTAACCTACATACACATTCTAGACTACCCGATACGTCAGAATCGGGCCACCTTCTAGTATAAATATAAAATGGGAGGTAATGTCTCAATATGAAGCCGCTCCTCCTCTGTCCAGTGGAAATTGGAGCAACCAATAAGATTCTGGCTTTCATTTCTCCAGAGGAAGTGAGCAGATGAGACCTGTAAGCTGATTGGTTGCTCCATTTTCTTTCTACTCCGTTGTTGTGACCTTTTCCCTCCAAAATACTTTTCTGCTCTTTTTGTTTATCATTAACTGGGAAACAGTAGTCACAGGCTGCCATGTCACTGTCCTGTATGGACTGGCTACATGAGGATAGATATAGGATGTCACCCAGCTTTCCTAGAATCCTGAACATCAGCTATATACAGCATCAGATGGGAGAGGGTAAAATGTGCTGTTGGGGACAAGGCAAGCTGTGTGCAGCCGGTGGTGCCGCCCGCTCGGCCCTGCAGGAACAGGTGACGGCGAGTTACAGCGACAACAAACACAGGAGTCCCGAGACTGCCAGCTGCACCACGCCCCCCTCCAACCATGAAACAGTTAAGAACTCTCCAGGGACCCACCACGCCCCCATCCTCGGCACGTGACCCAGCCGGTGAACAACAACAAGAATCAGCCAATCAGAGAGCAGGGTCTGGCCACGTGCCAGAGCAAGGGTGGGCGGGGTCTTGTTGATGTCTGGCGGCAGCCAATGAGAAGCGACTTGTGTTCGGAAGGCGGAGGAGGGCGTGTCTAGTGCTGAAGGCGGCAGTGTAGGCGGGGTCCCGGTGCGCGCTCTCCGTTGGTCGGTTCTCTCCCCTGCTCCTCCCCCCTTCTCCTCTGGAAGATGGCGGCGTTGAGCACCGGAGGTTTTGACAGAGCGGGCGGGAGCACCGGGGTTCCGCTCCGCCTTCACCAACCTGCAAATCCTGCCGCCCGTATCGAAGAAACATCGCAGAATCTTGGAGCCGGTGCGGAAAGAGCTGAGGTGCGAGGGAGAGGGGCGGAGGGTGCACCGCTACACGCCACACCCCCTGACAGTGACACCGGGGGCCACACACCCCGTGACAGTGACACCGGGGGGCACACCCCCCCCTTCACAGTGACACCGGGGGGCACACCCCCCCTTCACAGTGACACCGGGGGGCACACCCCCCCTTCACAGTGACACCGGGGGGCACACCCCCCATTCACAGTGACACCGGGGGGCACACGCCCCCTTCACAGTGACACCGGGGGCCACACACCCCCTGACAGTGACACCGGGGGCCACACACCCCCTGACAGTGACACCGGGGGGCACCCCCCCCTTCACAGTGACACCGGGGGGCACACACCCCCCTTCACAGTGACACCGGGGGGCACACCCCCCATTCACAGTGACACCGGGGGGCACACGCCCCCTTCACAGTGACACCGGGGGTCACACCTCCCTTCACAGTAACACCGGGGGCCACACCTCCCTTCACAGAGACAGCGGGGGCCACACGCCCCCTTCACAGTGACACCGGGGGGGGGGGCACACGCCCCCTTCACAGTGACACCGGGGGGGCCACACGCCCCCTTCACAGTGATACCGGGGGGGCACACTCCCCCTTCACAGTGACACCGGGGTCCACACTCCCCCCTCCTCTCACAGTGACAACGGGGGCCACATGCGACCCCCCCCACTGTGACACCGGGGGCCATCACCCCTTCCACAGTGACTCTGGGGGTCACACATCCTGTCCTAGTGACCCTGGGAGGGCCCATACTCCCTCCTCATAATGACAACGGGGGCCACACACCACCTCCTCATAGTGACAGCGGGGTCCGCACACCCCCTCCTCATAGTGACAGCGGGGTCCGCACACCCCCTCCTCATAGTGACAGCGGGGTCCGCACACCCCCTCCTCATAGTGACAGCGGGGTCCGCACACCCCCTCCTCATAGTGACAGCGGGGTCCGCACACCCCCTCCTCATAGTGACAGCCGGGTCCGCACACCCCCTCCTCATAGTGACAGCGGGGTCCGCACACCCCCTCCTCATAGTGACAGCGGGGTCCGCACACCCCCTCCTCATAGTGACAGCGGGGTCCGCACACCCCCTCCTCATAGTGACAGCGGGGTCCGCACACCCCCTCCTCATAGTGACAGCGGGGTCCGCACACCCCCTCCTCATAGTGACAGCGGGGTCCGCACACCCCCTCCTCATAGTGACAGCGGGGTCCGCACACCCCCTCCTCATAGTGACAGCGGGGTCCGCACACCATTCTCATAATGACCCATAGAACGCCCGTTGTCACTTATTGTACCGCCAGTACAGCACAGTCCTTCCTCTTCGTCACCTGCAAGATCGGTGTTACTAGTCCTGCTGAGACCTGTAGTGCCACAAGAGATCACCACAAACAATGCTGCCACCAGTTCCCCAAAAATAAAACACCAAGATGTGTTCTTAGGTTACATGCGAGACTGTGACCATTGCTTTTTGAGTCGGATGATAGGTGGTATATAACCTGAGAACACGTGATGTCTTGTGGCACTACAGGTCTCAGTGGGATTGATAACCGCACTCGTGACTACAAAGAAGCTGGAGGTGACGAGGAGGGAGAACTCTGCTGTGCTGGTGGCATAAGAGGTGACATTGTGTGATGGGTATGTTTTTAAAGCATGTGGGTCACTGGTGCCTTGTGCTGGGTGGGTACATGATGGTGACACCTGGAATGATGACCAGAACTTACCAGGGGTCCCCAAGTTACCCCCCCCCCATACCAGCTGTACACAGTGTATTGGACACCCCCCTTCACTGTAATCCCAGCATTGCTACTACCACCAGGGCTGCCATTAGAGCATTACAACCATGACTAGTGTATGGGGGCCTGGTGAAGAAATTGCTCGGGGTAATTACTTAGCTTTATTAAGGCTGTTCACCAGTCACAGCCGCAGCAGAGGGGCCAGGCTGTGTCGTTTTGGTCACTACACATGGCTAATTTGCATGTGAAGGGGCATCACATGCATATTAGCCATGTGCTGATTCTGAAGGCAAGGTCAGTGGAGCAGGGCGCCTGTGGCTATTCTGCAGCAGCGTGATGAGGTCATCACTCTGCTACCTCATCACACTGCTGCAAGCAAAGCGGAGCCACGGAGGTTAAAAAAGTTAAGAGCTCTGGGAGCTGAAGACAAGCGGTAGGATCAGCAGGTGTGGTGGGGGGCCCGCCATCTTCAGTCCTCGCCTTGCTTCAGTTGGATGTGCGTTGGAGCACATCCAGCTGAAATGCATCACGGAACAGAGAGGATGCCCTGCAACATGGGAGCTGGGAAGGGTGAGTAAAATGTTTTTTTGCATCACACAACTATACCATGAGGAGCCCAGGAAGGGGACCAAGAAGGGGATAGAAACCAGGTTGGGGACATATATACCAGAATGTGCCCAGCAGGGGGATATATACCAGGAGAGGCCCAGGATGGGAATTTATATAGCTCTGGCAAAAATTAAGAGACCACTGCAAAATAGTCAGTTTTATGGAATAACCATGATTTTTAATCACCGCTTTCATGCGTCTTGGCATGCTTTCCACCAGTCTTTCACACTGCTTTTGGGTGACCTTATGCCACACCTGGGCAGATTAAACTTTGCGAAGAACGTATGAATCAAGCCACATACAAAGTTATCCTGGAAAAACAGTTGCTTCCTTCTGCTCAGTCAATGTTCCCCAACTCTGAGGACTGTTTTTTTCCAGTAGGACAATGCGCCATGCCACACATCTTGGTCAATCAATGTGTGGATGAAGGCCCACCACATCAAAACCCTGTCATGGTCAGCCCAATCTCCAGACCTGAACCCCATTGAAAACCTCTGGAATATAATCAAGAGGAAGATGGATAGTCACAAGCCATCAAACAAAGAAGAACTGCTTATATTTTTGCACCAGGAGTGGCATAAGGTCACCCAAAAGCAGTGTGAAAGACTGGTGGAAAGCACGCCAAGCATGAAAGCTGTGATTAAATATCATGGTTATTCCACAAATTATTGATTTCTGAAATCTTCCTGAGGTAAAACATTATTAGTATTGTTGTTTCTAAATGATTATCAACTTGTTTTCTTTGCATTATTTGAGATCTGAAAGCAATGCATTTTTATGTTATTTTGACCATTTCTCATTTTCAGAAAATAAATGCAAATTTTTTTGCTTGGAAATTCGGAGACGTTGTCAGTAGTTTATAGAATAAAAGAACAATTTACATTTTACTCAAAAAATACCTATAAAAGAGAAAAATCAGAAAAACTGAAAATTTGAAAGTGGTTTCTTAATTTTTTGCCAGAGCTGTATACCTGAAGCGGCCCAGAAGGAGTACATAAATGCTAGTAAAGGGACATGTATGCCAGGATGGGGACATGTATGCCAGGAGGATATTATACAGAGGGGCAGTGTGTGTGGGGGGGCGATATACAGAAGGGCAGTGTGTGTGAGGATAATATAAAGAGGGGTAGCTTGTGTGTGGGGATAGTACACAGAGGGGCAGTGTGTGTGCGGGATATTATACAGAGAGGGTGTGTGGGATATTATACAGAGAGGGTGTGTGGAAGGTGATAGTATACAGAGGGGTAGTGCGTGGGGGGCAATATACAGGGGGGCAGTGTGTGTGAGAGGATAATTTAAAGAGGGGCAGCATATGTGAGAGATATACAGCGTTGCAGTGTGTGGTGGATATTATACAGAGAGGCAGTGTGTGTGGGTGAGATATTATGGAGAGAGGTGGTGTAGAGGGTGTATTATGGAAAGAGGCTTTGTAGAAGGTGTGCTATGGAGAGCGGCGATGTGTGTGGAAGGGATAGTGTATGTAGAAGGGTGTATTACGGAGCGGGGCGGTGTAGAGGTTGTATTATGAAGAGAGGGGCAGTGTAGAAGGTGTATTATGGAGAGGTGCAGTGTAGAGGGTGTATTATGGAAAGACGCGATCTAGAAAGTGTGTTATGGAGAGGAGCAGTGTGTGTGGGAGATATTATACAAAAAGGCAGTGTGTGGGAGAGATATTATACAGACATTATACAAAAGGGTAGTGTGGGAGAGGTATTATGGAGAGGGGCATTGTAGAAGGTGTATTATGGAAAGAAGTGGTGTAGAAAGTGTGTTATGGAGAGGAGTGGTGTAAGTGTGAGGGATATTATACAGAGAGGCAGTGTGGGAGAGATATTATATACAGGGGCAGTGTGGGAGAGATATTATGGAGAGGGATGGTATAGAGGGTGTATTATGGAAAGAGGCGGTATAGAGGGTGTGTTAGCACCCTTTTAGCAATGACTGTGTGAGATATATATATATATATATATTTTTTTTTTTTCCCCCAAGAGTGGCGGCAGGACTGTGGAAGATTTGAGGGGTGTAGCCTGGGCGGAGTCTCAAGAAGGCTCGAAAATATTTCCAATATGGGGCCCTGCAGTTCCTAGTGGCAGCCCTGACTACCACCCCCATTATCCATCTAACTACCTCCAGTCTGTATGTGTTGTACTGTTGTCTTGCAGCGCTGGGATCTGGGGTTCACCTCGGATTCCTGGGTTCTCTATGGCACATCGGATCAGTGGTGGTGGAGATTAGATAGTGAGCTCCTGAGGACAGATCCCGGCCTCGTGTGCCACTTGTTAAGCTATGTGCGCACATGTGCATTTTTCATGCGTTTTGGCTGCGTTTTAAACTGCAGTGTAAATGCATGCGTTGTGCTTCCCCAGCAAAGTCTATGAGAATTAAGCATATTCCATGCGCACGTTGCTTTTTTTAGGCAGCGTTTTGGATGCCAAATATTTGACAAAATCGATGCATTTAAAAAAGTAGCATGCCACTTCTTTTGTGCGTTTTGGTTGCATTTTCCACCCATTGAAATGAATGAGGTGTGTCAAAACGCAACCAAAATGTTTAGCTGTGCACTTGCACTGCATTTCTGTTGCATTCTGCATGCTTTTTTGACAAACAAAACGCAGGTCTCTCTCTCTCTGTTGGTGTCGGTCGCTCTCTGTTGGTCTCTCTCCCCCCTCTCTCTCCCCCCTCTCTCATACTCACCGATCACCGGCGCAGGGCTGCACAGCTGTCACAAAGCTCCAGCGGCTTCTCCAGCTTTTGAAAATGCCGGTCGCTCATTATTCCATCTCGTAGTCACTGCTTCCCCCGTTCACCGGCAACTGTGATTGGTTGCATTCAGACGAGACCCCGCGCTGAGTGACAGCTGCCTCACTGCAACCAATCACAGCCGCCGGTGGGTGGGTCTATATTGTGCAGTAAAATTAAATAATTTAAAAAAAAAAAACGGCGTGCGGTCTCTCCCCAATTTTGATACCAGCGAAGGTAAAGCTACATGGCTGAAGGCTGGTATTCTCAGGATGGGGAGCCCCACGTTATGGGGAGCCCCCCAGCCTAAAAATATCAGCAGCTGTCCAGAAATGCCACATCCATTAGATGCGACAGTCCCGGGACTCTGCCCGGCTCATCCCGAATGCCCTGGTGTGGTGGCAATCGGGATAATAAGGAGTTAATGGCAGACCATAGCTGACACTAAGTCTAGGTTAATCATGGCAGGCGTCTATGAGACACCCCCACCATGATTAATTTGTAAGTTAAAGAAAATAAACACATGCACCCAAAAAAATCCTTTATTTGGAATAAAAGCCAAAATAAACCCACCTTCTTTCACCACTTTATTAATCCCCAAACACTTATCCAGGTCCGACGTAATCCACACGAGGTCCCATGACGCTTTCAGCTCTGCTACATCGGAAGCAGACATTGAGCAGCCACAGACCACGACCACTCTCTGTGAGTTTCATGGAGCAATTGAAGTGAGTGATGACGTCACACCAGTTGGACACCGCTGGATCCTCCAACTGTGACAGCAAGTCGCCCGAGTGACTGAAGTGATCAGCGGGGCCGTCACTCAGGTGATTTGCGGTCTCGGGTGCTGGACTCCAGCTGGCCAGGGGTAACCTGAGTGACAGCACCGCTGATTGCGCGTCTCACTTCAGTCACTCAGGGGATTTGCGGTCACTGGTGAGTCCTTCACCGGTGACCGCAAATCAGGCTGCAGCACACAGACAGAGCCAGGGGATGACAATGAAGTCGGGTGAAGTTCATCTGAGTTCATTCTTATCTCGCGGCTCTGTTTGGCAGCCAGACATTCTCTATGGGAATGTAGGGATGTAGCAGAGACGAGTGGGAACGCACTGTCAAAAATGCATGCGTTTTGGATGCATTTTTTTTTGTCAAAACGCAGTGTTTACAGTTTTGAAAACGCTGCAGTTTATTTGCCAAGCCAGAACGCAGCGTGTGCACATAGCCTTACTGTCCACCAGGAGCAGATCTGTGAGCCGTGTCCATGAGAAGATCATCCGCACCCCGTCTAGATCCCAGCAGCACAAATCTACAGCTAATAGACTGTGTGCTTCAACGCCACAGCTTTTCCAAAATCTCTGCTTCCAGTCATTCATTGGGAATACGCTTGTAAACACCCAGAGGCGGAAAACACCATACAAAGTTTATTTCTTTGTCGCTCCTAATTGGGAGACCCAGACAATTGGGTGTATAGCTACTGCCTCCGGAGGCCGCACAAAGTACTACACTTAAAAGTGTAAGGCCCCTCCCCTTCTGGCTATACACCCCCCCGTGGGATCACGGGTTCCTCAGTTTTTTGCTTTGTGCGAAGGAGGTCAGACACGCACGCATAGCTCCACTGTTTAGTCAGCAGTAGCTGCTGACTATGTCGGATGGAAGAAAAGAGGGCCCATACAGGGCCCCCAGCATGCTCCCTTCTCACCCCACTTTCTGTCGGCGGTGTTTGTTAAGGTTGAGGTACCCATTGCGGGTACGGAGGCTGGAGCCCACATGCTGATTCCTTCCCCATCCCCATTAGGGTTCCGGGTGAAGTGGGACTTTACCGCTCTCCAGGCACTGAGACCGTGCTCCATCCGCAGCCCCTGGAGAAGCCGCTGGATATGGAGCTGAGTATCGTCAGGGACAGACCCTGCTCCGTCAAGGTACTCTGTGTCCCCGTGCATACCGCGCGCACACCGCAGCATGGCTGGGTGTGTTAGTGCGCCGGGGACATCAGCGCTGCTGCGCTTGTGCCATTTCCTCACTACAGCTTGGCTAAGTGGGTAGACTTAGGGCGAACGGTCGCGCCGGCCGCTGGGGTCAGTCACACTGCGACGCGGCTGGGACTTGTGGTGCGCCGGGAACTTCCGCGCTGGCCGTGCATATATCACGGCCGCGCTTATTACTACAGTCCCCGGCTTTTGCGGCCTAGTTCGTCTCGTTCCCGCCTCCGCACCTGCCAGTCAGGAGGAGGGCGGGACGCCGTACAGAGCATCAGCGCTGAGGGCTGGAGTCTGTTTTACATACTCCAGCCCTCACACCAGGCACAGTAGGACGCAGTTTCCCGCACTTTGTTTGTGGCACGCCCACGGTCCGCCCCTCTTCACAGGACGCCGGCAGCCATTCCTGTCTGCACGCTGAGCTGGAGAGGGGAGCCTGGGAGACCCAGACACGGGATTCTACGACCTCATACCCGCTTTTCAGCGGGCGGTAAGCAGCCCTCAAGGGCTCACCCCCACTTGTGCCGTTGTGTACTTGGTATTTTGTGTTTGCAAATACTTTTCACTGTACGGTCGCTGGTGATTCTTGGCTATATACCCTCCTAGATTGCAAGGAGGCAACAGCATGTCGTCCGTTAAACGCAAGGGTGCCAAGGCACAGACTTTATATGCTGCCTGTACCGCATGTGGGGCTACTCTACCGGCAGGTTCCACTGACCCCCATTGTGTGCAGTGCTCGGCCCCTGCAGCACTTGCTCAGCCGGGGCCTCTGCTAGACGTGACCCAGGGTGTACCACCTGTGAATGCTGTCCAGGTGACAGGAACGGAGTTTGCAGCTTTTGCTGATAGATTGTCTATGACAATGTCTAAGATTCTTGAAACATTGCAGTCTAGACCAGTAACTCAGACCACGGACACTGTTGAATCATTGCTCCCTGGTCCCCCTCAACTGGAACACTTCCGGGCTCCGGGGGTGTCACATGCACCCCAGGGTGACGGCTCTGACTCGGACGACAGTCCCAGACAGCCTAAGCGGGCTCGCTATGAGGGGCCCTCAACTTCGTCTCACTGGTCAGGATCCCAGCGGGATGAATCTATGGGTGATGAGGCGGATGTAACTGATCAGGATTCTGATCCTGGGACCGCTCTCAATCTGGATACACCGGATGGTGACGCCATAGTGAATGATCTTATAGCGTCCATCAATAAGATGTTAGATATTTCTCCGCCAGCTCCTCCTGAGGAGGAGTCAGCTTCACAGCATGAGAAATTCCATTTCAGATATCCCAAGCGTAAATTAAGCTCTTTTCTGGACCACTCTGACTTTAGAGACGCAATCCAGAAACACCACGCTTATCCCGATAAGCGGTTTTCCAAACGGCTTAAAGATACACGCTATCCTTTTCCCCCTGACGTGGTCAAGGGCTGGACCCAGTGTCCCAAGGTGGACCCTCCAATCTCCAGGCTTGCAGCTAGATCCTTAGTTGCAGTGGAAGATGGAGCGGCACTTAAAGATGCCACTGACAGACAGATGGAGCTCTGGTTGAAATCCATCTATGAAGCTATTGGAGCGTCGTTGGCGCCAGCATTCGCAGCCGTATGGGCACTCCATGCTATTTCAGCTGGGCTTACACAAGTCGACACTGTCACACGTACATCTGCTCCGCAGGTGGCACCATTGACCTCTCAGATGTCTGCATTCGCGTCTTACGCGATTAATGCTGTCCTAGACTCTACGAGCCGTACGGCGGTGGCGTCAGCCAACTCCGTAGTTTTACGCAGAGCCTTGTGGTTGAGGGAATGGAAGACAGATTCTGCTTCCAAGAAGTGCTTAACCAGTTTGCCTTTTTCTTGTGACCGATTGTTTGGTGAGCGTTTGGATGAAATCATTAAACACTCCAAGGGTAAGGATTCATCCTTACCTCAACACAGACAAAACAAACCCCAACAAAGGAGGGGTCAGTCTGGTTTTCGGTCCTTTCGAGGCTCAGGCAGGTCCCAATTCTCCTCGTCTAAGAGGACTCAAAAGGATCAGAGAGGCTCAGATTCTTGGCGGACTCAATCACGCTCAAAAAAGACAGCAGGAAGAACCGTCACCAAGACTGCTTCCTCATGACTCTCAGTCTCCTCTTTCCGCATCCTCGGTCGGTGGCAGGCTCTCCCGCTTTGGCGACATTTGGCTGTCACAGGTCAAAGACCGTTGGGTGAGAGACATTCTGTCTCACGGGTACAGGATAGAGTTCAGCTCTCGTCCTCCAACTCGTTTCTTCAGAACTTCTCCACCGCCCGACCGGGCCGATGCTCTGCTGCAGGCGGTGGCCGCTCTAAAGGCGGAAGGAATGGTGACTTCCGTTCCTCTTCAGGAACAAGGTCACGGTTTTTACTCCAATTTGTTTGTGGTGCCAAAGAAGGACGGGTCGTTTCGTCCCGTCCTGGATCTAAAGTTGCTCAACAAACACGTAAAAACCAGGAGGTTCCGGATGGAATCTCTCCGCTCCGTCATCGCCTCAATGTCTCAAGGAGATTTCCTAGCATCAATAGACATCAAGGATGCTTATCTCCACGTGCCGATTGCGCCAGAGCATCAGCGTTTTCTACGCTTCGTTATAGGAAGCGAACACCTGCAGTTCGTAGCGCTACCTTTCGGGCTGGCGACAGCCCCTCGGGTCTTCACCAAGGTCATGGCTGCAGTAGTAGCAGTCCTGCACTCGCAGGGTCACTCTGTGATTCCGTATTTGGACGATCTACTTATCAAGGCACCCTCTCAAGAGGCATGCCAACACAGTTTGAACGTGGCACTGAAGACTCTCCAGAGTTTCGGGTGGATTGTCAACTTTGCAAAGTCAAATCTAACCCCGACCCAATCACTAACATATCTTGGCATGGAGTTTCATACTCTCTCAGCGATAGTGAAACTTCCACTGGACAAGCAGTGCTCGCTGCAGACAGGGGTGCAATCTCTCCTTCAGGGCCAGTCGCACACCTTGAGGCGCCTCATGCATTTCCTAGGGAAAATGGTGGCAGCAATGGAAGCAGTCCCTTTCGCGCAGTTTCATCTGCGCCCTCTACAATGGGACATTCTCCGCCAATGGGACGGGAAGTCGGCGTCCCTCGACAGGGATGTTTCCCTCTCTCAGACAGCCAAGGATTCTCTCCGGTGGTGGCTTCTTCCCACCTCTTTGTCAAAAGGAAGGTCGTTCCTACCCCCATCCTGGGCGGTAGTCACGACAGATGCGAGCCTATCAGGGTGGGGAGCAGTGTTTCTTCACCACAGGGCTCAGGGTACGTGGACTCGGAAAGAGTCCACCCTTCAGATCAATGTTCTGGAAATCAGAGCAGTCTATCTTGCCCTGCAAGCCTTCCAACAGTGGCTGGAAGGCAAGCAGATCCGAATTCAGTCGGACAATTCCACGGCGGTGGCGTACATCAACCACCAAGGGGGAACACGCAGTCGGCAAGCCTTCCAGGAAGTAAGGCGGATTCTGTCGTGGGTGGAAGACACAGCATCCACCATATCCGCAGTTCACATCCCAGGCGTGGAAAACTGGGAAGCAGATTTTCTCAGTCGCCAGGGCATGGACGCAGGGGAATGGTCCCTTCACCCGGACGTGTTTCAGGAGATCTGTCGCCGCTGGGGGATGCCGGACGTCGACCGGATGGCATCTCGACACAACAACAAGGTCCCGGTTTTCATGGCACGATCTCACGATCACCGAGCTTGGGCGGCAGACGCCTTAGTTCAAGATTGGTCACAGTTCCGGCTACCTTATGTGTTCCCACCTCTGGCACTGTTGCCCAGAGTGCTCCGAAAGATCAGGTCCGACTGCCGCCGCGCCATTCTCGTCGCTCCAGACTGGCCAAGGAGGTCGTGGTACCCGGATCTGTGGCACCTCACGGTAGGCCAACCGTGGGCGCTACCAGACCGTCCAGACTTGCTGTCTCAAGGGCCGTTTTTCCATCTGAATTCTGCGGCCCTGAACCTGACTGTGTGGCCATTGAGTCCTGGATCCTAGGGGCCTCAGGTTTATCTCATGAGGTGGTTGCCACCATGAGACAGGCTAGGAAACCATCCTCCGCCAAGATCTACCACAGGACGTGGAAGATATTCCTATCTTGGTGCTCTGCCCAGGGAGTTTCTCCCTGGCCATTTGCATTGCCTATTTTTCTTTCCTTCCTGCAGTCTGGGTTGGAAAAAGGTTTGTCGCTTAGCTCCCTTAAAGGTCAAGTCTCCGCGCTATCCGTATTTTTTCAGAAACGCCTAGCGCGACTTCCTAAGGTACGCACGTTCCTGCAAGGAGTCTGTCATATCGTCCCTCCTTACAAGCGGCCGTTGAAGCCCTGGGATCTGAACAAGGTTCTAATTGCTCTCCAGAAGCCGCCTTTCGAGCCTATGAAGGAGATTTCCTTTTCTCGGCTTTCACAGAAAGTGGCTTTTCTAGTGGCGGTCACGTCTCTTCGGAGAGTGTCCGAGCTGGCGGCGTTATCTTGCAAATCTCCCTTCCTGGTGTTTCACCAGGACAAGGTAGTTCTGCGTCCAATTCCAGAGTTTCTTCCCAAGGTGGTATCTTCCTTTCATCTCAATCAGGATATCACTTTACCGTCTTTGTGTCCGCATCCAGTTCACCAATTCGAAAAGGGTTTGCATTTGTTGGACCTGGTGAGAGCACTCAGGATCTACATTTCCCGCACGGCGCCCCTGCGCCGCTCGGATGCACTCTTTATCCTGGTCGCTGGTCAGCGTAAAGGGTCGCAAGCTTCCAAATCCACCCTTGCGCGGTGGATCAAGGAACCAATTCTTCACACCTACCGTTCTGCTGGGCTTCCGATTCCATCTGGACTGAAGGCCCATTCTACCAGAGCCGTGGGTGCGTCCTGGGCATTACGGCATCAGGCTACGGCTCAGCA
This sequence comes from Anomaloglossus baeobatrachus, assembly GCF_048569485.1. Classification (NCBI taxonomy): domain Eukaryota; kingdom Metazoa; phylum Chordata; class Amphibia; order Anura; family Aromobatidae; genus Anomaloglossus; species Anomaloglossus baeobatrachus. The sequence continues at coordinate 447,697,161 of NC_134357.1, read as the reverse complement.
GGTGTGCCAGGCGGCTACCTGGTCGAGTCTGCACACTTTTACCAAACATTATCAGGTGCATACCTTCGCTTCGGCGGATGCCGGCCTAGGTAGACAAGTCCTTCAGGCGGCGGTTGCCCACCTGTAGGACAGGGCTGTTTCACGACCCTATCACGAGGTATTCTTTTACCCACCCAGGGACTGCTTTTGGACGTCCCAATTGTCTGGGTCTCCCAATTAGGAGCGACAAAGAAGAAGGGAATTTTGTTTACTTACCGTAAATTCCTTTTCTTCTAGCTCCAATTGGGAGACCCAGCACCCGGCCTGTTTTTTCTTAGGGATTTTGTTTTTCGGGTGCACATGTTGTTCATGTTAATAAGTTCAGTTCTCCGATGTTGTTTATCGGATTGAATTTGTTTTTGAAACAGTTATTGGCTTTCCTCCTTCTTGCTTTTGCACTAAAACTGAGGAACCCGTGATCCCACGGGGGGGTGTATAGCCAGAAGGGGAGGGGCCTTACACTTTTAAGTGTAGTACTTTGTGCGGCCTCCGGAGGCAGTAGCTATACACCCAATTGTCTGGGTCTCCCAATTGGAGCTAGAAGAAAAGGAATTTACGGTAAGTAAACAAAATTCCCTTCTTCTCACAGCTGAGGGGTTGTTAAAATTGTATATGGTGTATGTAATGCCCTATGAGCTAAATAGCCTGGATTCCAGTGCATGCATCTTATCTGCACCAATACATTGTAACAAACTCTCAGCTGTCAGAAGGAACAAGTCTATGAAGCTGCTCAGCCTCTAGATTTAAATGCCGTATTTTTCGGATTATAAGATGCACTTTTCCTCCCAAAAATGTGGGAGGAAAATGAGGGGTGTGTCTTAAAATCCGAATGTAGCTTACCAGGTGGTGATTGAGAGGGGTCACAGGAGGCAGGGGCTCTGTGCGGGGTCGCTGCAGCTGCTGTGTGCAGCGGCCAACGCGTCTGCTGTGGTCGGCGGCGGCCAGGAAGGTACAAGCCATTCTGACAATGTCAGTGGTAAGGACTTCAAATAATTGCGTCCAGAGTCCACGCGTGCGCAGATGGAGCTCTTGGCTCAAGAGACTCAAAAACTCCATCTGCACATGCGCTGCCTCAGCTGCCCCCCTCACAGGGGCAGAGCCGGCACAGAGCCGAGCCAGCACGGGGCAGAGACAGAACGGAGCAGAGCCTGCTGCAGCCCAAGCACAGCGGTAAGACACCACCGGATTATAAAACAGACCCCATTTTTTTTTTTTACCTTTTTTTTTTCCTCTGAATTTGGGGTGCATCTTATAAAATGAAAAATACGGTACATTGTCCTGCTGCTTCATTTTTTTTATTTTTATTTTGTGATCGAAATTTTCAAGCAGTATTCTATTCTATTCACCGCATAGATTCCCTGACGATCCTATGCCGGCTCTTCCCTGGTGACCTTGGCATATGAACGGGATCGTGTGATATCACTATGTTATGTATATACAGGTTTTTAGAACCCACACTTGCCCCACCGCACGTCTCATTTTAATTCCAGCTTGATATTTGAGTCTGTTATTACCAGGGCTGTGGAGTTGGAGTTGGAGTCGTGGAGTCGGAGTTGGTATAAAACTGCCCGACTACAAAAATATATAATAACTTGGGTACAGCGGTTCAATGCAGTATGTGATGAATATTTTTTCATAAGAATTTGGGAAAGTTATGAAATGTCCTACAAATGTCTGTTCTATTCCTGATCAAAGAATCTCCGCTTTTATTTGAGATGAATCTGTGCTGCACTTTAGCTAAATGATATAAGTAGTGATGTTACCATTTTACTACAGTAAATTTATCACAAACATGAGTCAAGTACAGTTGAAATCCTTAGCTTCCCGCCACTCTCTATAAAGACACATCTGCATGTTTTTCTCACTATATGACATGAAATCAGAATAAACCTTTCCCGGTTTAGGTCAATTTGGAACCAAAATCTAATTTATAAAGGTGTGTGTGTCCGTCCGTCCGTCTGTCCGTCCGTGTGTGTGTGTCTGTTATAGGAATCCGCACCGTTGCATTTACAATCACGAAATTTTGCACAGACACCCCATGTGAGTCAGGGAACATCAGACTATGTCTGCATGGGAAAATTTAACCCCGCGCTTTAGTTACTCTCCAAAAACCTGCCTCCATTAAAGTCAATGGAGTTGCGAGCTATAGGTTATTAATAGCAGCTGTAATTGGTTGCTATAGGAACAAAATAAATTGTTACTATAAGAAGCTTATGTGTGAGGTAATAAGATGTCGGTGGGGAGACAGAGACAGAAAGTGAAAGAGGCAGACAGGGAAAGACACAGACAGAGAAAGAGACAGGCAGACAGGGAAAGAGACAGAAACAAGGAAAGAGACAGACAAGTAAAGAATCAGGGAAAGAGAGACAGAGACAGGCTGGGAAAGAGACTTACAGACCGACACAGAGATAGAGAGAGACTAATACAGAGACTGGGATAGAGACAGAGATACAGTTACTATCCCGGGCAATGCCCGTGTACTACAGCTAGTTATTTATATTTTCCAAATGCCAGAATAATAAGAGACAGATTTGTTTTAAGGCATTTTTATCACTTTCTGCAAAGTCAAAAGTTTACATACACTAAGAGTATTATGCCTATAAACAATATGGGACAGCCCATATGATGTTATGTCTTTGGAAGCTTCTGATAGGTTTATTGGCAACATCTGAGTTATATAGAGACACACCTGTGGATGTATGTTAATGCACACCTGAAATACACTGCTTTTTTGTGTAACGTCACGGGAAAGTCTAAAGAAATCAGCCAAGATCTCAGGAAGAGAATTGTGGACTTTGGGCACAATTTCCAGATACCTGAAAGTGCCTCATTCAGCTGTACAAACAATTATACGCAAGTACAAACAAGATGGGAATGTCTGACCATCATACCGCTCAGGAAGGATACTGGTTCTGTGTACCAGAGATGAATGTGCTTTGGTCAGACATGTGCATATCAACCCAAGAACAAAAGCAAAAGACCTTGTGAAGATGCTGGCGGAAGCTGGTAAGATTGTCATTATCCACAGTGATAAAAGTACTGTATCAACATGGGCTGAAAGACCACTCTTCCAGGAAGATGCCATTACTCCAAAAGAAATATAAAAAAACCAGATTAATGATTGTAAATGCACACAAGAACAAAGACCTTAATTTTTGGAGACATGTCCTCTTGTCTGATGAAACTAGAATTGAACTGTTTGGCCATAATGACCATCGTTACATTTGGAGGAATAAGGGAAAAGCTTTGAATCCTAAGAACACCATCCCAACTGTGAGACACCGGGGTGTTAGCATCATGTTGTGGGGTTTTGCTGCAGGACGGACTGCTGCACTTCACAAAATAGATGACATCATGAGGAAAGAAGATTATGTGGCAATAGTGAAGAACATCTCAAGACATCAGTCAGGAACTTAAAGCTTAGGCAGAAATGGGTCTTCCAAACGGACAATGACCTGAAGCATACTGCCAAACTGGTTACAAAGTGGCTTCATGATAACCAAGTCAATGTTTTGGAGTGGCCATCATAAAACCCTGATCTCAGTCCTATTGGAAATGTATAGGCAAAGCTGAAAAGGCAGGTGCGAGCAAGACAACCTACAAACATGGCTCAATTACACCAGTTCTGTCAGGAGGAATGGGCCCAAATTCTTACCAACTATAGTGAGAAGCTTCTGGAAAGAGATCCAAAACGTTTCCTCCATGGCATAGGCACCATATGCTAATGAAATGTATGTAAACCTTTGATTTTGCAGAAAGTAATAAAAATGTTTTAATTCGCTTTATTATTCTGGCATTTGGCAAATATAATTTTTAGTTCCTAATTGACCTAAAACGGGAAAGGTTTCTGATTTCATGTCAGAGAGTGAGAAAAACCTGCAGATGTGTCTTTTTAGAGAGCGGATGGAAAAACCTGCAGATGTGTCTTTTTAGAGAGTGGAGGGAAACGTCTGGTTTCATATATATGAGGGAGTCTGAATCAGGCAAATTGAGGAGTCAGAGTTGGAGTCGGAGATTTGGCTTACCGACTCCACAGCCTTGGTTATCACTAGGATGTGTATAGGGTCCTGTATACTATGTATGGGATTTGGCGCGGGATGTATGTTGTGCTGCATATGGGGTCCGGCGTATGGGTCTGATGCGTGGTGTAAGGCATGCAGCGTATGGGTTCCAGCGGGCTGTGGTAGAATGTGAATTTAGTGTACACACCACCTAGTCGTCATAACCACTTGTGGCCACCAGAGGGCAGCAGAGACGATGCGTAAATAAGATGGTTGACATTGTTTATTGTCTTCCCCATTTCCAGAGTTACGCTTCTCCATTCTTACATTACAGTTTGACAGATATATTTCAGGGTCGATACCCCACAATTAAGCCAATGGACACAGACCAGTCATTGACTCATGTCCAATCTCTTATCTGCAGGTCTCTGTGTACTACCACAACATCAGAACATCTTTTCACTTTGGCAAGATGCAGGATGCACCACCCGGGCAGTACCAGGACAGCTTCCACGGAGCTCTGCAGCACCCAAGACCAACAACATCTGGTTCTCAGCCTGTGCAAAACCGAACCCAGCCAACGCTGCCCTCCATTATTCCTGTCCCCAAACACAGGTGAGGCACCCTATACCCCTGTACTGTCATTTTTGCACTTCTCTGCTTTAATTGTTGGAATAATTCAGTTCTATTGGAGGGAAATGTTTACTTCACCTACTACCCAACTCTGCTTTGTGTCAGTGAATGGCAGTATTGTTTGTTACCAGCTGGTGAGAAGTTAACTTTGATTCTTGCTCACACTTCTGTTTTCTCTGCAGGCTCGATGAGGCGATCGCAGCGGCCGCTCTGACCAGCCTGTCCTCGGGGCCTATGGTACTGGCAGCCGGAGCAGGTATCCGTATATATATAAATCTTTCACGGTTAGAGGAGTAGAGGAGGAGTTTACCCATTGGTGCCCTGCAGCAGAGCTGGGGATGGCAACTGTCCTGCAGCTAGGCATGCAATGACTGTCAGGCAGCACGTCCCTAGTCACAGAAGGTGCCTCTGATCTTGCATAATGTATACCCACCCCCTGCAGTCAATTATTGGCCTGAACAGTATACAATACAAGATTGCTGCTATCATTGATTGACTGCAGCGGTCATGTACGGACTGCTGCCAAGGTATAACGAAGATTATTGGGGAGGTTTGGCAACACAAAAACTAAGTCAGTGATAAATAGGGTGCGGGTATGTTTATTTATTTAGTTTGTGCTGCAGTCTGTTGGTTTTTTTTTTTTTTCATTCATTTGGAGTTCCCTTGAGTTTCCATGCAGTTAGTGCTAATGGCCTGCAGGTGGAGCAGGTTGCACATTAGGCTGCTTTCACACTACGTTTTTTTAGCATGCATCATGAACATTTTTTTTGCTGTAAAAGTGGATCCTGTTTTTACAAAGAAAAACGCATGCAAACGCATGTGTTATTTGGCAGGATCCTGTCACTTGAAGTTTATGGGCGGGCATTGAAGTCATGTGATCGGGAGTGAGGAGAACTGAACGTGATAGACTGGGAGCCGGCATCTGACAGCTGCAGACGCTGGTAACCATGGTAAACATCGGGTAACTAAGCGAAGTGCTTTGCTTGGATACCCGATATTTACCTTGGGTACGAGCGTCTGTAGCTGCTAGGAGCCGGGCTGCCTGCTCCCTGCACACGTAACCAAGGTAAAAATCGGGTAACTAAGCGAAGCGCTTTGCTTGGTTACCCAATATTTACCTTGGTTACTAGCGTCCGCCGCTCTCAGGCGGGGGAGAAAGGGAGGGGGAGAGAGACTGATCACGCCAGGCTGGTTTCTGGGCATGCTCAGTAGAGCAAGCAGGATCCTGTCTATCAGCATGCCAGGGTTCACATGCATTTGCGTGCAGTATAGTCAGGATCCAGTGAAAAACAGTATTTGGACGCAGCTCAAAAACGCTACAAGTAGCATTTTTGAAAAAAGTTGAAAAACTGCAACTCGCTGGATCCTCACTATAACGCACGCAAATGCATGTGAACGCATGTTGACGCGAGTTCATTGCAAATGCATTGAAATGAAAACGCATTTGCACTGGATCCGTTTTTGCGTTAAAAAAACGTTCATGACGCATGTTAAAACGTAGTGTGAAATCAGCCTTAATGGCACTCAAGATAAGTGACCTAAGTTGTGATTTTGGGATGCAGGGAGCTCTTATAACAATGAAGAACTCTGGAATTAACTCATTTGAGGTGGCTGATAACAGGGAAGCAATAGACTGTATTTGTTAATGTGGGAGGGGGAAACTAACTATTTTAGGTTTATTGTCCCATTAAACCTACTATTCAAGACTTGTTTTTTGTACCTTTTTAACCCCTGGGTTCCTGGTGTATTTACAGGATGTCACAGTCAACAGTGCACAGAGAACGCCATCAATTCATCAAGCTCAAGCAGTTCCAACAGCTGTGAGCTGTACATGTCCATCCCTTCCACGCCGTCCCCTCCGCTGCAGGCTGCACCCTCCTTGCCATGTGCTGATGCTGGACTAGAGGACTCTGACACCACTCACTTCCTGTTTGGAGAGCCTGTGCCCCGGAAGAGGAAGGTAAAGGCGCCAATATTTCTTTAATATCTCCTCCATTGATCGATATTGATGCATTTACATAGACCTATCTGGAGATCTGAATTATATTCCTACAGAACTCGGGGAGACTTATGTTCCGCTGTCTCTGGAAGAACTGTGAGAAAGTTCTTAGCACATCTGCTGCGATACAGAAGCATATCCGTACGGAACATCTGGGGTGAGTGTAATAATGGGGGGGCAGCGTGTGGATATTCTGCCTAATGACTTTTATACCGAGGTTGTCCTGCTGTCTGCCAATAGCAGCTAGTCTGTCTCGGGCTTTCAGGTGACAGGGGTTGTATCAAGTTTGGAAGTTATTCCTTCTCTATTAGAGAGGGATGAAAATCCTGATCACTGGGGATCTGACTGCTGAAAAGGAGCTCTTAAGAGCCTTGTGCGAAGTGATCAGTGGTTGATCATGTGCTCTTCTGCGCCAATTCTCTATGTGACCACCAGAGTTAAGGGTGGCTTTACATGCTGCGATATCCGGCCCGATATCGCTAGCATGAGACCCGCCCCCATCGTTTGTGCGCGACGGGCATATCGCTGCCCGTCGCGCACAAAATCGCGCACCCGCGTCACACGTACTTACCTGCCCTTTGACATCGCTGTGACCGGCGAACCGCCTCCTTTCTAAGGGGGGCGGTCCGTTCGGCGTCACAGCGACGTCACTGAGCGGCCGCCCAATGAAAGCTGAGATGAGCGGGAGGAACACCTCCTTCCTTCCGCATTATGGCCGGCGTCAGCTAGGAGATGTTCCTCGATCCTACGGGGGTCACACACAGCGATGTGCACTGCCGCAGGAACGAGGAACAACAACGGGAAAGCGATAGTATCGATAATTGGGAGCGGACCCCCATGTCAACGAGGAGCGATTTTTGGACATTTTTGAAACGATCCAAAATCGCTCCTTGGAGTCACACACTACGAGATCGCTACAGCGACCGGATGTGCGTCACAAATTCCGTGACCCCAACGAGATTGCTGTAGCAAAATCGTAGCGTGTAAAGCCCACTTAAGAGTACAGGTTGTCACTGATATTTAGCAACCCCATTAAGAGTGAACAGAATGGAGTTGTGTATGTTCGAACACCGCTCCATTCAAATAGATGCTTTTCACAGCCCCGATTCTCGGGATCAGTGGGAGACCCAGCAGTTGGGAAGTAATCCCATAGCCTATGGATAGTGGATAACTTCTAAACTGGATACAGCCCCTTTAGTCTAGATACCCCTACATCACTGAAACCCTTCAAAGGTTTTACACAGATTGAAAAATAATTTATTCCCCTCCTAAAGAATCCATAGGTTTATCTACATTGCAAATGACAATCATTCAACGCTCAAGTCACAGATTTTCCTAAAACTACATTTGAGATCCCAATACACATTAGGCCCCCTTCACACGTCCGTGAGCAATTCCGGAATGTATGACATCCGTTTTCATATGTACCGGAGACACGGACATTCGCATACTCATTAAAATAATTGTTTTCAACAGATGTGTGGCCGTGTGTTCCGCACAGAGACATGTCCGTTTTTCTCCAGCAGCACTGATGTCACACGGACCGCACACTGATGTGATCTGTGTGACACGTACCGTAAAAAACACGTCTTTGAAATAAAATGATTTTCTATTCTCACCTGTCTCCAGCGCTGCTGTCTTCGGCGCTGCTGTCACTTGCTTCTAGGCCCGCACATTATGCTCATGAATATTCACTGCATCGCGGACCTGGAGACAGCAGCGCCGAAGACAGGTGAGCATAGAAGTTCATGCTGTCCTTTTGCTATCACAGATTGCACACTGACAGCACATGCTGAACACACACACACATACGCACCCACACCACGGACCTTGAAAAATGTGCGTTTTTATCACGGACATGTGAAGGGGGCCTTAGAAAAACATTACGGGACCCTCCAACCTTCAAAGGAGTATGGGGCCTCCTGACATTCACCCACAGATGATATAAGGGAAAAGAATGATCGGGCTTATTGAGTTCAATCTCATCAGAAGTTGAGTCTTTGATGGCAACTTATTCCTCTCACCCTATTAGTTTCTTGTTGAAGGGAGGTTGAATACTTTTGCAAATCTCTTGTAACCCTGCCTATCAGTTTGCTCACCTCTAGCTTATGTGCTGCAGACCCCGTGCAGGACCACAGCACAATGACGGTGAAGAAGACTTCTACTACACAGAGATGGATGTGAATGTGGACACACTGACAGATGGACTTTCCAGTCTGACCCCCACTTCCCCTACCACCACCGGGCCCCCTCCTCCCTTTCTTTATGCTGGGTCCCTCGGAGCTGCCAACAACATGGAACTACCACTGGTATCTCCCCTCAGTCTGTCGGCTCCCAGCACCCTCTGCCACGTGCACTCCGATCATGCCTATCAAGTGAGTACACCTATACCCAGCCGTAGGGGCGATGGTCACGCCGATCTGGGTTGAGCTTCTCTTCTTAAGTCACTGACAGCTGCCACAGGTAAATGATTTCTGATGTACACACTGTACATAGTCGCCCTATAGAGGACAGATAAGGAGCTCGCCACTTCCCAGCTATGCTGCAATTTTTCACTGTGTGCTCGTTTTACAGTTCTTCTCTTCTGCCCACAGGCTCCTTCTCCTGTCAGCGTGTCTTTCACACCCAAGGTCAACTTCTCTTGGCAGTCTCCTCCGCCCCTGCTCATCAGAGCTTCCCCAGTAAGTATTGTCCTAACTTTAATAATTAAAGGGATTTTCCATTCGTAAAACAGATGGCTTGCTCTAACTAAAACCTCCAAGGACAACTAATTAATCTCTTGCAGGGCTTGAGGATAGTGGAGTACCTAGGTCGTTCCCTGCTCCTTCAGTACTGACACTAGGTATAACATAGTTTTGTCTGGAGTGACTCTTTAACAGCGCTCATCGTTGAGTGGTTAATCTATGGCCTTTGTGGAAAGCCGATGAATAAAGCGGGCTCAGGATCTGAGCCCGCTCCTTTCCCGTCAAATGATGGCTGTGTCATCTGCCTGTAACAGCTGCTGTTGGAGTGGAGCACACGGCTGTTCACATGGTAAATCATGTCATTCTTAGATAGCGGCTAATACAGTGCGTGGCCCCAGGGGTGCGCTGTTCTGACCCCCCTGCGCTTGTCATGACAGGCTGGCATTCCTATCAGACTATGATTTATGCTATATACAGCAATATAGTAGTATATAGAATAAGCGATGGAGCGACTACAGAAATTAAGTGACAGGTTTAAAAAAAAAACAAAAAAAACCACCAAAGAAGGGAATTTTGTTTACTTACCGTAAATTCCTTTTCTTCTAGCTCTAATTGGGAGACCCAGACAATTGGGTGTATAGGCTATGCCTCCGGAGGCCGCACAAAGTATTACACTCAAAAGTGTTAAGCCCCTCCCTTTCTGCCTATACACCCCCCGTGCTCCCACGGGCTCCTCAGTTTTGGTGCAAAAGCAAGAAGGAGGAAAAAGAATTATAAACTGGTTTAAAGTAACTTCAATCCGAAGGAATATCGGAGAACTGAAACCATTCAACATGAACAACATGTGTACACAAAAAAACAGGGGCGGGTGCTGGGTCTCCCAATTAGAGCTAGAAGAAAAGGAATTTACGGTAAGTAAACAAAATTCCCTTCTTCTTTGTCGCTCTATTGGGAGACCCAGACAATTGGGACGTCCAAAAGCAGTCCCTGGGTGGGTAAAATAATACCTCGTAAGAGAGCCGTAAAACGGCCTCTTCCTACAGGTGGGCAACCGCCGCCTGAAGGACTCGTCTACCTAGGCTGGCATCCGCCGAAGCATAGGTATGCACCTGATAGTGCTTCGTGAAAGTGTGTAGGCTCGACCAGGTAGCCGCCTGACACACCTGCTGAGCCGTAGCCTGGTGCCTCAAAGCCCAGGACGCGCCCACGGCTCTGGTAGAATGGGCCTTCAGCCCTGAGGGAACCGGAAGCCCAGCCGAACGGTAAGCTTCGATAATTGGCTCCTTGATCCACCGAGCCAGGGTTGATTTGGAAGCCTGTGACCCTTTACGCTGGCCAGCGACAAGGACAAAGAGTGCATCCGAGCGGCGCAGGGGCGCCGTACGAGAAATGTAGAGTCTGAGTGCTCTCACCAGATCTAACAAGTGCAAATCCTTTTCACATTGGTGAACTGGATGAGGACAAAAAGAAGGTAAGGAGATATCCTGATTGAGATGAAAGGGGGATACCACCTTAGGGAGAAATTCCGGAACCGGACGCAGAACCACCTTGTCCTGGTGAAAAACCAGGAAAGGGGCTTTGCATGACAGCGCTGCTAGCTCAGACACTCTCCGAAGTGAAGTGACTGCTACTAGAAAAACCACTTTCTGCGAAAGGCGTGAGAGAGATATCCCTCATTGGCTCGAATGGTGGTTTCTGAAGAACCGTCAGCACCCTGTTCAGATCCCAGGGTTCTAACGGCCGCTTGTAAGGAGGGACGATGTGACAAACCCCCTGCAGGAACGTGCGTACCTGTGGAAGTCTGGCTAGGCGCTTCTGGAAAAACACAGAGAGCGCTGAGACTTGTCCCTTAAGGGAGCCGAGCGACAAACCCTTTTCCAGTCCAGATTGAAGGAAGGACAGAAAAGTGGGCAAGGCAAAAGGCCAGGGAGAAATACCCTGAGCAGAGCACCACGACAGGAAAATTTTCCACGTCCTGTGGTAGATCTTGGCGGACGTTGGTTTCCTAGCTTGTCTCATAGTGGCAATGACGTCTTGAGATAACCCTGAAGACGCTAGGATCCAGGACTCAATGGCCACACAGTCAGGTTGAGAGCCGCAGAATTCAGATGGAAAAACGGCCCTTGAGATAGCAAGTCTGGTCGGTCTGGTAGTGCCCACGGTTGGCCGACCGTGAGATGCCACAGATCCGGGTACCACGACCGCCACGGCCAGTCTGGAGCGACGAGGATGACGCGGCGGCAGTCGGCCCTGATCTTGCGTAACACTCTGGGCAACAGTGCCAGCGGAGGAAACACATAAGGGAGCTGAAACTGCGACCAATCCTGAACTAAGGCGTCTGCCGCCAGAGCTCTGGGATCTTGAGACCGTGCCATGAACGCCGGTACCTTGTTGTTGTGCCGGGACGCCATGAGGTCGACATCCGGCACCCCCCAGCGGCAACAGATCTCCTGAAACACGTTCGGGTGAAGGGACCATTCCCCTGCGTCCATGCCCTGGCGACTGAGATAATCTGCTTCCCAGTTTTCCACGCCTGGAATGTGAACTGCGGAGATGGTGGAGGCCATGGCTTCCACCCACAGCAGAATCCGCCGGACTTCCTGGAAGGCTTGCCGACTGCGTGTGCCGCCTTGGTGGTTGATGTATGCCACCGCTGTGGAATTGTCTGACTGAATTCTGATCTGCTTGCCTTCCAGCCACTGCTGGAACGCTTTCAGGGCAAGATACACTGCCCGTATTTCCAGAACATTGATCTGAAGCGAGGACTCTTGCTGGGTCCACGTACCCTGAGCCCTGTGGTGGAGAAAAATCGCTCCCCACCCTGACAGACTCGCGTCCGTCGTGACCACCTCCCAGGATGGGGGTAGGAATGATTTCCCCTTCGATAATGAAGTGGGAAGAAGCCACCACCGAAGGGAAGCTTTGGTCGCCTGAGAGAGGGAGACGTTCCTGTCGAGGGACGTCGGCTTCCTGTCCCATTTGCGTAGGATGTCCCATTGAAGAGGACGCAGGTGAAACTGCGCGAAAGGAACTGCCTCCATTGCTGCCACCATCTTCCCCAGGAAGTGCATGAGGCGCCTCAAGGTGTGTGACCGACCTTGAAGGAGAGATTGTACCCCTGTCTGTAGTGACCGCTGCTTGATCAGCGGAAGCTTCACTATCGCTGAGAGGGTATGAAACTCCATGCCAAGGTATGTCAGCGATTGGGCCGGTGTCAGATTTGACTTTGGAAAATTGATGATCCACCCGAAACTCTGGAGAGTCTCCAGGGTAGCGTCGAGGCTGTGTTGGCATGCCTCTAGAGAGGGTGCCTTGATCAACAGATCGTCCAAGTACGGGATCACCGAGTGACCCTGAGAGTGGAGGACCGCTACGACAGTAGCCATAACCTTGGTGAAAACCCGTGGGGCTGTTGCCAGGCCGAACGGCAGTGCCACGAACTGCAGGTGTTCGTTCCCTATGGCGAAGCGCAAGAAGCGCTGGTGCTCTGGAGCAATCGGTACGTGGAGATAAGCATCTTTGATATCTATCGATGCAAGGAAATCTCCCTGGGACATTGAGGCGATGACGGAGCGGAGGGATTCCATCCGGAACCGCCTGGTCTTTACGTGTTTGTTGAGAAGTTTCAGGTCCAGGACAGGTCGGAAAGACCCGTCCTTCTTTGGGACCACAAACAAGTTGGAGTAAAAACCGTGGCCCTGTTGCTGAAGAGGAACAGGGACCACCACCCCTTCTGCCTTTAGAATGCCCAGCGCCTGCAGAAGGGCCTCGGCTCGCTCGGGAGGCGGGGATGACCTGAAGAATCGAGTCGGGGGACGAGAGGTGAACTCTATCTTGTAACCGTGAGACAGAATGTCTCTCACCCAACGGTCTTTTACCCGTGGCAGCCAGGTGTCGCAAAAGCGGGGAGAGCCTGCCACCGACCGAGGATGCGGAGTGAGGATGCCGACAGTCATGAGGAAGCCGCTTTGGTAGCGGCACCTCCGGTGGTCTGTTTAGGACGTGACTTAGACCGCCATGCATCAGAGTTCCTTTGATCTTTCTGAGGCCTTTTGGACGAGGAGAATTGGGACCTGCCCGCGCCCCGAAAGGACCGAAACCTCGACTGCCCCTTCCTCTGTTCGGGTATGTTCGGTTTGGGCTGGGGTAAGGATGTATCCTTTCCCTTGGATTGTTTGATGATTTCATCCAAACGCTCGCCAAACAATCGTTCGCCAGAAATTGGCAAACTGGTTAAGCGCTTTTTGGAAACAGAATCTGCCTTCCATTCCCGTAGCCACAAGGCCCTGCGGAGTACCACCGAATTGGCGGCTGCAACCGCCGTACGGCTCGCAGAGTCCAGGACAGCATTAATAGCGTAAGACGCAAATGCCGACGTCTGAGTGGTTATGGACGCCACCTGTGGCGCGGACGTGCGTGTGGCTGCGTCAATTTGCGCTTGACCTGCTGAGATAGCTTGTAGCGCCCATACGGCTGCGAATGCTGGGGCAAAAGAAGCGCCGATAGCTTCATAGATGGATTTCAACCAGAGCTCCATCTGCCTGTCAGTGGCATCTTTGAGTGAAGCCCCATCTTCCACTGCAAGTATGGATCTAGCCGCCAGTCTGGAGATTGGAGGATCCACTTTGGGACACTGAGTCCAACCCTTGACCACGTCAGGGGGAAAGGGATAACGTGTATCCTTAAGGCGCTTAGAAAAACGCTTATCTGGACAAGCATGGTGATTCTGGACTGCCTCTCTGAAATCAGAGTGGTCCAGAAACATACTCGGTGTACGCTTGGGAAACCTGAAACGGAATTTCTCCTGCTGGGAAGCCGACTCCTCCACCGGAGGAGCTGAGGGAGAAATATCCAACATACGATTGATGGACGCAATAAGGTCGTTCACTATGGCGTCCCCGTCTGGAGTATTAAGATTGAGAGCGGCCTCAGGATCAGACTCCTGATCAGCTACTTCCGCGTCATCAACCAGCGATTCCCCTCGCTGAGACCCTGAACAATATGATGATGTCGAGGGAAAATCTAAGCGAGCTCGCTTAGTCGGTCTGGGGCTGGGGTCTGTGTCAGAACCCTCAGCTTGGGATCCATGAGATACCCCGGGAGGACATTGTTGGTCCAGCTGAGGTGGGCCAGGGAACAAAGAATCAACAGAGTCCCTGTGCTGAGATACCGGCCTGGACTGCAAGGCTTCCAGTATCTTAGCCATAGTCTCAGAGAGTTTTGCAAACTCCGTCCCTGTCACCTGAACAGTGTTAGCAGGTGGCTCCCCCTGGGCCCCCCCTATCAGAGGCTCTGGCTGAGTAAGTGCCACAGGGGCCGAACAGTGCACACAATGAGGGTCAGTGGAACCTGCCGGTAGCGGGGTCGTACATGCGGCGCAGGCAACATAATAAGCCTGTGTTTTGGCACCCCTGCCTTTCGTGGGCGCCATGCTATTATCTTCCCTGAGCAACACAACAGGGTATATAGCCAGAAATCAACTGTGCACTATACAGTGTAAAATAAACATATAATGTTACACTACTGCACAATGGGGCTAGCACCACAGGTGCTGCTTACCACCCGCTTAAAGCGGTTGTGAGGCCACCAGAGTCCCTGCCTGGGTCTCCCAGATTTTGTTCCCCTCTGCAGCGTCCGAGGAGCTGACAGGAATGCGTCCTGAGGAGAGGAGGGAGCCGTGGGCGTGACCCAGAAAGAGCGGGAACTGGTGCCTGCACTGTGCACAGTGAGGGGAGTGGAGTATGCAAAGCATGCTCCAGCCCTCAGTGCTGCTCGTTCTGTGCAGCGTCCCGCCCTTCCCCTGCCTGTCAGGGCTGGGGGTGGGAGGAAAGGAAACTAGGCCGCAAAAAGCCGGGGACTCTAGTAATAAACGCGGCCGCCGTAAAAGCGCGGCCGGCGTGAAAGTCCCCGGCGCACTACAAGTCCCAGCCGCGCCGCAGTGTTTCCATGGCAGCGGCGGTCAGTGCGGCAGTCCCTATACATAAACACACTCAGCAACGCTGAGTGTGTAATGGCACATATTAACCCGGTCAGCGCCGTGGTCCCCGGTGCACTAGCACACCCAGCAAAGCTGGAGTGTTGCTGTGCGCGGTCCCCACGGGGACACAGAGTACCTCCAAGTAGCAGGGCCATGTCCCTGAACGATACCCGGCTCCTATCCAGCAGTCTCCACAGGAGTTGTGGATGAAGCACGGTCTCAGTGCCTGGAGACCGATAGGATCCCACTTCCACCAGAGCCCTGAGGGGGATGGGGAAGGAAAACAGCATGTGGGCTCCAGCCTCCGTACCCGCAATGGATACCTCAACCTTACAACACCGCCGACAAGAGTGGGGTGAGAAGGGAGCATGCTGGGGGCCCTATATGGGCCCACTTTTCTTCCATCCGACATGGTCAGCAGCTGCTGCTGACCAATCTGTGGAGCTGTGCGTGCGTGTCTGACCTCCTTCGCACAAAGCAAAAAACTGAGGAGCCCGTGGGAGCACGGGGGGTGTATAGGCAGAAGGGGAGGGGCTTAACACTTTTGAGTGTAATACTTTGTGCGGCCTCCGGAGGCATAGCCTATACACCCAATTGTCTGGGTCTCCCAATAGAGCGACAAAGAAACTAAATATTAAAAAAAGGAAAAAGAAAAGTAGGAATTGCGTTTTTTTTTTGTTTTTTTTTTTGTTACCAAAACTCTGCAGAAAAAAAAGTGCATTAAGATGCAAATAAAACATCATTGTATCTACTCCAAAATAGTATCAATAGAAATGTGAGGTCGCTCTGCAAAAAGCAAACTGTAACAAATATACATGGAAAACACAATGAAAATGCTACAGGTCTCACATAATGGTAACACAAGCACTTTTCTCTGACGCCTCATTGGGGGACACAGGACCATGGGTGTTATGCTGCTTATCCATAGGAGGACACTAAGTAGATGCAAAAAGCATTAGCTCCTCCTCTGCAGTATACACCCCCTGGCCGGGCCAGGCAACCTCAGTTTTAGCTTAGTGTCTGTAGGAGGCACATCCTTTCAAGGTTTTGTTATTTTTTGAGGGCGACGGTTTCCCTTAGGGACCGATCTCCCAATACCATCAACGGGCGGGAACGCGGAGTGTTGCCTCCACGTACCCCCTCCTGCGACGCTGGATCCTGGGCTGCCTTTTACTGGACGATGAGTCCCACAGACACCGATTTTTTTCCAGAGCCCAGGGCAGAGGCACAATTCCTCAGCCCCTCTTTGCAAGCTCTGAGTTGATACATTGCACCTGTGTGGCCGGACACAGCAGGCTGACTCTGCTATTTCCACTGCCTGGACTGAGGCAGTGTTAAGGTGAGATCCCCCCTGACTGGTTTCCCAGACAAAGGGAGAAAGACGGTGCAGGGAAGGGCTCCCAGGACTGCTGATTTTACAGTCTTTATTCCCACCATAGCTGCATGCTGGCTGGAGGAGGGGAAAGTCCCTTGCTGATTGCAGGGAATCCTGCAGAGATAATCTACTGGTAGCTGTGTGCTGACTGGAGGGAGGGGGAGAAAAACTGCCACAGAGGCTCCCTTCCCGCAGTTTTTTACTGCCGACAGCAGGGGGGCACACTGGCTTCTTCTTGGCGCTCTTTTAGCGCTAAGCCCCGCCCCCGCGGGCCACGATAAGCCCCGACCCCCCAGGAAACGCGAAGATCTCCCCAGAGACTCCTTCCTGAGGACGCAGGGCCATTGGCTGATTCTGGTGAGGGAAGCAAATACAATCCTTGCTTCCCACTGCTTAACTTGTAGCTCTGCATATCATTGCTCCCCCTCCTGGCATACTCCTATTAGGAACATGCAGAACTCTAAGGGTACTAAGAGTGCTAAGGCTCACATAGTCTATTATTCAGCCTGCACTACCTGCCACGCTGAGCTACCACGTAAACACACCTCTTCTCTCTGTTAGTCCTGTGCCCCTATAGCCCAAGACCCCCCCCGCCACCACCGCCGCAACCGTCAGCCCAGAGCCTAGGGCTCCCAGCCCATCGGAATTGGCACAGTTTCTGTCCCAATCCATGGAAAAACTGTCACAGAACCTGGTGCTGGCTATGCAATGTCGTCCTCCACACCCTTCTGGGTCCCTGGACGGAACGCAGCCTGAGGATACCCCTATGGAGGATTCTTCTGAGGTAATCCGGGCCCATGCTTCACCAGTTGCAGGGATCAGGAAAAGAGCACACGGCCGGGTGTCTCCAGCACTCTTTCATGGCCCCCATGGCTCTCCCTCGGGAGCACACAGGGCAGGCTCTCCCACACACTGAAGAGCTGGAGGAGGGAGAATGCTGTTTATACCAGGATGATTCCTTGGTTTCACCCTCCCCAGATGATCAAACTGCAATAGACTCCCTTATTGCAGCAATCAACCAAACTCTGCATGTGGAGGATCCCCCATCCACTACCACTGACCATGTGGTCTCCTTTAAGAGGGCAAGGAAACCCCCAAAGATTTTTGCTGAACACCCAGAGTTTCAGGATATCCTCACAAAGCAAAGGGAGAAGCCTGACAGGCGCTTCAGTAACCGTAAACTCATGGAGGCCCGGTACCCTTTTGCCTCACCTGCCCCTAAGGGCTGGGCCGATCCGCCCTCGGTCGACCCCCCCCGGTCTCCCGCCTTGCCAAAAAACGCTCCTGTCTTTACCCGATGGTTCCTCCATCAAGGACCCGACAGACAGGTGGAGCACCTCGCCCGCTCTGCTTTTGAGGCTGCGGGTTCCTCCCTCTCGCCCTCCTTTGCCGCTGTGTGGGTCGCAAAGGCGATCTCGGTCTGGGCAGAATCCCTTAACACTTCGCTTGAGGAATCCCAGTTCCCTCATACCGTCACAGAGGTAACAGCTCAAATTGCCGCTGCGGCGGAGTACCTCATGCAGTCCTCCATTGATGCTGCTACCTGCGCAGCTTTTGCCGCCTCAAATACCATAGCCATCCGTAGCGCTCTCTGGCTCCGACAATGGCGAGCGGACTCTGCTTCGAAGAAGTCTCTCACGGGCCTTCCCTTTTTTCCAGACCGATTGTTTGGCGAACGTCTGGACAAGCTCATTTCTGACGCCACGGGAGGAATAAGTACCTCCCTTCCCCAGCTGAAGCCCATGACGACCTTCGCCAGACGTCCACAGTCCTCGTTCCGCTCCTTTCGGAACTCATTTGGTTTGTTAACATCCCGCTGTGCCCCCGCCACTAGCCGCGGACTACGCAGGGACCGACCACCTCAGCTCTCCCCGAAACCCAATTCGTCATGGCAGCCTAGACCGAAACAGTTCAGGACTAGGGAGACTCGTCCACGACGTTCTCCCACCTCATGACTCCTTTGGCGCCCCGGAAGACACACTCATTGTAGGAGGTCGACTGCAGCTCTTTCAACACATCTGGGCTGCCGCCTCAGACGACAAATGGGTGCAAGACCTTGTGTCTTCCGGTTACCACATAGAATTTCGGACCAGACCCCCGAGTCGGTTCCTTCTCTCAAACCCCCCAAAGACTCGAAAACGACGCGAGGCCTTTTTCTTCATCGTTCCTTATGGGAGACCCAGACCATGGGTGTATAGCTTCTGCCTCCGGAGGACACACAAAGTACTACACTAAAAGTGTAGCTCCTCCCTCCGAGCATATACACCCCCTGGATGACAAATCTAACCAGTTCAATGCTTTGTGTTCAGGAGGTCAAACACACACATGCATTCTCATCTGATTTTTGATTTTTGATTTCAAAGATTTGGAAGAAAAGCGGGTCCAATCTGGACTCCCGGCATGTCCCTTCTCACCCCACTGTGTCGGCGGTGCTGTTAAGGTTGATTTTACAAGGCTGGAGCCTTCACATGCCGCGCTCCTTCACCATCCTCTGAGGCTCTGGCTTGAAGTGGGAGCCATCACGGTTCTCACTGCTTTGCAGGAGACCGGTCTCCATCCGCAGCCCTGTCAGGATCCTGCCGGACGGAGCGCTTACTCCTCAGGGACCTGGCCCTGCGTCTCATAAGCTAAGTATTGAGACGTTATTCATGGGTCCCTTGTACATTTATTGTGGGGAGAGTATGTTATTTCTCTTTGTTGTGATTTCCGGCCGGTTCTCTGTTTTTTTCCTGAGAACCACGCCGAGGGTGCCTGCTCGTCGGCCGCATGGAAAAAATCTAGGCCCCGGCTTCAGATGCGGCCTAGTTTCGATTTCACTGCTCCTGCATGTCAGTCATGCAGGGGAACAGTGTGGCGCCGCCCACCGGCCGTTCAGCAGAGGGGAGGACACTCCTCTCTGAGGAGATGTTCCCCTCCCCTGTATTTCTCCTTGGCCCTCCGGTTCCCGCTCTTGGACTCAACCCCGCCCCCCCTCCTCACTCCGGCGCCATTTTATCAGCGTTTACACACTGATCGGCGCTGGCTGCTGCAGCTACTGCATCTGTCTGGGGGTCCAAGCTGTGGAACCGGAGGGCACACAAAAGCGGTCTGGTAAGCCACAACCTCTGGTTGTGGACTTTATTATACACTCTCTGGGGGTCATTCTGAAGGAGTGTATTCTTTACTGCAGAGCCTCCACCTCAGCAGCATGTCTCTCACTAGGAGCAAGGCTGCAAGGCTTTACTCTATTTGCACTGCATGTCAGCTCATTCTGCCTGAACCGAGCACATATCCACATTGTGATGCCTGCTCTAACATGGTAGTGCCTCAGCCTGGAGCCTCCTCAGGGGTCCCTCCGGCTGCTCCAGTCCCGGTGGCTGAACCCCCGGCTTGGGTAGCATCTTTTTCTAAAGCTATCTCCCAGTCCTTTGCCGACTCCATGGGACAGCTGTCCCGGACTCTGCTGACCATGCATCAGCCCCCTTCTCAGGGCGCCTCTGCTGCTCCGACTCGCACTGCAGAGCTCACAGAGGATTTTTTATCCGTTCCCGGACCCCGTCCTCCTAAACGGAGACGCAGGGACTCTTCTCCTTCCTCGTCCCACGGCTCTGATTCACGAGCTGAATTACGGGGCGAGGAGGATGCCTCTACTGTGGGCTCGGACGCTACCTCTATGTACCCCATTGATCTATCTGAGGGTGATGTGGATGTTAGTGACTTGATTGCGTCCATTAATTCCGTACTGGACCTCAATCCGCCAGTATCAGAGGAATAAGCTTCTCTGGTAGAAAAACACCAGTTTACCTCACCTAAGAGAGCAAGGAGTATGTTTTTTAACCACTCCAGTTTTCAGGCCACTGTGACCAAGCCCAGGGCCTGTCCTGACAAACGCTTCCCAAAGCGTAGTTCTGATGACAGTTTTCCCTTTCCACCTGAGGTGGTCAAGGAGTGGGCTCATTCACCAAAGGTAGATCCTCCGGGGTCTAGAATCTCAGCCCGGACAGTTGTATCGGTGGCCGATGGCACCTCACTTAAGGATCCCACTGACCGCCAGGTTGACCTTCTAGCCAAATCTGTCTATGAGGCGGCAGGGGCTTCGTTCTCCCCGTCTTTTGCAGCAGTGTGGGCTCTTAAGGCAGTCTCTGCTTCTCTGGCGGAGATACATTCCCTCGCCAGGGACTCTATGCCCGAAATGGTTGCCTTAACTTCCCAGGCTTCGGCTTTTTCATCCTATGCCATGTCTGCCATTCTGGAGGCTTCTCACCGCACGGCGGTGGCTTCCGCTAATTCCCTCGCGATCCGCAGGAACTTGTGGCTTCGAGAGTGGAAAGCAGACGCTTCTTCCAAGAAGTACCTTGCTGGGCTCCCCTTTGCTGGGTCCCGGCTGTTCGGTGAACAACTGGATGAAATTATTAAGGAAGCTACTGGCGGGAAGAGTACTTGCTCCAAACTAAAACCAGGAAACCTGTCCAGGGCAGGAACCAGTCGAGGTTTCGTTCCTCTAACTGGTCATCCTCTAAGCCCTCAGCCTCGTCCACTAACTCAGCCAAGGATCGAAAACCAAGCTGGCGCGCGAAGCCGCGTCCTCAGAATAACGGAGGAGCCGCTGCCACTAAGGCAGCCTCCTCTTGACTATCTGGCTGCGCCAACAACGTCCTTGGTCGGTGGCAGGCTCTCCCACTTTGGCGACGTGTGGTTTCAACACGTCTCCGATCAGTGGGTGCGGGATATCATCTCCCACGACTACAGGATAGAATTTTCTTCCAGCCCGCCAAACAGATTTTTTCTGTCCACTCCCCCCTGCTCCACAGCCGCCGCCTTCTCTCAGGCCGTGGCATCCTTGCAGGCCAACGGAGTAATTGTTCCGGTTCCCGCCCGGGAATGGTTCAGAGGTTTCTACTCAAACCTCTTCCTAGTCCCCAAGAAGGACGGTTCCTTCCGGCCCATCCTGGATCTCAAGCTTCTCAACAAGCATGTTCAGGTGCAGCACTTTCGCATGGAATCTCTGCGATCGGTCATTGCCTCAATGACCCAAGGAGATTTTCTAGCATCCATCGACATCAGAGATGCCTATCTGCATGTGACAATTGCAGTTTCACACCAGCGTTGGCTACGTTTTGCAATCGGAGAGGAACATTTCCAATTCGTGGCTCTCCCCTTCGGGTTAGCCACGGCCCCTCGTGTATTCACCAAGGTCATGGCAGCAGTAGTTGCGGTTCTGCACCTCCAGGGGTTGGCAGTGATTCCTTACCTGGACGACCTTCTAGTCAAGGCTTCATCCAGTGCAGACTGTCAGCGGAGTGTCTCGCTCACTCTCGCCACGCTTCTTCAATTCGGGTGGCTTGTCAATCTGCGCAAGTCCACTCTGACCCCGACCCAGAAACTTACGTACCTAGGGATGCAATTCGAGACTCTGCCGGCACTTGTGAAGCTGCCCTTAGTCAAACAGCAGTCCCTTCATCTGGCGGTGCGTTCTCTATTGAAGCCCCGCCGTCATTCCATCAGGCACCTCATGCAGGTGCTGGGTCAGATGGTGGCGTCAATGGAAGCGGTTCCCTTTGCCCAGTTCCATCTGCGTCCTCTGCAGCTGGACATTCTCCGCCTTTGGAACAAGCGGACCTCTTCCTTGCACAGGCTAGTGGCTCTGTCGCCACAGACCAGGAGCTCTCTTCAGTGGTGGTTTCGGCCCCTCTCTCTGTCTCAGGGACGCTCCTTCCTGTCTCCGTCCTGGGTGATCCTCACCACGGACGCCAGTCTCTCCGGCTGGGGAGCAGTATTTCTCCACCACCGAGCACAGGGCACTTGGACTCCGTCCGAATCAGCCCTCTCGATCAATGTGCTGGAAATCAGAGCTGTGCTCCTAGCTCTCGTAGCCTTTCACCACCTGCTGGCGGGCAAGCACATTCGAGTCCAGTCGGACAACGCGACAGCAGTTGCCTACATCAATCACCAGGGCGGGACTCGTAGCCGCCTGGCGATTGTTGGAGGTTCAACGCATCCTTCAGTGGACGGAGGACTCCAAGTCCACCATATCCGCAGTCCACATCCCAGGCGTAGAAAACTGGGAGGCAGATTATCTCAGCCGTCAAACCGTGGACAGCGGCGAGTGGGTCCTGCATCCGGCAGTGTTCCGGTCAATCTGCCGCAAGTGGGGCACTCCGGAAGTGGATCTAATGGCATCCCGGCACAACAACAAGGTCCCGGTTTACGTGGCTCGCTCCCACGATCCTCAGGCCTTGGCAGCGGACGCGCTGGTTCAGGATTGGTCCCAGTTCCGTCTGGCCTACGTGTTTCCCCCTCTAGCTCTCTTGCCCAGAGTCCTGCGCAAGATCAGAATGGAGGGCCGTCGGGTCATAATCATTGCTCCAGACTGGCCCAGGCGAGCTTGGTACCCAGACCTGCTCCGTCTGTCCGTAGAGGTGCCATGGCATCTCCCGGACCGCCCAGACCTTCTCTCTCAAGGTCCGTTTTTCCGCCAGAATTCTGCGGCTCTCAGATTGACGGCGTGGCACTTGAGTCCTGGATCCTGACGGCTTCAGGCATTCCTCCCGAGGTCATCTCCACTATGACTCAGGCTCGGAAGTCTTCCTCGGCCAGGATTTACCACAGGACTTGGAGAATTTTCCTGTCCTGGTGTCGCTCTTCCGGCCATGCTCCTTGGCCTTTTTCCTTGCCGACCATCCTGTCCTTTCTACAGTCCGGTCTGCAGCTAGGACTATCCCTCAATTCCCTCAAGGGATAGGTCTCGGCTCTGTCAGTCTTGTTCCAGCGGCGTATCGCCCGACTGGCCCAGGTGCGCACCTTCATGCAGGGCGCATCTCACATCATTCCTTTTTACCGGCGGCCTTTGGATCCCTGGGACCTTAATCTTGTCCTCCCGGCCTTACAGAAACCCCCCTTTGAGCCTCTTAGGGAGGTTTCTTTGTTTCGACTTTCACAGAAAGTGGTCTTTCTGGTGGCCATAACTTCTCTCAGGAGAGTCTCTGATTTGGCTGCGCTCTCTTCGGAGTCACCCTTTTTGGTTTTTCACCAAGACAAGGTGGTTCTCCGTCCGACTCCGGACTTTCTCCCTAAGGTGGTGTCTTCTTTCCACCTTAACCAGGACATTTCATTGCCTTCCCTTTGTCCGGCCCCTGTGCATCGCTTTGAGAAAGCGTTGCATACTTTAGATCTGGTGCGGGCGCTCCGGATCTATGTGTCACGCACCGCCGCTCTCAGGCGGTGCACCTCTCTGTTTGTGCTAACCACAGGTCAGCGCAAGGGTCTCTCGGCTTCTAAACCGACTCTGGCTCGTTGGATTAGGTCGGCCATATCCGATGCCTACCAATGTTCTCAGGTGCCTACCAATGTTCTTAAGGCGCACTCGACCAGAGCTGTCGGTGCCTCTTGGGCTTTCAGGCACCAGGCTACGGCTCAGCAGGTCTGTCAGGCTGCCACTTGGTCTAGTCTGCACACCTTTTCGAAGCACTACCAAGTGCATGCTCATGCTTCGGCAGATGCGAGCTTGGGCAGACGCATCCTTCAGGCGGCTGTCGCCCATTTGTGAAGTTAGGTTTTGCCTACTTCTCAGTTTCTGTTTATTTCCCACCCATGGACTGCTTTGAGACGTCCCATGGTCTGGGTCTCCCATAAGGAACGATGAAGAAAAAGAGAATTTTGTTTACTTACCGTAAATTCTTTTTCTTATAGTTCCGACATGGGAGACCCAGCACCCTCCCTGTTGCCTGTTGGCAGTTTTTGTTCCGTGTGTTTTCACCGGCTGTTGTTGTAGACAGAGGTTCCAGTTATTCCGGGTTTTACTCTATCTCTACTTATGGGTGGATGTCCTCCTTCAGCTTTTGCACTAAACTGGTTAGATTTGTCATCCAGGGGGTGTATATGCTTGGAGGGAGGAGCTACACTTTTAGTGTAGTACTTTGCGTGTCCTCTGGAGGCAGAAGCTATACACCCATGGTCTGGGTCTCCCATGTCGGAACTATAAGAAAAAGAATTTACGGTAAGTAAACAAAATTCTCTTTTTCTCAGCAATCCACTCGCTCCAAACAGCAGGAGTGATAATACCCGTCCCGGACGACGAGAAGTTCAGGGGTTTTTATTCCAACCTCTTTGTGGGCCCCAAAAAGGATGGGTCAGTTCGACCCATCCTGGACCTCAAACACCTGAACAAACATGTGCACGTACGGAGATTCAGAATGGAGTCCGTAAGGTCCATTATTGCATCCATGGTCGGAGGGGAATTCCTCGCTTCCATAGATATCAAGGACGCATACCTGCACATACCCATCGCTCCAGATCACCAAAAGTTCCTCCGCTTCGAAGTTCAGGACTCCCATTTTCAATTCGTAGCCCTACCCTTCGGCCTTGCCACCGCACCATGGGTCTTCACCAAGGTCATGGCGGCCGCCATGAGCGTCCTTCACGCCAGGGGAGTAGTCGTTCTCCCTTACTTGGACGACCTCCTCATCAAGGCCCCCTCCTTCCGCGACTGCTCAACCAGCATACAGATCGCCGTGGACACCATATTCCGCTTAGGGTGGTTACTGAATCTAGACAAATCATCCACGGTCCCAGCACGATCCATCACCTCCCTGGGCATGTCACTGGACACCCGTCGGGGCTTGATCTATCTCCCTCAGGACAAGGCGATCGCTCTTCGACAAGCGGTATGCTGCCTTCTACGTCCTCCGTCTCGCTCCATTCGATCAGCATGAAGGTGCTCGGCAGGATGGTGGTGGCTATGGAGGCAGTACCTTTTGCTCAACTGCACTTCCGCCCACTGCAGCCAGCCCTTCTAGCTGCCTGGGACAAGAGCCCCTTCTCCCACGACAAACATCTTCACCTGACGCCTTCAGTTAGGTATACACTCTGCTGGTGGCTTTGGCCCTCATCCCTATCGAAGGGGAGATCTTTTCTCCCAGTGAACTGGCTGGTCCTGACCACGGACGCCAGCCTCCTAGGCTGGAGTGCAGTGTACCGGCACCACACTGCTCAAGGACGTTGGACGGCCCTACCCATAAACATCCTGGAAATCCGCGCGATCTTCCTCGCGCTCAGGGTGGTCTGCCCTCTGCTAGCGGGTCTTCAGATTCGAGTCCAATCGGAGAATGCGAACAGCTGTAGCCTATATCAATCGGCAGGGGGGCACCTGCAGCAAAGCGGCTTATCTCGAGGTCCACAAGATCCTCAGCTGGGCCGAATTGACGGGGTCAGTGATATCAGCGGTACACATACCGGGGGTAGAGAACTGGGCAGCAGACTTTCTAAGTCGCCAAGGCCTGGCTGCCGGAGAATGGTCTCTCCACCCTGAAGTGTTTCTACATATCTGCACTCGCTGGGGCACACCAGACGTGGATGTAATGGCCTCAAGGTTGAATGCAAAGGTACCCGCGTTCATAGCCAGGTCATGCGGCCCGCCGTCCATCGGCGCGGATTCTCTAGTCTGCTCCTGGCACCACTTCCGCCTGCCTTACATATTTCCACCTCTACCCCTGCTGCCGCGGGTAATCCGGAAGATCAAGGCAGAGGGAGTCCCGGTGATACTGATAGCACCAGACTGGCCCAGGCGCGCCTGGTACGCTGAATTAGTACAAATGCTCGCAGACGTACCGTGGCGTCTTCCAGACATCCCAGACTTGCTGACCCAAGGGCCCATTTCCCATCAGAACTCCAGAGCAATAAAGCTGACGGCATGGCCATTGAGACCTGGGTATTAACAAGAGCGGGATTCTCCCCCGCGGTTATCTCCCCCATGATCAGCGCCCGAAAGCCTGCTTCATCCCGCATTTACCACCGTATGTGGAAAATCTTCCTTTCATGGTGCGGGGACACTAATGTCCAGCCTATGCCTCTGTCCATCCCCAAAATTCTCGACTTTCTGCAGTCTGGCTTGCAAGCGGGGTTGGCTCTCAGTTCCCTTAAAGGGCAGGTCTCAGCGCTCTCAATCTTCTACCAATGCCGCCTGGCTCAAAAAAACGCAAGTCAAGACCTTCCTCCAGGGCGTTTTCCCATCTAGTTCCCCCGTACAAACGGCCGCCGGACCCATGGGACCTCAATCTCGTTCTGGACGGTCTCCAGAGGTCTCCCTTTGAACCTCTCAAGGAATCCTCCCTTGCTCTTCCGTCCTGGAAGGTAACATTCCTGGTGGCAATTACGTCCATCAGACGGGTTTCGGAGCTGGCAGCACTCTTGCCGCAAGCCTTTTCTGATCTTTCACCAGGACAAGGTGGTTCTCCGCCCCCTTCCGGATTTTCTTCCAAAGGTTCCTTCCCCGTTTCATTTGAACGAGGACATTGTTCTGCCTTCCTTTTGTCCACACCCAGTTGATAGGGTGGAAAGGTCTCTGCATTCGTTAGACCTCGTCAGAGCTCTCAGATATTACATATCCAGGACAGCCCCTTTAGGAAAACGGACTCTTTGTTCGTCATTCCTGAAGGACCTAAGAAGGAACAGGCAGCTTCAAAGGCAACTCTGGCTCGCTGGATTTGCTCTGCGATCCAGGAAGTCTACCGCTTGCAACTCAAGCCCATTCCTAGTGGGCTGCGGCTCATTCCATGCGAGCAGTTGGCGCTTCGTGGGCCATTCGGCATCAGGCTTCAGTGGAACAGGTGTGTAAGACTGCGACCTGGTCTAGCCTACATACGTTTTCAAAGCATTACAGAGTCCATACCCAGGTTTCAGCTGAGGCAAATCTTTGTAGGAAAATTCTGCAAACGGCAGTAGAGCACCTCTTTCAGTAGGCGCTCCAGGCTGTCTGGGACTGGCTCCTAGTCCTTGGGTTGTGTTGTCTTCTTTTATTTTTTCCCACCCATGGACTGCTTTAGGACGTCCCATGGTCCTGTGTCCCCCAATGAGGCGTCAGAGAAAAACGGATTTTTGTGTACTCACCGTAAAATTGTTTTCTCTTAGCCATCATTGGGGGGGACAGCACCCACCCTGTTGCCCTGTTGGCCTTGGTTCTCTCAGTACCTTATTTGGTTATGACTTTTTTTCTCATGTTCCTCCGTTGAGATAAGGTTTTACTATTTTTTTTTTTTTTTTTCTTCCTACTGCTTGTGTACTAAAACCGAGGTTGCCTGGCCCGGCCAGGGGGTGTATACTGCAGAGGAGGAGCTAATGCTTTTTGCATCTACTTAGTGTCCTCCTATGGATAGGCAGCATAACACCCATGGTCCTGTGTCCCCCAATGATGGCTAAGAGAAAACGATTTTACGGTGAGTACACACAAATCAGTTTTAATTTACCAAATTTTTTTTTTTTTTTTTACTT
This sequence comes from Anomaloglossus baeobatrachus, assembly GCF_048569485.1. Lineage (NCBI taxonomy): Eukaryota > Metazoa > Chordata > Amphibia > Anura > Aromobatidae > Anomaloglossus > Anomaloglossus baeobatrachus. Next base: position 447,669,209 of record NC_134357.1, on the reverse strand, counting down.
TCCTAATAAATATACACAGAATATAAATATATATTATATATATGTGTGTGTGTGTGTGTGTATATATATATAATATATATATATATACAGTTAGGTCCAGAAATATTTGGACAGTGACACAAGTTTTGTTATTTTAGCAGATTACAAAAACATGTTCAGAAATACAATTATATATATATAATATGGGCTGAAAGTGCACACTCCCAGCTGCAATATGAGAGTTTTCACATCCAAATCGGAGAAAGGGTTTAGGAATCATAGCTCTGTAATGCATAGCCTCCTCTTTTTCAAGGGACCAAAAGTAATTGGACAAGGGACTCTAAGGGCTGCAATTAACTCTGAAGGCGTCTCCCTCGTTAACCTGTAATCAATGAAGTACTTAAAAGGTCTGGGGTTTATTACAGGTGTGTGGTTTTGCATTTGGAAGCTGTTGCTGTGACCAGACAACATGCGGTCTAAGGAACTCTCAATTGAGGTGAAGCAGAACATCCTGAGGCTGAAAAAAAAGAAAAAATCCATCAGAGAGATAGCAGACATGCTTGGAGTAGCAAAATCAACAGTCGGGTACATTCTGAGAAAAAAGGAATTGACTGGTGAGCTTGGGAACTCAAAAAGGCCTGGGCGTCCACGGATGACAACAGTGGTGGATGATCGCCGCATACTTTCTTTGGTGAAGAAGAACCCGTTCACAACATCAACTGAAGTCCAGAACACTCTCAGTGAAGTAGGTGTATCTGTCTCTAAGTCAACAGTAAAGAGAAGACTCCATGAAAGTAAATGCAAAGGGTTCACTTCTAGATGCAAACCATTCATCAATTCCAAAAATAGACAGGCCAGAGTTAAATTTGCTGAAAAACACCTCATGAAGCCAGCTCAGTTCTGGAAAAGTATTCTATGGACAGATGAGACAAAGATCAACCTGTACCAGAATGATGGGAAGAAAAAAGTTTGGAGAAGAAAGGGAACGGCACATGATCCAAGGCACACCACATCCTCTGTAAAACATGGTGGAGGCAACGTGATGGCATGGGCATGCATGGCTTTCAATGGCACTGGGTCACTTGTGTTTATTGATGACATAACAGCAGACAAGAGTAGCCGGATGAATTCTGAAGTGTACCGGGATATACTTTCAGCCCAGATTCAGCCAAATGCCGCAAAGTTGATCAGACGGCGCTTCATAGTACAGATGGACAATGACCCCAAGCATACAGCCAAAGCTACCCAGGAGTTCATGAGTGCAAAAAAGTGGAACATTCTGCAATGGCCAAGTCAATCACCAGATCTTAACCAAATTGAGCATGCATTTCACTTGCTCAAATCCAGACTTAAGATATGTGCACACGTTGCTTTTTTTTCCGCGCGGAAAAAAACGCACCCTCTGGCAGAGGAGAGAATAGTAAACAATGCTTTTTGAGAAACAACGCATCGAAAACGCATGCGTTTTTCATGCGTTTTTCATGCGTTTTTTTAGGTGCGTTTTTTAAGACTTGGATACCTATACGTCAGAAAACCCCCACAAGTGACCCCATTTTGGAATCTGCACCCCTCAAGGATTTTATTCAGGCACTAAAGGGTGCCTAGCCTAGTTTTTATCACAAAAACAAAAAAAAAATGGCGTGGGGTCCCCCCTATTTTTGATAGCCAGTCAGGGTAAAGCAGACAGCTGTAGCCTGCAAACCACAGCTGGCAGCTTCATCTTGTCTGGTGATCAATTTGGAGGGCTCCCCAGGTTTTTTTTTTTTTATTTATAAATAAAAATAATAAAAAAAAAATAACATGGGGTCCCCCCAAATTAGATCACCAGCCAAGGTGAAGCTGACAGCTGAGGTCTGGTATTCTCAGGGTGGGAAGAGCCATGGTTATTGGACTCTTCCCAGGCTAAAAATAGCAGGCCACAGCCGCCCCAGAAGTGGCGCATCCATTAGATGCGCCAATCCTGGCGCTTCGCCCCAACTCATCCCACGCCCTGGTGCGTTGGCTAACGGGGTAATAAATGGGGTTGATACCAGATGTGTAATGTCACCTGGCATCAAGCCCAGCAATTAGTGATGTCACGGCGTCTATCAGACACCCGACATAACTAATTGACAGTAAACAAAAGCAAAAAAAGACAACAAAAAATTTTTTATTAGAAAAAACACTCCCCAAATCATTCCCTTGTTCTCCAATTTAATAAAAAAAATGGGTCCGCAGAAATCCATTTGGATGTCCCACGTCGGCTCTGGACCTTCTAGAATATGGGGGCACGTTCAGGGAACGTATCCCCCATTTTCTAGGAGGGCAGACCCTCCATTTGAGGAGAGTGGGTGCCAAAAATCTGCACCCACTCTCCCCGGGTCACAGCTGCAGAGTGCGAGCAGCCAGCACAGCTCTCTGAACACTGTGCTGGCTGTCAGCTGCTCTGCTCATGTGACCGGCCGGCGTCTGCTGTGAAGGAGGAGGGGGCCGCGGGGGATCAGCGCTGCGACCGGACAGGTATGTATGACACCGGGGGGAATTGGGGTGAACGGGCAGGGCCTGGGTGCATTTTTCTGTCGCATGTCTCAAGGCACATACGACAAATAACATAGGAGCAGGGCAGCCGGTGCGCTACTGTGCGCGCGGCCATGTTGGATTTTCGGGAGGGGGGTCGGGGGTCGGGGCGGGCACTTTGGCGACACCGGGGGCTTTGCCAGGAAGTGAGGTCAACAGGAAACCTCTTGACCTCACTTCCAGGTAAATGCCTGCGTTCTGGCGTGCCGACAAAGCCCGCGGACCGCAACAAAAAAGCAGGTCCATGCGGTGTAGCTGCGTTCTGACCCCGCGTCATTGATTTCAATGGGGGAGAGAACGCAGCCACACCGCACAAAAGAAGTGACATGCTGCTTTTCTTTCCGCACCGATTTTTGGCATCCAAAACGCTGCGGAAAGAAACGCAGCGTGTGCACTGATTTTTCAGCTTTCCCATACACTTTGCTGGGAAAGCTGAACGCATGCAATTTGCCACTGAAACGCTGCGGTTCAAAACGCAGCGTTTCCGCGGTAAAAAACGCAACGTGTGCACACAGCCTTAAGACGGAAAGACCCACAAACAAGCAAGACCTGAAGGCTGCGGCTGTAAAGGCCTGGCAAAGCATTAAGAAGGAGGAAACCCAGCGTTTGGTGATGTCCATGGGTTCCAGACTTAAGGCAGTGATTGCCTCCAAAGGATTTGCAACAAAATATTGAAAATAAAAATATTTTGTTTGGGTTTGGTTTATTTGTCCAATTACTTTTGACCTCCTAAAATGTGGAGTGTTTGTAAAGAATGTGTACAATTCCTACAATTTCTATCAGATATTTTTGTTCAAACCTTCAAATTAAACGTTACAATCTGCACTTGAATTCTGTTGTAGAGGTTTCATTTCAAATCCAATGTGGTGGCATGCAGAGCCCAACTCGCGAAAATTGTGTCACTGTCCAAATATTTCTGGACCTAACTGTGTGTGTGTGTGTATGTATATATATATAATTTATTTATTATACGCAAAACCTATGCAAGTTGGTATCTACGTAATATTCTGGACAGTCATATTTCCAGGTCATTACTACTGTTTACTGAAATGAAAGTAAAGCAAATGCAGAATTGCGTTGTTCCCCCCCCCCCCCCCACTTCTAAATTATTGGAAAAACAAAGAAAAAAATTCTCTAAGATACAATTAATGGTATCAATGCAAGAGTGAAACTTATGCTGCAAAAAAACAAAAAACAAAAATAAAGCCCCTCATATGGCTATCTGGGGGAAAAAAGTAAGGAAGTAATGGCTCTTGAAAGAACGAGAGAGGAGAAAAATAAAACGTAAGTGAAAAAATTGTCTGGACCTTTTAATGGGTTAAAGAAGTGGTTCACTACTTAGCTTTACTAGCCACATCGATATAACGTTCAAAAACAAGGCTTTTGTCAAATATCTTGTGTACTCAATTCTGCCTCTGAGAGTTGCCATTATATCACAAATATTGTTCAAGAAAGGCTCATACCACACACCAAGATTAAAAGATAAATGGAGAGTTCAATTAATTGTAACTATGTAATGATGCCTGGTGTGCGAGGGCTGGCAAGACCAGGAGGACCATTCGGAAAAAGCTAGAAAAACCAAAAGAAAAAACCTGAACAAAGGTCTATAATAATTTCAGACTTTATTACCATTAAAAACCAATAAATATTCACATGAGACACCAACCTTGGCTGGAATAAAAATATGGCGTCACAAACTGTGCAAATATGTGCACAAAAGGCAACGTGATTAAAATGTAAGTACAGTGGAACCTCGCTTAACGAGTAACCCGCTTAACGAGTAACCCACTTAACGAGAATTTTGCTGAACAAGCAAAGCTTTCTGTAAATTTGTAACTCTGTTTACGAGAAGGCTTTGCAGTACAAGCAAAATACCGCACATGCTTCCGGTTCCATATATCCACCGTGCTGTGACCCGCTCTTGCAGTCCACACAAACACACACGCACACACATACAGTATTATGCTCCTCTTACCTTCCGTTCCACCGCCGGCCTCATGGTTCTTGTAGTTTGCCGGTGCATCGCGACGAGGGAGGAATGCTCGTGGCAAACTACAGGACCCAGGAGGCCGGCGATAGAACAGAAGGTAACTTGAGCATATGTGTACCTTCCGTTCCATCACCGATCTCCTGGGTCCTCTAGTTCGCCGCTCCAGGCAGTGTATCGGCAGGCTGCGCGGCGAGCCAGGAAGTTACCCTGTCACCGCTACTCAAAGGCAGCGCACTGACCAATCAGAGTCAAGCGCCTCCTGCCTTTGACGTCAGCGCTCTAGGTGCGGAAGTTCCTCTTTCATTGTCATGGTTACCCGATACACAACCCGTACTGGTGAACAGCAAGTCCCAGGAGACCGGCGATGGAACGGAAGGTAAGGTGTGTGTGTGTGTGTGTGTGTGTGTGTGTGTGTGTGTGTGTGTGTGTGTGTGTGTGTGTGTGTGTGTGTGGAATGACACAATATGGGACCAGGATGGGACATTTAACAAGTTGTGGAACGAATTGTCTGCATTGCAATGATTTCCTATGGGAAATCTTGCTTTGCTGAACGAGTAACTTGGTTAACAAGCACACTCCCAAAACGGATTGTTCTCGTTAACCAAGGTTCCACTGTAAATGTTCCACAAGTATAATCACATAAAGGACAACAACAAAAATAAAAAAAAATCACAATGCTACAAGAGAAATTAAATATGACGCAAAAAAAAAGTGTGATGGTCAAGAGTGTACAATAAAGTGCTTCATAATGCTAGGTATTTTGTATTACACAATAGAAGATCAACAATGATTCATTATACCACCATAGAAGGGGGAGGGGGGGGGATGTAACATGTGTAGTGTTGAGCGGCCCCGGACTGGAAAAATCCAGATCCGCGCGATTTCATCGGTAGATCCGGGTCCGATCCGGATTTGGCTTTTTTTTTTGCTCCTGATTGACATATATTGGGCCGGATTCCGGATCGGATCTCGGACTTCCTTGTCAACCCGCCACTGATCCACCGGAATCCGCTCAACTCTAAACATGTGCAATAAAGGGTTAATAAACAATATATGTGTTACTTGTCAAATATTTGTGCTGCCATAATAGGTATTACTGCAAAATTGCTAGGAGACAAGTAGAGCACATAAAAGGGTTAATTAACCATGTGTTATAGTGTTACTTGTCAGACGTATGGGCTGCCATAATAATAGGTAGTAGTATTATAATAGGTAGTAGTGCAAAATTGCTGGGTGACAAGGAAAACCTATAAAAGGGTTACTTAGCCATGTATTCTGGTGTCACTTGTCAGATGTATGTGTTGCCATAATAAGTAGCACTGTAGAATTGCTGGGAAACAGGGAGGACAGATAAACACCTGACCATGCAGCAGTGATCAAATAATAATAATGCCGTCTAGGTGCAATTAATACATGCTCAAAAGAAGATGTAATTACCAGATTGTGGTAGTGGCACCAGACACCAAGCTCAAAGTTGTGACGCCTTCCCTGACACTGGCGTTTCGGAGTTCCTTCTTTGGGTGGGGGGGAGTTGCTATTGCGGTCTGTTCATCCCTATCACGTGACCCCTGGGCTCTGTGACCTCTGAGATTCGGTGATGTCCGGTCAACTGGAAGTTGATGTGACATCACCGAGGCCGGCCTCATTCTTCCTGAGTGACTGGGCTGTGGGCAGCGTTTCACCGCTGGTCACAGCTCAGCATGTTATGCACTCTGTTCTTTGCTGCAGAGCACCGCAAGCAGGAGTGATGCTGGACTGTGACGAACGGTGAAACTCCGCCCACTCACTCAGGAAGACTGTAGCTGGGCTCTGTGATGTCAGGTCAACTAGAAGTTGACGTGACCTCACTGGATCTCAGAGGGTCGCAGAGCCTGGGGGTCACGCGATGGGGATGAACAGACCGCAGTAGAGCCGCTCCGAGGCTGAATGTACTACACAAGGTATTTGAGAGAAGCCTTGTTTCTGAATGTTATATCGATGTGGCCATTAACCCTTTAGTGACGGAGCTAATTTTCACCTTAATGACCAGACCAAATTTCTTTGTCGCTCCATTGGGAGACCCAGACAATTGGGTGTATAGCTTCTGCCTCCGGAGGCCACACAAAGTATTACACTTAAAAGTGTAAAGCCCCTCCCCTTCTGCCTATACACCCCCCGTGTATCACGGGTTCCTCAGTTTTCATTCTTTGTGCGAAGGAGGCAGACATCCACGCATAGCTCCACAGCTTAGTCAGCAGCAGCTGCTGACTATGTCGGATGGAAGAAAAGAGGGCCCATAACAGGGCCCCCAGCATGCTCCCTTCTCACCCCACTCTTGTCGGCGGTGTTGTTAAGGTTGAGGTATCCATTGCGGGTATGGAGGCTGGAGCCCACATGCTGTTTTCCTTCCCCATCCCTTTAGGGCTCTGGGTGAAGTGGGATCCTAATCGGTCTCCAGGCACTGAGACCGTGCTCCATCCACAGACCCTGGGGACTCTGCTGGACAAGGAGCCGAGTATCGTCAGGGACAAGGCCCTGCTACTTTGAGGTACTCTGTGTCCCCGTGGGGACCGCGCGCAGAAACACTCCAGCATTGCTGGGTGTGTTAGTGTGCCGGGGACCGCAGCGCTGACCGCGCTTGTGCCATCACACACTGCAGCGTGGCTGGGTGTGTTAGTTTACTGGGGACTACCGCGCTGACCGCGCGCTGCCATTTCACACTGCAGCGCGCCTGGGAGTGTTAGTACGCCGGGGACTACCGCGCCGACCGCGCTTATACGCCGGCCGCTCTTATAACTTTAGTCCCCGGCTTTTGCGACCTAGTCTCACTCTTTTCCCGCCCCCAGGCCTGCCAGTCAGGGGAAGGGCGAGACGCTGTACAGGACGTCAGCGCTGAGGGCTGGAACGTGCTTTGCATACTCCACCCCCCTCACTGTGCACAGTGGGGCACCAGATTCCCGCACTTTCTAGGGCACGCCCACGGCCCCCTCCTCTCCTCAGGACGCCGGCAGCCATTCCTGTCAGCTCTTCTGACGCTGGAGAGGGGAGACAAGCTCTGGGAGACCCAGGCAGGGATTCTGGTGATCACACAACCGCTTTGAGCGGGCGGTAAGCAGCACCTGAGGTGCTGGCCCCACTAGTGCAGAAGTGTACATATAGATTATATGCTTATAGGCTATACTTTACACTGTATGGTGCACGGTTGATTTTTGGCTATATACCCTCCTGGATTGCTCAGAGGAGACAACAGCATGTCGTCCACAAAAAGCAAGGGTGCCAAAGCACAGGCTTACTATGCTACCTGCGCCGCATGTACGGCTATACTACCGGCAGGTTCAACTGACCCTCATTGTGTGCAATGCTCGGCCCCTGTGGCACTTACTCAGCCGGAGCCTCTGCTAAGGGTGGCCCAGGGGGAACCACCTGCTAACACTGTCCAGGTGACGGGGACGGAGTTTGCAGTTTTTACTGATAGACTTTCTGAGACTATGGCTAAGATATTAGAAGCCTTGCAGTCCAGACCGGTATCTCAGACCATGGGCACTGTGGAATCAATGCACCCTGGTCCCCCTCAGTTGGAGCAACAATGTCCTCCCGGGGTGTCTCATAGATCCCAGGGTGAGGTCTCTGACACGGACCGCAGCCCCAGACCGCCTAAGCGAGCTCGCTGGGAAATTCCCTCGACATCATCACATTGTTCAGGGTCTCAGCGGGAGGACTCTCTGTATGATGAAGCGGAGGTAGCTGATCAGGATTCTGATCCTGAGGCCGCTCTCAACCTTGATACTCCTGATGGGGACGCCATAGTGAATGATCTTATCGCGTCCATCAATCAAATGTTGGATATTTCTCCCTCAGCTCCTCCAGTGGAGGAGTCAGCTTCTCAGCAGGAGAAATTCCGTTTCAGGTTTCCCAAGCGTACAACGAGTATGTTTCTGGACCACTCTGACTTCAGAGAGGCAGTCCAGAAACACCGAGCTTGTCCAGATAAGCGTTTTTCCAAGCGCCTTAAGGATACACGTTATCCCTTCCCCCCTGACGTGGTCAAGGGCTGGACTCAGTGTCCCAAGGTGGACCCTCCAATCTCCAGACTGGCGGCTAGATCCATAGTTGCAGTGGAAGATGGGGCTTCACTCAAGGATGCCACTGACAGACAGATGGAGCTCTGGTTGAAATCCATCTATGAAGCTATCGGCGCGTCTTTTGCTCCAGCATTCGCAGCCGTATGGGCACTCCAAGCTATCTCAGCGGGTCAAGCGCAAATTGACGCAATCACACGTACGTCTGCGCCGCAAGTGGCGTCCATAACCTCTCAGACGTCGGCATTTGCGTCCTACGCTATTAATGCTGTCCTGGACTCTGCGAGCCGTACGGCGGTTGCAGCCGACGATTCGGTGGCAATACGCAGGGCCTTGTGGCTACGGGAATGGAAGGCAGATTCGGCTTCCAAAAAGTGCTTAACCAGTTTGCCATTTTCTGGCGACCGTTTGTTTGGTGAGCGATTGGATGAAATCATCAAACAATCCAAGGGAAAGGATACATCCTTACCCCAGGCCAAACCAAACATACCCCAACAGAGGAGGGGACAGTCGAGGTTTCGGTCCTTTCGGGGCGCGGGCAGGTCCCAATTCTCCTCGTCCAAAAGGCCTCAGAAGGATCAGAGGAACTCCGATTCATGGCGGTCTAAGTCACGTCCTAAAAAGACCGCCGGAGGTGCCGCTACCAAGGCGGCTTCCTCATGACTTTCGGCCTCCTCACACCGTATCCTCGGTCGGTGGCAGGCTCTCCCGCTTTTGCGACACCTGGCTGCCACAGGTGAAAGACCGTTGGGTGAGAGACATTCTGTCTCACGGTTACAAGATAGAGTTCAGCTCTCGTCCTCCGACTCGATTCTTCAGAACATCTCCGCCTCCCGAGCGAGCCGATGCTCTTCTGCAGGCGGTGGGCACTCTGAAGGCGGAAGGAGTGGTGGTCCCGGTTCCTCTTCAGCAACAGGGTCACGGTTTTTACTCCAACCTGTTTGTGGTTCCAAAGAAGGACGGGTCTTTCCGTCCTGTCCTGGACCTAAAACTGCTCAACAAACACGTAAAGACCAGGCGGTTCCGGATGGAATCCCTCCGCTCCGTCATCGCCTCAATGTCCCAAGGAGACTTCCTTGCATCGATCGATATCAAAGATGCTTATCTCCACGTACCGATTGCTCCAGAGCATCAGCGCTTCCTGCGCTTCGCCATAGGAGATGAACACCTTCAGTTCGCGGCACTGCCGTTCGGCCTGGCGACAGCCCCACGGGTTTTCACCAAGGTCATGGCTACAGTAGTTGCGGTCCTCCACTCTCAGGGTCACTCGGTGATCCCTTACTTGGACGATCTGCTGGTCAAGGCACCCTCTCAAGAGGCATGCCAACACAGCCTCAACGCTACTCTGGAGACTCTCCAGAGTTTCGGGTGGATCATCAATTTTCCAAAGTCAAATCTGACACTGGCCCAATCGCTGACATATCTTGGCATGGAGTTTCATACCCTCTCAGCGATGGTAATGCTCCCGCTGAACAAACAGCGGTCACTGCAGACAGGGTTGCAATCTCTCCTTCAAGGTCAGTCACACCCCTTGAGGCGCCTCATGCACTTCCTAGGGAAGATGGTGGCAGCAATGGAGGCAGTTCCTTTCGCGCAGTTTCACCTGCGTCCTCTTCAATGGGACATCCTACGCAAATGGGACAGGAAGTCGACGTCCCTCGACAGGAAAGTCTCCCTCTCTCAGGCAGCCAAAGCTTCCCTTCGGTGGTGGCTTCTTCCCACTTCATTGTCGAAGGGGAAATCCTTCCTACCCCCATCCTGGGCGGTGGTCACGACGGACGCGAGTCTGTCAGGGTGGGGAGCAGTCTTTCTCCACCACAGGGCTCAGGGTACATGGACTCAGCAGGAGTCCTCCCTTCAGATCAATGTTCTGGAGATCAGGGCAGTGTATCTTGCCCTAAAAGCGTTCCAGCAGTGGCTGGAAGGCAAGCAGATCCGAATTCAGTCGGACAACTCCACAGCGGTGGCTTACATCAACCACCAAGGCGGAACACGCAGTCGGCAAGCCTTCCAGGAAGTCCGGCGGATTTTGATGTGGGTGGAAGCCACGGCCTCCACCATATCCGCAGTTCACATCCCGGGCGTAGAAAACTGGGAAGCAGACTTTCTCAGTCGCCAGGGCATGGACGCAGGGGAATGGTCCCTTCACCTGGACGTGTTTCAGGAGATCTGTTGCCGCTGGGGGATGCCGGACGTCGACCTAATGGCGTCCCGGCACAACAACAAGGTCACGGCATTCATGGCACGATCTCACGATCACAGAGCTCTGGCGGCAGACGCCTTAGTTCAGGATTGGTCGCAGTTTCAACTCCCTTATGTGTTTCCACCTCTGGCACTGTTGCCCAGAGTGTTACGCAAGATCAGGTCAGACTGCCGCCGCGCCATTCTCGTCGCTCCAGACTGGCCGAGGAGGTCGTGGTACCCGGATCTGTGGCATCTCACGGTGGGCCAACCGTGGGCACTACCAGACCGTCCAGACTTGCTGTCTCAAGGGCCATTTTTCCATCTGAATTCTGCGGCCCTCAACCTGACTGTGTGGCCATTGAGTCCTGGATCCTAGCGTCTTCAGGGTTATCTCAAGAGGTCATTGCCACTATGAGACAGGCCAGGAAACCAACGTCTGCCAAGATCTACCACAGGACGTGGAAGATATTCCTATCTTGGTGCTCTGATCAGGGATTTTCTCCCTGGCCATTTGCATTGCCCACTTTTCTTTCCTTTCTTCAATCAGGATTGGAAAAAGGTTTGTCGCTCAGCTCCCTTAAGGGACAAGTCTCAGCGCTCTCTGTGTTCTTTCAGAAGCGTCTTGCCAGGCTTTCTCAGGTACGCACGTTCCTGCAGGGGGTTTGTCACATTGTCCCTCCTTACAGGCGGCCGTTAGAACCCTGGGATCTGAACAGGGTTCTGATGGCCCTTCAGAAGGCACCTTTTGAGCCTTTGAAGGATATTTCTCTTTCTCGCCTTTCGCAGAAGGTGGTCTTCCTAGTAGCAGTCACATCACTTCGGAGAGTGTCTGAGCTAGCAGCGTTGTCATGCAAGGCTCCTTTCCTGGTGTTTCACCAGGACAAGGTGGTGCTGCGCCCGGTTCCGGAATTCCTTCCTAAGGTGGTATCCACCTTTCATCTCAATCAGGATATCTCCTTGCCTTCTTTTTGTCCTCATCCAGTTCATCAATGTGAAAGGGATTTGCATTTGTTAGATCTGGTGAGAGCGCTCAGAATCTACATTTCCCGTACGGCGCCCCTGCGCCGCTCGGAGGCACTCTTTGTCCTTGTCGCTGGTCAGCGTAAGGGGTCACAGGCTTCCAAATCCACCCTGGCTCGGTGGATCAAGGAACCAATACTCGAAGCCTACCGTTCTTCTGGACTTCCGGTTCCCTCAGGGCTAAAGGCCCATTCTACCAGAGCCGTGGGTGCGTCCTGGGCTTTACGGCACCAGGCTACGGCTCAGCAGGTGTGCCAGGCGGCTACCTGGTCGAGCCTGCACACTTTCACCAAACACTATCAGGTGCATACCTATGCTTCAGCGGATGCCAGCCTAGGTAGACGAGTCCTTCAGGCGGCGGTTGCCCACCTGTAGGAACGGGCCGTTTTACGGCTCTATTACGAGGTATTATTTTACCCACCCAGGGACAGCTTTTGGACGTCCCAATTGTCTGGGTCTCCCAATGGAGCGACAAAGAAGAAGGGAATTTTGTTTACTTACCGTAAATTCCTTTTCTTCTAGCTCCAATTGGGAGACCCAGCACCCGCCCTGTTCCCTTCGGGCTGTTGTTTTTTCGTGTACACATGTTGTTCATGTTGAATGGTTTCAGTTCTCCGAAATTTCTTCGGATTGAAGTTACTTTAAACCAATTTATTTGCTTTCCTCCTTCTTGCTTTTGCACTAAAACTGAGGAACCCGTGATACACGGGGGGTGTATAGGCAGAAGGGGAGGGGCTTTACACTTTTAAGTGTAATACTTTGTGTGGCCTCCGGAGGCAGAAGCTATACACCCAATTGTCTGGGTCTCCCAATTGGAGCTAGAAGAAAAGGAATTTACGGTAAGTAAACAAAATTCCCTTCTTTGCAATTCTGACCAGTGTCACTTCATGAGGTTATAACTCTAGAACGCTTCAACGGATCCCGGTGATTCTGAGATTGTTTTTTCGTCACATATTGGACTTCATGTTAGTACCAAATTTAGGACAATATTTTTTGCGTTTATTTATGAAAAAAATTGAATATTGGCAAAAATTTTGAAAATTTAGCAATTTTCAACTTTTGAATTTTTATACCGTTAAACCAGAGATTTCTGTGACACAAAATAGTTAATAAATAACATTTCCCACATGTCTACTTTACATCAGCACAATTTTGGAAACAAATTTTTTTTTTTGTTAGGAAGTTAGAGGGGTTCAAAGTTTATCAGCGATTTCTCATTTTTACATCAAAATTTACAAAACCATTTTTTTAGGGACCACATCACATTTGAAGTGACTTTGAGAGGCCTAGATGACAGAAAATACCTAAAAGTGAAACCATTATAAAAACTGCACCCCCCCAAAGTACTCAAAACCACATTCAAGAAGTTTATTAACCCTTCAGGTGCTTCACATGAACAAAAACAATGTGGAATGAAAAAAAGCAAAAATTAAATTTTACCTAAAAATTTTTCTCTAACCCACATTTATTCACTTTTAGAAGAAATAACACAACAAAATGGACCCCAAAACTTGTTCCCCACTTTCTTATGAGTGCACCGATACCCCACATATGGTCAGAAACCTCTGTTTGGACAAATGCGAGGGCTCGGAACAGAAGGAGCAATATTTGAATTTTGGAAAGCAAATTTGGCTGAAATAGATTGCGGGCACCATGTTGCATTTACAGGTCCGCTAAGGTACCTAAACAGAAGAAATCCCTCACAAGTGACACCATTTTGGAAACTAGACCCCTCAAGGCTTCTATCTAGGGGTATAGTGAGCATTTTAGATCCACAGGTACTTCACAGATTTTGTTAACGTTACGTTGTCATATTGAAAATTTTAATAATTTTCTCAAAAATGTTGCTTTAGCATCAATTTTCTCACTTTTTCAAGAGGTAATTCCAAAAATTTGACCTCAAGGTTTGTTAACCACTTTTTTATGAGCGCGGTGATACCTCACATGTGGTCTGAAACCTTTGTTTGGACAAATGGGAGGGCTTGGAACGAAAGGAGCAATATTTGAATTTTGGAAAGGAAATTTGGCTGAAAAAGATTGCGGGCACCATGTCACATTTGCAGGACCCCTAAGGTACCTAAACAGCAGAAACCCCGCACAAGTGACCCCATTTTGGAAACTAGGCCCCTCAAGGAATTTATCTAGATGTTTGGTGAGTACCCTGAACCCCCAGGTGCTTCACAGAATTTTATAACGTTGAGCCATGAAAAAAAAAAAAAAAAAATTTACCACAAAATTGTTATTTCAACCAGGTAGCTTTTTTTTTACAAGAGTAAAAGGAAAAAATTCAGCATAACATTTATTGTGCAATTTCTCCTGAGTTTGGCGATACCTTATGTGTGGTGGAAATCAACTGTTTGGGTGCACAGCAGGGCTCGGAAGGGAAGGAGTGCCATTTGACTGCAAAATTGGCTGGAATCAATAGCGGATGCCAGGTTGCATTTGGAGAGCCCCTGAGGTGCCTAAACAGTGGCGGTCCCCCACAAGTGACTCCATTCTGGAAACAAGACACCTCAAGGCTTTTATCTAGGTGTATAGTGAGCAGTTTGAATCCACGAATACTTCACAGAATTTGATAAGCTTAGGTTGCCATATTGAAAATTTTCATTTTGTTCACAAAAATGTTGCTTCCGCATCAAATTTCTCACTTTTTCAAGAGACAACAACAAAACGTGGACCCCACAGGTTGTTATCCAATGTCTTATGAGCACAGGGATACCCCACATGTGGCCAAAAACCTCTGTTTGGATAAATGGGAGGGCTTGGAATGGAAGGAGCACCATTTGAATTCTGGAAAAGTTGAGATAAATTGCGGGCACCATGTCACATTTGCAGGGCCCCTTGGGTACCTATACATTCGAAACCCCCCACAAGTGACTCCATTTTGGAAACTGGATTTTATTCAGGAGTATAGTAAGCATTTTGAATCCACAGGTACTTCACAAAAATGTTGCTGTAGCAACAAATGTCTCACTTTTAGGCTATGTGGCCATGATCCAGCGACACGGCGTCTAGTACACAGTGTCAGCCTCCTGCAGAGATGTGAGTGTTGTCCACGGGAGAACGCAGCTGCCCATGCCCACGATTTGGGTTCAGGCCGCTGTGGAGCTCTATGCTACCTGCAGAGAACACTCATCTCCGCAGCATAAATTGACATGCTGAGGCTCGGGAAGCTGCGCCACAGGTCAGTGTATGCTGCGGAGAAGAGAAGCACAGTGGGCACGGGATTTCTAAAAATCCTTCCACTGTGCTTCTACTGTACAACGCAGCGCTATGGACGCAGGGAAAACACTATGGACACACTCTGCGCCCAAAAGGCTGCAAACCCCGATTGTGGGCACACAGCCTAAAATGCTACAATGGATGAATGGATAGATGTCAAACAAATATAACGTCCCACCCCCTGCATATTCTAAGCTGGCGCCCTTTAGTGCCTTTCATGTGGCACTAAAGGGTGCCTAGCCTTGTATTTAGCCCCCCAAAAAAATAATAATTAAAATAAACGACGTGGGGTCCCCCCTATTTTTGATAGCCAGCTAGGGTAAAGCAGACAGCTGTAGCCTGCAAACCACAGCTGACAGCTTCACCTTGGCTGGTGATCAATTTGGAGGGCTCCCCAGGCGTTTTTTTTTTAAAAAAAAAAACAAAAAACGTGGGATCCCCCCAAATTAGATCACCAGCCAAGGTGAAGCGGACAGCTGGGGTCTGGTATTCTCAGGGTGGGAAGAGCCCTGGTTATTGGACTCTTCCCAGCCTAAAAATAGCAGGCCGCAGCCGCCCCAGAAGTGGCGCATCCATTAGATGCGCCAATCCTGGCGCTTCGCCCCAACTCATCCCGCGCCCTGGTGCGGTGACTAACGGGGTAATAAATGGGGTTGATACCAGCTGTAATGTCACCTGGCATCAAGCCCTGGGGTTAGTGATGTCACGGCATCTAAACAGATACCCGACATTACTAACCCAGTCAAGTAATAGAAAAAAATAAAGACAAAAAAAAAATTTATTTGAAAAAAAAAACTCCCCGAAACATTCCTCTTTTACCAATTTATTGAAAATAAATAAATTTCGGTCGCTGTAATCCATTTTGGAGGTCCCACGCCGACTCTGGATCTTCTAGAATATGGGGGGCACGTTCAGGGAACGTATCCCCCATTTTCTGGAAGAGCAAGCTCTCCATGAGCAGTGTGGGTGCAGTAATCTGAGAATACTGCACTCACACTGCCCCGGTCCAACCTAGGGCAGAGTGACCTGCAGTAACCTCATTCTAGAATATGAGGGGCACGCTCACAGAACGTACCCCCCATTTTCTAGAACAGCAGTCTCTCCATGTGAGGAGTGTGGCTGCAGATTACCGCACTCACCCTCCCCCGGTCCACAGTGGAGCAGCCTGTGCAGTAGCGACGTCAGCGTCCCTGCTTCCAGGGATCCAGCTGACAGCCGCTGTCTGCGCATGCGCTGCCAGCTTTCAAGAAGGAGGCGGCGTGATCGCTGTGCCGGAGCACCAGCAGCCAGGTAACGTAACACCGGGGGCTGGGGGGGTGACGGCGGGACCTGGGGACAACTTTCTGCCGCATGTGACGTGTCACATGCGGCAGAAAGAGCAGGATGAATGCGGCCGCCATTTTCCACGCTCCGGAGGCGGCTCTGGAGACCGGAGGGGGCTCCGGGGACCAGAGATCTCCGGTGTACCGGAGGAGGGGTCAGGGAGAGGACATTTCCCTCCGATCTGAAATGTTTGATCATTTCAGATCGGAGGGAAATGAATGCAGAGCCGGCGGCGGCGGGAGTTTTCAGCGCGCGTCGGCGCCATCTTGGATTTTCCGGAGGGGGGGGGGTGTTGGATAGATTTCTCCGGTACCGGGGGCTTTGGGGGCACTAAGGGCTCATATTTATTTCTCATCTGACATGTTTGATCACGTCAGATGAGAAATAAATCAATTTTACCGGCCATTTCTTTTTTTTTTTAATGTTGTCGCCGGTATACGGTGTATACCGGCGATCGCATTAACGGGGTCCAGAAAAAACACCCCGATTCATAATCTGGGGGTCTCAGCTACCCCTGGTAGCTGAAACCCCCGAGATTTTCGGTCGCTGGGGGGCGCTACAGGGTTTTTTCGGGCCGCCGCTTTAAAGCGGCGGAACAGAATAAGTACCCTGTTTTTCCGCCGCTTTAAGTCGTACGGCCGTCGTTATGAGGTTAAAGCGAAGTAGTGACCCACCTCACTTAAGGATGTTTAACTCTGCATGTGTAGAAGTCTGTATGAACACCGAGGCAGACCGACACTTATAGTGTAAATCAGCGAGCTGTGATCTCCTGACACCAGATTTACAGCAGTATGATGAAAAGAGGCCAGAGATAGTGTGAATCAATTCTCAGGTCCCGCTTGAGCGGCCATGTCGGGGATCTGTGGCCATCAGATGTGTACCCTGAGAGGCTTCTACCTCCGGCATCTGCAGCTCGTCTTTAGATTATCTGGCCCAGCATGACCTCCTGTGTCCACGACGTCTCACCAGGTCTAGAGGAGCTGGGACAGGTAAAGAGGCGAATCACAGTATAGCCAGCCGATAATGGGCTACTGATGTGGCCACTGGACCAAGTCCTGCCACTAGATTCACACCAGCTGTAGAAAGGACGTATCTGTTCTCCCAGGGCGTATATTTACACTGCTTTTGCCTTTCGCTATAGGTTCCTCCCACATTGAATATCAGTGAGAAAAGGCCGCAGGTCCTGACCGCCCCTCCGAATATAAAGCAAGTGCCCGGGACTCGGTGAGCAGCACCATCGCCTCCATCTGTGTCTCTGTTATGTCCAGTTTAGTGTGCCTGTGACAGGGGCTAATTAGTGGTGTGATGTGACCAGTTATGTGATTGCTGCTGAATCAAAATCCCGCTTTAAGTGTCTGGCAAGTATCTTAAAGGCTTAACAGAGGTCCACCTCTTATCCAGGCCACGTATTCTTCCTTCTTCCTCAGGAAGCCCCGCGGGGAAGCCAAGAAATGCCGAAAGGTGTACGGGATGGAACGGAAAGACATGTGGTGCACTGCCTGCCGCTGGAAGAAGGCCTGTCAGAGATTCATAGACTGAGGGCTGCAGCCGCTAAACCTCAACTGCCCCTAGGGGGCGCAACTGAGCTTTTGATGATTTTTTTTTTTCCTCCCCTCTAAAAACTGTTTTATTCCCAGCCTTTTGTGAAAGCTCCCGATGATTCAGGACTGTTGTTATACACCCAATATTTTTATACATGGACTGCATTTCTTTTGTATGGTCCGGAGCTGCCCCCTTTTGGGCTGGACCCCGCCTAGATGGCCATGAGGAGGTTCTTCTCGGGTAATGCGCTGCCGGGTTTCTGAGATTCCTTTTGGTGGACTGTTCAGCGAGCGAGAGAAGACGAGATTTATTTTTGATATTATGAGATGAGGAGTCAGGTTGTTCGGGGCAGGGCTCGGAGCGGGGAGGTGGGGGGAGTGTTTTTAACGATTTTTCTTTTTTCACCATTTTTGTAGGGTGGTCTTAAATTTTTGCTGCACTATGCTTTGCACTTTTTTGGAGGCTCTGTGGACATGGAGGGGACCATACAAGCATATTCAATCATTAACGGCTTATGGCTCTTTCATCTGCAGGTAGGGGAGATATACTAGGGTTTGGCTCACCAGGAATCGAGTGAATTTAAAGGGGGTACTTGGCTAGACCCTCCAATTATTACACTTTTATGATCATCATGTCCTAAAATGTGATACCTTAAACATCCCTATAGACAGGTTTCCTGGTGATCTATTCCTGCACAATGGCTGCCATGCTGTCTTTTAATGAAAGCGCTTTAACCCCTCACAATCCCCCAAATTTTCAAGACAATCTCTCATTTATCTCTTTCCTCATCTGCCCCCGATAATAATTTAAATATATGTAAAATATAATATTAATCTGTCCAGCACAACTCAGAAAGAAGGATCTGCTTTTATACCAGAAACTGTGCCACTCTGTTCCAGATAGGTTGAGATGGGTATTGCAGTTGCTCTCCATTTGTGTAAAAGCAGATGAGATGCAATACTTGACACAACCTGTAGACGAGTGGGGTGCTGTTTCTGACATAAAAGCAGATCCTACTTTACAATCCCACACAACCTTGAGGAGAATAAGAAAGATGGCAGCTATCTTGTTCCCCACGCTAAACGCTGGAGTCCTCCAGTGTAGCCATTGACTGCATACGTGGCCTAAGAAGGTTATTCGTATGTACGGACAAATATATTTTATTAATTTAATTTAATATTTTCAATGTTTCCCTATAATGCACATAGAAGGAAAGGCGGCTGTAATATTTCTCTCCTACCTTACAGGAGGAGTGTAATGTAGTGTAACCTAGTACAGAACACCCCCCACCCCCCCTTCCCCTCCATGACCAGTGCAATATAATAGTGTCATACATTTCACTGCCCCCTCCTGTACCATCTCAGGAACTGCAAGTGATGAGAACTATTGTGCCAGGGCAGAAATGCACCTGGCTTTCTCCAGGAATCCCCAGCACAAGGGACCAGGATCCTTTTAGAAGTAAGCACATCCGTAACGAGCACATGAGGGTATCTCTCTCTTTATAGCATTGACTTCAGAGGGGTAAATGCTGCATAGAAGAAGTGGTGAAATCAATGCTTTCCCTAGGGCCACAATTCTGTGATTATATTAATCAGATGCCACTAGGGGGTACTCATGAGCTGGCAAATTAGTATTGTGAGCTCCCTCTAGTGGTGACTCCAAGGAACCAAAATGTTATCACGTACAGTCGTGGCCTAAAGTTTTGAGATGGAAACAACTTTTGTTTTTCCCAGTTTGCTACTTCAGTGTTTCTAGATCATTCAGTCAGATGTTTCTAGGGTTATTGAAGTACATTTATCAGCATTTCAGAAGTTTTAATTCCTTTACTAACAAATAGATCAAGTTTATGCGCAGACTCAGTATTTCCAGTGTTGTCCCTTATTTTTCAAGGCCTCTGCCCTTTGCCCTTGCGGCTGGGTATCGGCTTCGGGGCCAGATGCTGACTGATGACAGCACATTCTTACCAATTCAGTGCTTGGAGTTTGTCCCAATTTCATTAGGGTCAGACAACTGTTTTTTCTTCTCATCTGAGAAAATTGGATTAATTATGTTGGTCTCACTCTGATCAGTGGGATCTGATTTGGAAAAAAAATGGAGAATTTTTTTTCTATCTTCATTCTGTCATCCGAATGCCATTGGATTGCTTTTCTATGGACTCGCTGACTTGGATGAGATCCGATTTATGGAGGCAAATCTGACATGCTGCGATTTTTCTTCCTTGGACAGGCTCAGACTTGTGCATGACGCATGACCCCATAGAAGAACATTGGTCCTAGTACAATCTGATGTTTTTTTGGATCACAGTCTCACCAAAAATACAGTAGTGTAAACCTGCCTTCCTGTGTTTTTTGTTTGTCCATCTGATTTTTGAGGAATCACCAAGTTTTTAGTGGGATTGAAATCTGGGGAGTTTCCATGGACCCCAAATATCAATGTTTTGTTCACCGAAACACTTAGTGATCACTTTTGCCCCATAACATGGTCTCCATCATGCTGGGAAACGCATCGTCCATCACCAAATTAATCCTAGATGGTTGGGAGAAGTTGTTCTCGGAGGATCTTTAGATCCCATTCTTTAGTCAGGGCCGTGTTCTTAGACAAAAATGTAAGTCCCCTTCATGGAGAAAAAGCCCCCACACATGAATGGTCTCAGGAGGCTTTACTGTTGGCAGACACAGGACTCATGGTAGCCCTCACATTTTCTTCTCCAGACAATCATTCTTCAGGAGTCCCAGACAGGCTGAAGGGGGGCTTCATCAGAGAAAATAACTTTGCGGGACAGTACTGGACGGTAGAGTTCATTGATAACCTGTGGTCAATCCTCAAAAAGCGGGTGGACAAACAAAAACACAGAAATTGTGCTAAACTCCAAGCACTGATTAGGCAAGAATGGGTCATCAGTCAGGGTTTTGCCCAGGCATTGATATCCAGCTGTCAGGACAAAGGGCAGAAGTCAAACTTTGTGAAAAACAACATTTGTGTCAATATCGAACCTTTTGGCCTTGACCGCACTATATGGCTGTTATGGGAAGCGGAAGATTTAGTCTCTGTACCAAAAAGGAGCTCCGACCTCTCTGAAGAAATATATTCATCCTCACAAAATTGTGACCCTATTTGGAGGACACAATGATTGTTGCACTTTAATCCACCGCATGCAAGTGCTTGCTATAGCGGTGCTCATGCTGACCAGTGGTCGGGCCGTTATCCAAGAGCAGCGATCTGATTGGTCGGTATGTGTAGAACCTTCACTTTTCGGTCGCACTTGTTAATAATCATAACAGAAGCATTATGTTGCTATGGGAACAGACCATCGACTATACTGGTTTGCCTCCATAGTAACAGTTATCTTGCAATCCCTATCTATTGAGTTATGGACGGATCAGGGGGCGTCTTATGTTTTGTGCCACTTCTGTTTTGCAATAGGAAACCATTCTGGGGATTTTTTACAGATGCACCACAAGATGCTCCCCCCCCCCCCCAGAAGTGATGGTGCATTGGTCGTGGTCCCTGTATATGTCCCCCGTCTGAGGGACATCTTGGGGCGTCAGCAGACTTGATTCCAGGAATCTACATTATAGGGAGGGAACGATTTTTAATCTTCTTACGGTTTACAGTAGGGTTAATCTGAGGAAGATGTTTGCACTTGTACAATTGGGCTCAGGGCACAAGCACAGTAATGTATGCAGATCATGGTTAGATGTAGTGATCTGGACGGTGCAATACCCCACTCAGCCATGTGGGGGCAGTGTTACACAACAACCCAAGGGAAGGCCCGGGGTCTGCAGCCACACAATGCTTCAATCACTTTGCACTCGACCATGTGATTAGCCCAAATATTTTGTTTTTGGAGGGGAAGGGAACATTGAGTCTCCGCCATTACCTTTGCACAGTCTGGGGATGGAGTGGTGTGGGGCAAAGTTTGGCATGTGTCTGTATTTTATACCCTGTGCTTTTGACTTTTTAAATTTAACCCCATTGCAGGAAACTAGATATTGGACACAGAAGAAATGAGTGAGGCTGTGTATGAAGATTGGTATTAGTGGTATGGGGTCTTTAATGGCCTCCTGGGTAACTTTTCTGTTCTGATTGCATTAGATTCACAGACTCTGACATACACTCTTCACGTGGGGAAATCCTGCAATTTAATTTCTTAGCAGTAGATGGCGATATTGACAATGTTGTGTATAGAGAGATGGAATTTCGCAGCAAAGATCCTCCCGTCATATACAATCTAGCCAGCCATTCACCTTATAGGATCTGCCGGAGTTGCACAATCATTTTTTTTTTCATCCCATATAAGCTATACGTAACTGTGTCAAGTACAGCATGAATGTGCAAAGATATCTGCAGCCCATAATCTAATGTGTATGACCATCTTAAGATTCTGCATCTATTATGTCTAGAACTCGTGGATTGCATGGCAGTGGGTTCTGTTGTTCCACCCTTTCTTCTTCCGTGGTCACGATGCCAAAACCAGACTGATGGGGGCAGTGTTGGATGAGCGATTCATATGAGATGTATCATGCCATGTTTGATGTCGGCCATTGTGCTAGAGCCGCTTGGCACTGTAGCGGATATTTCACAGATTTGGGGGGGGTATAGCACCATGCAGCGTCTGAGGCACATTCCAAAGTTACATGAAGCAAAAAGTAATGATATAAGCTTTATTTTATAAAAAAAAAAAAAAAATTCTTGCACTAAGTTTGGCCTGGATAAAAAAAAAACATGCCATAGATAGAGGAGGAGACGGGCAGGTATATGCACTAGGGATGGTATATTGTAGCCTGCAGGAGGGGCACCACGCTACTTGTGCACAGGATGAGGAGGATGTAGTGTCTGCGCCTGCAGCAGTAGAGATGTACGTCCTAGGGAAGGGGGTCCTTACTTGTGAAATGTAGGGAAAAGGTGCAGGCTGTGTAATTGTTTCTTCCATATGTGCAGCTGTGACTGTCTGACAGTATACACACAGCGCCACCTCATGGAGACTAATGTGCCAAGCACAGAGCTAAACCTTTTTGTCAGTTATCTTGGTAAAAAAAAATAATAAAGATTTTTTTTCTTTTTGTATTCTCTGGTTTACAGTGTTTTCTTCTAGATACAGATGTGTGGGTGGGGGTTTCGGAAAATCTCCTGTAAGGGTATGTGCCCACAATCAGGACCCACCTTGGGGCTGCAAGTCTCTTTCGCAGGAGACCGCAGCTGCTCGTGGCCATGATCCGGGGTCGAGCACTTGCGGTCTCTCTCATCTGTTCTCCCTGCGGTGAACGCTTGCGACTCCACAGCAAATAATTGACATGCTGTAAAACAAGCACAGTGGGCACGGGCTTTCTAGAAACCCCATCCATTGTGCTTGTACTGTACAACACAGCGAATACACACTGTATCCAAAATGCTGCAAATACTGATCGTAGGCCCACAGCCTAACCTGTTTCATACGTCAGCGATTCTGGTACGTTTGTGCTTTTTTTTTAAAAAAAATAAATATATATATATATATATATATATATATATATATATATATATATATATATATATATATATACGTACGTACCAGAATCACTGACATATGCAGACCCATTATAATGAATGGGTCTGCTCACACATCAGTGATATTTCACTGACTGTATCTCCGTGCGGCGTCTATTTTTTTTTTTTGTCCATTTTAAAAACATTTATTTTTGCAGGATCCACTTTTTTTAACACTGGAGCCTATGGAAAACAGATCCGTTAACAAATTGCTATTTAGTCATCCGTTTTTGTTCCATTTGTAAAGGATCCGTTTTGGGTTTTTTGCTCACTGGATCAGTTTTAAATGGAAGATAAAATAGCGATCCGTTAATGGATCCATTTTCCATGTAAAAAAAAAAAACGGATCCTGCAAAAATATATTTTTCAAAACTGACAAAGTTGTGTTTGCAGCACTTTTTTGCCAACTGATTGCTGCAGGATCTGATCTAATGGATGATTTCTGGACATGTGAACTCGGCCTAATATCTGTTGCAGATTCCCTCACATACTGTATATTGGGGGGGAAAAAATTACCTTAAAGAAATAAGGGTCCTCGCTGGGCTAAAAGTGGATGTTCGGAGAGTACCGCCGACAGACGTTATTATTGGTCCGTCTTGTAATGGACTCAACATTTTGTTTTATTGTTCTGCTCCTAAAACAGCAACTGAATGAATTAGCGCAGATGTTGATGGGAGCCTTATAAATCAGATGCAGCATCTTATCCGTTATTTTGAAGGGAGAAATGGTTCTGCCACAGAATCCAGCACATTTGATGGGAAGAATAAGCACCTGTGATACTAACCTTAGGGCGAGTTCATAACTTGGGTTGGTGAAACATTGACTGTGCTCTGATTGGTTGTTTTTTGCAATCACCAGTGAATAAGATAAGGAGACTAGCAGTCAGGCATGGTCAATATTTCAAGGACGTATGAAACCAGCCTTAGGCTGAAGTCTCACATCTGAATTATAGCGTCCATTTTTGGGAAAGATCGTGGGTGTACTGCCCCATACTAACCGCTTTGTATACGTACGTCTATGCAACACTTCAGATCAGTAGAGCCACAGTCGGGCTGAGTATTTCACTGAGCATGTACCATATAATACGAGTCTGTGAATTCAGACTAAAGGCCGCTTTACACACAACGACATTACTAACGAGATGTTGTTGGGGTCACGGAATTCTTGACGCACATCCGGCCTCATTAGCGACGCCGTTGCTTGTGACACGTACAAGCGACCGCTAACTATCAAAAATACTCACCTTACCGTTTGATTGTTGACACATCGTTCATTTCCCAAATGTCGTTGCTGGTGCTGGACGCAGGTTGTTCGTCGTTCCGGAGGCAGCACACATGGCTGTGTGACAGCCCAGAAACGACAAACAACACCGTACCCGTGTCCTCCGGCAACGAGGTGGGTGTGACTTTCATGTGGCTGCTCTCTACCCCTCCGCTTCTATTGGACGCCTGCCATGTGACGTAGTTGTGACACCGCACGAACTGCCCCCTTAGAAAAGAGGCTGTTTGCCTCCCACAGCGACGTCGTTAGGAAGGTAAGTTGGTGTGATGGGTACTAGCGATATTGTGCGCCACAGGCAGCGATTTGCCCGTGACGCACAAACGACGGGGGCAGGTGCTTTCACGAGCGATGTTGCTGCGTGTAAAGCCCCCTTTAGGCTGTGGTCAGATGGCTATAGAGTCTCTCATGCGAGCAAATCAGGCCGACTATGCTAATGACACCGATGAAGCTCTGATCTAGAAAATTGGATCACACTAAGCGTATACTCTGGAGGAGAGAATCAGAGCACACTGTCGGGAGACCGAGAACAAAATTTCTCCATTATGAGTGTTGGACTGCAATCGGATGTCATCTGACTGCAGTCCATTGAGTACCACGCACCCATAGACTTGAATGGTTGCACGCTGTCTTACATTTGCAGCATTCTGATCATTGTTGCCCCATAGAATACATTGGAGCAAGTGCTATGCAATAAATGGTACTTGTCTGAGTTATAAGGTGGTGTGAACCCTAAGATATGATAGCTGCGGCTAAACACCTCCGTTGGATTATCTTCCTGAGAACAAAAGGACGGGGTAGATGAAATCCAACATGTCCAATCCTTTATTAAAGTCCTGGAGTTTTCTGCTTTTATTCAGCTGTCCCTGTCTTTGTGAAACCAAAGCAAACTTTAGCTCATGCTTATAACAGCATTCACTGCTGATAAAAGTATACAATTGTATGATGATCGAGCGTACCCACCCTGTGTACATACCAAGATACTCTGGTAAAGGCCCCGTCACACTAAGCAACATCGCTAGCAACATCGCTGGTAACGAACAACTTTTGTGACGTTGCTAGCGATGTTGCTGTGTGTGACATCCAGCAACAACCTGGCCCCTGCTGTGAGGTCGTTGGTTGTTGCTGAATGTCCTGGGCCATTTTTTAGTTGTTGCTGTCCCGCTGTGAAGCACAGATCGCTGTGTGTGACAGCGAGACAGCAACAACTAATGTGCAGTGAGCAGGGAGCCAGCTTCTGCTGAGGCTGGTAACTAATGTAAACATCGGGTAACCAAGAAGCCCTGTCCTTGGTTACCCGATATTTACCTTTGATACCAGCCTCCTCCGCTCTCACTGTCAGAGCCGGCTCCTGCTCTGTGCACATTTAGCTGCAGCACACATCAGGCAATTAACCCGATGTGTGCTGTAACTAGGAGAGCAAGGAGCCAGCGCTCAGTGTGCGCTGCTCCCTGCTCTGTGCACATTTAGCTGCAGCACACATCGGGTTAATTAACCTGATGTGTGCTGTAACTAGGAGACTGGGGGCTGGTCACTGGTTGCTGGTGAGCTCACCAGCAACTCGTGTAGCCACGCTCCAGCGATCCCTGCCAGGTCAGGTTGCTGGTGGGATCGCTGGAGCGTCGCAGTGTGACAGCTCACCAGCAACCTCCTAGCAACTTACCAGCGATCCCTATCGTTGTTGGGATCGCTGGTAAGTTGCTTAGTGTGACTGGACCTTTAGCCTCACTCCTCAGAGGCTACTGGTGAGATCAATACCTTTTATCATCTTGCAACTTGTAGTATCTAATACATCACTTTGTGTTTCGTATGACTTTTATTTTGAAGTGTTGATATATATTTCATTCTGATTTGGGGTCTATAAGTGCTCCATGATAAAATTCAAATGCCAGTAGCCACCACTAGGGGGAGCTTACTCTACATGTACTGGCTGTCTGAATCTAAGCTGAGAGCTCCCCCTAGTGGTGGCTACAAGCAACCAGAATTTGATAGGGTTACAGCTGTTCATCGGAAAGCAGAATTATGAATATAGTTTGATAAACTATATGAGGAAAAGAAAAAAATAATTTGAGTGCACAGGTTGCAATTTGTCCTGTTCATATTTTAGCAGAATATATCAGCATACAAGTAAAAGGGAACCAGTCATCAGATATATGCATTAAGCAGAGCCCGGCTGCACCATTGTAGCCATGAATGTTTTACGCAAATGCCGCAATGTCTTTAGAGAGAACTTACTTTGAAAAGCTGGCCGGAAACGATGCGCCTTGGATGAGTAGTCTGTATCCAGTCCTCGGCTGGCGTCTTTATGCTCCTTTTGATGACCGATTCCTCCCTGTCAATCAAAGGGATCTGGGCACAAAGAAGCCGTCAGAGTAGTCATATGTGGCACACAATATCTGGCTTTTCAAGGTGTGTTTTCTCCAAAATGCCGCAGTGTTTGACTAAAACATACATAGCTACACTCTGGCTGCTGTGGCCTGACGACGAGATCCATTTCACTTATCAGAATGTATTAATGATGTGAGATCGGTGCTGCAGGAAGGAAACTAGATCGGAGGAGTCACCGATAGATCCCGGGTCCCAATGTGTTCAGGTATGAATGAAAATAATAACCTCTACTCTTCTTCACTTTACAGGAGTGCAGGGACAAGACCGCCACAAGGAAGGAAACCAGACCCTCTGTACCCACCCTCAGAGGTGAATCTCCTCTGCTCTGATGTTTAGGCTCATTTGCCGAAAGTGAAACTTATTAAAATGATCCAAGATGCCAGATACAGGCGATATAGTTTCCAAACTTATATTTTTTTTTTTCTATTTTTTTTTTTTTTTTAATTTCACACGTTCTCACCTCATTCTGGTCCAGTCCTGGACAGCCGATCTCGGGGACCAAACACAGAATTTATGCCCGAGTCTCAACCGATCATAAACACCGTATAGGGACTGAAGTGATACAGAATATCCACTGAATTGATATTAGCCAAACTTAGTGAGGCCACGTTAGTATTAAAAAAAAATAAATAAAATAAATATTAATAATTAACCCTTGCATAATGAAAGGATAAAGCACTTTCTATTTTATGGTTTAGCTTGTCAGTGAATGGAAACATTTTTGTTTCTAGTCAACGGTTGAAACGCCGTTCTCATGATATTCCACTTTGACATCTTAGGACTCAGAACAAGAGTGATCTCTTATACAGTGTAATAAATTTCATCCTATCAATTGGATAAGATTTATATCCTATGGCTAAAACAATGTTTTCACTGATTAACAGAATGCAAAGATATTGAAAATGGATGAGGATTAAAGCAAAGTATATTAGAAAGGTGCAGGACGTCTTATACCATGATTAAGTTTACTTAGCTTCCACTGGAAAAACCCTTTAAAGACCACTGATGTACCTTATTACACTGGTCACTGAGGGGCCATATTCCTTAGCCACTCCTTTTTATGTTTCGTTTTATGGCACCCCAATGACAGGTGAAAATGTAGCTGTTTATTATAGCCAACACCCTGCGGCAGTCACAATTGGTCAAGGCCCCTAGATGGTAAACAGGAGGGAAAGGCTTCAGTCTTTAACCCCATCGACACCATGCAATTATAGGTCCTGATAACTGCCATGGCCTCAGGCTACAGTGGCCTGTTAGATTCTGCTCACGGCAGAGTCTAAGGCTACTTTCACACATCCGGCTTGAGCCCTGCGGCTCAATCCGGCTGTGCAAGCTATGCAACGGAATGCGGTGAAAACACCGCATCCTTTGCATAAGTTTTTCCCATGCGGCCCGCCCAGTTTTTGCCGCTTGCGGCATGCTACTGAGCATGCGCAGTGGCAAAAACCGCATGCGGCGGCCGGATGCGGTATTTGCCGCATCGCGCCGCATCCGGCCGCCATAGGCATGCATTGAGAGATGCGCCGCATCGGCCGAATGCGGCGCGATGCGGTTTTTTTTTGCCGCACGAAAAAACGTGCCAGGCAACGTTCCATCCGGCCGCCGCATGCGGCAAAAACCGGATGGAACGCAAGGCCATGCGGCACAATGCGGCACTAATTAAAGTCTATGCAGGAAAATCGCAACCGGCAGCAA
Source organism: Anomaloglossus baeobatrachus (assembly GCF_048569485.1). NCBI lineage: Eukaryota > Metazoa > Chordata > Amphibia > Anura > Aromobatidae > Anomaloglossus > Anomaloglossus baeobatrachus. The sequence goes on along the minus strand of NC_134357.1, from coordinate 447,640,448 downwards.
AAAAAACCGGTTGCGATTTTCCTGCAAAGTGCCGGATTGTGCCGCAGAAGAAAAACCGGAGGTGTGAAAGTACCCTAATAGGCTGAGTCAGTGTAAGGCCATGAGCACACGTTGAGTATTTTGAGTTTTTTACCTCAATATTTGTAGCCAAAACCAGGAGTAGAACAATCCGAAGAAAAGTAGAATAGAAACACTGTGCCCACTCTTGGTTTTGGCTTACAAATAGTGATGTAAAATCGCAACCAAAAACTGAATGTGGCCTAAAACAATCAGGTCTCATGCATTACAGTGCATGAGATCAGCAACTAAAGTGAAAAAGATTAAGTATATAATAAAAAAAAAATACACAACTGGTATTGCGAGATCCAAAATTACCCAAACTGTAAGGGCGGCTTTGTACGTTGCAACATCGCACATGCGATGTCGGTGGGGTCAAATCGAACTGACGCGCTTCCGGCGTCACTTTCGAGATTGTAGTTTGTAAATGCTAGATGATACAATTAACGAGCGCAAAAGCGTCGTTATCGTATCATCGTTGCAGGCTCCGACTTTTTCATAATTATGCTGCAGCGACAGGTACGATGTAGTTCCTCGCTTTTGCGGCTGCACACATCGCTGTGTATAACGCCGCAGGAGCGAGGAATATCAGCTTACCTGCCGCTGGCGGCTATGCGGAAGGAAGGAGGTGGGCGGGATGTTTACATCCTGCTCATCGCCGCCGCTATTGGCCGCCTGCCGTGTGACGTCGCTATGACGCTGCACGACCCGCCCCTTAGGAAGGAGGCGGGTCGCCGGCCAGAGCGACGGTCGCAGGGCAGGTGAGTGCATGTGAAGCTGGCGTAGCGATAATTTTCGCTACGCCAGCTATCACAAGATATCGTACCTGCGACGGGGGCGGGGACTATCGCGTGCGACATCGCAGCATCGGCTTGCGATGTCGCGACGTGCAAAGCCCGCCTAAAACAGTTAAATTTATCACTTCAAAAAATGTAGAAAAAATATTTTTTCATCAAACTATTAAAGTGATTTTTGTATGTTGTACTGACCCAAAAAATTACGCCAAATCACTTATACTGCCTAAGGAACAGTGTAAAGAGAAAATGATTCAGAAATTGCTGTTATTTTCTTCATTCTGTATCCAAATAGTCTGAAAAAAAAATAATGTATGTACCCCCAAAATTTTTCCCAAAAAATGTTCAGCTCTCCCCACAAAATGAGCAGGGCAGATCAAAGTGCGCCGCCTGCGCAGGACCTCAGTGCCGGCGAGTGTGTATGACGTAGGACGTGTTATGCACTCCGGCTTCAGAAGAAGGAAGACCAAGATGGCCGAAAAAGGAGGTGCTGGTCCCGGAGAACGGCGCCACCCATCTGACTTGTGCACCGGAGCGACCTCCTAGGTGAGTATTATAAAGTGTTTTTTATGTTATATACAACAGCCCAGGGCGCTGGGTAGAAGAGCCCAGTGGTGGGGGCCGCAGATTATAGGCCCTAAAACTGGTGACTGGTTCCCTTTGAAGGGGTTGTCCACTAATTTTACATTCATTGACTATCCTTAGGATATATCATTAAAGTCTGATCGGTCGGGGTTCTAGATCTAGTTCAAAGTCTGATCGGTCCCGGCGGCAGCAGATAGCTGGGAATGCTCAGCTCCAGTGCTGCTCCGTCTTCTGATAGTGGCCGTGGCCAAGTACTGCACATCCGCCTCCTATTGATTAAATAGGAGGCGGATGTGCAGTCCTCTGCGACGGCCACTATCAGAAGATGGAGCTGAGTATTTCCAGCTGCCTGTTGCCACCGCCAGGACTGAGAACAGCTGATCGATGGGGGGGGGGGGGGGGGCTGGATCCCTGCCAATCAGACGTTGAAGACCTATCCAAAGGATAGGCCATCAATGTAAAAATAGTGGACAACCCTTTAAACTAGGCCCGTAACCCCCTTCCCCCTCCCCTGATTATACATTTTTAGCCAATTAAATTTAATACATTTTAACTTTTCTAACATCTTAAAAGGGCATTTGAAAATTATGCTGTCATATTAAAGACCAGTGGGAAGTGTTAACTATTGTGTGGTATGACTTTTTTGAAAATTGCTAGTTTCTCTAAATGTCAGATTTCATAAAATGCATTTACCACTAAGAGTACAATGTGTCACAAAAACTCCCCACAAATTTCAGAATTACTGTGCTACACCACTCACAAAAAGCTAGGGATATTTGGCTTTTGGGTGAAATCTATGGAAAATGTAAAAAGTTCATGCTACGGTGATATCTTATCCTTAAAGTAGGACATTTAAGTACAAGTATGGAATGGCAATTTCCTCATCACAAACAATTTATTGAAACAAAAGCTAAACAGTGGGTGGTTAGGGTTATGGTTTTAACCCTTATTGCCCTTTTGTTGATGCCTTACTTCTCTTGCTTTTCCCCTTAGTCTCTTACTATTTGTTCCTGGGAGTTTGCAATGTGTCTGAGTTTTGTTTTTCCCTGTCTGTCTTTATCTGTGTTACCATCCTGCCCCAATTTTAGTTCTGGACAGGAGACTAGTAAGGCATTGGACTCTGGCGTCTTCACCATTAGGAGTATTCTGGAGGTTAGGAATAGCCTAGGGTCCCCTATCCTGAGGAATAGTTTAGAAGCCCCCTTGTCCGTTGCTATCTTGCAGTCACATTGTGATAATTACCACTGACATTGACATCTTCAGCATAGTTGGTGGCCATGATTTCTGTTCAGTGTGAATCAACCTTCATCAGTGAAGAGCACTGGTCCCTCCTCCAGCAAGATGATAACACTTGTGCCTGGTTGTATGGTCGGGTACCCTTGGAGTTCCTCTACTTTTGCTTAGACTTGGGTGCCTCTCACCTCCCTTAAATGTGCCTGGAGTTGTGTGGCATTCATCATCCAGTTCCGAAGGGCATTGTTTACAATGAAGCGGTCATCAGTGTGAGATGTGACCAAAGTATGTCTACTTCTATCCCTTTCTATGACTCTTTCAGTTTCTTTGTAGCAATATGCCGATGACACTCTGACACTAAGCTCAGTGGCCACTTCTAACTGAAAACAACATCCTGCTTGAAGCCTCACAATGGTGCGGTACTGCTGATCAACTTCTAGGAGTCGTTTTGGACTCATGATGTCAAAATGTGAACAGCATGATGAGGACTGTTTAAATATAAATTCTACTTAAACCCAGAAATGTATTGGGCGATTCATGGATCAAACAACTGTTCTTAATTTTTTTCATTAAGCTCGTTGCTAGAGAAACATCAAAAAGTACTAAACAGTTGGACATGAGAAGTCAGAAGATTAGAGAAGAAGGTCACATTAAATTCACCTGAAAAGGTCTAAAAAGGGCATTTTAGGGTCATCCTGAAATTTCACCCGAAAGCCAAATATCCCTAACTTTTTTAATTAATCAACAGGAAGTGACTACCGTGGCTGCCGCTGACTTCCTGTTGATTGCTCCTGTGGTAGAAGGCGGGGAGAGAGAAGCCGATGGTGGCTGGACACAGAGCTCACATGACAAACCTTCACATGAGCCCTGACACCGGTGGAACTGCGCCAGCACTTGAGGGAAGTAGAAGCTTTTATTTTTATCGGGGGGAAATATGGAATGAGAAGGGGTCAAGCCCTTTAAGTGCTCTGGGTCTGACAGAGCACTTGCCGAGCAACATCCTCCTCATGTGGTTTTTCCAGCACTAGGCTCTTTAGGTGGATTGCCAGTTCACTGTGTGACGACAAGAGCCAGGTAAGGAAATCGGCAAACTGCGACAACAGCCAGACATTATTTACATTTCAAAGCCCTCCTGCCCAAATGTATTGGTTTTTTGGGGGGGGGGGTTGAAGAGTTGATCTCACTTCACTCTCAAGACCAAAAAGTGGTTAATGCCCCCAATTCCCGTATCTTGCTAGGTTACCTTCAGTTGAATATAGACAAGATGGGGCTGTGATACTCTTGTCATTCCGCAGTGGATCACTTCTTAGTCCGGCCATGCAGGTGCCAGGAGCCTCTATCTAGGTTACCTTAGAATGAATATAGACAAGATGGGGCTGTGATACTCTTGTCATTCCGCAGTGGTTCACTTCTTAGTCCGGCCATGCAGGTGCCAGGAGCCGAGGGCTTTACTCACCAGTGGAGGCTCATTTCACTATATGGCACATATTCGGTAAGTCACAATGCTCACGTGTCCCTCCCAGCCCCCCAAACCCAGAAACTCACACACCGCACAGGCAGAGGTAGCAGCAGTTTTGTGTTTGGTTTTTTTTGTTTTTTTTTATTTAGACTGATTGATTTGCGATTATATCTAAATCTAACCAAGCCGCTTTAACCCATTGACGGCCAAGACCAGGAATGACACTCTCGTCAAGTGGCAAAACCTGTCACACATCCCCCCCCCCCCCTCCCCCTCTCCGTTCTCCAGATCCCACCCACCGACCCAAAATATTAAAACATCTCCAATGTCACAAATACAAGTTTATAATAATAATTCTTAGTCAATATAATATAGTATATTCCAACAAAAAATAATTATAAATCAACATTGCACGGTCTTGCAAAAGAAAAAAAATCCTTTTTTTTTTTAAATGTATAATTTTTGGAAATGTGTGAAAAGGGAAGGAGGGGTGGTGGTAAAATAAATAATATATGTATAATCTATATGAAAAGCATACACGCAAGCACTCATAGCAACCCTTTTATCCCCCCCCCCCCCCAAAATAGAATAATAAAACGATATTTATAGATCCTGGAAGAATAAAACCACAATAAAAATTTGCTTCCAGCTTTTGCATTGTTTCTGAAATGTTATGCCCCAGGACTCCATGGGTTCGCTTTGGTTGTGGAGCCATTAAGTTGATGTCTGCACTACAAGTCCCAGCCAGTTTTGCAGGAAGCCCGGCTCTAGGATGGTCAGGCCTGCTCTGCGCCCTGCGGTTTTCAGGAACCTCTCATTAGACACACATCCTTCCTCCCCCTCGCTGTCTGGGGGAGCACTGGGAGGGAGGGGGGAGATTTTACTGGCTACAGGAAAAAAAAATGTGCAAAGGGGAAATGGTTATAAATAGAGTTGGAACAGCAGATACAGCGGCCGTGGCCATCTTGGGCACCCCTCCCCCTCTTAGTCCCCATTTGATCTTCCTTAAATAAGAGTATAATCTTCAGCACGTGGTCAGCCAGCTGCATCTAACAAGGAGCTGGTAATATAATTATTATGTAATTATGGGGGAAGGGCTGAGAAGGAGCCAACTCCCCAGGGCGACGATTTTGGTTCCTTTCTTGTGTACACGGAGCTCCCTGTGCTGTACCCGCGGGGAGCTCAGTTCACCAGCCTATATGCTCTGTTACATACTGGACCCTTCTTGTAAGGACTATGTGGGGGCGGATCATGGCGCCTGCACGCAAAAGATATATATTTTTTTGCTTCACAAGTCCAAAGGAAGCAGCTGTCTAACCAAAACTTGAGCCAAAGTGCTAATGGCTGGTGGTGGTGGCACCGTGTCTTGGGACAGGGGAGGGGGGGGAACCTCATACACTGATTGTGTTCAGCAATTACAAAATATTACAAACCTTAGCTTTGCAAAAAAAAAAAAAAAAAAAGTATCTGCTTGTGAAACCAGCAGCGAGGGGGCAGGTGGCATGCACGGAGGGGTGCAGGGTAGAGTGATGGTAGTATTTCGGATGTCAAAAAATAAACAAAACTTGTCATCTTGCTGGGCCGGTCTGATGCTGCCCCTACCACCACTGGAGGCCTGTGTCACGGACCTGAGATGACAGACGGAGGAGATGGGACTGTACATTGTGGACAATACGGGTGGAAGGGCGAGTTAATCACCTTTCCTGTATTCCACTGAGGACGGCGGAGCTGTTACTTAACCGTTTCCTGCCAAAGCGACAAAAAAAAAAAAAGTGAGGACAAAAAAAACGCCTGAATGCTGTCTGATGGGATACGTGGATCCTTAAAGATTACATGACCAGCCCCACTTCAGTAATATCACATTGGTGTAAAGGGGGGGGATGGGTTTTTATCCTCACCCACCCCCCTTAATGAGACTAATCTTACTCTATTCACCCCATCACTTATTTCCTAGGGGATCCCATCGTATGCTCCCCTTACACCTACGCTATCCACGTAAACTCCTTAATTGGTCCCCGGCTGACGTCCGGCGTACAGTCCTCGATCTCATCGTCCTCTAGTATGACGTCGTCCTGCGAGGTCTCCGCCTCATCTTTCCACTTGATGTCTTCCTCCTCATCCCCGCCCATATCTTCATCCACTTTCAGCTCGTCCACATCTTCCAGATAGTGCCCTTCTCCTGAGTACATGGCGTCTGGGGAGTGGTTCCCCCGGGGCACCCCACGGCCTGCACAGTCCACACACACCCCGTGTCTCCGGGAGCCATGTTTGATGCCCACGCTGGCTGCGGACATGAAGACCCGATTGCACACCTTACATACGTATTTCTTGTCTTTACTGTGGACCTGGGAAGAAGGGAGACATTGAAAAACGTAGATTTAGTAACGCCCCAATAACATTTACATGTTGCGCTTGCTATAAATATGATCATGTGCCCTCATAGACAGATGGGTGTGTGCCCCTGGAGGAAGAGCGCCGAAGACGCAGTCCCCGGGGCTGGCTCTGGTTACATGTGAACGAGACGTGGCTCAGTCGGAGGAAGAGACAGATGGTTGTGCAATTATATGACAGCAGAGGACACTCTAAGAAGGAGCCGACACTGCTGTCATAGCAACCGCGAGACCGGGCTCTGTAATGAGTCTGGAGAAGTGGCACCGGGGCCGTGTCCCTGAGACTGGGCCAGGGAAGGGTTAACAGCAGCAGACAGCGGCAGCCATCTACAGGAAGAGCTCAGACCAGACATGGAAAAACTTGGAAACTACAGCACCATCCGCAGATTGGGGAGCACCCAACAGGACCCTCCGCTCCTGCCAATAAGACACTGGAAGACATGCTCACCTACTGTGGCCCAAATCAAACCTGTCCATGACAGAAGACGTTCGACTACAGTCTGGATCAAGATGTCTACAAAATCATATTGCCACTAGTGCTTCATACATGGACGTGGATTGCATCCCAATACGCTTTATTAAAGGTGTGCTCTACGAATAGCATCAAGGGACCATTCTGACAAAGATAGATTTTCCAGCCATTTTCACCTATAGACCTGGCAGTATGTGTTCCATTTCCCTGCAGCGCCACCACAGGATAAATGAAGCATTACACAGTGCCTCTTTACATCAAGCGGCTGTCAGTGTAATACAAAACAGGACAAGTTCTCCAGAGCAAGAGACCCTCTTTATAATCTGTTAAAGGGAATCTGACCCCCCCCCTCCCCATCAGAGCACCATGATGTAGGGGCAGAGACCCTGATGGCAGTGATATGTCACTTACTGGGCTGCTTGCTGCAGTTTTGATTAAAATATCTTATTTGCTGCAAATCTATCAGTTTTTTTTTTGTTTTTTTTTTAAATGTTGCACTCTATTACCCCGCCCACTTCACTGATTGGCAACTTTCTGCCTATGCACTGTGTACACAGAAAGTTGCAAAATAAGTGGTGGTGGGCGTGGTTGACTACATGGTTTACTAGTCCTCTAGTTATGATATTTTGGTGAAAAAAAAAACTAATTTTATCAAAACTACAGCAAGTAGCCCAGTAAGCGAAATCACTAGAATCAGGTTTTCAGTCTCTACTTATGAGGTCCTTTACTTTAGGTAGCTAATACAGAGCTACCCTCCAATATTCTTTATTTATTAATATCGGCCTCTACAAAAAAAAAAAAAAAAAAAATATAAAATATATATATAAAATATAATATACATACACACTGGCTGACTTGCCAATATATCAAAGGGGAACTCTTCTGCCAAGTGTTGCGGGGGACTTACATATATTACTGTTAACTTTGTCTAATTACAATATATAATATTAAATACGCCTAGCGCTTCCTGTTCCTATGCTATGTATATACGGTGACTAAGACATCAGTGTACTGATAAAGAATATTTATTACGCACAATACAAATCTACAGTAAATATTCTATTAAATACCACACTAAGGCTATGTGCCCACGTTGCGTTGTCCCTGCAGAAATTTCTGCAGTGATTTGAACAGCACACGTACGCTTCAAATCACTGCAGAAACACTGCGTACTGAAAAGCCGATTTCATGCGCTCTGGATGCAGCCCCTCCCATAGACAGAGCGGGGGCTGCATGCAAAGCGCATAAAAGAAGTGACATGTTGCTTTTTAGAACGCAGCGATTTGGCAGCATACAAATCGCTACGTTCTAAAACGAAACATGCACTTGGATTATGAACAATCTTCATAGATTGTGCTGGGGACGCAGGAGGCATGCAGTTACGCTGGGGTGCAGAACGCAGCGTAACTGCATGCAATACGCACACGTGGGCACAGAGCCTAATACAAATCTACCATAATAGCCCACAATACTCAAACCCACAATTATATGATATTTCCTACCCACATAACCATATAAACCCATAACACAACCATATAAATCCTTCCTTCCTATCTAAACTTTCCCTGTAACTATTAGGGCAAAGGAAAAGAGGGCTGGATGCTCAGTCTGATTGGAGTGGCTCGGTTCTTCCTTGTGGACGCTCTTTCTTAAGGCCCCTTTACACACTGCAACATTGCTAGCGATATCGCTGTAACGTCACCGTTTTTGTGACGTAATAGCAACCTCCCCAGCGACATTGCAGTGTGTGGCACGCATCAGCAACCTGCCCCCCGCTGTGAGGTCGCTGATTGCTACAAATCTTTCAGGAACATTTTGTGGTCCTTTGTGTCCCGCTGCGCAGCATGTATCTGTGTGTTGGACACTGTTACAACGACTTTGTTAGCGACTTAGAACCCAGTCCAGAGGCGTGCTATAGCGTCCCCTTTCCCGCCCCCTCACCTCCGATTGGTGGTCGCTGTTGCGTTCTGATTGGCGGCTTTCACTGAAAAGAAGGCAACTTTAGCGCTTCCGTCCTTCCGACTTTTGCCAATCTTTCCATGCTCGGGGTCGCCAATAAGAACGCACTAGCGATCACCATTCGGAGCTGAGGGGGGCGTGTAAAAAGGACACCTAGGTGGCTTCTGCGCCAAACACCACGCCCCTAACATAGGTGTGAGTTGTCAAATAGCTGCTGTGTGACACGTCCCCAACGACCAGCGAGGTCGTTCTGCAGGTTCGTGTCGTTGGCCAGATCTGCCTGTTTGACAGCTCACCAGGGACTGTTTAGAGACTTTCCAGCGATCCCGGCCAGGTCGGATCGCTAGAAAGTCTGAGTGTGAAATGGGGCCTTTAGGCCTCTTGGAAAACCTCAGGACCACTTGTTCTCTTCTCCATGGATCAACAAAACCACTCTTCTTTTAAACCCAATACTGTCCTCCTCCCACAAATAATCTTACAGGGGCACTGGATAACATTAACAATGGGGTTTGTGTTGTTTTCTACACTACAGAAATATCGGGACAATGGGGACTTGTTTTCTGTAAACATTGGGGCAAACAAAGGGGCAAACATTGGGACAATGGGGACTTGTTTTCAGTAAATTAATAACAAACATTGAGTTTATTTCCCACTGGAATCCTCAGATACACACAGATATTTAGTGTGTATGTTTTTTTATATATATATTATATATATATAATATATAATTCACACATTATATATATATATAATATATATATATATAATTATAAAAAAAAATATATATATATTATATTATATGCACGCACGCACGCACACCGGGCCAGGAGGCAAGGGGGGCCCATCCTGGCTGGTTAATACTGAGGGCAATCTATCTCGTTGTCCGGAACTTGGGGCGCCTTGGCCAGATTGCCATCATGGCAAGTAGTGTGCCGGGCAGGGAGCGATCCTGCACCACCGCACAGTGCAGGCAGCGGAGCGCAGGAAGCTGTCTTCTGCCCGGCACTTTCTCAGTGACACAGTTGCACACACCTGTGTCATCTGAAAAGTTCCCGGCCGGAGAAGGTGCGGTGCAGCAAGGGCCTGTACGGAGAGGTGAGTCATGACATTTTTTCTCCCTAATAGATTGAGGAGGGGAGAATAAGGAGGGGGAGGATTGGGATCAGAGTAAGGGGTGCTTCACACACAGCGAGCTCACTGCCGAGATCGCTGCTGAGTCACGCTTTTTGTGACGCAGCAGTGACCTCATTAGCAATCTCGCTGTGTGTGACACTGAGCAGCGATCTGGCCCCTGCTGCGAGATCGCTGCTCGTTACACACAGCCCTGGTTCGTTTTCTTCAAAGGCGCTCTCCCACTGTGACACACAGATCGCTGTGTGTGACAGCGAGAGAGCGACAAATGAAGCGAGCAGGGAGCAGGAGCCGGCGTCTGACAGCTGAGGTAAGCTTGTAACCAAGATAAACATCGGGTAACCAAGGTGGTTACCCGATATTTACCTTAGTTACCAGCCTCTGCAGCTCTCACGCTGCCTGTGCTGCCGGCTCCGGCTCTCTGCACATGTAGCTGCTGTACACATCGGGTTAATTAACCCGATGTGTACAGCAGCTAGGAGAGCAAGGAGCCAGCGCTCAGTGTGCGCGGCTCCCTGCTCTCTGCACACACAGCTAAGCGGTGTGCGCTGGTAACTAATGTAAACATCGGGTAACCATACCCGATGTTTACCTTAGTTACCAGTCTCCGCAGCTTCCAGACGGCGGCTCCGTGCAAGCGCAGCGTCGCTTGCACGTCGCTGCTGGCTGGGGGCTGTTCACTGGTCGCTGGTGAGATCTGCCTGTTTGACAGCTCACCAGCGACCATGTAGCGATGCAGCAGTGATCCTGACCAGGTCAGATCGCTGGTCGGATCGCTGCTGCATCGCTAAGTGTGAAGGTACCCTAAGGTGTGGAAGAGAGGTTCAGGACCTTATGATGAACAGATGGGGGGGGAATTCTTAGTCCATCCTCAGCAGGGGGCAGATTTTCTTGGCCATTTCTTTAAGGCAGCCATCAAGGAGTGTCCGGCTCTGTAGACCTGAGGGAGTCACGGTATCATATTATTCATTAACTCGTCCCTCGAATCTATGTCTTCCGGACGCCGTTGTTAGGGCGGCCATCTCCACCCAATGTGTGAATGATTGACCCATAACTTGCAGAATTAAATACTTTTCTCTTCACTGGTTTGTCTTAAAGGGGAAGTGTCCCACTAATTTTCACTTCATTTATCCTTGCGCTATAAAAGAAAACCTTGTTAGTCTCCGATGCTTTTGCAATTCAATATAAATTTAGTGACAACCATGGCACATGGACACCGCTAAGCTTTATCCATGTACAGTGAAGGAATTATTGGAGCCCTTGCTGGTTTTATAAGTTTGCCCATTGACAAAGATATAAACTGTCTATAATTGTAAGCGTAGGCTAATTTTAACAGTGATAGATAGAATATCAAAAATAAAATCCAGGAAATCACATTGTATAAAATTATATAAATTTATTTGCATTTTGCAGAGAAAAATAAGTATTTGATCCCTCTGGCAAACAAGACTTAATACTTGTTGGCAAAACCCTTGTTGTCTAGCACAGCAGTCAGACGTTTTTGTAGTTGATGATGAGGTTTGCGCACATGTTAGGAGGAATTTTACCCTACTCCTCTTTGCAGATCATCTCTACATCGTTAAGATTTTGAGTCTGTCGCTTGGCAACTCGGAGCTTCAGCTCTCTCCATACATTTCTATGGGATCAAGGTCTGGAGACTGGCTAGGCCGCTCCATGACCCCCTAATGTGCTTCTTTTTGAGCCAGTCCTTTGTTGCCTTTGCTGTATGTTTTGGGTCATTGTCATGCTGGAAGACCCAGCCACGACCCATTTTTAATGTCCTGGTGGAGGGAAGGAGGTTGTCACTCAGGATTTTACTGTACATGGCTCCAAACATTGTCCCATTGATGTGGTAAAGTAGTCCTGTGCCCTTAGCAGATAAACACCCCCAAAACATGTTTCCACCTCCATGCTCGACATTAAGGATGGTATTCTTTGGGGCATAGACAGCATTTTCTTCCTTCAAACACTGTGAGTTGAGTTAATGCCAAAGAGCTCAATTTTATCTCATCTGTCCACAGCACCTTCTCCCATTCACTCTCAGAATCATCCAGATGTTCATTGGCATACTTCAGATGGGCCTGCACATGTGCCTTCTTGAGCAGTGGGACTTTGCGGGCACTATAGGATTTTAAGCCATTACGGCATAATGTGTTACCAATGGTTTTCTTGGTGACAGTGGTCCCAGCTGCCTTGGGATCATTAACAAGTCCCCCCACCCCGTGTAGTTCTAGGCTGATCTCTCACCTTCCTCATGATCCTGGATACCCCACAAGGGGAGATTTTGCATGGAGCCCCAGATCGATGTCGATTAACACTCATTTTGTATTTCTTCCATTTTCTTACTATTGCACCAACAGTTGTCTCCTTCTCACCCAGCGTCTTACTTCTGGTTTTGGAGCCCATTCCAGCCTTCTGCAGGTCTATGATCTTGTCCCTGACATCCTTAGAAAGCTCAAGCTCATGCCCATGTTGTAGAGGTTAGAGTCTGACTAATTGAGTGTGGACAGGAGTCTTTTATACAGGTGACAATTTATGACAGCCGTCTTTAATGCAGGTAATGAGTTGATTAGGAGCGCCTAAGTGTTTGTAGGAGCCAGAACTCTTAATGGTTGGTAGGGGATCAAATACTTATTTCTCTCTGCAAAATGAAAAATAAATTTATACACTGTGATTTTCTGGATTTTATTTTGGATATTCTCTCACTGTTAAAATTAATCTACCCTTAAAATTATAGACTGTTCATGTTTTTGTCAGTGGGCAAACTTACAATATCAGCAAGGGATTAAATAATAATTTTCTTCACTGTCTGCCCAGCCAGGCCCAGGTACAACATGTGAATACTTCTTGGTACAGGTACTTCTCTCATCTTGTCACTTACATGACATTATTCCCACATTTTATGTGAAAACAATATGGAGCAAAATGTTATACCCCCACCACTGGAACAATTAGCACCATATGGTCTCATGACTGAGGATCGCAGCTTGAGGACCCATAGACTATAGAGAGGCACTATAGACTAATAACACAGGATCAATGAAAGACCTACTCCAGATAGACTATGTATTTAAGCCTCATTCTTATTATAGCAGAATATGGCGGTCTTATATGAGTTTTATTATTGTATATGGTAATTTAACATTGTTGGTCAGAGATGTGCAAAAAAAATTTTTTATGGTAATCTGGATCAGAGCCCTGCAAACCTTCTACTACCTGTATAGCCGGGGCTTCTAAATAGTAGGGCCGGGGTGATATCATGGATATGTCACACCACAGTGATGATGCTACACCAGTATTACCGGCAGGTAGGAGGATCTTCGCAGGGCTCTGGTCCAGAATCCTACATCTTGTTGCTCAACTCAATTCTTGGTGCATGAAAACGGCCCTTCAGATAACCCCCTTATGAAGGCTCACTCCCATCAATACGTGTAATATCTTTTCTCACTGGAGATATAGTAATCTGCACATCATAGTTACATAGGTTAAATAGGTCCACCTAGTTCAACCTTCCTCCACCAATTATACATTTTGTCCCCAAGTCATTTATAACCAACAATGTTGTATACTGATGAAATCATCCAGCCCTTTTTTAAAAGCTGCTATAGTTTCTGCCATTACTACCTCTTGTGGTAGGGCATTCCACAGTCTGACTGCTCTAACTGTAAAGAACCCTTTCCTATTTAGGTGTCGGAATCGCTTTTCTTCCACTCGCAGTGAGTGCCCCCTGGTCCTTAGTATTGTCTTTGGGAGGAATACGTCATGTGCCAGTCCTTTATATTGACCACACTTTTATTTAATTTATACATATACATGAGATCTCCTCTGAGACATCTTTTTGCTAAGCTAAACAAATCCAAATCAAGTAGACATGAGCGAATATATTCAAGTGGAATTTAATTCTACTCGAATTTTACCAAAAGCAGATTTGTCAACATGCAAATTTTTCTGTTAATCGCTTCTGCATGGATTCAGCAAAATGATGACTGCTTTCTACCTTTTTTGAACCCCAAAAGGGCCAAAAATAGGAAAAAATACATTATATATACAGTACAGACCAAAGGTTTGGATACATCTTCATATTCAAAGAGTTTTCTTTATTTTCATGACTCTGAAAATTGTAAATTCACATTAAAGGCATCAAAACTATGAATTAACACACGTGGAATGAAATACTTAACAAAAAAGTGTGAAACAACTGAAAGTATGTCTTATATTCTAGGTTCTTCAAAGTAGCCACCTTTTGCTTTGATTACTGCTTTGCACTCTCTTGGCATTCTCTTGAGCTTCAAGAGGTAGTCACCAGAAATTGTTTTCACTTCACAAGTGTGCCCTGTCAGGTTTAATAAGTGGGATTTCTTGCCTTATAAATGGGGTTGGGACCATCAGTTGTGCTGTGCAGAAGACTGGTGGATACACAGCTGATAGTCCTACTGAATAGACTGTTAGAATTTGTATTATGGTAAAAAAAAAAAAAGCAGCCGAGTAAAGAAAAACAAGTGGCTATCATTATTTTAAGAAATGAAGGTCAGTCAGTCTGAAAAATTGGGAAAACTTTGAAAGTGTCCCCAAGTGCAGTGGCAAAAACCATCAAACGCTACAAAGAAACTGGCTCACATGAGGACCTCCCCAGGAAAGGAAGACCAAGAGTCACCTGTGCTGCGGAGGATAAGTTTATCAGAGTCACCAGCCTCAGAAATCGCGGGTTAACAGCAGCTCAGATTAAAGACCAGGTCAATGCCATACAGAGTTCTAGCAGCAGACACATCTCTAGAACAACTGTTAAGAGGAGACTTTGTGCAGCAGGTCTTCATGGTAAAATAGCTGCTAGGAAACCACTGCTAAGGACAGGCAACAAGCAGAAGAGACTTGTTTGGGCTAAAGAACACAAAGAATGGACATTAGACCAGTGGAAATCTGTGCTTTGGTCTGAGGAGTCCAAATGTGAAATCTTTGGATCCAACCACAGTGTCTTTATGCGACGCAGAAAAGGTGAACGGATGGACTCTACATGCCTGATTCCCACTGTGAAGTATGGAGGAGGAGGTGTGATGGTGTGGGGTGCTTTGCTGGTGACACTGTTGGGGATTTATTCAAAATTGAAGACAGACTGAACCAGCATGGCTACCACAGCATCTTGCAGCGGCATGCTATTCCATCCGGTTTGCGTTTAGTTGGACCATCATTTATTTTTCAACAGGACAATGACCCCTCCAAGCTCTGTAAGGGCTATTTGACTAAGAAGGAGAGTTATGGGGTGCTACGCCAGATGACCTGGCCTCCACAGTCACCAGACCTGAACCCAATCGAGATGGTTTGGGGTAAGCTGGACCGCAGAGTGAAGGCAAAAGGGCCAACAAGTGCTAAGCATCTCTGGGAACGCCTTCAAGACTGTTGGAAGACCATTTCCGGTGACTACCTCTTGAAGCTTGTCAAGAGAATGCCAAGAATGTGCAAAGCAGTAATCAAAGCAAAAGGTGGCTACTTTGAAGAACCTAGAATATAAGACATATTTGAGTTATGAAAATAAAGAAAAAACTCTTTGAATGAGGTGTGTGCAAACTTTTGGTCTGTACTGTATATATTATATAAAACGTATACTCACCTTGCTGCTCATCTCTCCAGTCCCTCAGCTCCTCACTGTCACCCGTCCAGTCCGCCCAGCCATCTCTCTGGTCCCTTTGGTCCTCACATTCACCCGTCCAGTCTGCCTTATCTCTCTGGGCCCTCCGGCCCCCCACTGTCACCCGTCCAGTCCGCTCACTCATCTCTCAGCTCCTCACTGTCACCTGTCCAGTCCGCTCACCTCTCCGGTCTCTCTGCTTCTCACTATCAGGCCTAAGCCACACGGCGAGAAAAACAGTGCGAGTGGAGTGCGATAAAACATCGCATTCCCCTCGGACCAATTCTAGCCTGTGTGTCAGCACACATGAGCTATTATTTTCTCAGCCCTAATCGGACCGAGAAAACAATCGCAGCATGCTGCGATTGTAAGCTGAGACTCTTTCTCTCGCACCCATTCAAGTGAATGGGGCGAGAGAAAAAAAAAAAAAAAAAAAAAAAAAAAAAAAAAAAAAAAATCGCACTGCACTCGCGGTACACCGGTGTACTGCCAGTGCAGTGCGAGAATGGCAATAGCTGACTACGCAGGGGAGAGGGAGAGAAATCCCTCCCTTCCCTCCTGAGTGCCGGCACGCCCCCCGCAGCTGAGGTCTGCTCGCACGAACGGACCTCAGTTGCAAGGACACGCATGACACTCGGCTCTGCTGTACTGCCAGCACGAGCCGAGTGTCATGCAAGTGGATCGCAGTAGTCCCCGTGTGGCCCCAGCCTCACCGGCACAGTCAGTCAACTTATCTCCTCACTGTCACCCGTCAAGTCCACCCCTTATCTCTCCGGTCCCTCTGCTCCTCATAGTCACCCGTCCAGTCCGCACCATCATCTCTCTGGTCCCTCCGCTCCACACTGTCACCCATCCAATCCGCTCATCTCTCCGGTCTCTCACTATTACCGGCACAGTCCGTCAGCTCATCTCTTTGGTCCCTCTGCTCCTCACTGTCACCTACACAGTCCACCCTCTCATCTCTCCGTTATCTCCGCTCCTCACTGTCACCTGTCCAGTCCACGTGCTTTCCAGGCCCTCCACTCCTCACAATCACCTGTCCAGTCCTCATCACATCTTCTGTGCACACAAGGTCACAGTATATTATATTTAGCAGACCTCATCAGATCTGGAAGTCTCAGCCTAGTGGCGATTTCAGCATTGGCGATGGGGGCAATCAGTAAATGTGACAAGGACTGGACAGGTCATCGGTTAGGAGCATAGGGGCCAGAATATAAGAAGGTTTTCATTTTTTTTTTTTTTTTTTACATATTTCCTTTATTATCCTCTAGAGTCTAATACCACAGAGGATAATAAAGGACATTACATTAATGGACAATAACTTTCTTTGTCGCTCCATTGGGAGACCCAGCCAATTGGGTGTATAGGCTATGCCTCCGGAGGCCGCACAAAGTATTACACTTAAAAGTGTTAAGCCCCTCCCCTTCTGCCTATACACCCCCCGTGCTCCCACGGGCTCCTCAGTTTTTTGCTTTGTGCGAAGGAGGTCAGACATGCACGCACAGCTCCAGAGAGTGGTCAGCAGCAGCTGCTGACCATGTCGGATGGAAGAAAAGTGGGCCCATATAGAGCCCCCAGCATGCTCCCTTCTCACCCCACTCTTGTCGGCGGTGTTGTAAGGTTGAGGTATCCATTGCGGGTACGGAGGCTGGAGCCCACATGCTGTTTTCCTTCCCCATCCCCCTCAGGGCTCTGGTGGAAGTGGGATCCTATCGGTCTCCAGGCACTGAGACCGTGCTTCATCCACAACTCCTGTGGAGCCTGCTGGATAGGAGCCGGGTATCGTTCAGGGACATGGCCCTGCTACTTGGAGGTACTCTGTATCCCGGTGGGGACCGCGCACAGCAACACCAGCTTTGCTGGGTGTGCTAGTGCACCGAGGACCGCGGCGCTGACCGGGTTAATATGTGCCATTACACACTCAGCGTTGCTGAGTGTGTTTATGTATAGGGACTGCCGCACTGACCGCCGCTGCCATGGAAACACTGCGGCGCGGCTGGGACTTGTAGTGCGCCGGGGACTTCCACGCCGGCCGCGCTTTTACGGCGGCCGCGTTTATTACTAGAGTCCCCGGCTTTTTGCGGCCTATTTCCCTTTCCTCCCACCCCCAGCCCTGACAGGCAGGGGAAGGGCGGGACGCTGCACAGAACGAGCAGCACTGAGGGCTGGAGCATGCTTTGCATACTCCACCCCCCTCACTGTGCACAGTGCGGGCACCAGTTCCCGCACTTTCTGGGTCACGCCCACGGCTCCCTCCTCTCCTCAGGACGCCGGCAGCCATTCCTGTCAGCTCCTCGGACGCTGCAGAGGGGGACAAAGTCTGGGAGACCCAGGCAGGGATTCTGGTGGCCTCACAACCGCTTTAAGCGGGTGGTAAGCAGCACCTGTGGTGCTAGCCCCATTGTGCAGTAGTGTAACATTATATGTTTATTTAACACTGTATGGTGCACAGTTGATTTCTGGCTATATACCCTATTGTGTTGCTCAGGGAAGATAATAGCATGGCGCCCACGAAAGGCAGGGGTGCCAAAACACAGGCTTATTATGTTGCCTGCGCCGCATGTACGACCCCGCTACCGGCAGGTTCCACTGACCCTCATTGTGTGCACTGTTCGGCCCTTGTGGCACTTACTCAGCCAGAGCCTCTGCTAGGGGGGGCCCAGGGGGAGCCACCTGCTAACACTGTTCAGGTGACGGGGACGGAGTTTGCAAAACTCTCTGAGACTATGGCTAAGATACTAGAAGCCTTGCAGTCCAGGCCGGTATCCCAGCACAGGGACTCTGTTGAATCTTTGTTCCCTGGCCCACCTCAGCTGGACCAACAATGTCCTCCCGGGGTATCTCATGGATCCTAGGCTGAGGGTTCTGACACAGACCCCAGCCCCAGACCGACTAAGCGAGCTCGCTTAGATTTTCCCTCAACATAATCATGTTGTGCAGGGTCTCAGAGGGGGGAATCTCTGGTTGATGATGCGGAGACAGCTGATCAGGATTCTGATCCTGAGGCCGCTCTCAATCTTGATACTCCGGACGGGGATGCCATAGTGAACGACCTTATTGCGTCCATCAATCGTATGTTGGATATTTCTCCCTCAGCTCCTCCGGTGGAGGAGTCAGCTTCTCAGCAGGAGAAATTCCGTTTCAGGTTTCCCAAGCGTACACCGAGTATGTTTCTGGACCACTCTGATTTCAGAGAGGCAGTCCAGAATCACCATGCTTGTCCAGATAAGCGTTTTTCTAAGCGCCTTAAGGATACACGTTATCCTTTTCCCCCTGACGTGGTCAAAAGTTGGGCTCAGTGTCCCAAAGTGGATCCTCCAATCTCCAGACTGGCAGCTAGATCCATACTTGCAGTGGAAGATGGGGCTTCACTCAAAGATGCCACTGACAGGCAGATGGAGCTCTGGTTGAAATCCATCTATGAAGCTATCGGCGCTTCTTTTGCCCCAGCATTCGCAGCCGTATGGGCGCTACAAGCTATCTCAGCAGGTCAAGCGCAAATTGACGCAGCCACACGCACGTCCGCGCCACAGGTGGTGTCCATAACCACTCAGACGTCGGCATTTGCGTCTTACGCTATTAATGCTGTCCTGGACTCTGCGAGCCTTACGGCGGTTGCAGCCGCCAATTCGGTGGTACTCCGCAGGGCCTTGTGGCTACGGGAATGGAAGGCAGATTCTGTTTCCAAAAAGCGCTTAACCAGTTTGCCAATTTCTGGCGACCGATTGTTTGGCGAGCGTTTGGATGAAATCATCAAACAATCCAAGGGAAAGGATACATCCTTACCCCAGCCCAAACCGAACATACCCCAACAGAGGAAGGGGCAGTCGAGGTTTCGGTCCTTTCGGGGCGCGGGCAGGTCCCAATTCTCCTCGTCCAAAGGGCCTCAGAAAGATCAAAGGAACTCTGATGCATGGCGGTCTAAGTCACGTCCTAAAAAGACCACCGGAGGTGCCGCTACCAAAGCGGCTTCCTCATGACTTTCGGCCTCCTCACTCCGCATCCTCGGTCGGTGGCAGGCTCTCCCGCTTTTGCGACACCTGGCTGCCACGGGTAAAAGACCGTTGGGTGAGAGACATTCTGTCTCACGGTTACAAGATAGAGTTCACCTCTCGTCCCCCGACTCGATTCTTCAGGTCATCCCCGCCTCCCGAGCGAGCCGAGGCTCTACTGCAGGCGCTGGGCACTCTGAAGGCAGAAGGAGTGGTGGTCCCTGTTCCTCTTCAGCAACAGGGCCACGGTTTTTACTCCAGCTTGTTTGTGGTCCCAAAGAAGGACGGGTCTTTCCGACCTGTCCTGGACCTGAAACTTCTCAACAAACACGTAAAGACCAGGCGGTTCCGGATGGAATCCCTCCGCTCCGTCATCGCCTCAATGTCCCAGGGAGATTTCCTTGCATCGATCGATATCAAAGATGCTTATCTCCACGTACCGATTGCTCCAGAGCACCAGCGCTTCTTGCGCTTCGCCATAGAAAACGAACACCTGCAGTTCGTGGCACTGCCGTTCGGCCTGGCAACGGCCCCACGGGTTTTCACCAAGGTTATGGCTACTGTAGTAGCGGTCCTCCACTCTCAGGGTCACTCGGTGATCCCGTACTTGGACGATCTGTTGATCAAGGCACCCTCTCTAGAGGCATGCCAACACAGCCTCGACGCTACCCTGGAGACTCTCCAGAGTTTCGGGTGGATCATCAATTTTCCAAAGTCAAATCTGACACCGGCCCAATCGCTGACATACCTTGGCATGGAGTTTCATACCCTCTCAGCGATAGTGAAGCTTCCGCTGATCAAGCAGCGGTCACTACAGACAGGGGTACAATCTCTCCTTCAAGGTCAGTCACACACCTTGAGGCGCCTCATGCACTTCCTGGGGAAGATGGTGGCAGCAATGGAGGCAGTTCCTTTCGCGCAGTTTCACCTGCGTCCTCTTCAATGGGACATCCTACGCAAATGGGACAGGAAGCCGACGTCCCTCGACAGGAACGTCTCCCTCTCTCAGGCGACCAAAGCTTCCCTTCGGTGGTGGCTTCTTCCCACTTCATTATCGAAGGGGAAATCCTTCCTACCCCCATCCTGGGAGGTGGTCACGACGGACGCGAGTCTGTCAGGGTGGGGAGCGGTTTTTCTCCACCACAGGGCTCAGGGTACGTGGACCCAGCAAGAGTCCTCGCTTCAGATCAATGTTCTGGAAATACGGGCAGTGTATCTTGCCCTGAAAGCGTTCCAGCAGTGGCTGGAAGGCAAGCAGATCCGAATTCAGTCGGACAATGCCACAGCGGTGGCATACATCAACCACCAAGGCGGCACACGCAGTCGGCAAGCCTTCCAGGAAGTCCGGCGGATTTTGATGTGGGTGGAAGCCACGGCCTCCACCATCTCTGCGGTTCACATTCCAGGCGTGGAAAACTGGGAAGCAGATTATCTCAGTCGCCAGGGCATGGACGCAGGGGAATGGTCCCTTCACCCGGACGTGTTTCAGGAGATCTGTTGCCGCTGGGGGGTGCCGGACGTCGACCTAATGGCGTCCCGGCACAACAACAAGGTACCGGCGTTCATGGCACGGTCTCAAGATCCCAGAGCTCTGGCGGCAGACGCCTTAGTTCAGGATTGGTCGCAGTTTCAGCTCCCTTATGTGTTTCCTCCGCTGGCACTGTTGCCCAGAGTGTTACGCAAGATCAGGGCCGACTGCCGCCGCGTCATCCTCGTCGCTCCAGACTGGCCGAGGCGGTCGTGGTACCCGGATCTGTGGCATCTCACGGTCGGCCAACCGTGGGCACTACCAGACCGACCAGACTTGCTATCTCAAGGGCCGTTTTTCCATCTGAATTCTGCGGCCCTCAACCTGACTGTGTGGCCATTGAGTCCTGGATCCTAGCGTCGTCCGGGTTATCTCAAGACGTCATTGCCACTATGAGACAGGCTAGGAAACCAACGTCCGCCAAGATCTACCACAGGACGTGGAAAATTTTCCTGTCGTGGTGCTCTGCTCAGGGTTTTTCTCCCTGGCCTTTTGCCTTGCCCACTTTTCTGTCCTTCCTTCAATCTGGACTGGAAAAGGGTTTGTCGCTCGGCTCCCTTAAGGGACAAGTCTCAGCGCTCTCTGTGTTTTTCCAGAAGCGCCTAGCCAGACTTCCACAGGTACGCACGTTCCTGCAGGGGGTTTGTCACATCGTTCCTCCTTACAAGCGGCCGTTAGAACCCTGGGATCTGAACAGGGTGCTGATGGTTCTTCAGAATCCACCATTCGAGCCAATGAGGGATATTTCTCTCTCACGCCTTTCGCAGAAAGTGGTTTTTCTAGTAGCAGTCACTTCACTTCGGAGAGTGTCTGAGCTAGCAGCGCTGTCATGCAAAGCCCCTTTCCTGGTGTTTCACCAGGACAAGGTGGTTCTGCGTCCGGTTCCGGAATTTCTCCCTAAGGTGGTATCCCCCTTTCATCTCAATCAGGATATCTCCTTACCTTCTTTTTGTCCTCATCCAGTTCACCAATGTGAAAAGGATTTGCACTTGTTAGATCTGGTGAGAGCACTCAGACTCTACATTTCTCGTACGGCGCCCCTGCGCCGCTCGGATGCACTCTTTGTCCTTGTCGCTGGCCAGCGTAAAGGGTCACAGGCTTCCAAATCAACCCTGGCTTGGTGGATCAAGGAGCCAATTCTCGAAGCTTACCGTTCGGCTGGGCTTCCGGTTCCCTCAGGGCTGAAGGCCCATTCTACCAGAGCCGTGGGCGCGTCCTGGGCTTTGAGGCACCAGGCTACGGCTCAGCAGGTGTGTCAGGCGGCTACCTGGTCGAGCCTGCACACTTTCACGAAACACTATCAGGTGCATACCTATGCTTCGGCGGATGCCAGCCTAGGTAGACGAGTCCTTCAGGCGGCGGTTGCCCACCTGTACGAAGAGGCCGTTTTACGGCTCTCTTACGAGGTATTATTTTACCCACCCAGGGACTGCTTTTGGACGTCCCAATTGTCTGGGTCTCCCAATGGAGCGACAAAGAAGAAGGGAATTTTGTTTACTTACCGTAAATTCCTTTTCTTCTAGCTCCAATTGGGAGACCCAGCACCCGCCCCTGTTTTTTTGTGTACACACGTTATTCATGTTGAATGGTTTCAGTTCTCCGATATTCCTTCGGATTGAAGTTACTTTAAACCAGTTTATAATTCTTTTTCCTCCTTCTTGCTTTTGCACCGAAACTGAGGAGCCCGTGGGAGCACGGGGGGTGTATAGGCAGAAGGGGAGGGGCTTAACACTTTTAAGTGTAATACTTTGTGCGGCCTCCGGAGGCATAGCCTATACACCCAATTGGCTGGGTCTCCCAATTGGAGCTAGAAGAAAAGGAATTTACGGTAAGTAAACAAAATTCCCTTCTTTCTTAAAATTAAATTTCTCAGGAAAATCGAAGCAAAAAGGTGAATTCAAATTTTACCCGATTCGCCCTTCACTAATATGGTTTCTTCATGCACAGAATTCCTGGTAAACCAGTGATGGGTTGGTGTTCATTCACACCAGACACACTGGAAGAGTAAATCTGCAAGGGGGAAGGGGCCGAGCTGCAGGGGGGGGGGGGGAGGGGGCCGAGCTGCAGCTTAAAACAGTGATGTCACAGGAGGCGTGTCTCAGACTAGCACAGACACCCGATGCAGCTGATCTGTAGTCATAGATCCCTCTTCTGCCACAATGAAGCAGAGCTAGAGATCAGCTGAGCAGTAAATTAGGACAATAACCGGTAGGTAATCAGCCCCTGTAGGTAGTGACGTACGTATTTTGGTGCTTATGTCTGGACAGTTGCTTGATATTTTTCTCCTTTTGTTAGGATGACTTTATGAGCTTGAAAAAGGACAGCCACAACTCTGGGCAAGAAATCTGTAGTAGTCAATTCCCTTCCCCCACTGTCCTTGGGAACATTCCTCCGCAGAGGGTGATATGGAGAACTAAGCGTCTTCCATGGGAAGGAGAACATCACATTTGGTCTCCATTACCAATAGAGTCTATGCAATATTTTACCCATAAATCTGAGAAATCAGGCCTCATCAATAATAGTAAATTATCCAATTTAGGAAATCTCGAGTCTAGTACCGGAATGGTGTTACTGGGTCACGTTCCTCCCTATTAATCCCAAGAACAGGAAACATTCTTAAAGGACACACTTACAAATTACACATGGCTTGCAAGAACAATGCCCAGAGTTGCACAACCCCCAGCAGTCTCAGTGGCCACAAACAAATGAGTAAAAATGGCGCCAGGCTGCATTAACACTTCCTGCACCGTGAGACCTTAGGAGCCTCCCGCAGAGCACAGGATATGGGGCAGTCTCCATGTGACCCATGTGCTATACAGGAAATTGCCGCCCTGCACAGACCTATTTTCAGCTCATGGACATTGCAGCTTTTAGGTCACGGAGGAGGAAATGGTCAGACCAGACCGAGTCACCGGCTCGGCACTGCCGCTTCATACAGGAATGGCCTGAAAACCTGCAGAGAAACAATGACCCAAATAGGATTCTGTATGGCTTGTGATGCAACGTCCGCAGTGTAACGTGGGTGGATGTGAACATGATGTAACCCGGGGGATGTATACAAGCTATGCCACCCTCGATGTAACGCAGGATAAGGGGCTGGCACATGTGCGCAGTGTAGTGAGGATCGTATTATATGGTCCTATGTAATAGGGAGCAGTATGCAGAGAACAATGAACTCGTTCCATTAGGGTATGCGAACATCCCGGATGGGGGTCCCCTGCTCAGAAGCCCCTCCATAAGCCACAGCTTAGCCACTAACAGCAGCTCTCCTGCACAACTAACAAGCCCATTAGATTATTGACTATTCATATGAATGATGTTATATAAGATTATTTTTCTCCTCCAGCAGGAACCGAACTGTACAGTCAGAGATATATCCCCGTAAAGGAAGAGAAGTCAAATCAAGAAGTGTTCATAATGTGAGCTATATGGGTGGTCCGGGATCAGCGTTGTGTCATATACTGGGCTGCTTCATGACGTTTTGATAATCTCCTGCTGATTATTCAGTAATTTTATCAGTAGAGGACTACTTGGTCTGCTGCTAGGTAGTCCAGCATATTCATGAGTTCTGTATAACTGCTAGATCTGCAGCAGAGATAACACTGATTTTATCAAAATGACAGCAAAGAGCTCAGTAAGGGTCACATTGCTGGAATCAGGGCATCTGTCTCTACATTATGCTGCTCTCAGATGGGGGAGCAAAGACCTGGTGACTGATTGCCTTTAATTGCTCCTCCTTTTCAGGGCACCCTCTTGTGTGCTCCCACCAATCTTTGTTTACTTTGAAGCAGCGATGACATCACGTCAACAACTGTGACTGCTGCAGCCAATCACTGATCTGACCGACTCTGATATCATCACTGGTAAGTGAAAGGAAACTTACTAGATGGGTAACACAACTAGTTTTGCATTGCATGGCACCGTTCTCACCAGTCAATTGCCAAAACCGGGACCATTTCTGCTAGTTACACTCCGGACCCTCCTGTGTCAATTTTACCAGTCAGGTCCATGTCGGGTATGTATATTCTAGAGACCCATTAAACTTTCACAGCTGGTCCCCGGAGACCCCTGTAAGGTTGGGGATGTGATGTTACAGATGATCAGCGATTATAATGATGCAGCTCCTCTGCCTTCTCCATAACGGGATTCTCTACCTTCGAACGTGAACGATGCTCATAATGAAAAATTATTTTTTTTCTTTTTTTAATTAGACAATGAACGAGCAGCCGACCACATGATCATAGTATATTATAAAATCTTTATTGTTTTGTTGCCATGGAAACGCCAGATGGATTTCAGGGAGGACAGTGCCAGAGCCATCGCGTCCAATACTTGTGCAAAAGGCTGAAATGCAATGAGAACTGCAGCAGCGGAAACAACCGATTGCAGGGAGGTGCAGATGGCAGAAAAGCCTCCTGGGATCGTGGGCCGACACATCCTGAAGGCCGAGAGCCGCGCGGTAATGAGGTCTGTTATTTTGCAGGTCTACTATACAAGGGAATGCCTGTATGAGGCTACAGAGCAGCACTGCTCGGAAGAGACTGGCCATTTCCTCACAATGACCTCAAACCTGATGGCCGTCCGTAGGTCATGTTGGGCAGACGCATCCCGCACCATTGGTAAGAAATACAGCCATATTCTAAACATTGTAGGCAGATGAAAGCAAACGAAAGGTTAATATTTTCTGTGGCTTTTTTTTTTTTTTAAAGATGTCAGTCACAACATAAGCAGCGATGGAGCACAGATTCCTCCTCTGCTCATCGTCGCCCCCTGCTGAATAACCTGGCATAGACGCAGACAGGATGAAAGCGGTTTCTCAAAACTATAAGAGGAGGAGATGAGAGGACATTTCCTGGACTTGTGTTACTGAAAAATAATCACTTTTCTGAGCCTGTAAGGGTATGCTGACAAGCAGGAGGTTTCTGCCACCTGTGAATGAAGCTTTATTCTGCCCCCCATGTACAAGAATATAACTACTATAATACTGCCCCCTATGTACAAGAATATAACTACTATAATACTGCCCCCTATGTACAAGAATATAACTACTATAATACTGCCCCCTATGTAGAAGAATATAACTATTATAATACTGCCGCTATGTAGAAGAATATAACTACTATACTGCCCCTATGTACAAGAATATAACTACTATAATACTGCCCCCTATGTACAAGAATATAACTACTATAATACTGCCCCCTATGTACAAGAATATAACTACTATAATACCGCTCCTATGTACAAGAATATAACTACTATAATACTGCCCCCCATGTACAAGAATATAACTACTATAATACTGCCCCTATGTACAAGAATATAACTACTATAATACTGCCCCCTATGTACAAGAATATAACTACTATAATACTGCCCCCTATGTACAAGAATATAACTACTATAATACCGCTCCTATGTACAAGAATATAACTACTATAATACTGCCCCCCATGTACAAGAATATAACTACTATAATACTGCCCCCCATGTACAAGAATATAACTACTATAATACTGCCCCCTATGTACAAGAATATAACTACTATAATACTGCCCCCTATGTACAAGAATATAACTACTATAATACCGCTCCTATGTACAAGAATATAACTACTATAACACTGCCCCTATGTAGAAGAATATAAACTATTATAATACTGCCGCTATGTAGAAGAATATAACTACTATACTGCCCCTATGTACAAGAATATAACTACTATAATACTGCCCCTATGTACAAGAATATAACTACTATAATACTGTCCCCTATGTACAAGAATATAACTACTATAATACTGCCCCCTATGTAAAATAATATAACTACTATAATACTGCCCCCATGTACAAGAATATAACTATTACATTTCCCCTAATGTACAATTAGTATGTTACCCCAGACTGATAAGTACACGTCTACAAATGTTTGTACATGGAGGAGCTGCTTTTTCACAGAATAATGTACAGTACAATTTAAGTGCCCTTCAGAATAATATACGAGGTTCAAATGCCCCTTTGATTTATTTCACTGTATCCGGAGTACAGGCTGCTGCACAATTCCATGTCTTACCAGCGTGTGGCGCTTCATGTGCTCCCGCCTTGTAAACTTCTTGCCACATATCTCGCAGGGATATGGCCGCTCCCCGGTGTGTGATCGCATGTGCCTCTTCAGGATGCACTGGTGCATGGCAGAGAAGCTGCAGTACGGACACTTGAACTTCTTCCGGATAACCGTGAACTCATTGACTGCAGGAGAGGAGGAGAGCGGCTCAGGATTTACAGCAATAATCACATAGAAAACAAGTGGATTTTATCAGAGGATCCATATAATTACACTGTGTACTGTCGGAGTGCTGAGGATACATAACCCGCTAGTGCAGCCTCTTCATACCATTCTAATAATGCAGCATGACATTGCCGCCTCGTTTCATATTCTACCCGGTGCCATGTCTGATATCACACACAACGCCATGCTATCAGTGGCCTCAAATAGACTTATGACTAAGGACTGCTTTTAATTTCCCCTGTTTGTCCGAAACGCGCAAAGCCGCTAGGCAAAATCGCATGGCGATTTTTTTGGATGACCTCTGTACTTTTGTTTTAGATTTTCTAATAAAGTTCCAAGTTTTATATTACTGCATTGGTGCTGAGTCCCAAACCCCTTTTTCCTTCCATATCTACTCTGAATCACGGACCGGCCTGTCCGGGGGACTGCGGGCATCCGTCCTTGCCTTGGAGACTTCATATGGGTGAGCTGAAACCTTCATTATTTTCCTCTCAAATAGACTAGACAGGACATCTGCAAAAGGATGAGCCAGGCCAGGGGTCCACGCAGGATGCCACCTCCTCACATCCTGCTAAGAGGTCCTCGCCAGGCGCCACATCCCTTTAAATAGCATGGGGGTCCATGTTGGGTACCGCCACATAGCCAGACATTCTATATCAGGCGCTGCCTCCCGGCACCCAGCCTGGGGGGGTCCATGCTAGGTGTTGTCATGTAGTTAGGGGGGGGGGGGGGGGGGGTCACAGTCAGACGCCACCTCTGGGTAAACAGCCTGGGGGCCACGCTGGATGCTGCCACATGGCCAGTGGTTCTATGTCGGCTATCGCTTCCCAGCACCCAGCCTGGGAGTCCACGTTGGGTGCTGCCACAGCCAGGCAGTCTACACCAGGTGCCGCTTCCCAGCACCCAACCTGGGGGTCCATGCTGGATGTCGCCACATGACCAGGGGTTCCATGCCAGGCACTACTTCCCGACATCTAGCCTGGAGGTCAATGTTGGTTGACGCCACGTGGCCAGGGGTTCCATGTCAGGCGCCACCTCCCTAAACCCAGCCTGGAGACCAACGTTGGGTGCCGCCATGTAGCCAGACATTCTACACCGGGCACAGACTCCCGACACCCAGCCTGCAGGTCCATGCTGGGTGTCGCCACATGGCCAGGAGTTCCAAGCTGGGTGCCGCATCCCGGCTGGTGTCGCCACATGGCAATGAGGTCCAGACCGGGTGCCGCCTTCAGTACGCACACAAATAGACATCTAAAACTGCAAAGAGGAAGTGACCGTTTTCTCAGAGCTGGTATCAACCTTAACTCTTTCTTTGCTGGGTCTGAATAATAAATACACAATGCCTTGCGAAAGTATTCGGCCCCTTTGAATTTTTCAACCTTTTCCCACATTTCAGGCTTCAAACATAAAAATAAAAATTTTAATGTTATGGTGAAGGATCAACAACAAGTGGGACACAATTTTGAAGTTGAACGAAATTTATTGCTTATTTTAAACTTTTATATATAAAAAAAAAACAAAAAAAAAAAACAACTGAAAATTGGGGCATGCAATATTATTCATCCCCTTTAAGTTAATGTCTATCAGTTTTGCACATCGAGAGACTGAAATTCTTGCCCATTCTTCCTTTGCAAACAGCTCGAGCTGAGTGAGGTTGGATGGAGAGCGTTTGTGAACAGTAGTTTTCAGCTCTTTCCACAGATTCTCGATTGGATTCAGGTCTGGACTTTGACTTGGCCATTCTAACACCTGGATACGTTTATTTGTGAACCATTCCATTGTAGATTTTGCTTTATGTTTGGGATCATTGTCTTGTTGAAAGACAAATCTCCGTCCCAGTCTCAGGTGTTTTGCAGACTCCAACAGGTTTTCTTCAAGAATGGTCCTGTATTTGGCTCCATCCATCTTCCCATCAATTATAACCATCTTCCCTGGCCCTGATGAAGAAAAGCAGGCGCAAACCATGATGCTGCCACCACCATGTTTGACAGTGGGGATGGTGTGTTCATGGTGATGAGCTGTGTTGCTTTTACGCCAAACATATGGTTTGGCATTGTGCCCAAATAGTTCGATTTTGGTTTCACCTGACCAGAGCACCTTCTTCCACATGTTTGGTGCGTCTCCCAGGTGGCTTGTGGCAAACTTTAAACAACCCCTTTTTATGGATAGCTTTGAAAAACGGCTTTCTCCTTGCCACTCTTCCATAAAGGCCAGATTTGTGCAGTGTACGACTGATTGTTGTCCTATGGACAGACTCACCCACCTCAGCTGTAGATCTCTGCAGTTCATCCAGAGTGATCTTGGGCCTCTTGGCTGCATCTCTGATCAGTCTTCTCCTTGTTTGAGATTACATTTTTGAGGGACGGCCAGGTCTGTGTAGATATGCAGTGATATGATACTCTTTCCATTTCAATATGATCGCTTGCACAGTGCTTCTTGGGATGTTTAAAGTTGTGAAAATCTTTTTGTAACCAAATCTGGCTTTAAACGTCTCCACAACAGTATCACGGACCTGCCTATTGTGTTCCTTGGTCTTCATGATGCTCTCTGCGCTTTAAACAGACACTGAGACTATCACAGAGCAGGTGCCATTATATGGAGACTTGTTTACACACAGATGGATTAAATTTATCATCATCAGTCATTTAGGACAACATTGGATCATTCAGAGATCCTCAATGAACTTCTGGAGTGATTTTGCTGCACTGA